>NC_040891.2:430502-1163548 GCF_900634795.4 Betta splendens
AACATAGACTGTGATCCTGAACAACACGTATCAGCGAGGGTTTGATGGTCAGGTCTGCTCAAGCAGTTCCACGCACAACCAGCAGATGTAGCTGTGTAACTGGTCGTGATGGTGTCGAGCAATGTGTCGATTTCAGCCAACGTTGTCATAGTTTGCTCAGTGATTCATGAGGATTCGATTCGCCATCTCTAGTACGAACGAGGGCAAGGCAAAAGGACACGGTCAAGACAGGGAAGACAGAAAATGGTGACACGGTTAAACTTACAGGAAGACGCTGGAGAGTTGTCACGGGTGGCATGAACAACCCAATCTGGCAAACTGGGCAGGGCTGAGCGGGTGCTTAATGCAGAGAGATGATGACAGCTGGATAGGTAGCAGGTGAGTAATAATAAAGGACAACAGGTGCGTCAACTTCAAAACCGGGGAGGGTAAAACTGGAACTGAAAAAGGGCACTGAACAGGAAGTGGTACAAAATAAAACCGGAAATGAGTGAGAAACCTGACTACGTGACGTGAACTGTGACACATAGTAGCATTTTTTAATACAAAAATTCAAACCTGCTTCATAGGAAGTAATTTGTAATGTATAAACTGAATCTTTATTTAACTAGGACATGACTGAGGCCAACACACTAAGTGCCATATAGTGGACAACAGTGGGGATTTATATTGCCAGAGAGAGTCCCACCAGTGACTGTGCAGATGTTGAAGTAATCCTTGAGGGAGTGGTGGTGCTTGAAGGTCTGAACAACATGGTCCTTGCATCTGCCTTGTTGTTTGGACTGTGTTATGCTTTAGACATGAAGTATCCAACAGAGCTGCGCTGCACCTTTGAATTTTTTCAAAAGATCATCATGGAGTTGGATGAAGCTGAACTGTCAAAAAAGGTCTACTTTGCCACTAAATTACTGCTTAAAGACTAAGAGCGTTCAAGAGTAGGTTGTTGAACCAGTCTAAGCGATGTGTTGTTTTACAGCAGTGATACTTGTTTGTTCCCTTCATTTCGGATTCATGCTCATATTTCTGTTAAAATTACATTGCAATTATTTGCATATTTGATTCTTTGAATACTTAGAATGCCTTAAAAATGTAAATAATTTCAAAAAGGGACTTTACTAATTTCAGCAATCTAGGGAAAAAACAGTTCCTATGCACCTGCACCTTCACCTTCTCTGAAGAGGTAATACTACTGTTTTTATTTGGTCATTTGACTTTTTTGGGGATTTTAAAGTTATTGCATTGTGTACAAAAGTGTTTAGAGTCTATTAACATGTAATGTAGAAAACAGTTTAGTGTTTTAGTTTAGTGTTCTAGACACAAATAAATTAGATTGTTAAAAATGTGCATGTCTGTTTTTTAAATTACATATTTTATATGAATACACACTTGATAACTTTAAAAATAGTGTTACAGTCACTCACCCACTGCATCAGTGGTTACGTAGTAATCTCCTCTTTACAATATTTTTGCAAACTCTGTGCATTATTATATATCTATTCCATATTTATTTTGTTATCTATGTGTGTTAGTTTTGTGCTTCTAGTTATTTGTATCCTGCATTTGCAGCGCCTTTAGTTTATATTTGCCTTTGTGTCTATTTATTATACCACTGAGCATGAGTTCCATCCATTTATAGCTTACAATATAAAATCTAATCGGGCTGCACTGTTAGCTAATTTAACTGGCCTCAGATTCCATAATTGTAAAGGTCAGACTCACAGATCAGAAAGTTACCATCCTCAATCCTTATAACGCCTGTGTTTCTGCTTGCCTGCGTATTTGTGTTCACTGCTGCATAGACACAGCCCCTTAAAATAATCCTCTAGACAATGTCAGCCAAAAGATGTTTATTAATAACCTAACTGTGGTCTAGGGATGGAAATATCTGTCATAGTCATCCCTCAAGGTCTGTTCCCTGTCCATCCCTAGGAGAAATCCAGTAATAGCCATTAAAGGCCAGGTTGGAGATTAGGGTTACAGGACTGGTATTTCCCCTCAGTGTTTCTGTCTGTCCATATTTAGCAACACTTTTTATGTTTTGTATTAGGAATAGTGCAATTTAGCATGTAGTTTATACATATTTTAATATTGTTTTAAAATTATTTTTAGAATATACATTATGTCCAACTAAAAACATTTTCAACCTTGTCATTAGAAACTGTTAAAACATATACTAATTATAATAACATCTTACTATTTAAAGTTTATTCATTTGAGGAGTTCTGAAGCTTTTCGTGTAAGTTCAGACTGTGGGAGGAGTTAGAGGTGCGGGGAACAGTAGCTTTAGGAGTTTCGAAGTGAGAGTGCCTCCTCCTTTGTTTTATAGATGACCTGCCTCTATCATTGTTAGAGTTTGGTGTCCCCATTAGTCTCACAGACTCTTGGCTTTTCCGTCCTGCACCCATTTATCTTCCTGTGTCCTTTTACTCTGTTTAGCTGCAAAAGCCCAATAAACTACAGGCAAAATGGAGGCTATCAAAAAGAAAATGCTTATGCTGAAGTTGGACAAGGAAAATGCACTGGACCAGGCTGAACAGCTCTGAAGCTGACAAAAAAGCAGCTGAAGAAAGAAGTAAACAGGTAGGTGATAAACACAAGTGCAAATCAGATGTCAGAAAAAGAGGAAAACATTTGTCGTTAAATGGGAGGGGGAGATGAATAGATTTGGTTTATATGCTTAATGTGAGACTGTACAGGTACATGTAGAGCACAAATGTTGTGTATTATATGTATTATATTACCGTTTCAGGTGAAACATATGATGCCACACAAAAAGAATCCTGAGAAAGGCTTTTTAGTCAGTGCTCCTGTGATTATGAAAAATCTACTGTAGTTACTGCTGCAGCCTCACTTGCATTATTCAAAAGCTTTGCAAATACAACATAATCATGGAGCCCCAGAACACCCACCACCCATTATGAACAACCATCTGCAAAGTGATAAGAGAGAGAAGTTACTTGAGACAACCTCACCTGGATGACTGAGAATCTTCACCAACACACGTCAGCAATCCTAGACACCATTGTTGAATGTGTGTGTATTTGTTTTTAAAAAAACTTGTTGTATCCGATTAGGTCTTTTGTAGATACACTTTAGAATTCAGTGTACAGACTGACCAATGTGTATATACTGTAATAGTCATACAAGAAACATTTGAATAGACACTAATCATCTACTGTATTTAGCCACTATTCATAACATTTTATACAATTTTTGTCCAATTTAAAACAAAATTCATTTCATTTTCAATCACATGTGTGACATAATAAATAGCAGCCCTGTTCAATTTGTGCTTGATATTCCATTTCATTAGCATGAAGATGAACTTCTACAGATGCAAAAAAAGCTGAAGGGGACAGAGGATGAGCTGGACAAATATTCAGAGGCCTTAAAGGATGCTCAAGAAAAGCTGGAGGTGGCTGACAAGAAGGCTGCTGATGTGAGTAGTGAGATTTCACAGTTTGTGTGATCAGGTTTTTGTTCAAATTAATATCATATTTTGGACCCTGTCATACTGGCACTGACAAACAATGCGAGTCCCGAATGCATCTAGTAGAAGCTGTGATAGTACCAGTGAAATCCAATCCTGGATAATTCTCTGCTTCTCCTCCATGCATTCCATTCTAATCACAGCCTACATGAACACATCAGCTGTTGAAAGGATTCAGAGCCTTATTTTTGCCATGATGTCAGTCAGTCAACTTTCACTATGGGCTTAACAATGGTCCGCATCCATTTTAGGAAGATCATCCATTTCTCCCATATCAAGTTTCCTTCTTTTATAAATATACTAAACTAATTATTATTTTATCTATGCCTACATTATAGTTAAATACATACAGTGTATACACACACAGACAGACATACGTATGTATGAATGCATGTGTATTTATTTTATTTAACTATATGGCACAAAAAACAGGTAAAGTCATCTCAGTACACTCTGCAAGGTAATGTTTTTTGAACTTCACAGAATACACCATAATAAAGAAACGTTATAGAATGAGAATACAGAGGTTAAAGGTCATCATGCCATACTTTTTACTGGCTTTTGTAGAAAGGACTATTGTCATACTAACTTCCTACAAACTTCACAGTCTACTTATATAGGTTGGGATGAAGGAGTCAGGAGCATATGTACTGTATCTGTGTTCAGGCTGAAGCAGAAGTTGCCTCTCTGAACAGACGCATCCAGCTAGTGGAGGAGGAACTGGACAGAGCACAAGAGAGACTGGCAACAGCTCTGCAGAAGCTTGAGGAAGCAGAGAAGGCTGCTGATGAGAGTGAGAGGTGACTTCTCACTGTGACATAATGACCTGTTTTGTTCTTGATCAGTTATATTATATAAGATGCAGGACTTGCAAACAATGCGTCCCCGGTTTGAATCCCCGTTAGGGCGAATAAGCATACAGTGTCGGTCCTTGGGAAAGACCCTTCAAGCTACTGCCTGATATACGGTATCAGTGATCCTAGAGGTGCTTGGCCTTGAGAAACAATACCCACCAACGAAGGTTGGAAGCAAAATCAAGGCAGCTCGAGGGAGGGGGGGGGGGGGGGGGGGGTGGTGTGGGGGGGGGGGGGGGGGGGGGGGGGAAAAAAACCAAAACAAAGTGAGCCAGACTCCTGGTTGACAGAACAGGAGTTGGACAGAACAGACGACTAAGACTACAGAGTGCGACACACCTGGATTGACTACAAGAAATTATGAGCGTCCAGGATCCAGGATGAAACATCCAAGATCCATATTGTACCACCGGAACATAACTGAAGTGGCTGATCTCAACAAATCCTACCAATGGCTTGAAAGGGCTGGGCTGAAGGACAGCACACGAGCATAAGTCCTGGATGCACAGGAGCAGGACCTTAGGCACCAGAGCATAGAAGCCAGATCTAACCACACCAGGACAAGACCCAAGTGTGACTGTGCAAAGAGGCACTGAAACAATCCAGCCACATAACTGCAGGTGTTGTAAGATGCATGCTGGCAGGGAAAGCATACATGGAACGCCATAACCAAGTGGCTGGCATAGTATTACAGGAACATCTGCGCGAAGTAGGGAGGAAACCCCAGATCAAAGTGGGAAACCACTCCAAGGTGGTAGAGAACGATGCGACCCAAGATCCTCTGGGATTCCAGATACAGACAGACAGAATAATAATGGCGAACAACAGACATTGTGGTGGTGGATAAGAGCAGAGGAAGCCGTGGTGGGGGATGTGACAATACAAGCAATGGCAAACATCAGATAGATAGAATAGAATAGAATAGAATAGAATAGAATAGAATAGAATAGAATAGAATAGAATAGAATAGAATAGAATTCCTTTATTAGTCCCACGTTGGGGAAATTCCATAAGCAGCCAGCTTGACCAGCGCTAGTCTGACAGTGGAGCAAGTTGCAGTACAAAACAATACAAAACCAAAAACACATGCACATACAATAGCACACAGTACAAGTGGAAATCTTGCTGAAATTTTACATCAGGATAGATAGATAAGGTCGGAGAGCAGACAGAGATACTGTAAGGTGTGTGTGTGTGTGTGTGTGTGTGTGTGTGTGTGTGTGTGTGTGTGTGTGTGTGTGTGTGTGTGTGTGTGTGTGTGTGTGTGTGTGTGTGTGGAGGGGGTGTATCTGCATCAGTGTAGTGAAGCGTTGTTTATAGAAGTATGACTGAGGTCGACCAAGATGTTTACATGCCAGTCCAACAGTTGTCCTTGAAGGAAGCCACAATAAGGGAAAGAGGATAGATAGAGGCACAGCTGGTGAGCTAGATTGGATCCGGGAAGGGAGGGGTGAGGGAGAAGGGACAGAATAATACACAGCCAGTTCTAATACATTTTAACAATCCAGGAGTAATTGGTCTAGATCAATACTCCAATCGGTCAGAACTCAGGGCTTCATCGCCTCTTGTGGGACCATGGGTCACCCGAGACATCTCAAGCCTGTCAGACAAGGCTGTCACCATATTCACCAACTGTTCAGTCTGTCTGCAGATGTTATCCCTCAGTCTCTTGTCTTCCTCCAAACGGGCTGAGATCTTACTAGTCAGTCCTGCAATCCGGGCATCCAAACGGGCTGAGATGTTACTGATCAATCCGGGCAATGGTGTCATTCCGTCAGCCGAGTAACCATGCCCCCCTTGGCATTTGCAGCTCCATGGCCGGTGGACACGCCAATGAGCCGGATATGCCAATATGAATAGATCCTCTGCATCCTCGATGGACAAAGGCTCCAGACACACGGGGCACCAGGAATCCCACGCGTCACGCACGTAGCCGGAAGCAAAAGTCCGCAAGGGGCAGAGGGGTTCCCCCGGACATTCTTTCCTTTGTGAGAACATTTTCTCCAATGCGCTGAGTGACCAGTTGATTAGCTCCATGTTAAAAAATGTTATTCCAGAATAGCAGACGAGGGTGCTCAGAAAGAGACAGGACAAGGACATGCAAAAATGATTACTTTTAAAGCATTTCTGTTTCTATAAACAACCCTAACCCTAGGATTTTGATAGATATAACACAATAGTCTTGTTATTTGTAATATCATACCAATACAATAATACAATGTGCCAAAAATAAGAAGTGATTTGTGTGTGCAGAGCCATGAAGGTTATTGAGAACAGAGCTTTGAAGGATGAGGAGAAGATGGAGCTTCAAGAGATTCAGCTAAAGGAGGCAAAACACATTGCAGAGGAGGCTGACCGCAAGTATGAGGAGGTAAGATTTCTGCAGATTTCTACAGGAGTCAAGTAATGTCAAGTAGGCATTTATTGTCATTGCCATGTACATTTTTTTATTGTTTGTTTTGTTTTTTGTGTCCTGTTGGGCAGTTCAACAAGCAGGATGTATTAGGCTGAGTGCTGCAATGTGATGGACAGTTTGAATAATGGTTTATTTTTATGTTGCAGAGTTTGTGGACAGGTTGAGTTTGTGCATGCGGTGTGTGTGTGTGTGTGCGTTTGTGTGTGTGTGTGTTATTATATATGTATATATTATAATATATATTACATATATATTATATATGTAATTATATACACATTATATATAGGCAGATTGGAATATATATATATATAATATATATATATATTATATATATATAATATATATATATAATATATATAATATATTAATTATATATTATAACGGCATAATATATAATATATATACAAACACACACTCTATTCTCACCCTCCGCGGGTGGTCTCATCCACTTTCCAAGCTCGGGTCCTCTACCAGAGGCCAGGGAGCTTGAGGGTTCTGCGCAGTATCCTTGCTGTTCCTAGGACTGCACTTTTCTGGACTGAGATTTCGGATGTTTTTCCAGGGATCTGTCGTAGCCACTCCTCCAGTTTGGGGGTCACAGCCCCTAGTGCTCCGATCGCCACAGGCACCACTGTGGCCTTCACCTTCCAAGCCTTCTCCAGTTCTTCTCTGAGCCCTTGGTATTTCTCTAGTTTCTCATGTTCCTTTTTCCTGATGTTGCCATCGCTTGGTATTGCCAAATCCACCACTACGGCTGTCCTCTGCATACACATTATTTATATATATATAATACACATATAATAACATATATATATAATACTATATATATATATATATAATATATCTATAATATAATATATATATAATATATATATATATATATATATAATAATATATATTATATATATATATACTGCTAAATGTATGTGTAAGTGGCGAGGTATGAGGAACTTTGGAAGCACTGCCAGTCCCCCTCTATCACAATTGCACATTCTCTGACTCAAGCATGATCATGCTGCCCTGTGTAGTCCTCCACTTAAGCCTACACAATTTGCAGTGAGGGGCCAAACCACCCCCCGCATGCCCCCTTGCGCAGTAACCAGAGGGCGCCGGACCGCTAGGGCAGTCCGCAGTCACCACTGCCCATCCGCAGAGGCTCGATGCCACCACCCCAGAATCAACCACCCCGCTGCCCCTGTCCTTTTGGGCCAGCAGACACTCCCTGGCCCCAGGCACCCACCATAGTGCCAGATACGACACAGCGCCTCAGCTCACACACAAAGCTACCTGGAAGTGGAATCAATCAGAGTGTAGTTCTAGTTATAGATTTAAACAAGAAGACAATGTATCTAAGGTGGTGTAATCTAACAAGATGTGCAAGTACTGAGTAATGCTTAATTTACTTTTTCTTCTTCGTGACACAGAAAGAAGAAGAAGAAGCAGAAAAAATTGTGTCTGGGATTTGACATCGTAACTAGGTTGACAGGTGTTCACATACTCCTTGTCAAAATTATTGCACAGGTGAACATCACTAGAATGTATGTAGGAATCTATCTGCTGTGTTATATGTACAATGAGGGCAAATATTTGAGTTTGTGAGACCCATTGTGAACATCCTTTGCCCTGTATAGTGGTGTTCTAAAGAATATTTCTTATATATATATCATATAAGAATATTATATTGTATTACTGTAAGTAAGTGTTTTTTTGTCATTTGGAATAATATATTATTATTATTATTATTATTATTATTATTATTATTATTATTATTATTATTATTATTATTATTATATTTGTTTAGAAAGCAGGATTAGTGGTGATGTCCAGATCAGCTTCCCATTTAGAAATCAGGAGGCTCACTGTGTCATTAACATTGGAAATTAAAATATACATCTTTGATACGGTCCTGTTCAGTGAGATTCCAAAAAATCGTTCTTTTGCTGTTGGCAGCTGCATCTGTATATGAGTATTTTTAGTTTTAGCATGAAGTATTTACTTCAGTTGCTGATATTCTAAGATATGATGATGTCCGGATTGTTCAATGTCTAACCATGATAAGTCTGTTGGACTGAGTTTTATTTATTTGTGGACATGGTGCAGTCTATTTGCAACAAAATAGTGGTAGAAGTTAGGCAGTTCCAGGCCACTGCAGCATTTGGATTTTTGAAGCATTTTAAGATGATTTGTGGCGGCTTGTTTTTCCATAAAAAGTTCGAGATGGATGAGTCCAAAGCTTTAAACCACACCTACACAAGAACATGTAGTTAAGTTTAGGCAGAAACATCATTTTAATGGTGGGAATTCTTCCCATAGGTGAAATGGGTAAGGACTGCCATTTTTTTTAGGCTGGTTTCTATTTCTTTTATTAATGGATTATAGTTTGGATCAAAAAGCTCTGGAAGTCTAGGGGATAATTTGATGCTGAAGTATCTAATGTTCCCTGTGCGGAGTGTGTTAGATGGAATGCTATTCACCTTAAGGTTAAGTGGTAACACTATAAATTTTGTCCAGTTGATGGAATATTCTGAAAGAGCTAAGAATTCATCTATGAGGCTAATAGCTGTAGGAAGAGACGTCTGTGGCTTCAGGGGAAACAGTAATACATCATCAGCATATAAACTTATTTTATGATTAACTGATTTTGTCGATATTCCAGTAATTCCTTTATGCTGTATCATTTCTGCAGTAAAGGTTCAATAAATATTGCCAATAGTGATGGAGAGAGTGGACAGCCCTGTCTGGTCCATCTATGCATACTAAACCTTGGTGAGGTCTGGCTATTTGTTATGACTGTGGCGTTGTCACATCCTCTTATTTTGCCACTTCCTGTTTTATTTTCTTGTATTTGTGGTTTTGTCTTACTTTTCAGTCACGTGAGCTCACCAGCTGTTTTTAATCAGTCATTACGCACCTTTGTCTTGTATTTAATCACCGTCTTAGCCATAGCCCAGTTGCCAGATTGTTAGTTCTCGTTAGCTGTGTCTACTCTCCAGCATTTCTTTCCAGTAAGTCCTTTTGTGTATTGTTTCTGGATCTTGTTTGTTCACCGTGTCTTGCCTTCTCCCTGTCAGTACTGTTTCGGACTTTGCCTAGTGATTGTGAATCAAGCTTGAAGATTGACTGATTCGCCTGCCCCTTGTCTGTACCGTTGCTGTCACCCAGGTATATATATATGTGTAAACTTGCCTGTCTGACAATGGATTTTGCATTAAATCGTCACAACTCAGAACTGTGTGTTGTGCGTGTGGGTCCTTTGCCTAACTACTCTTGACCGATCATGACAGGCGTTTGTTGAGCTGAATAATATTTGGATCCAGTCTATAAATGAGGTCCTGATGCCAAATTTATATAGAGTGGCTAAAATAAACTTCCAGTTCACTCTGTTGAAAGCTTTTTCTGCATCTAAGGAGACTATGGCTTACTCTAATTTATGCGTGGTTACATGATCAAGTTAATCAATTTGTTCATATTGATTGTTGACTGTCTACCTTTAATGAAGCCTGTTAGATCAGAGTGAATTATATATGGGATAATTTTTTTCTAATCTTGTAGCTGTTGTCCTCGCATATCCCTAACATAATTGGTGCCTTGTGTGAGGCCGACAAAGATTATTCACTGTGCTGTGGATGCAAGAATCCATAACTGTGTGTGGCAGAAACCAAGGTGGCCTTTGTTTAACGCTAGTTACTGAGAACTGCAGTACGAACAGTGTGCCTAGAAGCTTAGCTTTCACTTAGCATTAAGAGGCCAAGTGTAGTTTTAGCACACGGTTTTCTGCAAGACAAACCTAGGAGTTGTTGCGAAGATCTTAGAAGTGTCTGTAACAGAATTAGAAGACCTCAATAGTTATACTATTGATGAATGTGAAGCTGAATTGCACATGTGTTTATCTTACATGACCAAGCCCTCAAAAAAAAACTCACCTGGCCCAAGAGGTAATGGGTGAGTTGGCTCTACTGTGCCACCGCAAGGTGCAGCTGAAGGCTGCAGAGTATGTGTGCATTGTGTGCAGTGGCTACAAAGCTGAGTAGGAGACTGTTTCCCACCTTAAGCAAAGTCTCTGGGAAATGAAACAAGAGCTGGAGCAGCTCCGGGAAGACAAGGAGAGATTGCAGCAGGACCAATAATAACAATATAGTCTCCTAGTGGACCGTCAGAAGGTTGAGAAAGCCAGGAGGCAGAGCCAGAGCGATCAGGTAAACATGGCAGCCAGTCCAAGAAGACCAGAGCTGACCAAGTCAGGTTTCAGTGGTGAAAGTAGGCTAGCTCCCAGGAAGGCTGAGCAGCCCCCGCCTCTTGATAGCCAAACAAACCAATCACATGGAAAGCTGCAGATGCCCCAAGCATGCGCAGTGGCTCTCGCCCAAAGGCTAGAGACCCCCCAGCCACCTCCTTACAAGCACCAGCTCAGCCCAGCTACTTGTGTTACCAGTGAGATAGTCAACGGCAATGGTTTTCAGACCACTACAGTGGCTGAGTACAGGGACACTAGTACTCCAGTGTAAAAGAAATCACCCAGAGCAAACTTGATTTACTCCTCCTCATGCACTGAGGACAGGGAAGCCCCCACTCTGGGGAGGGAAACCCAACCTGAGAGCCAGAGTGACAGTGGCAGGCTAAGCCCCCTGTGGCAAGAGAAAGCACCTCGTCCCAAACGCAGGAACAGCGACCAGTGGGACGACACAAGCTCAAGTGACTCTGATAGTGCTTATCCTTCCCAAAACTTGGCCTACGCCAGCTTGAATCCCCAGCCAGAGACATTGAGTGCTTTGACCCCAGTAGCCATGATTCTACCATAGACGACTAATTGCAGGAAGTCGATCGTTGCTTATTGGACCTCCCTCATGCAACAGCTTGCGAGAAACTAAAGCTAATCTGGAAGACCACACCCAGGATTGTCCATGTCTTCATGGAAACACTCGAGCCTGCCATTCGGGATCATTACTCTTTACTCTTTCGAGCTTTAAGAGAAGAATATGCCCCATATTCTGACTCAGCAGCAACTATCTTTGAAGCGTTCCATGTCTTACACAAAAGAAATGAACCTACAAAGGAATATTACAAGCATCTCAGAAAGGCCTACTTCCAAGGACGGAATACAGTCTAGAAGAAGACAGTACATTCCAGTCCTTATTCCTGCATAATCTCCATGACAGCATCCAATTTGATGTTGCCATGCACTGTAAGACAGGCAGACGCACAATGCAGGGAGTTGTGAGATACGCCCAGCTGGTATGGGAAACGCGTGTACGCCCCATTAGCGGACCTGTAGCAGACGCCAGAGTTTTTAGCATCCAGACCCATCAAACGTCTGACTTAACACTTGAAGGCCACGAAATGCCTCATGCTAAGAGAAGCAGACGAGGGCAAAGGAAGACTTAAAACCGTAGGTCACGTCGCCAGCAGGTTGACAAAAGTCAATCAGAAAGATGAGCCTCTTCAACACTGTAATTCAAGGCCAAAACAACCTCGTTCCCACCCACAAGGGGGAAGAGGTTGGTTCAGACAGAACTTGAACCGTAGGTACAAGGACCACAGCCCAGTTCACCTGTCATGGGAAGACTCAGAGGTTGACATTGTAAGTCTGGTATGGAGATGCGTGGAGGAAGCCTTAAAAGAACTTAATCGGCCTAACAGTTCGGCTGCTCCTTCAGACCTCTCAACAGAAGCCAGACACTGACTCCCCACTAGTGGATTCGACCAGGCATCTTTCCCTATTACACTAGGTACGAAAGACATCAGTGGCCTGGACCAGGCACCAAGCCTGCGTCAAACACATCCACATACCAAAAGGGGGGAGCAGTCCCAGCTCCCAAAGGTGAGGGTAGACTAGTCCATGCCACAACGTGATATGTATAAAGAGAACTAGTCCACATCCATTGTAGGTCCCAAAATCTTATCAGCAACCTGGTAGGAATAACTGGATCTCTGGATGAGCCTATTCAATTCAATTCAATTTTAATTAAATAGCGCCAAATCACAACAAAGTTATTTCAAGGCACTTTACAAAGTAAGGTTTAAAACCTCACACAACTAAACCCAACAAGTCCCACATACAGCAAGCATTTAATTTGACAGCAACAGTGGAGAGGAAAAACTCCCTCTCTAACGAGGAAGAAACCTCCAGCAGAACCAGACTGGATGTGGGCGGCCATCTGCCTCGACCGGTTGGGGTGAGAGGATAGCGAGATAGAAAAGCACAGCAACAGCAACAAGCAACAACAAGCAACAACAGAGCACAGGCAGGATGGTAGGACCAGGGACTGGATGCAGGCAGGATGGTTGGATCCACAGCTACCCATCACAGACACCAAACTTTGAGTCCAATGATACCTGTAGGTGAGGACAGAGAGGGAGAGAGAGTGGGGGGGAAGGGGGGAGAGAGAGAGAGAGAGAGGAGAGAAGCACACTACTGGAGAGAAAGAGACAAGGTTAGTTGAACATGGGACAATGATGGGAGGTAGGAGGAAAACAGAGGAGCTCAGTGTATAAATTAAGTCCCCCAGCAGTCTATGTCTATTGCAGCTTAACTAAGAGATGCTTCCTGTGACTAACAATAATTGCCAGTGACCTGAACCATCTCTAACTATAAGCTTTATCAAAAAGGAAGGTTATAAGCCTAATCTTAAAGGTGGAGAGTGTGTCAGCTTCTCGAACCTGAAGAGGGAGCTGGTTCCAGAGGAGAGGAGCTTGGTAGCTAAAAGCTCTGCCCCCTGTTCTACATTTAAACACTCTAGGAACCACAAGTAGCCCAGCGCTCTGAGAACGAAGTGTTCTGCTGGGAGCATAAGGAACTATGAGGTCTTTAAGATAAGAAGGAGCTTTATCACTGAGTACTTTGTAGGTGAGTAGGAGAATTTTAATTTCTATCCTACATTTTACAGGCAGCCAGTGCAGAGAATCTAATGTAGGAGAAATGTGATCTCTCTTTCTAAGTCCTGTCAGAACTCTGGCTGCAGCATTTTGAATAAGCTGTAGGCTTTTTAAGGAGCTGTTAGGACATCCTATGAGTAAGGAGTTACAGTAATCCAGCCTAGAGGTAACAAATGCATGGATCAGTTTCTCTGCATCGCTCTGAGAGAGGATGCTTCTGATTTTAACTATATTTCTAAGGTGGAAGTAGGCGGTTCTGGAGATTTGTTTAATGTATGATGTAAAAGAGAGATCCTGGTCAAACATGACACCAAGGTTCCTCACAGTAGAATCTGAAGCTAATGTTATGCCATCCAGGGTGGCTATTTGACTCAATAGGGTCTCTCTCAGATTTTTAGGCCCAACAATAAGAATCTCGGTTTTATCTGAGTTTAGTTGAAGGAAGTTTTGGGACATCCAAGATTTGATGTCTTTTAAACAACCCTGAATTTTGACTAGTTGATCTGTTTCATTTGGTTCCAAGGACATATATAGCTGAGTATCATCTGCGTAAAAATGAAAATTAATAGAATGCTTTCTAATAATCTCACCTAGAGGAGACATGTATAGGCTAAACAGAATTGGACCCAGCACAGAACCCTGTGGAACTCCATAGCTAATCCTTGTGCGTGTGGAGAATTCATCATTAATATGAACAAACTGGAATCTGTTCAACAAATAGGATTTAAACCATCCCAATGCTGTTCCATTAATCCTGATTCTATGTTCTAGTGTCTGTAATAGAATGTTATGATCAATTGTATCAAATGCAGCACTAAGATCTAACAGGACAAGGACAGAAACTAGAACATTGTCCGAAGCTAATAGAAAATCATTAGTGACTCTAACCAGAGCTGTTTCTGTGTTATGATGTTTTCTAAATCCTGACTGAAACTCTTCGTAAAGGTTATTCCCACTCAGGTGGTCAGATAATTGTTTAGCCACGATTTTTTTCCAGAATCTTGGAAATAAAGGGTAAATTTGAAATGGGCCTATAGTTGGCTAGTTGTCCAGGGTCAAGGGTTGTTTTTTTCAATAGAGGTTTGACCACAGCCACCTTAAAAGCCTGTGGTACATAGCCTAGTTGTAAAGATTGGTTGATTTGATTTAATATGAATGAGCTGATTAAAGGTAGAACTTCTTTGAGTAATCTGGTTAGGATTGGATCTAAAAGACAAGTGGACGACTTGGAAGAGTTAATTATTGAGGTTAACTCCATATGAGTTATGGGGGAGAAGCTGTCTAGGTAAGACAGAGGATTTAATAAATTTAAAGTTGATGGATCTAGACAGTGCTTTCTGTCATTTGGAAGAAGTCGCTGCTGAATGTTTTTTCTAATGATGATAATTTATTAGTAAAGTAGTTCATAAAGTCATTGCTGCTGAGATTTAAGGGGATAGTAGACTCAATACAGCTATGACTCTTTGTCAGCCTGGCTACAGTGCTGAAAAGAAACCTGGGGTTGTTTTTGTTTTCCTCAAGTGCTTTTTTATATTTCATTAGACTGTCCTTCCATGCAATGCAGTTTACATTTATTTTGTTGGAACGCCACTGTCTTTCTAGCTGTCTAGTCCTTTGCTTTAGGCTGTGGATCTCTGAGTTATACCACGGAGCTAACCTCCTCTGATTCACTGCCTTCTTCAGAGGAGCCACTGTATCTAACATTGTACGTAGAGAAGCTGCAGCATCATCTACAAGACAGTCAACCTGTTCACAAGGATTAAGGTGACTGTTCTCTGTGTATCTACAAGACATTGAGGCAAAAAATGATGGAATCATGTGCTTGAATCTGGCAACAGCGTTGTCAGATAAACAATTGCTATAGTAACATTTCTTTCCAGCTGTTATAGGGTCAGTTGTGCTAAATTCAAAAGTTAATAAGAGATAAGATAACAGAGGGTTTTGGGGAAGAACTATTAAATTATCAATTTCAACCCCATATGTCAGGACAAGATCTAGGGTGTGGTTAAAACGATGAGTGGGTTCATTTACCTGCTGTGTAAAACCAATAGTGTCTATTAAGGAGTTAAAAGCAGTGCTGAGACAGTTGCTGTCAACATCTACATGAATGTTAAAGTCTCCCACTACAATGACTTTATCTGTGCTAAGAACTTAGTCAGATAAGAATTCAGAGAATTCAGTTAAGAACTCCGAATATGGAGCAGGAGGACGGTAAACAATACAAAACACAACAGGCTTCTGAGTTTTAGAGTCTGGGTGAGAAAGGCTCAGAGTGAGGCTCTCAAAGGAGTTATAACTATGTTTAGGTTTAGGAGTAATTAATAAATCTGATTTATAAATTGCTGCTACTCCTCCACCTCTACCTGTACTTCTTGGAACATGATAGTTGATGTGACTCATTGGAGTCGACTCATTTAAAGTAACATATTCATCCTGCTGCAGCCAGGTTTCAGTGAGACAGAACAGATCTGATGGTCACTTATCAAGTCATTTATTAAAAAGCATTTAGATGAGAGAGATCTGATATTTAATTAACCACACTTTATTAGCTTACTGTTACTTTGTTCCGTAAGAGGAGCTGTTTTGATGTTTATTAAATTCTGGTAAGTCACTCCTCTTTGATTTGTTTGTGACCTGTATAATTTAGGTGGTCGAGAAGCAGACACAGTCTCTATGCGATAACTAATACTAGGAGTGGGTGGCGGCTGTAGAGAACATGCAGAGAGGCGTATAAGACTGCGACTCTGCGTCCTGGGCTCCACTCTGAGTTGTCACGGAGTGGGGAGGCTAAGCAACATGGCCATGTTACTAGAGAGCAGAGAGGCTCCGTTCAACGTGGGATGGACGCCGTCTCTTCTAATCAGCCCAGGTTTTCCCCAAAAAGTGCTCCAATTAGCCACAAAGCCCACACCGTTTGCAAGACACCACCTAGACAACCAGCGGTGGAGCGATGACAGCCGGCTATACATGTCATCGCTGGTCACTTTGGGGAGGGGTACAGAGAAAACTACGGAGTCGGACATTGTTTTGGCGAACGAACGCACCGACTCAATGTTAGTTTTAGTGACTTCCGATTGGCGTAACTGGGCGTCATTAGCTCCTGCATGTATTACGATCTTAGCGTACTTACGTTTATCCTTAGACAGGAGCTTAAGATAAGACTCAATGACGCCCGCTCTGGCCCCAGGCAAACACTTAACTATGACCGCTGGATTCTCTAACTTCACGTTTCGGACTATGGAGTCACCAATGATCAGAGTGGGTTTCTCAGCGGGTGTGTCGCTGAGTGGGGAAAATCTGTTTGAAACGTGAAGCAGTTGGTGGTGAACCGTGAGCGCCTGCCTAAAGCTATGTTTCTTACGAGCCGTGACCCAGTCGTTCCCCATCTGCCTGGGACCTGCCGGGGGACTGGTAGCAGCTAAGCTAGGAGGCTCCGCACCGGCTAAAGGGACCTGGCTAGCTGGCCTGTTTTCTAAAGTGCGAAGCCGAGACTCTAAGTCTAACAACCTCGCCTCCAACCCTGCAACTACCGTACACCTATTACAGATTCCATTACCATCACTAAAGGAGGCAGAGGATAAGCTAAACATAAGACACACCGAGCACCGAACAGAGCGAGAGGGAGAGGAAAAGGGGGAAGCCATAGCAGGAAAGTAAGCTAGGAGCTACGCTAGCGGAGAAAACACTTAAATAACAGTGTAAATTAGCAGGACGTTTAATGAAAGGAAAAGATGCTTGAGTGTTACAAGCTTGTTTTGCAACTTTTAGTAGTCGCTATCAGTTATAATACGATAATATTCAGAAAAGAGCAGAGAGTAAAGCTGTACACACACAGCGGCAGCAAACCTCAGTAACCGGAAGTGACGCGATACGCTAACCGTCAGTCAGCCAACCAAGCCAAGAGAGAGAGAAAAAAGTTCAACTGTAGAGCCTAAACAATGTGTAACCCACATATAGTTCGTTTTTTCTCCTAAATGATTTTGCAGCCTCCTGAGACCCTCCAGGACAATCAGAGAAGATAATTCAGGTACAGGTAGCTTAGTAGCCCAATGAAATCTTATCTGCAAGTTAGCGCCTCGGACAACGACTTATTGAGTTTCTGTTAAAGCCTTATCAAGGAAAGCCTTGTGTCCACTACCACCACAGTTATGCATCCCTTTCAGGTACTACAACCCTGGCAGTGCCAACTTAAATTGTGGTAAGATTAACTTAGAAGCAGGTCCATGGCTTTATAGATCTCATGCAACGAGAGGATGTACACAGACTGTAGTCCACACCAGACACAGACATGTACACTTCATAAAGACACCAACCTGGCAATGCCTTGCCACCTAACAACTCTTTCATGAGTTGACTAGCAAACTCTAACCACACCTCTCTTCACTCATCTATCCCTCTCTTTTCTCGTGTTTTCTTTCACCTGAGAAATACAATGGAGATTATATGGTTTAGGATTGTAGACAGACATGCTTTTGCCTCTGCTCAGAGATGCTATTGCCTCTGCTCAGACATGCTTTTGCCTCTGCTCAGACATGCCTCTAAAATGCTCAGACTTGCCTCCAACTCTAGCAAACAAGGACTGTTTGGAACACATGGACCCTTTTAATGTCTTGTCCCGAAGCGATGGCTGGCATGCCATCATTTAGAACAAAAAGGGGGGATGTTGGGTGACCTCATCTGTATAATCTGTTATTAACAGAATTATTATTAAGGTCCCACATGCACAGACAAAGAAGGTACTGCGGCCTGCATGTAAAGTCTTCATCCTGATAGTAGTGAGTGAGAACAAAGAGATTTCAAATCCGAGCGACAAAACCAGGCGCCAGGCTGGTGAACCATACCTGGCTCCCCGCTAAGACATCAGGACTCCCCGCAGCGACGGAGGAAAAACTTGGACGTCAGCCATCCTGATCGGATCACACAACAGGAGGGGCGTGACCAAAAACACGATTATAAAAGCCGCCGTGACCGAAGACTCGCCCCTTGTTCTCTTCAACCATCTCCCTTCTCTTCTCGCCTGGACCACTGCAGACCTTTCTTCTCTCCCGTCCACATGGAGCTTCCCTCTTCACCGGCACGCCTGGAGCCTCCACCGTAGCCGGCAGCTGAACTAACGGAGAACGGGCCTGCCATCCGGCAAGAAACCGCCAGCTTAACTGCTGTTTGTGCGACCGCAAGCCTTAGTCACGCTAGTCCCACTTCACATTCCTTTACACGCTTCTTTCCCTGTGAGCTCCATTTAAAGGGCTCACCGACCGGCACACGCGCGCAGCTGTGCCACCTCACCACGCCCCTAAAGGGGGGCGCGCTCTCCCTCCTCCTTCTTTCTCTCTCTCTCTCTCACACACACACACACACACACACACACACACACACACCTCTTATCTCAGGTAACTTGCATACACATACAGTACTTCCATACGAATTCAATTCAATTCAATTCAATTTTATTTATATAGCGCCAAATCACAACAAAGTTATTTCAAGGCACTGTACAAAGTAAGGTTTAAAACCTCACACAACTAAACCCAACAAGTCCCACATACAGCAAGCATTTAATTTGACAGCAACAGTGGAGAGGAAAAACTCCCTCTCTAACGAGGAAGAAACCTCCAGCAGAACCAGACTGGATGTGGGCGGCCATCTGCCTCGACCGGTTGGGGTGAGAGGATAGAGAGAGAGAAAAGCACAGCAACAGCAACAAGCAACAACAACGACAGAGCACAGGCAGGATGGTAGGACCAGGACGAACACACCATAAGATTAAGTTGTGAGTTGCGGATTTATTCAAGATAGTATTGAGTTAATATTAATTGTTTAATAAAGCGTTCATGATTTAATTGGTCGTTGTTTATGATTATTTGTATCTGGTTTTACAGCATTGGTGAATTGAGTCGGCTATGGTACGGAGCTCATCCTTCAACTAACTTGAGTACAATTGAGACTGTATTGGCTATCCCAAATTGGTTATTGGTCCCTGGAAATAGGGTGGTGCCCCGTAAATTAAGTAATTATTAATTCAATTAATAATTATCCAATCAATAATAGTTGAAAAAAAAGTGTTTCACTTATTAAACTATAGACATTTGTCATATAGTTATATATATTTAAGCTAATAACCAAATTTGTGAATCGAAATTATAGACATAATTGGTATCTCCACTCAGGAGCTATAAATCCAATTATTATAATTTGTGCTACTCGCATATCCCCAACATAGCAAATTACTTTTACATTTATTAATGAAATTGTTGTAATGAATGCTGTTGTTTAACTTCAACTATCATTTTGTAGAAGCTGGGTGCCAGCATGGACCAGAATTCTTTATAAAATTCAGTTGGGAATCCATCTGGCCCTGTAGCGTTTTAATTTGGCATCTCTTGTAGAGCTTTATGTACAGTAGTTCAGCCAAAGACAACAATGAGTCTAGAGTTATGGTTTGTTCTTTTAACTTTGGCAATTTAGTTTGTTTAGAAACGCTTCTATGGCTGAGATGGATGGATCTATTTGTGACATGTATAACTCTTTGTAAAACTGTTTAAAGGTCTTGTTTATTTTATGAGGATCATAAGTGATGCTCCCTTTCTTAATAATTATTGAATGGGTGGTTTGTTTTTCCTTATTGTTTTTTAATTAGTTGGCTAAAAATTTACAACATTTATTGGTATGGTAAAAGTTTTCACAACGTCATTGTTCAATCTGAAGCGTAAAGAGTTTTATGATCAATTATATTAGTTCCAACTTTAGATTTCTTAGGTCTTGTAGGACAGTGGTCCCCAACCTTTTTTGTGCCACAGACTGGTTAATGTCTCAATACTTTGACTGACAGGTTTTTATGGTTGGGCAGAAATATAACCCTAACAAAATTAAATGTCACGAAAACTGTTATTTTCTATTTATAATAATAAATGTGCAGCTTTATTAGCAGCATCCTTGTAACATTGCATAACATGTAGAATGCCATCCATCCATCCATCCATTTTCATCCGCTTATCCGGGGCCGGGTCGCGGGGGCAGCAGTCTAAGCAGAGAGTTCCAGACTTCCCTCTCCCCGGACACTTCCTCCAGCTCTTCCGGTGGGACCCCAAGACGTTCCCAGGCCAGCCGAGAGACGTAGTCTCTCCAGCGAGTCCTAGGTCTTCCTCGGGGCCTCCTACTGGTGGGACATGCCCGGAACACCTCCCCAGGGAGGCGTCCAGGAGGCATCCGAACTAGATGCCCGAGCCACCTCAGCTGGCTCCTCTCGATGTGGAGTAGCAGCAACTCTACTCTGAGCTCCTCCCGGGTGACAGAGCTCCTCACCTTATCTCTAAGGGAGCGCCCAGCCACCCTGCGGAGGAAGCTCATTTCAGCCGCTTGTATCCGTGACCTTGCCCTTTCAGTCATGACCCAAAGCTCATGACCATAGGTGAGGGTAGGAACGTAGATTGACCGGTAAATTGAGAGCTTTGCCTTTCGGCTCAGCTCCCTCTTCACCACGACGGACCGGTACACCGGCCGCATTACTGAACAAGACCCCAAGATACTTAAACTCCTCCACTTGAGGCAGGAACTCTTCTCCAACCTGGAGAGAGCAAACCACCTTTTTCCGGTCGAGAACCATGGCCTCAGATTTGGAGGAACTGATTCTCATCCCAGCCGCTTCACACTCAGCTGCAAACCGCACCAGCGCACGCTGGAGGTCCTGGCCTGATGAAGCCAACAGGACAACATCATCTGCAAAAAGCAGAGATGCTATCCTGTGGTCCCCAAACCAGACCCCCTCCAGCCCCTGGCTGCGCCTAGAAATTCTGTCCATATAAATAATGAACAGAACCGGTGACAAAGGGCAGCCTTGCCGAAGTCCAACATGCACCGGGAACAGGTCTGACTTATTGCTGGCAATGCGAACCAAGCTCCTGCTCCGGTTGTACAGAGACCGAACAGCCCTTAGCAAAGGGCCCTGGACTCCATACTCCCGGAGCACCCCCCACAGGATGTCACGAGGGACGCGGTCGAATGCCTTCTCCAGATCCACAAAGCACATGTAGACTGGTTGGGCAAACTCCCACAAACCCTCAAGCACCCTGCTGAGGGTATAAAGCTGGTCCAGCGTTCCACGACCAGGCCGAAAACCACATTGTTCCTCCTGTATCCGAGGTTCGACTATCGGCCAAATTCTCCTCTCCAGTACCCTGGCATAGACTTTCCCAGGGAGGCTGAGAAGTGTGATCCCCCTATAGTTGGAACACACTCTCCTGTCCCCCTTTTTGTAAAGAGGGACAACCACCCCGGTTGTCCAGTCCAGAGGAACTGTCCCCCTCCTCCACGCGATGTTGCAGAGGCGTGTCACCCAAGACAGCCCCACAACATCCAGAGACTTGAGGTACTCAGGACGGATCTCATCCACCCCCGCTGCTCTGCCACCGAGGAGCTTACTAACTACCTCGGTGACCTCAGCCTGGGTGATGGGCGAGTCCGCCTCTGAGTCCCCTGCCTCTGCTTCCTCAGCAGAAGGCATGTCGGAGGGGTTGAGGAGATCCTCAAAGTACTCCTTCCACCGTCCGATAACATCCCCAGTTGAGGTCAACAGCTCCCCACCTCCACTGAAAACAGAGTTGGTAAAGAACTGCTTCCCCCTCCTGAGGCGCCGGACGGTTTGCCAGAATCTCTTTGAGGCCGAGCGATAGTCCTCCTCCATGGCCTCCCCGAACTTCTCTCAAGCCCGAGTTTTTGCCTCCGCAACGGCACGGGCTGCAGCACGCTTGGCCTGTCGGTACCCATCAGCTGCCTCAGGAGTCCTACAGGTCGACCATACCTGGTAGGACTCCTTCTTCAGCTTGATGGCGTCCCTTACCTCCGGCGTCCACCACCGGGTTCGGGGATTACCATCACGACAGGCACCGGAGACCCTGCGTCCACAGCTCCGAGCGGCCGCGTTGACAATGGAGACGGAGAACATGGTCCACTCAGACTCTATGTCTCCCACCTCCCTCGGAATCTGGTCGAAGCTCTCCCGGAGGTGTGAGTTAAAGGTCCGTCTGACAGAGGGTTCAGGCAGGCGTTCCCAACAGACCCTCACAATACGTTTGGGCCTGCCAAGTCGTTCCAGCCTCCTTCTCTGCCAGCGGATCCTACTCACCACCAGGTGGTGATCAGTTGACAGCTCAGCCCCTCTCTTCACCCGAGTGTCCAAAACATATGGCCGAAGGTCAGGTGAAACGACTACAAAGTCTATCATCGACCTCCGGCCTAGGGTGTCCTGGTGCCATGTGCACCGATGGACACCCTTATGTTCGAACATGGTGTTTGTTATGGCCAAACTGTGCCTAGCACAGAAGTCCAATAACATAACACCATTCGGGTTCAGATCAGGGAGGCCGTTCCTCCCAATCACGCCTCTCCAGGTATCACTGTCGTTACCTACGTGGGCATTGAAATCTCCCAGAAGAACGATGGGGTCCCCAGTTGGAGCGCTTTCCAACACTCCCTCCAGGGACCCCAAGAAGGCCGGGTACTCCACACTGCCATTCGGCCCGTAAGCACAAATGACGGTGAGCGACCTATCCCCCACCCGAAGGCGCAGGGAAGCGACCCTCTCGTCCACCGGGGAAAACTCCAACACATGGCGACTAAGCTGGGGAGCTATGAGCAAGCCCACACCAGCCCGCCGCCTCTCACCGCAAGCAACTCCAGAGTAGAAAAGGGTCCAGCCCCTCTCAAGGAGTTGGGTTCCAGAGCCCAGGCTGTGTGTGGAGGTGAGCCCGACTATTTCTAGCTGGTACCGCTCGACCTCCTGCACAAGCTCAGGCTCCTTTCCCCCCAGTGACGTGACATTCCATGTCCCAATAACCAGATTGGTTATCCAGGGATTGGGGCGCCCAGGCTCCCGCCTTCGACTGCCGCCCAATCCACTCTGCACCGGCCCCCTACGGTTCCTCCCGCGGATGGTGGGTCCACTTGAGGACGCCCCCCCCGTCGCTCTTTCGGGCTGTGCCCGGCCACCAGGCGCTCGCATACGAGCCCCAACCCCGGGCCTGGCTCCAGGGTAGGGCCCCGGCTGCGCCATACCGGGCGACGTCTCTGGCCTTGGTGGTTTGTCTTTCATAGGGGGGTTGTGAACCGCTCTTAGTCTGGCCCGTCGCCCAGGACCTGTTTGCCTTGGGAGACTCTACCAGGGGCATTTAGCCCCCGACAACATAGCTCCCGGGGTCATTCGGGCACACAAACTCCTCCACCACGGTAAGGCGGCGGTTCAGGGAGGAGATGTAGAATGCTTGATCTCAAAGTGATGAAGCGGCTTAAAGCTTTGATTGCCGTGTTAGAACCAGTCGCTGAACATTATGCAGAGCAGACTTGGAACAACCAGTCCATGTTTCATGTAGAACTACTGGTATTGTCTATTAAATGCAGTTTTCTCTTTATTTTTAGTAGTTGTCCCTCTTCTGTCTCACTGGCTCTTCTACGCTGCGCAAAGAAACGTGTTGGTTAGCTACCACGGTGAAGTTGGTTTGACGTTCAAGAAACATTAGACTAAAGGTACCTCCGGACAAGCGATCCGTGTTTGAACAAGTGATCTGCATTTTGCTTTCACTACGCATACGTCCAAGCTGGGTTGCAGGGTTCTGGGGTGCCTTTTCCGCTGCCCTCTGCTTCTCTTGGGTTGGGGGTTGGGCGGTGCTCGGAAGGAGGATCGCCTGGGTGGTCTCTTTTCTGCTGACCCCCACCAATTGCTGGCCTTGTGCTGCAGGCCTGGTGTGGTGCCAGGGGATGAGGTCGGGCCGATGGGGTAGGCCCCGCTCCGTTCGTGTAGAGGTGGTGGACTGGGGGTGGGCCCTACTCTGGGCGCAGGGGCATCTCCTAGCAGGCTCCTTACGGGCCGTGGGTTCTCGGGCTCCATTCTCTCAGGCCGGCCCTCCTACTGGGGGGAGTGTTTGCCCCTGGTTCTCATGGGGCAAACGCTGTCCCCCCAGGGGACAGCGTTGACCCACGGTGGCCCACTCTGGCCTCGGCTACTGTCTCTGTGGCTGCTGCGGCTCTGCCTGGGGGGCTTTGTGTCGCTTGGGTCGCAACACCTGCCCTCCTGGAACTGAAGGTTTGTGGGCTCCCTGGCTGCTAGGATTCTTTCCTCTGCTCGTTGGATAAGCGTAGTAGCCAAGCTCCTCACATTACCCTGGCTTTCACAAGTGGCATTGTTCATGCACCAACGTTTGCCTCACCCTTTGGGTGAACAATGTTAAGCTACAGCTTTACTAACCTTGTAGTGGGACACTCAAACAGGCTTTCTAAACCCAACTGTAAGTATTACTGATACTTATCACTACCAATATCAATATTGTGTGAATATGGAATTTGTGGTGTTGTATGTCTTGACTATTATTAAGTAGTATGGGATATGCATAACAATCCATATGTGTATGTATATGAGATTTATATGTTTGTATGAGTATGTGCACATACCTTAACACTATTATTGGTATTAGTACTGATCTCCAAGGTAAACTACGGTACAACAGTTGTTTAGTTATGAATGTGTTAGCCTTAGGTACATCCCTGCTTATTTATTTTGCACCGATAGTTTACTTAACAGATTTGCTTGGTTTCAGCAGCTGGTTGCACCCCCACCCACCACCTTCCCTCCCGCACACACACCCCAAAGCAGAAACTTAACATGTCCACCAACACAGCAGCATTACACATATGTAGGATTAGCTGAATAAAACATCAAATAAACTATTAATCAAAAAGAATATATATATTTTACATATACTCCTCTTGTTAAAGCAAGGCTGCCCATTACAATATGGCTTTCAGTGAAATATATGCTGCTTGTTAAACTAAACTGCTGGACAGAACAAAGAAAAATAAATGTCATGTTATTGTATGATTAAATGTAGAGTAGTTCATTTTTAAATATTATGGATTATTATGGGTCTTTGCTCGCTAGTGCGCACTAGTGTTGCCAATTGCCAAAGCTACTAATGTCTTTACACAGTTCCCAGGCCAGCCGAGAGACACAGTCCAGCCAATCCAATACGACAATATAAGTATAATAACAGAAAATAGGAATCTATATTTATTCATCAATCTCTGTTATAAATATATTTTATATGTATATCTGTACTTGTCTTCTGGTTTGTTGGTCATGAAAAAAAAAACAAGAAACAAACTGGATTTTCGTTTCTCTTGATATGAGTGACACACGGAATTCAAGTGTTGTTGTTTTTTTGACACAAAGCACGGACTTGGATTTAAAGCTGATTTTTTCGTTTTGAGAAAAAAGCAGAGAACGAAAAAATAAGTCGTTCTCTCGTGATAGCAGCTTTTAGGTTGGTGGAGAAACCAAACTCTTAAAATTTACTCAGACCGCAATGACCTGTAGTTTGTTCTGACTTTGAGTAAAACGTAAGAGCCCTAATGGCAGATGATGTGTCCAGATAGAGTTTAACCAGAAATGGGTGCATGTGCAAATGCATGCAACAAGAGAATCGGGGAAGCAGACAGTGATGTGATGTTCTGTCTTTATACAGTATGTCCTCGTTTTCCGTTTTTTTCCTCAAAACGAGAAAATGGGAAACGGCTTTAAATTCATTTATTTGTCTGGTTTTGAAAACAGTGTTTTTTGCTTGTTTATTCATTTTTAACACAATGCTTTGATTAAATGACGTTTGTCACTTTTATAAAGAGAAACGAGAAAACTGTCCGTGTACGTTCTAACAGTTTGATTTCCCCCTCCAGAATAAAAGCTGGGAAAACAAGAAAACTAGTCTTTTTAGAACGTTTTAGAACTGAAGGACCTGGTAATGTGTCTGAACATGCAAGAAAGTAAGACTCTTATTAAACTGAATATATAATATAATAATATATAACTGAAAAGAAGTCGTTTTCTCGTTTTTCCAGCTTTTACTCTGGTGGGGAAATCAAACCGTTAGAACATACACGGACCGTGTCGCCCTGCTACCCAGTCTTTGTTGATTGCACACATTAAGAGAAGAGACACACAGTGTGTTTCCAAATGTTAACGGTTATACTGGATACTATACTGGAAATTGAAAATAACTCCTTCTGCTCTGCAGCTTAAACCACTTTGACCACTTTTAAGGTGTGTGTGAAAATAGTTAAACCAGTAAGATATAGCCAATGTCCTTTAAACGCAGGCTCCAACATTTTACCGGAATGATTAATCAGCAGAAAAACAAACTTTTATTACACAGGCAACATTTTTGGAACTCGCTCTGCGTCTGATGTTGGTTCAGTCGCTAAAGCAAACTTCACATCCCTTCCCTTCAATACTCCGTATTGGCACAGAGACATGTTAACATATTGTCACCATACGGTCAATACGTGTGAAATACTTTAGCTCCGAGACAAAGTAAAAGCTCCATGGGAGATCTGGCAGCATGATCAGCTGCACCTACATAGGCTGTGGGACGCCAAAACCTTTCACTTCACTTTTTTTAAATGCTCTTTTTATGGTATTTCACACAAGTCTGGCAGACTACCACAGCTAACTTGTAGAGAATATTATATAATGAAAATAAATGTATTGTATTAAACGCTCTCTATGGTATGCCAGAACGCCAGGAGTCAGCAGATCTCCGACTCATTAGTACAGCAAGTAGTTTGTTCTACATATATTGATTCTGCATAAGTAATAAGGACTGTTTTACACTTATTTAGCCAAAGACAAAACTCAAGAGGAGATCGGGCAATTCGCTCAGCTGCACCTAGTCTGTGAAACGCTCTCCCAGAGCACACGAGAACGCCACAGACTGTGGACGCTTCGTAAAACTTATTTATTTACCAAAGCTTTCAAAGTCGCCAAAATCCAGTCGCTCCGATTTTATTTGCGACCTCTGATTCTCCCCCAGGAATATGCCCTAATAAAATCGAACGTTGTACGTGGGAGCGCGCACTCGGTCTGTTTGTTCAGTAATTACAACTTCTGCTTCCACTGAGATTCGAACTCGGGACAAAAAAACTGACGGGTCAAGACTGTTAAACAATAACTAACCACTACACCACCAAGACATTGTCACATTACTCTATTTGGGCCCATATAACATGGTCTTAGCACGGCGTCATAGGGGCCAGTGTGGAGGCTGATCGCCACCCATAGGCCAAAAAGACGTAACACATGCGGCAACGCGGTAAAAACAAGGTGATACCGCAGTTAAAATTAAAACAGATTGCCGTAAAGGCTGCCACTTTTAAGTGCTACGACTGTAGCTGTGAGTTGGAAGAGAAGGAGACTTCAATGGGCATGTTGGTGAGGAAAACACAGGTGATGAGGAGGTGATCGGCAGGTTTGGGGTAAAGGAAACGAACCTAGAAGGACAGATGGTGGTGGACTTTGCTAAGAGGATGGAAATAGCTGTAGTCAACACATAGACATACTTCCAGAAGAGGGAGGAACAAAGACTGACATAGACGTGTAGATGTAGGAGCATGCAGGTGGACTACATTCTAAGTAGACAAGGTCATTTGAGGGAGGTTAGTGACTGCAAAGTGGTGGTAGGAGAGAGTGTAGCCAAGCAGCACTGCATGGTGGTGTGTAAGATGACAGAAAAGAAGACTAAGTGGTGGAAGCTAAAGAATGAAGAAACCTGTGAATTCAGGTAGAAGTTGAGGCAGGCTCTGTGTGGTCAGGAAGAGCTTCCAAATGACTAGGAAACTACAGCCGAAGGTATCTGGGAAACAGGTAGGAAAGTGCTGGGTGTGTCACTAGGATGGAGGAAAGAAGATAAAGACACTTGGTGGTGGAATGAGGAAGTACTGGACTGCATCCAGATGAAGAGGTTGTCTAAAAGAAAGTTGGGTGTAGAAAGGACTGAGGAACCTAGACAGGAGTACAAGGAAGTGCAGCGCAAGAGGGAGGTTGAAAAGGCCAAACAGAAAGCTTACGATGTGCTGTATGACAGATTAGACATGAAGGAAGGACAGAAGGACTTGTACAGGCTAGCCAGACAGAGAGATAGAGATGGGAAGGATGTGCAACAGATAAGGATGATCAAAGACAAAGACAGAAAGGTGCTAACAACCCAGGAGAGTGTACAGAGAAGATGGAAGGAGGATTCTGAGGATCTGATAAATTAGGAGAATGACAGGGAAAGAAGGGAGGAAGATGTGGATGTTATGGAGCAGGAAATAACAGAAATTAAAAAGGATGAGGTGAGGAAAGCTGAGAAGGCTGATGAGTGGAAAGACTGTTGGTCCTGACAACGTACCTGTAGAGGTGTGAAAGTGTGGTTTCATGCCCGGTAAGAGCTCCACTGATGCCATGAGGTGAAGAAGGTCCAGGAGTTCAAGTACTTAGGGTCAACAGTTCAGTCTGATGGAGAGTGTAGAAAACAGGTGAAGAGGAGAGTGCAGGTGGGTTGAAGCGGGTGGAGGAAAGTGCCACAAGTGTTGTGTGACAGAAGAGTGTTAGCAAGAAAGGTTTACAAGACAGTGGTGAGACCAGCTCTGCTCTGTGGGTTAGAGACGATAGCAGTGAGAAAGAGACAAGAGGTAGAGATGGAGGTAGCGGAGATGAAAATGCTAAGGTTCTCTTTAGGAGTGACAAGATTGGACAGAATCAGGAACAAGCTCATCAGAGGGACAGCTCACGTTGCATGTATAAGCAACAGAGTCAGAGAGTCCAGACTGATATGTTAAGGTGAAACACACATTTTGGAGCAGGTTTTGAACTACAGGTAGTAAGACACTTGATTTGGACGGTATTGAAATATTACTGTAATATTGATTCTAAAATATTATAGAAAAATATGTAACATTACGATTGCCTCATAAAAATGGTTGTGCTTTGTAAAGGAGATGTAGACATGCGTTTTGGAGCAGGTTTGTAGTAGGTCGGTGTGGACGGTATTGAAAAACAACTGTAATATTAACCCTCATGCCGTCCTCTAAAAAGACCCCCTTTTGCTGTCTTTGTGGCCTTTTTTGCCATGCTCAAAAAAAAAGCTATAAAATCATCCATCCATTTTCCAAGCCGCTTAATCCCATATGCGGGGTCGCAGGGGTGCTGGAGCCTAACCCAGCTGGCCATGGGTGAGAGGCGGGGTACACCCTGGATGGGTCGCCAGTCCATCGCAGTGCAACACAGAGACATACAACCATTCACACACACACACACTTTTGTGTCTAAGTCTTTGGACTGTGGGAGGAAGGCGGCGAACCCGGAGAGAACTCACGCAAACACGAGGAGAACGTGCAAACTCCACACAGAAAGGCACCAGGGCCGCCTCCGGGAATCAAACCCAGAACCTTCTTGCTGTGAGGCGACGGTGCTACCCACCGCACCACCGTGCCGCCTATAAAATCATCATCAATATTTTTTTTTACTTTTTTTGTAAATCACTTAACCAACTTTAGACCTGCCCAAAACTACCAAGCTTTCTATTTTCTTCAGAATTGTAACCCCTCAAATGCTAGTTTTTCTATGTGAAGTACTGCTTTTTTTATCATAAAACACAAAACTAAAAGTTTATTTTCCAGAAACTAAGTAGTGGGAGGATGGAGGTTTGGTTGTGATTAGCGTTTTGGATATGCCAAAATTTAAAAACAAAATTGGTTTGATTGCATTAGTATTTTTATGTAGTGCCAGATACTCCCTCTGGAGGCCTTTGTGGCCAAAAATGCCCCATAGACTTCAATGTAAACCACGTTTTTTAATCTCACTGCCATCACACTATGAGACCATGCATTCTGGGATCTCAGCATTTCATCTTGAAGAAAGGGAGTGATATTTGACATTTTAACGTATTTCACCAGATTTAGCCTCTTTTCCATTGTAGGCTGATGCATGAATTTCATGTAATTTGACTACCAGGGGCCCCAAAATAAATCTGTTTGTGTGTGTGGTCAATCATTTTTAAAAGAACAAATGAATAATCAGTGAGAACCTTTATTTTATGAAAATTGCAACACATTTGTAACTTTAACAACAAATAGAACACACAGGGTCCACATTTTGTGGGGCCTGGAATCCTGCCAGTGGGTGCTTGCATGTAACACAATATAAAATATAAAATTAAATAAAAATAAAATATAATAAAAGATATTAAAAAGCTGAAGGTAGGGTTTGTAGTTTAAATGGCATCTGTAGCTTAAAGTATAAGTTAAAGCTGAAAGAAGACAAAGCTGAAGAGGATTTGAAAATGTTTTTACATTCATTTCAGTGGGAAAATTTTGATGAATAAAGCTAACTTGAAATATATGAAAGATATGAATAAGAAAAATGGAAGCACACTTCTCCTTAAAAAGCTGAAAATTTTGATGTTTGAATGGTTTCTGTAGTTGAAAGTATGTGGGACTAGTTAGATGCAGAGAAACGTAAAGATTATAATAAGAATAACTAGATAATGCATTTCCATAGGAAAATGCACAGTGAATGCTGCCATGCTGAATGTATTCCTGGAGAATTGCTGAAAGTAGCTGAAACACTTAAGACAGCTGAAAATAGCTGAAGCATGAAAGGCACAGATGAATGAAATTATAATAATTGGGCTTATAGCTCCTGAGCGGAGATACCAATTTTGTTAATAATTTGGATTCACAAATTTTGGTTATTAGCTATAACTATATAGTTATATATTTATAGCTATATATAAATATATAACTATATATGAAAAAGGTCTATAGTTTGGTAAGTGAAACACTTAATTATTATTGATTAATAATTATTAACTGAATTAATAAATAATAATAACAGGCACCACCCTGTTACCAGGGAACAATAACCAATTTGGAATAGCCAATACAGTCTCAATTGTATTTAAGTTAGTTGAAGGGTGAACTCTGTTATTACACAATAATATTAACTCCAGTATCAACAATATCTTGAATAACTCAGCAAATCACAGCTTGATCGAGGGTGTGTTCTGTATGTGTATGTGACACCTGAGATAAAAGTGTGTGTGTGTGTGTGTGAGTGAGAGAGAGCGAGAGAGAGAAAGAGAGAGAGAGAGAGAGAGAAGGAGAAGAGATGGGGAGGGAAAGCGAGAAGAGAGGAGGAGGGAAAACATGCCCCCCTTTAGGGGCGTGGTGAGTCACGTGATCGCGGAAATGCACAGTGATCAGATCGCGTGTTCAGCAACAAGAAAAGAAAACACCACAACAATAAAGCAATTACTGATCCCCTAAGAGTTCTACTCCACTCAGACTTAAGGAATGCCTCTGCCTTACTGCTCAATCCTGGTTGCGTGTGTGTGCTGTTGCGGTTCGGTCCAGGTGTGCATTGTGGTGATCGCATCATGATCAGCCGAAGTGGCAGCAGGCGAGACGATTAAGCTGGCGGTTTCCTGCCGGGTGGCTGGAAGTAGATGGGTGATCAGGCCCGTTCTCTGTGTAGATGTCCTTGTTGGTTCAGCTGCTGGCTGCAGTGGAGGCTCCAGCTGAGCCGGGGCAGAGGGAAGCTCCAGGTGGACAGAGGCGACGGAGAGAAGCAGGAGAGCAAGGGTTGCTCAATCCTGGTTAGAAGGTGGAGAGAACAAGGGGAAGAGATGACAAGGGCTGGAGAGAACAAGGTACAGAGAGAACAAGGGGCGAGTCTTTGGTCACGGCGGCCTTTATAACTCTGTTTTCAGTCATGCCTGTCCTATTGTTTGGCCCAATCAGGATGGCTGACGTCCAAGTTCCTCCTCCGTTTGTCGCTTGTATCAGTGGGGAGTTCGGACGTCTCAGCGGGGGAGCCAGGTATGGTTCTCCAGCCTGGCGCCTGGTTTTGGCGCTCAGATTTGAAATCTCTTTGTTTCCACTCACTACTATCAGGATGAAGACGTTACATGCAGGCTGGAGTACCTCCTTTGTTTAAGCATGTGGGACCTTAATAATAATTCTGTTAATATCAGTTTATACACATTAGGTCCCCCAACATTTGCATATAGTGTGACAGACTTTAGGTGTATAGCTGAACTTGAGTACCTGGATGTTCTGAGTTGTGTGTTGTCTATGTACAGTATGTGCACATGTTTTTCCTGTACGGTAAATGTAGAAAAGTGGCTGCAATAGAACTACACAACAGGCTGACTACTTGAAAGGGGGATAGGAAAGAGAGGGAGTAAAGTGGGTGATGGGAAAAGAGTGAAAGAAAAGAAGATGAAGGTGGGAAAAAGTGAATGATTTGTGTCTGATGTGTACCTCGAATACAGGGAATTAAGTGACATTAAAATGATAAAACTTCAACTGAAAAATCTGCGAGAGAGAGCGAGTTTGGAAGTTGTATTTAAAGTTAAAACACTTATTTATCTTTGCATTTGTTATTTTCCTGTATCAAACCTTTTATATTAACATAAACACACACACACACACACACAGTATGTGTATCACTTGTACTACTGTGTGTATATATACACACTCTATTCTCACCCTCCGCAGGTGGTCTCATCCATTTTCTAAGCTCAGGTCCTCTACCAGAGGCCAGGAAGCTTGAGGGTTCTGCGCAGTATCCTTGCTGTTCCTAGGACTGCACTTTTCTGGACTGAGATGTCGGATGTTTTTCCGGGGATCTGTTGTAGCCACTCCTCCAGTTTGGGGGTCACTGCCCCCAGTGCTCCGATCACCACAGGCACCACTGTGACCTTCACCTTCAAGTGAGGTGTTTCCCACTTTGACCTTGGGGTTTCCAGTCCATACTCCGCGCAGATGTTCCTGTATACTATGCCAGCCACTTGGTTATGGCGTTCCATGTATGCTTTTCCTGCCAGCATCTTACACTCTGCAGTTATGTGCTGGACCGTGCACATAGGTAGGGAACATAACATAACGTTCCCCACCTAGACGCCCAATCAAACACGGGGCCAAGCAATTTCCCGTGCAACAATTTATTTACAAACCAACCAGCTACCCATGAGTTTTAGAGTGTATTTACAGTGCAGAACAAAAAAACACCCACAAAAGACTTCGGGGTGAGCCAAGGCCATCGTCCCTTTATCCTGCAACGTTGCTGCCTCGACCAATGAACTCCAAATCCTCCGCCGCCTCGTCCATGATGGTGGAAACCATCTCCCGCTCCATCATCCAACCACCAGCTTGCCCGCCATCTGTCATTCACTCATTCACTCAGACCCGTAGACGCAGACACAGACACAAACGGACCCTGAGGTCTTTAACAATACATATATATATATATATATATATATATATAGATGGCACCAGACCATCTGGTGGAATTGGGGTGCTAAAAACAGTGGTGGACATGTTTGTTGGAATATTCACATATCTAACAACAGCAGAAAGGGGCGGTGATAAAAGCCTGAGAAGCATCTCATGAGTGCTGGGAAAATGCTGTTCACTGAACAGATCTATCTGTAAAATAAGGCCATATTTATATTTATATCCACCCTTGGTTTTTTTAAGTGGTAACTGATGAGCTGACCCAAACTGATGACGATTTGAGAGAGATGCTGCATCTAACTGTACATTGCATTTGTTCAGGTGGCTCGTAAGTTGGTCATTGTAGAAGGAGAGCTGGAGCGTACTGAGGAGAGGGCAGAGCTTGCTGAGGCGTGAGTATTTCACTTTTTCCTCTTATATTTAATGGCCATTTTAGACACACTACAAGTAAGTGTAGAAAAAATACCACTATTTCTGTACATTTACTTATCTATCAATGTATATTTGTTATTACTTTTAAACTAATCTGATTGTGCTAACTTTTATTTGGTCTTTCTTTCCCTGATATAAATCTAAAAAAGTAAATGTGCTGAACTGGAGGAAGAATTGAAGAATGTTACCAATAACCTGAAATCTCTGGAAGCCCAGGCTGAGAAGGTAGGCTCAAACTATAGTGCTCAGATCAGCTCACTTCCTGTGTGTGAGTAACTTGAGTTCCTAATGCCTTATAAATAGCAGTGTGTGTATCTAGATTAGGGCTTCAACTTACAATTACTTTGATAATCGATCAATTTGATGGGGTGGTGCAGTGGGTAGCCGTAGCCTCACAGCGAGAAGGTTCTAGGTTCGATGGAGGCTGCCCTGGTGCCTTTCTGTGTGGAGTTTGCACGTTCTCCCCGAGTTTGTGTGGGTTCTCTCTGGGTTCTCCGGCTTCCTCCCACAATCCAAAGACGTGCATTAGGTTAGGTTGACTGGCTTCTCTCCATTGCCCATAGGTGTGAGTGTGTGTGTGTGAATGGTTGTCTGTCTGTGTGTTGCACTGCAATGGACTGGCGACTTTTCCAGGGTGTACCCCACCTCTCGGCCATAGGCTCCAGCACCCCCGCATATGGAATTCAGCGGTATGGAAAATGGATGGATGGATCAATTTGTCGATTATTTTTTTTTGATTATTCCAATAAAAATTTAAAAAATATATTATTTTATATTTTGTTTATTAGAAATTCCTTAGGGTTTTTTAAAACAAAATTTTGATTTTGACACTTTAACCCTATGGACCCTATAAGGTTCAAACAAAACACAAAATCCAGAGTTTGAATAATAAAACTCAATATCCAAAATATACAAACTATCAATAAACAAAGCAAGCTTAGAGTTTTGTTCCAACGTGAAGATCTGCAGCAGCTCCAGTCAATTTGAACTAATAACTAAACTCCACAGAGACTCCTGGGCTCCTTCTGGCTTTGAGGCAACGCATTTGAAGAAAACAGGGCAAAGCTTTTTTTCTGCTGTCACTTGGTTTGTCTTGTTCGTCATTTCGTCAGCAGCTGCGTTATTTTGCCGATTTATCGATTCGTCAATTCGTTGTTGTAGCCCTAATCTAGATAATGTTCTTTCTTTCGCCAGTACTCTCAAAAAGAAGATAAATATGAGGAAGAAATCAAGGTCCTGACTGACAAGCTGAAAGAGGTAAATAATTAAAAAGGACTGCTTTTTAATAATGTAAACTCTTTATTTACAATATAATATAGAAAAAAGTGAGGCATTGCATTGTGACCACTGACAGGTAAACTGAATAACAATGATCCTCTCTTCATTTGAACCTGTTAGAGGGCGAGAATTGGGGGCTGGAGTCATAGGCAGGCAAGGCACATTTACTTACCTGTGAGGCGCAGGTTGCTCTACAGTACGTAAGTGTCAGACTTGGGCAGGTGTCGGACCCACATGCACAGGGCCTCGGGGTGTGCGCCGTGGAACTCCCTGATGAGGGACTTATCCAGAATGTCCCGGGCCGGTACCCAGGAGCGTTCGTCCGGCCTGTACCCCTCCCAGTCCACCAGGTACTGGAAACCCCGTCCTTGGCGCCTACAGTCGCGGAGCTCCCGAAGCGTGTAGGCAGGGCCTCCATCCACGACCCGGGGAGGTGGAGGTGGCTGGTAATGGGGAACCATGGGGCAAGATCGGAAGGCTGATGTAGAATGTGGGATGGATCTTCATGGTTCTGGGCAAGGAGAGCCTCACAGAGACGGGGTTAATGACACGTGACACGGTATATGGACCAATGAACTTAGGCGTTAACTTACGCGATTGAGACTGTAGACGGAGGTCCCTGGTAGACAACCAGACCTGGTCCCCAACCTGGTACTCTGGACCTGGTGTCCGTTTGCGATCTGCCGCCCTCTTGTACCGGTCCTGGGACTGCAGCATAATCCTCCGCGCACGTAGCCAAGTGAGACGGCAACGCCAGACCAGCGCATGTGCCGACGGAACGTGGACCTCCTCCTCCAGGGCGGGAAACAATGGCGGCTGGAACCCATAAGCGCACTGAAAGGGGGTTAAACCGGTCGAGGCGCAGGGCAGAGTGTTGTGGGCAAACTCGACCCAGACCAGCTTACTGGACCAGGATCCTGGGTTCCTGGAGGCGAGGAGCCGTAGTCCCACCTAAAGCTGCTGGTTGGCCCGCTCAGCTTGACCATTGGATTCGGGGTGGTACCCCGATGACAGGCTGACTTCAGCCCTGATGAGGTTGCAGAACTCCCGCCAGAAGCGCGAGACGAACTGGGGCCCTCGATCGGACACGATGTCTATTGGGAATCCATGGATTCGAAAGACATGTTCCATCATAGCTTGAGCCGTCAATTTGGCTGATGGCGGCTTGGGTAACGGGACGAAGTGGGCCAATTTTGAAAATCGGTCTACCACCGTCATGACTACTGTGTTTCCCTGGGAGGGTGGTAGACCGGTCACGAAGTCCAACGCCACGTGTGACCATGGGCGGTGTGGCACCGGCAGGGGTTGGAGCAGGCCCGCCGGACGCTGGTGGGAGGCTTTGCCCATGGCACACGTGGGGCAGGCAGCGACGTACTCTTGTAAGTCCCTTTTCATGGTTGGCCAACAGAACCACTCTCCTACCCTGAATGTGGTGCGTGGAGCCCCCGGGTGTCCACTCACTGCTGAAGCGTGGGCCCAGTGGATCACCTCCCCTCGCAGGTCTGGTGGCACAAACAGTCAGTTGGGTGGGGCACCGTGTGGAGCTGGAAGGTCTCGCGTGGCCTCCCGTACTTGACGCTCCACCAGCCAGGCAACCGCACCCACCAGGCACCCTGCTGGTAGGATGGGCTCAGGCTCCGCCGGGTCCTGCTGCAAGTCGTGCAGACGAGATAGCACATCAGGTTTTACATTTTTTGAACCGGGGCGATATGACAGGTGGAAGTTAAAACGGCTAAAGAATAGAGCCCACCGGGCCTGACGTGAATTCAACCGCTTGGCTGTCCTCAGATACTCCAGATTCTTGTGGTCTGTGTACACCAAGAAAGGCTGGTCTGCACCCTCCAACCAGTGCCTCCATTCCTCCAGCGCTACTTTTACGGCTAGTAACTCTCTATCACTGATGTCATAATTACGTTCCGCTGCTGACAATTTTCGGGGAATGAAGGCACATGGATGGAGCCTACCTTCTGCTGGGTCCCTCTGCGATAGAACAGCCCCTACTCCTGAATTGGAGGCATCTACCTCCACGATGAACTGCCTTTGTGGGTCAGGCATCCACAGCACCGGTGCCGTTGTGAAACTGCGCTTTAGGTGTTGAAACGCCTCCTCTGCTTCTGCCGTCCACTGAAACGCAGTCTTGATTGACGTTAGTGCATGTAATGGGGCCGCAATACTACTGAACCGCCTGATGAATTTACGGTAAAAGTTCGCGAACCCCAGGAAGCGTTGCACCTCCCTGCGACTCTGCGGTACTGGCCATCTCGATCTTGTCTCATGAGACTATAAACCCCAAGAACGAGACTCTGTCCGCGTGGAATTCGCATTTTTCTGCCTTTACGAACAGACGGTGCTCCAGTAATTTTTTCTGGACGAGACGGACGTGTGTAATATGTTCCTCCTTGGAGCGGGAAAAAACAAGGATGTCATCGAGATAAACAAAGACAAAATCATTGATCATTGGCCCCAACACCTCGTTCACAAATGCCTGGAAGATGGCAGGAGCGTTGGTAAGACCAAATGGCATGACCAGATATTCATAGTGCCCGTTCGGTGTGTTGAACGCCGTCTTCCACTCGTCTCCCTCCCGGATATGCACCAAATGGTACGCGTTGCGGAGATCCAACTTAGTGAAATGAGTGGCCCCTGACAACAGCTCAAAAGCAGAGGACAACAATAGTAAGGGATATGAGTCTCTGATATGAGTTATGTCATTGAGACCGCGGTAATCGATGCAGGGCCGCAATGAGCCGTCCTTCTTCCCAACGAAGAGAAACCCCGCTCCGGCAGGGGAAGAGGAAGGGCAGATTATTCCTGATGTGAGGGCCGCGTCCAGGTACTCCTTCATGGCTCGGTTCTCCTTAGGCGAGAGCTGGTAGAGTCTCCCCTTGGGTGGAGTAGTCCCCGGCCGCAGATTGATGGCGCAGTCGTGCTTTCTGTGGGGGGGCAGAGAAGTCGCTCTGGACTTACAAAATACTGGACTGAGGTCATGGTAGCATTCAGGGACTCCTGTCAGATCTGCCTCCTGGACCTCCTCTCCTGCGGCTGCTGCGACCGCCAACTCCGGCTGAATAGTCGAAAGCTGGAAGCACGTGTTATGACAGTCCGTGTCCCATCGGTTCACCTCCCCACTCCGCCAATCTAATGTCGGGTTATGCAACCTCAACCAGGTGTGTCCTAATACAACCGGGTGGTAACAAGACTCTACCACCAGGAACGTTATTCTCTCGGTATGTGCGTCTGCGAATGTCATGGTTACCGGCTCCGTATGATGTGTGACCCTCCAGAGTCGCCGTCCATCCAGCGCCCCCGTCTCCACGGGTGATGCCAAAGGCAGAGTGGCGATGCCCATCCGTTCTACCAGCCCTGCGTCCATCAGACTGGCATCGGTGCTCGAGTCAATCAGCACCGCCTGCTGGACGGAACGGGTTCTGGAGATTAAAGTGACTGTAGGAAGTGAGCGAGCGGAGGCGCTGCCAAGGACTGTTCGACTCACCGCTAACCTCCGCGCTAGCGATGAGCCTGCTCTTTTAGTGGACAGCTCATGGCGAAATGTCCCACCTGCCCACAGTACATGCAGAGCCGGTGGGAACTTCGTCGCCGCTTCTCCTCCTCCGTGAGTCGTGTGCGCCCGATCTGCATCGGCTCCTCCGGCGTCTGTCCTGCCTCCGGGTTGCGCGGATTGAGCTGGCCACCAAGCTCCCGTTGTCCCCTCCTGGGACTCGCGGTGCGGAGTCGGCGGTCCTCTCGCAGTCTCTCCTCTCGATGGTGCTCCCGCTCGGTGCTCCCCAGCCTGCGATCGATCTGTATAGCAAGCGCGATCAGAGCGTTTAAGTCACTGGGCAGATCTCTCGCCGCTAGGCAGTCCTTGACGCGCCAGGAGAGGCCGCGAATGAATATGTCACCCAACGCAGTGGCATCCCAACCGGCCTCCGCCGCCAGGGTCCGGAACTGAATGGCATACTTGGCGGTGGATCTTCCGCCCTGCCGGATGTTCACCAGCCGCTGCGCCGTTTCGCGCCCCAGGGTGACCTCCTGGAATATCTGTTTTAGCGCCACCGAAAAGGTGGCGAAAGTGGACACACAGGGAGAGCCGTTCTGCCACTCCGCTGTCGCCCACGCCTCCGCGTCTCCCGTCAGGTGCGAAATGGCGTACGCCACTCGGGATCGCTCCGTGGGGAATGCAGGCGAATGCAATTCGAAATGGATCTCACACTGCGTGAGAAAGGCAGTCTCCAGACTCACCCGAGGAACCGCGTAGGTGCTCCCAGTCTGGTCTCTGGAGCTGCAGACAGGGGAGCTGCCGCGGCCGAGATTGCTACCGCAAGTGCGGTGACCTGGATCGGAGTCGCCTCTCCAGCTGAGCCCTGGGTCAATCGGTTCACCGCCTCCCTCAATCCCGCTACCGCGTTCTCCTGCCGAAGCGCACACTCGGCTAGCTTCTGGAGCGCCGCATTAGTCTTCTCCTCCTGCTCGGTGAGTCGCTGCCCCTGAGCCAGGAGCTGCGCACGGAGGTTGTCTGTACTGGCTGGGTCCATTTCTGGCCAGATTGTTCTGTCAGACTTGGGCAGGTGTCGGACCCACATGCACAGTACACAGGAGTATTGAGGAGTGAATCAGGGTTTATTGCACAAACGTTGTCAATCAGTCCAGGTCATACACAGGATGGCTCAGTATTAAGTACAGGAAAGGAACAGACGAGATCAAGTCCAGGAGGCAGGCAATGGTTCGGTACACGGAGAAACTCAGCGACGGTACAGGTAAGGGCTAGACAAACTCACTGATCAGACGGTCGTGCAAAGGTCAATATCCAAGCGAAGGTACAGAGACGGGTCAGGCAGGAATCGGCGGTCAGAAGCAGGCAGGATCAACAACATGGGACAATCGACTAGAACGCTGGATAGTGGTACAATGACTCGACAATCTGGCGTCTGACTGTTGGCTGAGGTGGTGCTTAAGGACTGAGTCTGATTGTTTGATTATTGTCAGGTGTGCATGGTTAACCAGGATGAGAACAGCTGAGACGAGAACAGGAAGTCCTTTCAGATTAAAACAGGAACTGACACGAGTTGTGACAGTAAGTGGTCTGAGCCAGTAAATGGGCAACATTTGCTCATATGGCTGAAGAAATTAATACTTTTTCTGATAGACACATGTCAGAATGCACAGTGAATCACAGTTTGGTCTGGTGCTCATGCTACAACATGTGAAGAAGGTGCATTAGAAGTCAAGTCAGCTTAGGCAGTATGATTGCACATGTCACATGCCAAAGCAACACTACAGACTTGATGACATGGTGGAAGCAGTATTCCTTGGCATCTTTGACCTCTTTCAGCTGTATAACACATCCTGCCACAAAGCAAAATGATTCGGTGTTGATATTGTGGTCTAGAAATATGGACGTTTTTCAGACTCAAAATCCAATTTGCAATACATTTGTCAATTGGCAATTCAATATGCAATTTAGTCATGTAAGTTGAAAATGCATTTCACATTTGGCAATTCAATACAGTTTCATTAATTTATAGTTTAAATAAAAACACCTAATAAATTGCATTTCGTATTGTCATGTTTTTTTGTAGTCTTTATTCCAATGGCAATGCATTTTGCAATTGACAATTCAACATGCTATTTGGTCATTTAACTTGCCACACACCATAAGTTTGTGCAAGTCCTGTATTTGTATCTGGATCCCGTTGCGGAAATTAAACACAGACGCCGTACATGTGGGTTCGATTCGTCAAGCCGCCTGACATTGGCAAGTCATTATGCATTTTGAAAGTGCATTCTGCAAATGGAAATGCATTATTAAAAGGTTTCATGAATTTTAAAGTGTTTTATTAATTTAAGGTTTAAATCATTCAAGTTCAAAAAACTTTATTAATCCCAGAGAGAAAATATTTTGCACACTTTGATCGCTGTCACAGATGGAGGTACACGCAAGAAGGGCGGGAGATTAAAAATAAGAATGCTAACTTATCTACACACTGTCACAACGCTGTAGGTAGCGGACCCACATGCACAGCAGAGACAAGCTTAGTGGAGGAAGGTGTTTTAATCGTTCTCGTGGTCAGGCAGGCAAGGGTCAATACATAGTGGTAGCAGTTACAGTACAGGTACGATTATTCCAAAATGATACAGCAATATGTGTTGTGTACTTCGTAGTACTGTCAAGGAATGGTGTGCTACTATTTCGAGGTACTCGTCTTAGTTAAAATCAAGTTTTAAAATAAAGGCTAATTTTTTTTTTTTGCATTTTATTAGTGATTATTTTCAAACATTAGTTTAGCAGTAAATTCCATCACTTCTGATACTTTGCAGTTTACTGTATGTTTCCTAAGGACGTTAGCTCTAAAACAGGGGTCGACAACCCGCAGCTTTGGATCCACATGTGGCTAGTTCATTCTTATGCTGTGGCTCTGCGTGACTTGAAAAAATACATTAAAACTAGATAAAACATTTCCATTCAGAAATGCACAGTGAATGCTGCCATGCTGAATGTATTCCTGGAGAATTGCTGAAAGTAGCTGAAACACTTAAGACAGCTGAAAATAACTGAAGCATTTTCAGCACAAATGAATGTATGTGAAGAGAACAAGTTGTTTAAACAGAGCTGAATGAAGAAGCTGAAGCAGTTGAATTTCAAATTGAGAAAAGTTGAAAAAGATTTGCTATAAATGCAGGAAGACACAATATACCTAAATGTAACAAAAAAAAACAACTTGTAAAGAAAGAGTTTTAAGTTCAAGAGATATAAGAATAGCTTAAAGTTATGGAAAATTTAATGCATCTGAAAGAAGCTGCAAAGGAAAAAGTTGGAGCTTTGAAGGAAACGTGTGCAGGTAACTGCTAAACAATAAAAAGAGTCGTAACTAGTTATAATGAACAGTTGAAAGCAGAAATACTGCTATTTTTAGGTAAAGATTTGGACTGGTGCTTTTATTTTGAAAGTATATGGAAGAAGATTGTGTGGGTAATTGTTAAATTGGATAATAGACTCATTAACTAATCATAATAAACCAGTTGAAAGAAAACATTTACATACTGTAAAACAGGCCTATTAATTATCAGTCATTACCCACTCAGAGGCATAAAAATGATAAAATAATAAAAAATAAACAAATATATTAGAAAAAACAAATATGTGTGTCTGCTTCATATCTAAACTGTAAAATAGTCTCATTACTTGTCACAATTACCCATTCAAAAAGCAGAAATTGTGTGTGCAATTGCTAAACTGTAAAATTGTCTTTTTAGTTAGCAGTAATTAACCAGTCAGAGGTATAAAAATGACTAATAAATAAATTAATAATAAATTAAATTTGTGCTTTTATTTTGAAAGGAGTCTTAGAAAAATATCCAGTTGAAAGCAGAAATATTGCTATTAAAGCTAAAGATTTGATTTGGTGTTCTTATTGTGAAAGGATTTGGAGGAGGTGTGGGTTTAATAGCTAAAATGTAAAATAGTCTCATTAACTAGTCACAATTACCATTTCAAAAGCAAAAATTGTGCTATTAAAGTTTGGAATGGTGTTTTTATTTTGAAAGTATTTAAAGTAAGTGTGTGACTAATTACTAAACAGTGTAATGAACTAATCAGTAGTATGTATAAAGCTGCTACCTGAGCATAAGGAGTTTGACCTGTTACTCAAAGCTGCAGGTGCGCTGTTGTCATGAAGGTGAAAGGCAGGATCATCCTGCTCTGAGAAAGGATAGTTGCACCCCTGCTAAACAGGCTTTTACAGGAAAACCATAATAGCTTTCAAAAAATAACTTCACTTAATGCCAATGGTTGATGAGCAACTGGTAAGAATTTTATATTTAAGACAAAAATTGTGGCAATTTCAAAATGTCATACCTCTGTGTTTGTCTGAAAAAGTTTCACAGCCAAATGCACTAGAGTGAATGGGAGGATTTCTGGAACTCTCTGCGCTTTGAGGCAGCTACAGACTAAAGTATAGGTCTTTATAAGCATACATATAATTAGAAAGAAGGCAGGCATGACTACAAACAAGTGAAAAAAATTACATCAATAGCTTACAAACTGTGGCTGTAGTGAGTAAAGAGAGAAGTTCTGTCTTAAAAAAAACTTTCCTTCACACTCTAGCTGTGACATCACGGACTCTAGTTCATGCAATACACACTAATGGAAAAGTTGAAAATTCACCAAAGACCACACAATATTTAAACTACTTTAGATCAGAAAGTATAAAAGATATTAAAAAGCTGTTAAATAGTTAATTAGCTGAACACTGTTTTAAAGTTTGAATGGCGTCTGTAGCTCTAAGTATGCTGAAGTAGTTAAAGCTGAAAGAGGACTAAGCTGAAAAATATTTGAAAATGTTTTTCCTTTTATTTCAATGGGGAAATTTTGATGAATAAAGCTTAATAACTTTAAAAATGGAAGCAAAGTTCTCTAAAAAACTCAATATTCTGATGTGTGAATGGTTTCTGTAGCTGCCAGTATGCAGGACTAGTTAGATGCAGAAAAACGTACAGAATAATAATAATAACTAAATAAAGCATTTCCTAAGAAAAATGCACAGTGAATGCTTCCATGCTGAATGTATTAGTGATGAATTGCTGAAAGTAGCTGAGACAGTTAAAACATAGCTGAAAATAGCTAAAGCATGTAAAGCATACATGAATGTATCTAATGAGAATTTTAAGTTATTTAAACAGAGCTGAATATTTGCAAAAGAAGCGGAAGTAGTTACATTTCAAATTGAGGAAACTTGAAAAATATTTGCTGAGGTTAAAACACTGCTAAAAATTAAATTTGAATTAAAGTGTGTAAAGGTTTGGTTAATTTGATGGAGTATACCTTAATCTCTCAAAAAGCCTAACTATATTATTAATTAGTTTTCCGTTCAAGGGCTGAGAGAATACCTCAAAGTTGTAAAAATATTTAATATAGATGAAAGTAGCTACAGAGGAAGTAGTAGAATTTAAATTGAGTTAAGTTGGCGCTTTGGAGAAAGCATCTGCAAGTGTTTGCTAAACAGAAAACAGTGTCATTAATTATTCACAAATAACCAGTCAGAAAGCAAAACATAGTGCGTCCTAAATGGCTAAACTTTAAAAGAAAGCCTATTAAGTAATCATTATTAACCAGTCAAAAACAGAAAAATGGCTACTTGGGCTAAAGATTTAGATTGGTGCTATAACTGGTCATAATAAACCAGATGAAGGTAGAAATATTGCTATTTATAGCTAAAAATCTGGATTGGTGCTTTTATTTTGAAAGGATTTGGAGGAGGGGTGTGTGCTTCATAGCTCAACTGTAAAATAGTCCCATTAACTAGTTACAATTACACATTCAAAAGCAAAAATAGTGCTACTAAAGCTAAATGTTATATTTCTGTGTTTCTCTGAACAAGTCTCATGCATTAGAGTCTATGGGAGGATTTCTGGAACTCTCTGCACTTTGAGGCAGACTAAAGTATAGGTCTGAGGGCTTGACCAGCCATATCATTAAAACGAAGACAAGTATGACTACGAATGAGTGAAAACATTTTTGTTCATAGAGTGAAAACTGCGTTTGTAGTGACGAGTTAAAGACTCTGTCTTTAGAGTTCTGGCTTAAAAAAATGTTTCTCCACACTCTTGCTGGGACATTACACACTCTAGCTCACGCAATACACACTAATGGAAAAGCTCAAAATTCCAAAAACTACCCGATATTTAAACTGCTATAGATCAGAAAGTAATAAAGATATTAAAAAGCTGAACAACAGATTAATAGTTAAATAGTTAAAGATTGTTTTGTAGTTTAAATGGTGTCTGTAGCTTAAAGTATGCTGAACTAGTTAAAGATGAAAGAAGACAAAGCTGAAGAGGATTTGAAAATGGTTTTCTATTCATTTCAATGGGGAAGGTTTTATGAAAAAAGCTTAATAACTTGAAAAATACCTAAAAGGTTAAATGGAAGTACACTTCACCTTAAAAAGCTGAATATTTTGAATATGTATTATTTAATAATAAAGATTTGAATGTCAATACAGTGAATGCTGGAAGCATACATATTACGTATTCTAGTTACGGAAGTAGGTAAGAGGGTGAGGAGTGAATAATTCCACTGTTAATTGCTGCAATCTTCTGTCAGCAAAATATCAAATGTTAAACTTCTGCGTCCTGTCTTGAGTCTTGTTTGGGCTAACTGTTGATTGTTCTAAAATATTGTGAAATTTGCAAAAAAAATTAACACGATTTGATCCTGCAGTCACTGAAAATAAAGCTTTTTCTGAACAGTAGCAGCTAAATCAACCTGTCACCACAATCACCACTGTGATTTGGTGTGATGTTCAGCGGTTCCGTGTAATGTAACCCCCACCCTGAGTTGCCAACCCCTGCTCTAATATAATCTCCATCGTGGCTTAACTGCAGTCTGCGTATGGCAGTATTCTTCTGGTAGCCAGACACAGCAAAAGTGACCCATTATGATGCAGGCCTGTCTGATGGTGGAGGAATAATGCTATTTCTATTCTATTCGTGAGAAAAGACTCAGCGGTACTTGGCAGCTACAACGCTGGCTCCACCATTCTGTCTGCTGAAGTTGCAGTAGTGGACTCCAATTGGTTAGGACAGTTTAACCCCGGCCAATCAAGTTTGAATGATGTTTTTTTAATTTAGAGACTCGGAGCGTGTTCACAGATCATGCAATGCATTCTGGGTGTCTGCTGTCACATTTGAAAAAAGACACCTCTAAACCATGAGAAAATGAAATGCAATTGATTAAGTCTTTATTTGAACTTTAAATTAATTAAACTGGGTATTGAATCAACAGTTTAATAAAGCATTTCCATTTGCAAAATGCATTTTTAAAATGCATATTGAATTTCCAATTGCAGAACGCATTTTTAAAATGCATATTGAATTGCCAATTGCAGAATGCATTTTCATTATGCATATTGAATTGCCAATGCATTTTCAAATTAAATGACCAAATAGCATATTGAATTATCAATTGCAAAATGCATTTCCATTTGAATAAAGATTAACAAAAAACATGACAATATGAAATGCAATTTATTAATTTTATTTAAACGTTTGATTAATGAAACGGGGTATTGAATTGCCACTTTTAATATTGAATTGCAAAATGTAAAATGCACTTTCAAATTACATGACCAAATTGCATATTGAATTGCCAATTGAAAAATGTTTTGTGAATGGGAAAAATTCAATAGAGAAATCCCCTGGATCTCAGTCCAATCAAGCAACTGTGCAACCGATCTACATCTCACAAGACCCCATCACACTTGCAAGACTGAGACTTGTGGAGTCACGGTTTGATGTTCTTGATGGCACTGAAATGAGAACAGAATTTTAGACAGGTGATCAAAATATTATACCTGATTGTCGTAAATGGACCCTTTACAGTGAACCATCTCAGTATAGTCATTGTGTGCTACACAGATTTTGATTTGTGTCTATCACAATTTCACATCTTGAATATATATTTTTTTCTTTACTTGTACTTCAACATCAGGCTGAAACCCGGGCTGAGTTTGCTGAGAGATCTGTAGCCAAATTGGAAAAGACAATTGATGATCTGGAAGGTACTGTCAAACATTCTTTTTTCATCTAATTTTCCCATTCTATTAGACTTACAGTAACCACTGTAGTGTTGGTCATAATGACATCCTACTTAGTCTTACCTAAATGAATATTCATCATATATTCATCAAATATATTGCTTCTTCCCTTCAGTCATTTTAGGATAAATAAGGTTTGAATTCTGATTGGCTATTGTAACTGACTGTGTCCAGCAGAGAAGCCCAACAATGCATTTTATAGCACTGATTATGGGTGTGTCATGTCATACCACCTATGATAATACCAACATAAATTTTCAGATGATAGAAAAGAGTCATATGTTATTTAGATAGCAATGCAATTATGTTTGAAGAATTTATATTCTGAAGGTGCATAAAATTGTACAAACGCATATGTCAGCCAACAAATAATAAACTACAGTCAGTCCAGCCATCAATCACTCATTCTTTATTAAACCACCCATGCTAAAAAAAAAAGTACCACGCATTGTATACATACGATAAAGCTCTCCCCTATTAAACAACTGTGAAACTTTATATATTTTAGGATTTATTAGTAGTTAAAGTGGCATTTGATACTGAAAAAGGCACAAACTAGTATTTCCTTGTTGTAGGACGTCCACTATAATCTCACAAAGAATTGTACCATGTAGGATTTATTAGGAGTTAGTAGTAGTTATATTTTTATCAAATGGTAACACTGTGCATGCACCAGAAGAGCCACAAGGTTATTTATTATTCATAAACTAAAGTGCTGCTGTGTTATACTTTTACTTACTTTGGATTTACACTTAAGATAGATAGATTGTCATCAATGACAGACATCAATGCACAGAAGAAATCAACATAACCACTGATGCAGTGGGGAAGTTATGGACCGGGAGGTAATTAACAGTCTGACTATACAGTCTGAAAGCAGCAGGGAGGCAATATCTGTGGAATCCCTCTTTTACACAGCGACAGTGGATCAGTATGTCACTAAAACTGCTCTCCAGAGCAGACAGTGGGTCCTGCACTGAGTGAGACTAATGTTCCAGAATGGATGTCCATTTAGCCAGGACCTCTCTCTTACCCATCTCATGCACTGTGTCCAGATCACCACCAAGTGAACCTTGTCCACTTTCTTCCTCTCCTGTTTGCTGGAGCAGATGGAACTGCTCCAGAAAACAATCTGGACCTGTAGTTAACAAGTCTATACACCAAAGCAGTCTTATTGTCCTTTATAGTCACAAGTCTGATCCCTTCTTTATAAACTTTCCATGCTCCTGAGACTTTTTTCAGTATTGGTGTGTAAGGTATAAGATGTAAGCTATCTTATTAAAACATTTTCTCAACAGTTCCCTAGAGTGCACAGTCCACATTGATTACATTGTCCTTCATGGTCTCAACATTGACAGACACAATGTTGAGACTGATATTATGATTTAGATTCAGAACAGACAGAGTTTAACATTATAACTTACAGGACCCTCCAGCAACATCCTTTACTAGAAGGGAACAAATTCAGCCACTTATTCTAACCACATGAAGCGCCCATCAACATTCAAAGAACACCAATGACTATGATTGTTGTGGGCTCCAAATTAGTGGTTTAGTTATCACGGCAATTGTAGATCACGGAACATACGTACAAATAAATAAATAATACCTAAACAAAGCCAACAGAAATAGGTTAATGTTTATAATCACTGTACTGGGAACATTTTTTTTTATAGAGTTACAGTCTCACGTGTGTGTGTGTGTGTGTGTGTGTGTGTGTGTGTGTGTGTGTGTGTGTGTGTGTGTGTGTGTGTGTGTGTGTGTGTGTGTGTGTGTGCGCAGATGAGTTGTATGCACAGAAACTCAAGTACAAAGCCATCAGTGAGGAACTGGACCATGCCCTAAATGACATGACGTCTATGTAAGTAGTGCTAAGTTTACAATATTTTACTTCAGAGCAAGGAGCTTGCATACATAAATAGACCGTAAGCATTTATTCACTTTTAAATACCGTGGCCTGCAACACTTAATGTGTAATTGGGCTTGCAGACTTAGCAACAGTTTATAAGCAGAATATATTAAAACAATTCTATGACGTAAAATTTGCTTTAGTGATTAAGATCCCTGTTGAATGGTCTCTGAGGCATAGGCATAGTCTTTAATTATCTTACATAATGTCTTTTCAGCTGAATACCCTGAAATGCCACCATCCTGTCAGGCTGTGGTTTTAAGACCCTACTGAAGATCAGCCCTTGGAATTAATGTTTTAGTCTGGTTTTCCATCTTTTCTCATCTGGTACACCTGGTGTCTTGAAGACTGAGTCTTTTTTCTTCCCTTGTTTGTTGTCTTTTTGTTTTAGTTCTGTATCTGTGTTGAATAAACAGAAGGAAATAAAGCTTCAGTTAAAGCACCTGCATCCATGCCTCTTTTTCAAACAGTATATGTTTTAACACTTTGAGGCTTATTGTATTTGCAGAAGCTCTCTATTTCTCAATCTACAATATATAGGCTCTGAGATAATACTTATACCCATAATGGGTAAATTTTGTTTGCAGCAGTAATCGGACATTGAACAAAACAACAGACAGAAACAGGATAGAAACAAAAACAGTATTACTGTGCAAGAAAAACAAAACAGAACAAAACAAGGCACTCGATTAAATTTTAAATAAAAAAAAGAGCATATTTACAGCATTTGTGTAAGAGGTATTGCACATATATGTGTATGAAGGTATTACAACGTCTTGAGTACTACACAGTGTAGATTATGAGAGATTTTTTTTGTGATGATTATTTTAATAACACAGTAAGTGAATGAGTACAGTGTACTTTGGTTTTGCTGTTGTTATTCTCACATCAGCTCACAAAGTCAGAGATGACCCCCTGTACTCCTGCTGATTCCCCCTGATACACAGCCAAGAAAGGTGGTGTCATCAGGGAACATCTGCAGGTGACAGTGGTGGGAGTTGTACTTGAAGTCCAATGTACTGTATATAGTGTAAACAGAAAAGGGGTGAGCAGCGGTGACTACCTCCTGTGGGGAGCAGCACAGCAGCTGTGGAGGTACGAACACTTTCTGCCACCAGTTCAATGTTCCTGTTACAGAATTGTTCTTTCACAGTGATGTGGTCTGGTTTACACCATCTGTTACTGTACACCATCACAAAACCCCGCCAGTCCCCTACCTTTCCTCTTGCCGCTCTGCGCCGCATTCTGGTCCTCCTGCACCAGTGAAAAAACTTTAACGGAGTGCGATGTATCCTGGTTGAGCCATGACTCAAAAGACAGCAGGCTCTCACTCTATACTGTATGTGGGTTTCTATGACGGACTGGAAATCTAGAGTGTCCTTACGCTCAAGCACCAACCCATAAGGGAATAATAGGTTTGTATAACAAATATGCGTGGGTGTAATATGTTAACAAGTAAAAGTCAAGTCAAACGTTTGCTAAGGGTACCAAAATGAGTTATTTACTGTGCCATTAGTTATTGCAGCAGATAAGCAGCAGCAGTGTTTCAGATTTCAGACTCTACCTTCCAGAGTCACTACCTAGTCATAAATCCTTAGAGAAGAACCAATCTGGAATTTAATTTGACTAGTTCAAAAAGAATATGTCTAATGGACTTACCAACATCTTACAACCACTGCTCCAACACAGAGCAGGTGTAGCATGTGGGAAGCAAATGCTGTGTGAGTTGCTGGTACTGCTAACATAGTGAGGATAACAACAATGCAAGCAGCTAATCAATTATTGGGAAGTCAAGACGATTTAGAATTTGTCTCTGGGAGAATTTGAGGTTGCGCATCAAACACCAGGACACAGTCGTAGAGTGCAAAGTGAATGTGTATTACTATTTACAATATCTACAAAAAGGAAAGTTCAGTTTATTAAATCAGTTACTAAAACCTCCATGAATATAGTATAATATAGTCATGCATTCGAGAATCAAGCTCAAGCTCGATTCTCAAATGCAAGCTGCTAAGCTCAACCACCTCAACCTGCTAAGCTCAACCACTATGGAAGTCCCATGTGTGAATCTTCCAAGTAGGCGATGGTAGAAGACGCCAGCAGCCTGAATCCCTGGAATAATAATTCCTAGGCAAAAACCTGGCCTGTACGAAACAGTAATATAATATCAGCACTGATAAACATAACTTTTATGTATGCGCATAATTAAAGTGTCATATCATCAAATTGTAAGGTGCAATTTTCCCGCTGTGGGACTAATAAAGGTATTCCTATTCATATATGATATACAACATTCAGTCAATAATTTCAACAATAATAAACAATTGAGCTCTTAATGACAAATGGGGTATCGACCACCTAAATACAGCATCCAAATTAGAATATTATAATCCATATGGCAGGATAGCAGAAAATTCTAACGTACACAGGCCTCAGCTGATGTGCTAAAGGTATAGGTTATAGCGCTTGTGGCCCTGCCTGATGCTCCGGAAACAGCTGCAGATGATGCTGCATGTTCCTAACACACAGGAACATTCAACCATATCTATTTACAGTAGCCAATCTTATAACCAATTTATTAATACAATTCTTATATTTCTGAAAGTTGGAGAAAGGATATGTTCAACTCAATTTTTTGAATTCAATTTTATTTACAGTACATAGCACCAAATCACATCATATCAAGAGAAACAAGAAAACCAATGTGTTTTGTATTTCATCTTATGGACCAATTAACCAGAAGACGGCTTGATTTCAGATGATGTTGTCTGGAAAGGAAAATATAAATCCATTTCTTAATTTGCGCTTGAGCACAGACTTCCTGTCGTCAAGCTGTGGTCCTGACTACTTTACCTACAATGACAGTGTAATGAAAAAATTGTACTTTTATGCTTCAAGTCTAATCAACAAGTACAGAATGCATGGTTGCTATACAGAGTCAGAAATGAGAAGCACGAGAAGCATAAAAGTACAATTTTTCCATTACAACAGCCAACCCAAACAACCATGTGCTGTGATACCATTGTGTTCAGACACATTAACAGCTCCTCCAGTTCTAAAAGTGGCAGACCTTGTTCATACACATAGTTCTGCACATTACACTATCCATTTATGTTTATACATGCACAGCTAAATCTATCTTATTAAGCTGGAAGACACAGAACAGGTTGAAACAGACAGTCACCAGGTTAACCACAGGGGTCAATAGAAGAAGTAGGGCTCGATTGTGTGTTTGTCAGAGTGGAGAATAAGTTCTGACTTTTTGCTGTGGATGCGACAAATGTTATTCTACAGTCATACATGTATTGTACAATCTTCAGAGTAATAATCTAAGGATCCTGGGTTGAGGCATAGTCGGTCATTATCAAATGACCTTCTATAACTAAACAGAGGTCCAGTGCACCTAATTGTGGTCACAAGGTCCAATTTTGTAGTGGCCATTTACCACATCCATAACCTTAAAGGCCACTTAGCTTGCTAGCTGTAAAGTTTTTATGCATTGTCCAAATACTTATTGACCTTTGTCAATATAGCTTCACCTGAGAAGCAGAACCAAAGACAGTCCTTATGGTTGAAAAGAAAATTTATGGGTAAAGTATGGGTAACTCAAACTCTTCACATGTTTAGTTTGTAAGGATATAATTATTTTTTTGCTGTTGTTTTCCCATGAAAAATGTTGCGTTCTGGTGCATATAAAATTACTAAATCAATTAGTAACAAAAATTATTATTAGCCACGAGTTTAAGCATATTGACCTCAGTGAGATCAGTCATATTTTGTTAAACCATCAAAAGAATGCACCAGTTACACCACACAGGTTAGTACAGTATTCATCTATTTCTTTTCTTACTTTCACTTAGGCTTTATTGACAGCTCCATGTGTGCAGCACGCTGCAGGAGTATTGTTGGGTACAAAGTGTGCACTGAGCTGTGGCTGAATGGGTCAACGCTGTCTCTGAAATGCATGGAGGTGCTTGTGTACACAGGTTTAGGGTTGTGATTATGAAACAATTGTACCATCATCTGTTTTTCTTTTAATATATGTTTTTTGTATTCAGGAAAAAACAAAAGGACGTTGTTGGGAACTGTATATTGCATGGCTAACAATGCTGGACAGCTAACACACTCACAGGACCCGTACCACCATCGCCTCTCTACCAGTGCTCTACCCCACTAAGGTGTTGTTTTACTTGGACCAGGCCTCTACCAGACCACAGCAGCCACAGGACAACATTCCTATGTATGATGAGTTTACTGTCATGGTTTTGTTCATTTGCAGTATGCGCAGACATGTAGTTGCCACATGTTGACTGACATGTGGCGGTAATATTTGCTTAGGCCACTGGGCCTCAACCAAAGGGCTTTAATTAATTACTCTGGGGATTGTAGAACACATAAATGACTGTACAATAACATTTGGCGCATCCGCAAAGAGTCAGAAATTATTCTCTTCTCCGGAAAACACAAGTCTGGGCCACACTTCTTCTATTGACCCCTGTGGTCTGACCCAGTGACAGTCTAAGTTTCAATCTGTTAATCCAGCTGGACATCTGTGTCTCCCATCTTAAAGAAATGGATACCATTAACATAAATGTGTAAAACTATGTTCATGAACAAAGTCTGCCAGGTTTAGAACAGAGCACAGCCCCTGGTTGTTGGGTTGGCTGCCACGACAGGAAAGTCGTCAGGACCACAGCTCCCAGTATATCCAGTAGCCTGATACAAATACAGGTGACACGCTGTCACTAGTTTCACCAGAACACCAGTTCATAAACACTTCTGTCCTTCACCGATTTTAACCATCAAAGTACACCAACCATTTTTTATTAGTTGTATTTTGGAAAAGTGAAAACTAATAATGGAAAATAAAAAATGAGTGTCAATAATTTCTAAACCAAAGAATTACATTAGTTTCCTATTTTGTGTTAAGTGTAACTGCTAGTTTAAGAAACTGCATTGAAACCGATGCCTTTTTTGAAAGTACTACAGTAAAATGTAGTGCCACAAAATAAAAGCTTAAAGGGGTCATATCATGCAAAATACACTTTTTAGACATTTTTGAGCATTCCTATAGCTCTATGGGTCACATTTACACACACTGAGCACTGTAGAAGTGCATTTCCTCCTTTTTTCACTTTTTGAAACTTTATCCAATGGAGACAGACCTTGTCCTACTCTGAAACCGTTCCCCCCATCGTCACAGATGCAGGAGATGCTCGGCAAATCCTGAACCACCACCCCCTGATGACTGGACTTCCGTCATTTACCCCCTCTCACTCACCGTGAACAGACAGGCAGACATGGCAGCGCCCAAGTCCTCCCATAGAAAGAGTTTAGTTCTTTGGTGTTTTAACCAACACCAAAGTTTATTCACTTTACAAAGGGATCAACAAGTTAGGACTTTGTGGGTCACTATTTTAAACAGCACCCGGTGCCAGAAACACTGCTTCAACATTTATATGTATGTGCATTTGAAACGAGGGTGCGTACAATGCTGGATTTGTTTCACGGCTCCTGATGGAAAAAAAGGATATATTCCTACTGTCAGTCATCCACTGAAGTAAGTACATGCTTGATACTTATAATGTTTTAAAATGTTAGATTGTCTGTTAGTAATTTGTTATTGTTACATTAGAGAAGATTTTGACCTACAGGATACTGAACATTTCACTAATCTACAATTCTGATTGCAGTACCTTTGTTTTGATGAGGTGATGGTGAGGACAGCCACAGCTTCCATCTGGTAGAGGACTGCTTCCGCTCAGTCTCCCAAATAGTGACGAGAACAAGGATCGCCACATCTCCATGGTCATCTGTCTACAACTATACCTGTCCTGCTGCAGAAACAAATCTCCAACTTAACCATGTGTACCCCCTACCCAGGACATGGACTGTTTACCCTACTTCCATGCATTTCATCTGCAAGGCCCTGCAAAAGCTTCTGTCCTCAAACTCCCAGACTTTTTAATTAACTCAGTACTCTATACATTGCACAATTGAGTGTGAAGATAACAGTTAGTTCCAGTTTTGGAGTAGTGGTGCAATTTGTGGTTGACAATAAAGTTGGCTTTAACTATTATGTATTTCACTGAACTCTGTTTTTCTGAGGGGGAAAACACTTTTATTCAGGAAATCATAGTATTCAAATTACATGTTTTTCTCTTTCTAATATGGTAAGCTATAAATGTGAACCGGTCGTAAGAAAAAAGCATGTGTAAATATAAATTAAAATAAAAAAAAAATCTTAATGAGTATTGTACACACAAAAAAACACATTTCTACTCAAATGGTAAAGGAGTCATTCCTGTTGTGAGCTCGGGCCTGTTGCGGTGGGGGTTGGCGGACTACTCGGGCTACGACCTTCATTGGGCCCTGGGTGGAGGATGGCCCTCAATGCACAACCGCAGAGTATGTGTGTAGGTTTGAGTGTAGCACTACACGGGGCGAGCACGGACATACTTGAGCGAGAGAATGGGTAAGTGTGAAAGAAGGGTGAGGATGGCTCTGGCTGTGCTGCGTGTGGTGCCCGGGCAGTAGTACTGCGGTCCCTGGGTCTCGGTTGTCTCTTCCTGGCTGGGGGTTGTGGGGGGCGGTGGGATGGGTAGCAGAGCCAGTCGGGAACCTGTCTCTGCCGACCCTGGTGCTCTGCTACATTTCTCCACATTCATCCACTAAGGTCTGCAGGGGCGCCCTGCTGATGAAGGGACCGGGGCTACCGGGAAGTCGTTCCGTCCCTCCCAAGTGGGATGCTCTGCAGTTTTAATTGCATTAGTCATACACACTCGTCCAGGAATCTGGGGGCTCCTTCCGGGGGGGCCAGTGGACGGAGCCTTCACATTGATGGCTCTGTCTGCTGGACCCCTTGGAGAATTGGTGAAGACAGACAGTACGGCACGGTACACTTTTTTCTTTACTCCGCTCTTACCTTTCTCTGCTAACAACATTTCTACAGCCATTTGATTTTGCCATGCCATCTGGGATGTAGGAGCCAATTGTTTAGACATGTTGTTCGTTGCATCACGTGTAACATTAATGAAACGCATCTTACACCCTGCAGTTATGTGCTGGACCGTCTCAGGGGCCTCTTTGCACAGTCTACACCTTGGGTCTTGTCTGGTGTGGTAGATCTGGGCCTCTATGGCTCTGGTGCTCAGGGCCTGCTCCTGAGATCAGCCACTTCAGTTATGTTTCGGTGGTACATCCCGTGTAAGGGCTTGTCCTCCCATGATGGTCCCTCTTCCAGCATCTCATCCTCTATGCTCCACTGCCTGAGACATTCACTCAGCACGTCATCTGTCGGGGCCTTATCCTTGATGTACTTATGGATCTTGGATGTTTCATCCCGGATAGTGGCTCTCACGCTCACTAGTCCTCGGCCTCCTTCCTTGCGGCTAGCGTATAGTCTCAGGGTGCTGGATTTGGGGTGGAACCCTCCATGCATGGTGAGGAGCTTTCGTGTCTTAACATCTGTGGTCTGTATCTCTTCCTTTGGCCACCTTATTATTCCCGCAGGGTATCTGATCACTGGCAGGGCGTAGCTGTTTATTGCCTGGGATTTGTTCTTGCCATTGAGCTGGCTTCTTAGGACTTGCCTTACTCGTTGGAGGTATTTGGCTGTTGCCGCATTCCTTGTTGCCTGTTCAAGGTTGTCGTTCGCCTGTGGTATTCCAAGGTACTTGTAGTTGTCCTCAATGTCTGCTATTGTTCCTTCTGGAAGTGAGACCCCTTCTGTGTGGATTACCTTGCCTCTCTTTGTCACCATCCTCCCACATTTCTCGAGCCCGAATGACATCCCGATGTCTGAGCTGTAGATCCTTGTGGTGTGGATCAGCGAGTCGATGTCTCGCTCATTCTTAGCATACAGCTTGATGTCGTCCGTGTAGAGGAGGTGACTTATGGTGGCCCCGTTCCGGAGTCGGTATCCATAGCCAGTCTTGTTTATTATTTGGCTGAGGGGGTTCAGACCTATGCAGAACAGCAGTGGGGACAGTGCATCTCCTTATGCCGCATTTGATGGATACTTGGGCAAGTGGCTTCCCGTTGGCTTCAAGGGTGGTTCTCCACAACCTCATCGAGTTTGCAATGAAGGCCCTTAGAGTTCTATTGATGTTGTACAGCATTGTCCAAGCAATCAGTGATCCATGTGTGTGGCATTGAGTCATAGGCTTTCTTGTAGTCGATCCAGGCTGTGCACAGGTTGGTGTGTCGCATTGTGCAGTCTTCGGCGACTGTTCTGTCTACCAGGAGTTGGTGTTTGGCTCCTCTGGTATCCTTACCAATGCTCTTCTGTGCTTCACTCATGTATTGACCCATGTGCCCACTTATCTTAGCTGCGTTGATGGCTGACATGAGCTTCCATGTTGTGGAGAGGCAGGTTATTGGCCGGTAGTTGGATGGGACTGCACCCTTTGAGCGATCCTTCATTATCAGGATCGTTCGCCCTTCGGTTAGCCATTCAGGGTGAGTCCCATCCCTTAGCAGCTGGTTCATTTGTGTTGCCAGGCGCTCATGGATTGCAGTGAGCTTCTTTAGCCAGTAGGCATGGATCATGTCAGGGCTGGGTGCTGTCCAGTTTTTCATACCTGAGACTCTTTGTTGGATGTCTGCCACTGTGATAGTCACTGGATTCTGTTCAGGGAGGTTGCTCTGGTCTTCCCTCAGATCCACCAGCCACTGTGCATCGCTGTTGTGTGATGCCTCCCTTTCCCATATACCCTTCCAGTACTGTTCAGTTTCCAGTCTTGGTGGGTCTGCTTTGCTGTTATTACCCTGCAATTGAGAGTACACCTTCGCAGGTTGTGTTGCGAACAGCCGGTTGATTCGTCTCGCTTCGTTATCTCTGGTGTATCTCTTTAGGCGGCTGGCCAGGGCTTGTAGCCTTTGCTTGGAAGTTTCGAGTGCTTCAGGTATGGTCATCTGGCTGTACCTCTTGGGCATCGGTCTTTTCATTGCACCTCTCTGGGCCTCTGTCATTTGCCTCACTTCCCTCCGAGCTGCCTTGATTTTTGCCTCCAAACTTCGTTTCCATGGTGGGTATTGTTTCTCATGGCTCCCATGGTTGCTCTTATACCCAAGCACCTCTAGGATCACTGATGCTGAAGCGTAAATCAACTCATTGGTTTCTGTGATTGTTGTGGTAGGGATCGCTCTCAATGTTGCATTCACATTTTCCATGAGACTTTCTGATAGTACTTCACTTAGTCGTTGTAGTTGGCTTCGGGGTTGCCTGTTCAATCTCGCCATGATCTTATCTTTCAGGTCAGTCGCTGCCTCGCTCAACGTATCTGTGCTCATTGGGGCTTCGTACCAAATTTCCGGTTGGGGAGATGGTGAAACCTCCCCTCTGACCTGGCGTCCTGGCTCCCCCTTGCCGTAGCATTTGTGTTGTATCTCGCCAATCTCAAGTTGTGATAGCAGTTGCCGTTTGTGGATGTTGGAACACTGAGTTACTAGTTGTTTATATAATATGCACATATATATATTATATATATATATATATATTTGATGAGAGACAATGAAGCACATGAGATACCAGCTCAGACGTCGCCCGATCTACGTCAGGTGTTGGGGAACCAGAGCACCTTGGTGAGAAGTGGGCTACTGCATGGGGCTACATTCTGTGCATGTAACCCCATGCACATTCCACATTCCATGTGCATTCCCACAAACCATGTGGGTTTCCCATGCACAGAAACCCACATTCAAGGCTGATGGCGAAGCGACTAGTAGCTCAGTGTTCCAGCATCCACAAACGGCAACTGCTATCACAACTTGAGATTAACGAGGTACAACACAATTCAATTCAATTCAATTCAATTTTATTTATATAGCGCCAAATCACAACAAAGTTATTTCAAGGCACTTTACAAAGTAAGGTTTAAAACCTCACACAACTAAACCCAACAAATCCCACATACAGCAAGCATTTAATTTGACAGCAACAGTGGAGAGGAAAAACTCCCTCTCTAACGAGGAAGAAACCACCAGCAGAACCAGACTGGATGTGGGCGGCCATCTGCCTCGACCGGTTGGGGTGAGAGGATAGAGAGATAGAAAAGCAGAGCAACAGCAACAAGCAACAACAAGCAACAACAGAGCACAGGCAGGATGGTAGGACCAGGGACTGGATGCAGGCAGGATGGTTGGATCCGCAGCTGCCCCTCACAGACACCAAACTTTGAGTCCAATGATACCTGTGGGTGAGGACAGAGAGGGAGAAAGAGTGGGGGTGGGGGGGAGAGAGGAGAGAAGCACAACTACTGGACAGAAAGAGACAAGGTTAGTTAAACATGGGACAATGATGGGAGGTTATGGGACAGAGGAGGTAGAAGGAAACAGAGGAGCTCAGTGTATAAATTAAGTCCCCCAGCAGTCTATGTCTATTGCAGCTTAACTAAGAGATGGTTCCTGTGACTAACAATAATTGCCAGTGACCTGAACCATCTCTAACTATAAGCTTTATCAAAAAGGAAGGTTTTAAGCCTAATCTTAAAGGTGGAGAGTGTGTCAGCTTCTCGAACCTGAAGAGGGAGCTGGTTCCAGAGGAGAGGAGCTTGGTAGCTAAAAGCTCTGCCCCCTGTTCTACATTTAAACACTCTAGGAACCGTAAGTAGCCCAGCGCTCTGAGAACGAAGTGTTCTGCTGGGAGCATAAGGAACTATAAGGTCTTTAAGATAAGAAGGAGCTTTATCATTGAGTACTTTGTATGTGAGTAGGAGAATTTTAAATTCTATCCTACATTTTACAGGCAGCCAGTGCAGAGAAGCTAATGTAGGAGAAATGTGATCTCTCTTTCTAAGTCCTGTCAGAACTCTGGCTGCAGCATTTTGAATGAGCTGTAGGCTTTTTAAGGAGCTGTTAGGACATCCTATGAGTAAGGAGTTACAGTAGTCCAGCCTAGAGGTAACAAATGCATGGATCAGTTTCTCTGCATCGCTCTGAGAGAGGATGCTTCTGATTTTAACTATATTTCTAAGGTGGAAGTAGGCGGTTCTGGAGATTTGTTTAATGTATGATGTAAAAGAGAGATCCTGGTCAAACATGACACCAAGGTTCCTCACAGTAGAATCTGAAGCTAATGTTATGCCATCCAGGGTGGCTATCTGACTTAATAGTGTCTCTCTCAGATTTTTAGGCCCAACAATAAGAATCTCGGTTTTATCTGAGTTTAGTTGAAGGAAGTTTTGGGACATCCAGGATTTGATGACTTTTAAACAACCCTGAATTTTGACTAGTTGATCTGTTTCATTTGGTTCCAAGGACATGTATAGCTGAGTATCATCTGCGTAAAAATGAAAATTAATAGAATGCTTTCTAATAATCTCACCTAGAGGAGACATGTATAAGCTAAACAGAATTGGACCCAGCACAGAACCCTGTGGAACTCCATAGCTAATCCTTGTGCGTGTGGAGAATTTATCATTAACATGAACAAACTGGAATCTGTTCAACAAATAGGATTTAAACCATCCCAATGCTGTTCCATTAATCCCGATTCTATGTTCTAGTGTCTGTAATAGAATGTGATGATCAATTGTATCAAATGCAGCACTAAGATCTAAGGACAAGGACAGAAACTAGACCATTGTCCGAAGCTAATAGAAGATCATTAGTGACTCTAACCAGAGCTGTTTCTGTGCTATGATGTTTTCTAAATCCTGACTGAAAATCTTCATACGGGTTATTCCCACTCAGGTGGTCAGATAATTGTTTAGCCACGATTTTTTCCAGAATCTTGGAAATAAAGGGTAAATTTGAAATGGGCCTATAGTTGGCTAGTTGTCCAGGGTCAAGGGTTGGTTTTTTCAATAGAGGTTTGACCACAGCCACCTTAAAAGCCTGTGGTACATAGCCTAGTTGTAAAGATTGGTTGATTTGATTTAATATGGATGAGCTGATTAAAGGTAGAGGTTCTTTGAGTAATCTGGTTGGGATTGGATCTAAAAGACAAGTGGACGACTTGGAAGAGTTAATTATTGAGGTTAACTCCATATGAGTTATGGGGGAGAAGCTGTCTAGGTAAGACAGAGGATTTAATAAATTTAAAGTTGATGGATCTAGACAGTGCTTTCTGTCATTTGGAAGAAGTCGCTGCTGAATGTTTTTTCTAATGATGATAATTTTATTAGTAAAGTAGTTCATAAAGTCATTGCTGCTGAGATTTAAGGGGATAGTAGACTCAATACAGCTATGACTCTTTGTCAGCCTGGCTACAGTGCTGAAAAGAAACCTGGGGTTGTTTTTGTTTTCCTCAATTAGGGAGGAATAATATGTTTTTCTAGCAGCACAAAGTGCTTTTTTATATTTCATTAGACTGTCCTTCCATGCAATGCAGTTTACATTTATTTTGTTGGAACGCCACTGTCTTTCTAGTTGTCTAGTCCTTTGCTTTAGACTGCGGATGTCTGAGTTATACCACGGAGCTAACCTCCTCTGATTCACTGTCTTCTTCTTCAGAGGAGCCACTGTGTCTAACATTGTACGTAGAGAAGCTGCAGCATCATCTACAAGACAGTCAACCTGTTCATAAGGATTAAGGTGACTGTTCTCTGTGTATCTGCAAGACATTGAGGCAAAAGATGATGGAATCATCTGCTTGAATCTGGCAACAGCATTGTCAGATAAACATCTGCTATAGTAACATTTCTTTCCAGCTGTTATAGGGTCAGTTGTGCTAAATTCAAAAGTTAATAAGAAATGGTCAGATAACAGAGGGTTTTGGGGAAGAACTATTAAATTATCAATTTCAACTCCATATGTCAGGACAAGATCTAGGGTGTGGTTAAAACGATGAGTGGGTTCATTTACCTGCTGTGTAAAACCAATAGTGTCTATTAAGGAGTTAAAAGCAGTGCTGAGACAGTTGCTGTCAACATCTACATGAATGTTAAAGTCTCCCACTACAATGACTTTATCTGTGCTAAGAACTAAGTCAGATAAGAATTCAGAGAATTCAGTTAAGAACTCTGAATATGGAGCAGGAGGACGGTAAACAATACAAAACACAACTGGTTTCTGAGTTTTAGAGTCTGGGTGAGAAAGGCTCAGAGTGAGGCTCTCAAATGAGTTATAACTATGTTTAGGTTTAGGAGTAATTAATAAATCTGATTTATAAACTGCTGCTACTCCTCCACCTCTACCTGTACTTCTTGGAACATGATAGTTGATGTGACTCATTGGAGTCGACTCATTTAAAGTAACATATTCATCCTGCTGCAGCCAGGTTTCAGTGAGACAGAACAGATCTATGTGATGGTCACTTATCAAGTCATTTATTAAAAAGGATTTAGATGAGAGAGATCTGATATTTAATAAACCACACTTTATTAGCTTACTATTACTTTGTTCCGTAAGAGGAACTGTTTTGATGTTTATTAAATTCTGGTAAGTCACTCCTCTTTGATTTGTTTGTGACTTGTATAGTTTAGGTGGTCGAGAAGCAGACACAGTCTCTATGCGATAACTAAGAGTGGGTCGCGGCTGTAGAGAACGTGCAGAGAGGCGTGTAAGACTCTGCGTCCTGGGCTCCACTCTGAGTTGTCAAGCAGTGGGGGGACTAAGCAACATGGCCATGTTACTAGAGAGCAGAGAGGCTCCGTTCAACGTGGGATGGACGCCGTCTCTTCTAATCAGCCCAGGTTTTCCCCAAAAAGTGCTCCAATTAGCCACAAAGCCCACATCGTTTGCAGGACACCACCTAGACAACCAGCGGTGGAGCGACGACAGCCGGCTATACATGTCATCGCTGGTCACATTGGGGAGGGGTCCAGAGAAAACTACGGAGTCCGACATTGTTTTGGCGAACGAACACACCGACTCAATGTTAGTTTTAGTGACTTCCGATTGGCGTAACCGGGCGTCATTAGCTCCTGCGTGTATTACGATCTTAGCGTACTTACGTTTATCCTTAGACAGGAGCTTAAGATAAGACTCAATGTCGCCCGCTCTGGCCCCAGGCAAACACCTAACTATGACCGCTGGATTCTCTAACTTCACGTTTCGGACTATGGAGTCACCAATGATCAGAGTGGGTTTCTCAGCGGGTGTGTCGCTGAGTGGGGAAAATCTGTTTGAAACGTGAAGCGGTTGGTGGTGCACCGTGGGCGCCTGCCTAAAGCTACATTTCTTACGAGCCGTGACCCAGTCGTTGCCCAGCTGCCTGGGACCTGCCGGGGGACTGGTAGCAGCTAAGCTAGGAGGCTCCGCACCGGCTAAAGGGACCTGGCTAGCTGGCCTGTTTTCTAACACAAATGCTACGGCAAGGGGGAGTCGGGACGCCAGGTCAGAGGAGAGATTTCACAGAATGCTTGGAGCTGTACAACATCAATAGAACTCTAAGGGCCTTTAAATGTGGCATATACAGTGGCAGCCGTTAAAAGTGTCTACCCCCATTGTGCTTTGCCCCTGATTGCGACGTGTCAGCGCGTTATATGTATTGCGTGAAGAGTGTGTTACGTCCCTTTGGCCTGTAGGTGGCGAATGACTCCCACCTTTTGTCCTAAAACATCGTAGTAGACTATGTCATATAGGCTCTTGAAAACGACCACTTTTCAAGTGTCAGCTGGACTAGTGGTTAAGAAGAGTGTCTGCAAAGTTTGTCGTCCCAGGTTCGAGTCTCAGTGGGAGCACTCTTTCAGTTTTAATTATTGGAAAAACAGCGTATCATCATTATCATTTGACCCACGACATAACATTTTCCTAATATTTAGTCCATGGATCCCCAAGACTACGAACTGCTGGTTGCCTGTGGCGGACAATTATAGTATTTAGTATAGTTATTAACGTAAGTAAGTTATGGCAAATTACGGCAGTTTAAAACCAAAAATAACAAGCTGAACGGTGCGCCCTCCCGCGTGCAGCGTTCGATTTGTGTCAGACAAGCTACTGTAACCCTGATTTCTTGCTGTTGGTACGGGCTACAATTTTCTTTATGTGGTATTTTTCTTTAATGCACCATATGGCAAGACAGTACGGCACGGTACACTTTTTTCTTTACTCCGCTCTTACCCAACGCGCGTCACCTCTTTCCTGGCCCCGTCAAAAAGGGCAGGTAGGGACTAATGTTAATTATAAATAAAATCACAGTAGCTGAAATGCCACGTTTTCCAAACATAAAATAAAAAATAAATAAAAAGGAATACTAACCAAGGTTACACTACTACAATTTAAAAAAGTAAATAAGGGGTAAGTGTGAAAGAAGGGTGAGGATGGCTCTGGCTGTGCTGCGTGTGGTGCCTGGGCAGTAGTACTGCGGTCCCTGGGGGTCTCGGCTGTCTATTCCTGGCTGGGGGTTGTTCGGGCGGTGGGATGGGTAGCAGAGCCAGTTGGGAACCTGGCTCTGCGGACCCTGGTGCTCTGCTTCCCAACTACATTTCTCCACATTCATCCACTTAGGTCTGAAAGGGGCGTCCTGCGGATGGAGGGACCATTCGGGTTCCGGGTTCCTCCCACAGTCCAAAGATGTGCATTAGGTTGTTTGGACTCTCTCCATTGCCCGTAGGTGTAAGTGTGAGTGAGAATGGTTGTCTGTCTCTCTGTCTGCGATGGACTGGCGACCCGTCCAGGGTGTACCCTGCCTCTCGCTGGGTTAGGCTCCAGCACCCCCGTGACTCCGCATTAGGGAATAAGCGGCTTGGAAAATGGATGGATGGATGTTTACTTAACAGATTTGCTTGGTTTCAGGTTACTGGTTGCACCCCGCACACACACCCTAAAGCACCTGTCCCCCAACAAAGCAACATCACACATATTTGGGAATAGCTAAATAAACCATAAATCTTGTTAAAGCAAAGCTGTCCATCACAATATGGCATTCAGCGTAAGATATGCTGCTTGTTAAACGTGAATAAGGTTTAAAAAAAAAACATGAATAAGGTCGGCCACCAGTAACATTAACATTTTCAATGAAAAAATCAAACACTGGGAGCCGCGGCAATATTATATTATTTGAGAACATTCAACATTAATTTTTTAATCCAAATGTAACAGCCGTATACTGTAGCCTACCACTACCTATACACACACTCGTGACGTGGTCTAATGCGTAGTCTGCGTTGTGTTCAGATGAGCAGCGCTGCTGCAGAGAAGAAACTGACAACCTTGTTGTCTCACTGGTCTCTGTATTGTCATCAATAAAACAAAATGCCATCAACCACACATGCTGCAGTAACCTGGCTCCTCCTCTCAGCGCAGGCACGAACTGCAGTGCACTTAACTTAAACTTTACAAAATATAAAATTCAATATCACATATTTATACTCAAAACCATAGATAAAAATGACAATTCATAAATGTAAATTTGAATTAATCTATAGTAGAGACATCCAGCATTTATGAATCATGACTACTGTAAGACAACATAGACACTGGGTATTGAGCGTACCTGTATTGTCATCAATAAAACAAAATGCCGTCAGCCACACATGCTGCGGTAACCTGGCTCCTGTTAGCAAGAGAAACTTTTATTAGCTAGAGCACTTCAAATATGCTCCGCTCATAACTCGACAAGTAAACTTTAAGTTTGTTTTCCAATTAACCAAAAAGACCATGTTTACTTTACTTAGCAATCTACGGCCTCATTGTGGCATTTTTGTTGCTAATTATGACTGCTGTTATCACTGTCTTGGAATTACGTACCTCCTCTCAGCGCAGGCAGCGCAAACTGAGAGGGTCAGCGCGGTAACACACCCAACAGCACCTTGCGGCAGCTCCTTAAAGTGACAGTACCTACGTAATATCCAGTGTCAACAATACAACCCACCTTCAATGATTACATTCAGAACAATAATGGTCTGGATTTTGATGAAGTTTCATTTAACACCATACCAATATCAAACTCATTAGATTGGATACCAGCATTTTAACAATGGTTACATTCACCTCTCCTGAAACCCACAAAACTCCTGACACTACTATACAACACTATTCAGGACACTGCTACAATCTGGCACAAACAAAAAGTAACACCTAGTCCACTAAGCAACTTAGAAGTTACTCCATGCAAAGTTCAGGGAAGAAAGAGGGTGATCAGGCCCCTAAATACACTTAACTAAATGTGACGCCTGTTACGCCACACTACACTTGTGCCCCAAAGCATACATTCAGAATATTACATTACCATCAAAATACATGCACCACACACTCTAGGCATTTACCCATTTTGAAATAACAAAGGAAAACTGAGAACTGTCACCAAACAAAATATTTGGACTTAGAACTGGTCTCTGAACCATGGACTCTATAAGCCTGTTTACAAACCTTACGAATCCGCCTGCACGCGTCCTGATACCATTGTCAACTTCAGCAGGCCTACTTTGGCCAGGGGTAGCTGGGAGCCATAAACTCCAGTTTATGAGCCAGATATCGTCGTTGAGATGTGCTGAGAGTCTTGCTTGCGAAAGCAACTGGTCTAGCTTTGGCCTCTCCCTGGGGCACCTGTGATAAAACACCTCCAAGGCCGTCTAGTGATGCGTCCACTGACAGAATGAATGTCATGCTAAAGTCTGGATGAGCAAGCACAACACACTCCACTAACATTGTCTTTAGATTTGTGAATGCTGACTAACATTCAGGACTCCAGTCCTTAGCAACAAGCTTGCGATACATACTGTGGGGCTTTAGACCACTTGCCTTTCTTCTTCTTTTCTGGCCTGCGGTGATTGCAAACAAGGGCTTTGCGATAGCTGAACAGAAATGCTGATAATAGAAGACCATGCCAAGGAACGTTCTAACTTTCCTAACAGAAGGTGTGCATCCATTCTCCTCCATTAAGTCCTCTACCTGCATGTTGGTGATGACCTCAACTTTGTCAGGATCAACAGACACCCCTCCACCATCAATGATATGCCCAAGGAACCTGACCTGTTTCTGCAACAGATGACATTTCTTAGCTAACTTCAGGTAATTCTCACGCAGCCTCTGAAATACTGTGCGCAGCCTAGACAGCGCTTTACGCTCTGAGGTTGCAAAAACAAGGAGGTCACCCAGGTAGCACAAGAGTTTTGTGAGGTTCATGTCCCCAAAGATTCCTATCATCATCCTCATGAAAGATGCTGGGCTGTTACACAGACCCTGAGGCATACGGTTGTATTCATACTGTCAGGCTTAGGCAGAGATCGGACCCACATGCACAGCGATGAGGCGACAGACAGATGGTAAAGTTCAAGGGTTTTAATGCAGTTCTTGTAATCACAGACAGTCCAGGTCATGCACGGATAGACACGGGATTGAGGTACAGGAGGGACAGGCGTGATTGGTTCCAATAGCAGGCGTGGGTCAAAACCAGGAGGCTCAAATTTCCAAGTTCGAATCGACAGGCTAAGACATCTCCAGTAACAGGTAGAATTCAGGAACCAAGACAAGGGGTTTACAGTACCGGTCAGGATCAAACGAGAAGCGGTAGTCAGAAACACGGAACTAGGTCGGCAACGGGATAAGCTGAACGAGACAATGCTGGAAAGTGAAGTCATGGATTCTGGCGACGATCTGGCGGATTGCTGTGGTAACAGGTGGTGGTTAAGTATCCTGGTGAGTGATGTTAAATGCGAAACAGGTGCGTGTAATGATAACTGGAAGTAAAGCTAGAGTTAACGAAATGCCACTGGAAACCGGAATTTAGACAGTAAAATAGGATGTGAACACAGAAACCTGACACATACAGACCCATTGGGGTGGTAAATGCTGTATATTTCTTGTCATGTTCATGCATTGGGATGATATGGAAGCCTGAAGTTAAGTCCATCACACTGAAAAAGCAGTTTCCACCAAGAGCAGCCAAGCAGTCCGACTGATGTGGCAAGGGATGTGCATCTTTCATAGTTCGGGCATTCAACCATCGAAAGTCTGTGCAAATCTGCAAACCACCATCTTTCTTCCACACAATCACTAAGGGAGATGCATAGGCACTCAACGACTTTTGGACGATGCCTCTCTCCTCCATGTCAGAAAGAACCTGCCTCAGCTTCTGGTAATGGCCTGGGAGGACCCTCCTGTATGGTAAGCGAAAGGGGCGTCCATCAGTGAGATGAATGCGGTGCATGTGTCCCTTGGCTTCCCCACAGTCTAATGAATGTCTTGAAAAGATGTCCTGGTAGTCGGTCAACAATTGGACTAGCTTTGACTTATAAGCATCGCTAACCTGACATGTGTCAATCTTGATGTCATCCAACCCCAAGTCAGATAAAGCTGTTGGTGGTGTCCTTGAAACAGACTGCAAATCCTGAAAAACATCCAAGTGCTCAATGGCAAGGCATGGAGACACATCAGCCAACTTCATGTTTCTTCTCAATGTGACAGGTTTGTTTGAGAGGTTCACCACTGTCATAGGAACCAACCTGTCGCCCCAAAGAGGTGTGACGAGGTGACCAACCAACACATTCCTTGGTCTTGCCTTTATAATAGTGGGCTCAACTACCACAGTGCTACCAAGCAACACATGGACTCTGGAGGGGAGTCGCCCCCATATCAGGTGTTCATGTCTAGGCAAAGGTGTGACTGCTTGAGTGAGTTTAACAGTCCCTATTTTATCTGGAACCTTATCCCCTCTCCAACGCTGCACATTAGTAAACATTGACAGAAATGTGTCAACATCGGGGCCACACTGATAGTCGTGTCGAGATGCTATGTTCCAGTAAAGGTCATCTCCCTTGAGAGTGTGGATCAGCTGTTTGATGAGGTTTGAGCCCAATATCAGATCAGATATCAGACTCCCATTTCCAAATCATAGAATCCTTCAGGTTGGGTCCGTAGTCCCCCACAGGCAACCAAGATAATGTTCTCCCTTGGTTGTTGTTTTCTTGGTAGAACACCAGCAGCATTAAGCTTTGTTTCAGCTCTGCTGCTAATGGTGCAAGCCACTGATCCAGAATCTAACATACCTGTGTCTCATGACGATTAACAAGAACTGGGACATAGAAGAGCTCGCCCGTGACTTTGCTACCTTTTGGAGCCTCAGCACAACATTTCTCATACAACTAGGCCAGATCAGTATTTACAGCGACGGAATCAATTGCATCACCCACACCTCCCCTCTCCAGATGTGGGACATCTAGTTTAACTGTCGCTCATGGCCACCTGTGTTGACATCAGTCTGAGGTAAGTGCTGATTACCATTTTGGGGGCAGTCTTTCTTCCAGTGACCAGGAGTAAGGCATTTTATACTTCGATTCTCTCTTCTGCAATGAGACACAGTTGAATGATTAGGAGCATGACAGACTGCACACACCCTGCGATGAGGCTGTGAGTACACAGGTTGTCTGCGATCCAACAAGGTCACCAAGCTCCTAAGGAAATCATTATCCAAGCTGGAATGGACTGTGGGTGCTTTGTGGTGCACCGAAGGCGGAGCATCCGATGTCTCTGATGCATCCTTAAGCAGTGGTTGACAACTCTGGAAGTGGGACTTGTATTCAGTGGTGCAAGATTGTCGTGGAGAGCAACTTTAAGTCTCTTCTCTCGTGCATGCTCATCAAGTCTTTCCTGGATTTCTGATGCTGACCATTTCTCCGCGGACCTAACTTGAATACACCTGCAAGACACTGATCTGGATAATGTTTAATAAACATCAAAGTTACCTCATGGCTGGGATCACCAATGCCAGTGCCTGAAGAGACAGGGACGTAACCCCTGTCTCTTCAGGCACTCACACACAACATCCATAGTCTTGTTAAGCCTGATCCAGTATTCTAGAACATCCTCTCCAGGCATGGGCAGTGTGTTGTAAAAGTCAGCTGGAGGCATATTTGAGTAGTTTAGTTCACTCAAATGTTGTTTTAAGATATCAAAAATCACGAGGGTGCTGAAAATGGTCAATCGATTTGTCATTGTGCAGTTTTATCGTCACATCATCTCCTGCTTTGCACATCAGTCTATCCATAATCTCCTGTGACCTGTGTGGGATCACTTCTTTAAGTGTCATCAGACTCTCCCATTCATGTACTGTGAATTTGTCTGAGCTGTCACCTCTAAAAATTGGGGGTTCCTTAGCATCAGACTGCATGATGAGTTCACATCAGGTAATGTCCTCTCCGTGGTTCTTTATGGGCTATCACCCACATGCGTATTCCCTTCAAAATGGAGCTTCTCCACAATGGACTGTCCTATTTTATCAGCTAGATGTGTAATGAGTGAGCTTAAGTCCAGGCTTTGATTACTATGCTCATCTTGACCATGTATAGCTGGCTCCACATAACGTGTGGTCAAAACTGGGATGTCTAATGCTCTAACCTTTGACCCTGGTGTCCTGGCTTCTAGCGGTTGTTTGAACAAACCTCTCCCCATACCAAACTGTAACTGAAAGGAATCATCATCTATATCATCCCCCATGTTCCCAACAGAATATGTCCTGCCCTCTGCCATATTGTCACTATCTGCATTCAAAATCAGTCTGCAAGGAAAACAGAAAGACACATCCCACAGACAATAACGTAGCAGGATTGACTGTGTTGTTTAACAGTACACGATTCGACCTCACAACAAATTAGAGAGAAGAAAAAAAATTTAATTACTCCACTACAAGTCTATTAACAATAAAAGAAAACCAAACAAAGTTCTGTGTACAGCATTAGTGCAGAAAAAAAACAGTCAGTCCAAAAAAGTACCTCCACCTTAAGTCGTTGCAGCTTCCCATGGTGGACAAACTGTTGTCGTACTCAATTGAATCCTTGAAAAGGTTACGGCACCATTGTAGCAGCTGTATACTGTAGCCAACCACTACCTGTACACACACTTGTGACGTGGTTTAATACATAGTCTGCGTTGTGTTCAGATGAGCAGCGCTGCTGCAGAGAAGACACTGGCAACCTTGTTGTCTCACTGGTCTCTGTATTGTCATCAATAAAACAAAATGCCATTAGCCACACATGCTGCGGTAACCTGGCTCCTCCTCTCAGCACAAGCAGCGCGAACTGCAGTGCACTTAACTTAAACTTTACAAAATATAAAATTCAATATCACATATTTATACTTAAAACCATAGATAAAAATGACAAATCATAAATGTAAATTTGAATTAATCTATAGTAAGAGACATCCAGCATTTATGAATCATGACTAAGACAACATAGACACTGGGTATTGAGCGTACCTGTATTGTCATCAATAAAACAAAATGCCATCAGCCATACATGTTGCAGTAACCTGGCTCCTATTAGCAAGAGAAACTTTTATTAGCTAGAGCACTTCAAATATGCTCCGCTCATAACTCGGCAAGTAAAATTTAAGTTTGTTTTCCAAAGAACCAAAAAGACCATGTTTACTTTACTTAGCAATCTACGGACTCATTGTGGCATATTTGTCGCTAATTATGACTGCTGTTATCACTGTCTTGGAATTACGTACCTCCTCTCTGAGAGGGTCAAAACGGTAAAGCACCCAACAGCACCTTGCAGCAGCTCCTTAAAGTGACAGTACAGTGGCAGCGGTTCAAAGTGACTAGGGTTTTTACTGCAGTACCGCCGCGTCGCCACGGCGCAGCGAGTGCGTCGCTGACTAAAGATTTTTAATCCTGCAGCTGAGGATTGTTTTCTGTTGATTTTTCTGTCAAAATCAACAGAAAAAATATGTAAACTTAATAACAAAGAAAACATGTTGATATGTTTACAGAATAACATGTTATTTTTACGGAAATATTCTGGCAACCACAGCTGCCAGTTTTTTTCCGTAAAATATACAGATTTTTATTTACAGTTTACCTTGGCTGACAGGTCAGTTGAAAAACACACTGAATCTTTACAAACCGCCCCTGAATAACATCTATGAACTGCAGTTTCTTCCTTGATTATCCATGATTATTATGGAAGACTCGCAAATCATCGCCAGTCCAAATTGTGCAATTAATACTGTGTTTACAATAAAGGTAATAAATAATAATAATAGTATTTTCAATTTAAAATGCACTGCATATTTTAAACGAACGTCGAAGTGCTACAAATAAATTAGACCAGAAAGCTACGATAAATACATACGTTTATTTTTGCAGAGTAAACATATGTAGAACAAACTACTTGCTGCATTATTGAGTCTTAGACCTGCAGCTGATCACGCCGCCCGATGCTGCCCAGTCTCTTACGGAGCTTTGCTCCGGAGCTGAAGTGTTCCTCACCTGCTGATCGAGTAGTAGCATAAGCATGTCTATGCGCCTCTACGAAGGAGGTGGGAGGTGTGTGTAGTTTGCCTTTGCGACTGTGAGCAAACATGAGACAAACAAAAGCTTGTTCGAACTCAGATCCAAGTCATCTGAGTATGAAACACATCACATATCATTCGATCTCGTGTTTCATTCCAGCAGCAGTCTCTGCTAAGACTGCTGCCCTGCGACCCATCCACGGATGAGCCTCGATTAAAAATTAAAAGCAGAGGTTTTTTTGTTTTTCGTTTTTCTCTAAACGAAAAAACAGTTTTAAATCCAATTCCTTGTGTTTCTGTTAAAACAATTTTTGCTCGGTTTATTGGTTTGTAAGGCGGTGCTTTTATTTAAATCTGTTTGCCGCCCACAGCAAGAGAAAGGACAGGCCGGTGAAGGTGGATGGATGGGCGCATGGAAAATCAAAGTTTTGAAACGTACACGGGCCGAATAAGTCACATCAGCCAGTGACACCACAGTCAAAACAAATTCTTGCTACATCTAGTGCACCACTCCCCCATTTCTCTCGTAATCTGCATTTGCACATCCATACATTTTTGTATTGGTTACTCTCTGTCTGGACACATGACTCCGAAACACATCACGTGTTTCTGTAACTTTTAAGAGTTTAATGTCTCCACCAAATTATAAGCAGAGGTAACAAGAGAACGACTTTTTTTGTTTTCTGTTTGTCTCTAAACAAAAATTCCAGTTCTGTGTATTTTGGTAAAAAAAAGATTTGCCTGGTTTATTGGTTTGTAAGGCGGTGCTTTGAATGAAATCTGTTTGCCGCTTATTGCAAGATAAACAAAAACGCATGAAAGTGTTGAAACGTACACGGCTGATTAAGATTGATCTCAGCCACTCAGTTACAATCACACGTGCAGTCCTGGCGTCCTGTCAAAATTACGATCGACAACTACTGTAAAACAAATTCCTATGATTATTACAGTTACTTACGTAAAATCTACGACTATTGGAAAACATTCATTAACAAGTTGTGGAAGTTAAAATCCTAAATAAGTGGCTGTAGTCGCAGATGAACTGCGCTCTGCGTCTTTACTTGGCCATGCGCATTCAAAGTATATTAATTAAGCCGCAACGCATAATCATGGAATTATGTGGTATGTATGAGACGTCTGCTATTTAAAGACATGAAAAGCAGAGGAGAATGTAAACAAAGTACAGAAGAAAAACAATTGCATAGTAAAAGCAATAAAAACGGAAAAAAACATCATTCATCTTAACCACTGGACTAACGGAGGATATAGGAATGCAGAATGACCAGTCATGGATAATGTTTCAATTTGAATGCGACAATATTTATTTGATGTTGCGCTTCATACTCTCCACATTTAAGGAACACAACAGATACTTGGCTGACTGACGGTAAGCGTATCGCGTCACTTCCGGTTACTGAGGTTTGCTGCCGCTGTGTGTGTACAGCGTTACTCTCCGCTCTTTTCTAAATATTATAAATATTAATAAGTGTTTGCCGGGGGCCAGAGCGGGCAACATTGAGTCTTTTCTTAAGCACCTGTCTAAGGATAAGCGTAAGTACGCTAAGATTGTAATACACGCAAGAGCTAATGGAGCCCGGTTACGCCAATCGGAAGTCACTGAAACTAACATTGAGTCGGCATGTTCCTTCGCCAAAACAATGTCGGACTCTGTAGTTTTCTCTGGACCCCTCCCCAATGTGACCAGCGATGACATGTATAGCCGGCTGTCATCGCTCCAACGCTGGTTGTCTAGGTGGTGTCCTGCAAACGATGTGGGCTTTGTGGCTAATTGGAGCACTTTTTGGGGAAAACCTGGGCTGATTAGGAGAGATGGCGTCCATCCCACGTTGAATAGAGCCTCTCTGCTCTCTAGTAACATGACCATGTTGCTTAGTTTCCCCGCTCCGTGTGAACTCAGAGTGGAGCCCAGGATGCAGAGTCGCAGTCTTACACGCCCCTCTGCATGTTCTCTACAGCCGCCACCCACTCTTAGTCTTAGTTATCGCATAGAGACTGTGTCTGCTCCCCAAACACCTAAACTGTACAAGTCACACACAAATCAAAGAGGAGTGACTTATCAGAATTTAATAAACATCAAAACTATTCCTCTTACACAACAAAGTAACAGTAAGTTAATAAAGTGTGGTTTTTTAAATATCGGATCTCTTTCATCTAAATCCTTGTTAATAAATGACTTGATAAGTGACCATCACATAGATCTGTTCTGTCTCACTGAAACCTGGCTGCAGCAGGATGAATATGTTACTTTAAATGAGTCGACTCCAATGGGTTACATAAACTAACCATAACCATAACCATACCCTCAATCTATTCATGACATATGGGGTTGAAATTCATAATATAATATTTCCCAAAACCCTCTGTTATCTGACCATTTCTCATTAACTTTTGAACTTAGCATAATTGACTTTACAATAGCTGGAAAGAAATGTTACTATAGCAGATGTTTATCTGACAACGCTGTTGCCAGATTCAAGGAGATGATTCCACCATCTTTTGCCTTAATGTCTTGTAGATACACAGAGGAGAACAGTCACCTTAATCCTTATGAACAGTTTGACTGTCTTGTAGATGATGCTACAGCTTCTCTACGTACAATGTTAGACACTGGCTCCTGTGAAGAAGAAGACAGTGAATAAGAGGTTAGCTCCGTGGTATAACTCAGAGATCCGCAGCCTAAAGCACAGGACCAGACAACTAGAAAGGCAGTGGCGTTCCAACAAAATAAATGTAAATTGCATTGCATGGAAGAACAGTCTAATAATACATAAAAAAGCACTTTGTGCTGCTAGAAAGACATATTATTCCTCCTTAATTGAGGAAAATAAAAACAACCCCAGGTTTCTTTTCAGCACTATAGCCAGGCTGACTAAGAGTCATAGCTTTGTTGAGTCTACTATTCCCTTAAATCTCAGCAGCAATCACTTTATGAACTACTTTACTAATAAAATTATCACCATTAGAGAAGACATTCAGCAGCAACTTCCTCCAAATGACAGAAAGCACTGCCTAGATCCATCAACTTTATTTATTTGTCTTACCTAGACAGCTTCTTCCCCATAACTCATATGGCGTTAACCTCAATAATCAACTCCTCCAAGTCGTCCACTTGTCTTTTAGATCCAATCCCAGCCAGATTACTCAAAGATGTTCTACCTTTAATCAGCTCATCCATATTAAATCAAATCAACCAATCTTTACATTTAGGCTATGTACCACAGGCTTTTAAGGTGGCTGTGGTCAAACCTTTATTGAAAAAACCTACTCTGGACCCTGGAGAACTAGTCGTCTATAAGCCTATTTCAAATGTACCTTTTATTTCTAAGATTCCTGAAAAAATCGTGGTCAAACATTTATCTGACCACCTGAGTTGGAATAATCTGGACGAAGATTTTCAGTCGGGATTTAGAAAACATCATAGCACAGAAACAGAGTCACTAATGATCTTCTCTTAGCTTCAGACAATGGTCTAGTTTCTGTCCTTGTCCTTTGAGATCTTAGTGCGGCATCTGATACAATTGATCATGACATTCTATAACAGAGAGTAAAACATAGCATCAGAATTAAAGGAACAGCACTGGTATGGTTTAAATCCTATTTTCTTGAACAGATTTCACTTTGTTCATGTTAACGACAAATCCTCCATATGCACAAGGATTAGATTTGGAGTACCACAGGGTTCTGTGCTTGGTCCAATACTGTTCAGTCTATACAGGTCTCCTCTAGGTGACATTATTTGGAAGCATTCTATTAATTTTTATTGTTAAACAGATGATACTCAGCTATAGATGTTTTGGAACCAAGTGAAACAGATCAACTAGTAAAAATTCAAAGTTGTTTAAAAGACATCAAATCCTTGATTTCCCATTACTTTCTTCAACTAAATTCAGATAAAATTGAAGTACTTATCGTTGGGCCTAAAAATCACAGAGGGACACTACTGAGTTAGATAGCCACCCTGGATGGCATAACATTAGCTTCTGATTCTTCTGTGAGGAACCTTGGTATCATCTTTGACCAGGATCACTCTTTTACATCAAACATTAAACAAATCTCCAGAACCGCCTACTTTCACCTTATATATAAAAAAATATAAAAATAAATTTAAAAATTAAATATAAAAATATAATATATAAATATAACTAAAATTAAAATTCTCTCTCAAAGTGATGCAGAGCAACTGATTCATGCATTTGCTACCTCTAGGCTGGACTACTGTAACTCCCTAAGTCAGGCATGTCAAACTCAGTTTGGCTCTGGGGCCGGATCCAGACTTTCTGTTCTCAGGTGGGCCGGATCAGTAAAAGAATGTCAACTCCAACTATTTAGCTTTGTTTTTCAGTACTATGCTTTATCATTCAGCCTACATTTGTAGCCTACCCTACATATTATAATCACGGATGACAAGGGATCTTTTCTAAGCACAACACATTTATTCACAAACAATGGAGAAAAAAATGATTTTCATGTTTGGCATTGAATGTGTTAACAACTGGTTTATTTTAACAGTTGAGTGAATGCAGTTTTACACCTGAACCAACTCACCACACTAAACAAACTCAAGTGGGAGCTATGAAAAAAAATGTTTTGCCTTAATTGTCATACTGCTTTGAAATAATAATAAATAAAAATATATAATAATAAATAAAAATACAAAATAAAAGTTTTAGCAGTGCATGGGCAATAAGATTAGACTACATCAGCTCAAACTACTAGTCTACGCCTACTGAAGCTGAGAATATACTGCACAAAATTAATTGTCTTTAATATGAAACCAGAATAATCTTGTTTTTAATGATCTGTATTCATGAGTGCAAACAAATATCGTGTCATCACACTTTTTTCTCTCTCACTGCACTCCTGCAGTCTACTTGCTGCTGCTGGCTCCTGATACTTGGCATCTTTTTGCCTTTACAAGTGCGTCGATATCAGGTGTCAAATCCTGAGTAGCAGCACATTTAACAATGTCATTCAAGTGTTCATTTGTTAACCTTGAGCGCTGCTTTGTTTTATTATTGTTCATCACAGAGAACACCTGTTCACAAAGATAAGTAGTCCCAAACATGGAGAGAACCTTTACAGCCATGGCTATTAATTTGGAGTAACCTGGCACAAGATACTGATAAAATGTATCCAATCCCACGGACCCAAATTTATCCTTCATAGCGGAATCGCATTGCAAGTCAATAAGCTCGAGCTGAATGTCAGCTGGCACATCAGAAGACTTCACTGTAAATGGCGAGCCAAAAAAGACGAATTTATTCTCAAGTTCACTGAAAATCTGAAACCTCCGCTCAAACTCTCGCAGCAAATCTGTTATGTTGTCTTTATATTTATCCAAATCGGGACGATCCGGTGCCTTCAGACGCACAGCTGTGAGACATGAGAAGTGCGTGGTGTCTCCGCTGGATAGCTGCGTCTCCCACAGTGACAGTTTCATCTTGAACGCACTTATGCTGTCGTAATATTGAGTGACAACTCTGTTACGGCCCTGCAATGTAGTGTTAAGTGTATTCAAGTGTTGCGTAATATCAACCATGAAGGCAAGATCCTGCACCCACTCCTTGCATTGTTCCTTTACTGGGCGTCCCTTCTTCTCCATGTGACTGTCCAATTTCGCCTCGTAGCTCAAAGAAGCGCTTAAGTACTGCACCTCTGCTTAACCAGCGCACGTCAGTGTGGTATGGTAGGCCAGCATGAATGTCATGATCACTGAGAAATGAGTCAAACTGGCGGTGATTTAGACTGTGAGCTCTGATGAAATTGACAGTTTTCACAACCACGCTCATAACATGGTCCATTTGCAGTGTTTTGCAACATAACGCCTCCTGGTGCAAAATACAGTGAAATGCCCGAAACTCCTGTCCTCCATTTGCGGTCTGTACTTTGTCACGGAATTTTGTGGCAACGCCTGCCTTTCTCCCCACCATTGATGGCGCACCGTAGGTCGCCAGGCTCACAGCACGGGGCCAGTCCGCCTCCACCTTGTCCAGCGCTCCAATGAGAGCGCAGAAAATGTCATCTGCTGTTGTGGTGTCATTCATGGGCATCAATTCAAGCAGCTCCTTGGTGATGGTCAAAGTTTCATCAACACCTCTAATGAAAATGGCCAGTTGAGCAATATCTGTGACATCGGTGCTCTCATCAGTGTTCAGTGACAGTGTTCCTCTTTAGACTAATATTGGCAAAGGCAGGTCTCTTTTCAGGGCACACGACTTCTGGAGCCTTCAGCATGCATGTTTTTACAAACTCCCCATCAGCAAATGGCTTGGATGCCTGCACCAGCTCGTTGGCAATGATGTAGCTGGCTCTTACAGCCCCATCAGCGATATCGCGGCTGCGCGTAAAAGCAGACTGCTGTTTCCTCAGACCAACGACCAATTTGTTTATCTCGTCTTTTCTTATTTGTCCTTTCAAGTGGTCATACTTGTCTTCATGATGAGTCTTGTAGTGGCGCCGAATATTAAACTCTTTGAACACTGCAACTTGCTGATTACAAACCAAGCACACTGGTTTTGCATTCACTTCTGTGAATAAATAATTTTCAGTCCATTTTTCCTGGAAAACCCTGCACTCCGTGTCCACTTTTCTTTTTTTTTGACAGTGCCATTTTGGGAAGGGTGTGTTGACCGATAACTTGTTTAGTAGTAGTGGTGAATGGTGAAGCAAGCTTGCCGGTTTATTTCTAGTTGGACACATCACGTTGCGAATGTTTATTTCCTGGTACTAACTCGTGTCAGTGCCACATGCTGGACGTGAGCTCTTTTACACATTTACTGCCCTCTAGCGGCCAGAGGGAGCATTTGGTTTGTATTTATTTTAAAAAATCATAACTTTTGAAAGAAATGAGCTAGTGACTCGCTTCTTTTTTTTGACATACTCAGAAATTTATGACGGGCCGGATTAAATCATCCAACGGGCCGGGTCCGTATGTTTGACATGCCTGCCCTAAGTCATAGGATGTCCTGACAGCTCCTTAAAATGTGATAATGAAACTGCATAAATGCATAAATCATCACTGCTTATTCCTGAGTGTTTCTCAGTTTAATCATTTATTAATTCATTTATTAATTTTTATTTAGACTAAAAACACTGACTGGATTACTTTAAAAATATATATATATATATAAACTCTAAGAGGCACTTGTAATTCCAAGCTTTATTTAGAAATATGGAAAACCATACAGTAGTTTAACGTATTTGATTCCAATAGGCTACAGCAATAGATTGCCTAAATTAAATGCTGAAAAAAATGGTGCAGGACGATTTATGCATGTATTTACTGTAGCACTTGATGTTACAGTAGTACAGTATATCACCACTTAACAACATAATATTATAAAAGTACTGCTCAAAAGCCATTATTATATGTATATATACACACACACACACACACACACACACACACACACACAGACACACACATATATATATACATATACTGTACACACACACACACACACATATATATATATAAATGTGCTGTTTGGTTACATGGTGTGTACCACCATTTACTACAAAATACAGAAGTAGAGAGTTGTCTTTTTTTGATTGAAAAGAAAATCATAGACAAGCATGTTTAAGGCTTTAAGTTTATTATGTCCAAGCAGCTTGATGTCCCTGTCCCTGAAGTTGCATATAGTATTCAGAAGTTTAAGGTCCACTGGACTGTGGCCAACCTTCATGGAAGTAGTCACAAAAGAAAATTTTATAACAAATGAAAAAGGAACCGATAATAAAAATGGTAACCAAGGAGCCCAGCACAACCCACAAAGTTAACTCCCAGGTCAAAGTATATCAGTGTCAGTTCGCACCATCTATTGTTGTTTGAGCCAATGTGAACATAACTGGAACACACCACTATTAAAAGTAAATCATAAAAAAACAAGACTAAAATTGTTGACAAGCCGCAAAGCTTCTTATGGAATGCTCTTTCAACAGATGAGACAAAACCAGAGCTTTTTGGCAAGGCACATCAGTTCAAAGATGCAAAAATGAACCAAATGAAAAGAAAACTGTCCCTACTGTAAAGTATGGAGGTGGAGGTTATGTTCTGGGGTTGCTTTGCTGCATCTGGCAGTGGGTGTCTGCAATCTCCAGGGTACCGTGGAATCTCAAAACTATCAAAAACAACAATTCAGAAATGTGCTGCCTAGTTTCAGAAAGCTTAGTCTCAGTCTTCCAAGAGGGTAATAACCCAAAACGGAACGAATAGATAAAGAATGCATAAAAGCGAAAACATTGGACTATTCTGGATCCCATTAAACATCCTTGGAAGGACCTTAAACGTGACATATCTAGAGAAGGAAGCCTTTAAACCTGAGACAACTGAAGCAGTTTGCTCACGAGGAGCGTAAATACCTGTTGACAAAAGACTCATTGACATTACAGAAATCGTTTGAGTACAGTGATTACCTTGAAAAGTCCAACATTTTGTCCAGGGCTGTATCATTAGTTTGTTTTTAAATTTTCAATACAGTTCTGTTGAGCCACAATTCAAAAACAACATCTGATTTTCATAGCTTCGTAGCTCTTCAGTACATCTTTACTGTATTTATTAATAGTTACATAAGTTTCAAGTTATTTTCATGACCATTGTGGGTTTTTCTTTCATTAACAGAAGGAAATTTAATGCTGTATGCTTAATGAAATTATAGATTAACTGTTCTGTCTGATGAATAAAATGACAAACAAGCAGCAGTTAAACAGTTAAACAGTAAGTTCTCCAACATATCCATAAAAATAAGTGACAGAAGTGGCAGTTTTGGTAGTGATGGCATCTTACAACACTAAAAAAAAATGTTAATAAAATAAAATACTACACAAATAAATGTTTATACATTTTGCTGTGGGTAGTTAGGTCGTGTACAACATGACTGTGCCATTTTAAAAGAAAATATTACATATAACAGATAAGAATTCACAGTACACAAATTTTTAATTGGTAATGAGATCATCTTCAAAATGGATCAGATCATGTGTTCTGACACATAGGTTTTGAATTTGTTTCTTTGTCTTTCAAGGCACAAATTTCTAAATCTACTAATGGCAACTGCAGTGGCGTAAAGTGTACACTGCTGTTGGCTCAAACAGTCTATTCAAAGAAAGTATGGCAATTTTGCTTAAAGTTACTGACTTCTGTTAAAGGCAGTGCATAATTTCGTATTAATTCATTTAATTATTAATTAAAACATGAGATTTTACTGCATTTCAAAACAGTTACATCCCTAATTTTGATGGTTTTGTATGGTTACTGTAAATATGTTTACGAGTATTAGCCATTGCACACCATTTTAAACTAAAATATATTTGAATAAAACATTTTTAAAAATAGAAAGTCAGAGAAAACAATTAGTCTGATCATTTAGGCAGTAGAAATACACTGCTAATTGTAGCTAATTAAAATACTCATCAAATAACCCGATATGACCTGAAATCAACTTAGTCTTCTGTTTCAGTAAACACAAAGCCAAGCAATTCTCTCTTGTCTGGGTTGGGGGGCCTCATCTGCCGGTTTATGCTCTATGAACTGCTGCTGAGTCTCCGACGTATCAGTGAAGCAGGCTTGCTTTCTGTGTCCTCTACATCACTTTCACACTGTCTCTGGAAAGAAGGATCATTATAGTTTATTCAATCCGGTCCACACTTTCAAATAAGACTTTTAAGATTAAAAGAAACACTTTATCAACACATCATTTCAACACTAATGCCTTATAAATGCATTACTAATGGGCATTATTTTAACGTGGAATATTACAGTAACTATGTGAGTTGACTAAAAATAACACAATCTTACCTCGAGTGGATCTGGTTCTGACTTGACTTTAAAAGGTTTCAACTGGACCAGCCGGTTACACATCCATACCATGTTGTAAGACATCTGGGGGTGAGAAAGAGGGTTTGTTAAGTATGGGGTGCAGTAAGGGACGTGTTACAGTTGATATTATTGAAACCCAACCAGGTCTATAGACTTAAATTAACAGCAAGTGGTAAATCAGCTCAGATTCCGATATTTTTGTTTTGTTTAATTCAGAAATCTATACAGATAATAATATGCCCTTTGATTACACTGCAGAAATCACTGTGATGATTAAACCGCTTTGCTGCAAAGACATATATATATATATATATATATATATATATATATATATATATATATATATATATATATATATATATATATATATATATATATATATATACAATCAGACTATGTGTTTTTTAACGTGTATTTTTAGCATCTAATTCTATATCATGTCTGCACTGTCTGCTAGGACTCACCTTCCATTTCCTCCTTGCATTGAACTTCTTAAAGTTCTTTATATTGATTGAGGACCGATTCCTATTGGCAACTTGTTTGCTTGTGATTGGCTGAAACATAGAACATTTTGTACCCGTTGCAGGCAATATACAGTGACAATCAGTAAATAACTGTAGCACACATTTAAAAATTTGATCTGGAACATAGTGTTAACCTTAATCCATGGATGAAGAAGACTCTCTTCTGCTGTCATTCTTTCACTTCAACACAAAAACAAACAAACAAGAAAAACTAATGACAAAAAATCAGGTGACTAGAGATAATAATTACTACTAATTGAATACAGGTGCAGTTTGCCACTTATTTATTTTGTATACTGCGACTTAGGCTTGAAAATTTACAGACATCATATAACGACATGAAATTCCAATATTCTTTAGCATGACAAGAAGTATAAGCAGTCTTCTTTTATTTGTGGCACATGCTATACTCAACTATGGTGAATTACAGTCGTAGCACTTCAAAGCAAACACCTTTTTTACCGCAGTACATGCGCGTCGCCAGTGCGCCACGGGTGTGTCCCCGACTAACGATTTTTAATCCTGCAGCCAGCTGAAAAAAATCAGGGTGCTAGTCAGGTTTTAACCACCAGGTGGCGCAAAGATGTGAGGTCGGACTGTTCATTTCTATCTGTGTCTGCACATTAAGCACAAAAAACGATGTCATGGTATTGTATCATTTAATGTAGAGTAGTTCATTTTTAAATATTATAGATTATTATGCATCTTTGCTCGCTAGTGTGGGCTAGTGTTTGTTGTCAATTGCCGAAGCTGCTGATGTTTTTACACAGTTTTCAGGCCAGCCGAGAGACACAGTTCCTCCTCCAGCCAATCCAATAGAATAATATAAGTATAATAACATAAAATAGGAATCTATATTTATTCATCAATCTGTGTTAAAAATGTATTTTATATGTATATCTGTAATCGTCTTCTGGTTTGTTGATCATGAGGAAAAAATACAAAACAAACTGGATTTGTTTCGTTTCGTCCTCTCTTTATATGAGCGACAAACGGAATTCAAGTGTTGTTGTTTTTTCGACACAAGGCACGAAGTTGGATTTAAAGTTGATTTTTGGTTTTGAGAAAAAAAGCATAGAACAAAAAACTAAGTCGTTCTCTCGTTATAGCAGCTTTTAAGGTTAACCAAATGCTTAAAATTTACTCCGACCGCAATGACCTATAGTTTGCTCTGACTCTGAATAAAAAGCCCAAATGACAGATGATGTGTCCAGGTAGAACTTAACCAGAAATGTATGCATGTGATAATGCAGGCAACGAGAGAATCGGGGAAGTGGCGTCACCGTCTGAAGCAGACAGTGATGTGACGTTCCAACGATGGTGCTGAGGAGCCACTTATTCATAGGCGGATAACTAGGATCAAGTTGTCAATGCGCGCTAGTGTTTGTTGCTGCTGTCTTTATACAGTATGTCCTGTAAATTTTTTCTCTATGGCGCGTCAGAACATCAGGACTCAGCAGATCAACAACGCATTAATGCAGCAGCTTGTTTGTTTTACATGTGCTTATTACGCACGATAATTGATAACGTTTTTAACTGAATGAAAACGAAAATAACTCCTGCTCTGCAGCATAAACCACTTTGACTACTTTTAAGGTGCTCAATTAAACAGTTAAAACTAACACATAGTCAATGTGCCCTTTAAACGGAAGCTGCATTATTATACTTTTCCGTAATGACATTTACCACAATATCTGCAGAAAAACAAAGTTTTATTACACAGGCAACACAGTGGATTTGGAACTCGCTCCGCGCGAGTTACGGAGTCTGATGTTGATTTAGTTGCAAAGCAAACTTCAAACCCCATCCCCTACTACGTATTGGCACAGAGACATTAACATATTGTCTCCCCTCGGTCAAAAGGCGTAAAATATTTAGCTCCGAGACAAAGAAAAAGCTCCATGGGAGATCGGGCAGCGTGATCAGCTGCACCTACGTAGCTGTGAGACGCCAAAAGCTTTTACTTGACTTTTTTAAAACGCTCTTCTTATGGTATTTCACACAAGTCTGGCAGACTACCACTGCTAAGTTGTAGAGGATATTATATAATAAAAATAAATAAATTGTAATAAACTCTCTGTGGTATGCCAGCTGCTTATTTCGTTATTCATGTTCGTCTGGTGAATGAAAGTGGGCGGGGCCATCCACGTCCCAGAGCAGGGACACTCGGGGGAAGGGAAACGCGCATCAACACGCAGCACACAGATCTGCGTTTCTCTGCCTGCTACAGCCTCGGCTGCGTTGGGTTGTTAGTCTCCCTTTCACCTCTACCATATGAAATGTGTTCCTGCGAAGTTGATCAGCCGCTTTCAGAATCAGAATCGTTTTTATTCCCTAGGTTTGAACACGGCAAACATTATTTTTATTTACAAAAAAAATTAAAACGTTCACATGTGATTTGCCCGCTTTGATGTAGACAAAACTCTTGAAAGCATTTTACTTTACATTCCGTTTATTTTGTTATTCCGACTTTCATACGTGTCTGATTAATAAAAGTGGGCGGGGCTATCAGATTCCTGGGCAAAGGTAAGCGCTGACTGTGGGGGCTGGGCGCATCAACGTACAGGACAAAGACTTGTGTTCCTCTGCTACAGCCTCCTCTTTCAGTCTGTTGTAATTGCAAATGCTGCACTGAGCTCTCTTTTACTTTGATGAGTTTTGTGTCTACATGAAAGCGAGCAGAACAACGTCCATGCGTGTGTCACCGCTAGAAGCGGCTGGTGAACGTCTTGGGAACATGGCTCTAGCTCTGCAATGACTTTATGTGGTACAGGTGAAAGGGAAAATAACGAAAGAAACGGAATATAAAACGGAAACGCTTTCAAGCTCTGGGACGTGCATGGCCCCGCCCACTTTCATTCACCAGACGGACATGAAAGAGGGAATAACGAAGTAAACAGCTGGTTAACTTCGTAGGAACATGGCTGTAGCTCTGCAATGACTTTATGTGGTACAGGTGAAAGGAATAATAACGAAATAAACGGAATATAAAACGAAAACGCTAGCGTTTTCTGTTCACCCAAACTTGATGGGTGTACAGTCATCTTTTCAGAAACTTTTTCGCATTTGCATGTTGTTGTAAATGAATAACGAAATTAACAAAATATACGTTTGAAAAAACTGTGAAGAGTTCCGTGTCTATATGAAAGAGGGCAGACCAACGTCCGTGTATGACTCACTGCCGAAAGCGGCTGGTGAACCTCTCGGGAACATGGCTGTAGCTCTGCTAAATAATATAAGCAGCCTATCATGTATGCGAAAATATAAAAATGTTCAGTAATTACAACTTCTGCTTCCACCGGGATTCGAATCAGGGGTAAAAAATTGACACATCAAGGCTGTTAACAATAAACAAACCATTACACCACGGAGGCGTTGTTACGTAGTCCTTCATGGGCCTATATAACATAAGTCTAAGACAGCGTCATAAAGGCCAGTGTGGGGGCTGAGCGCCATCTATAGGCCAATTAGACGCAACACAGCTCCAACGCGCTAAAAACCCGGTGATAGCGCGCTGAAAATGCAAACAGATTGCCGTAAAGGCTGACACATTGAAGTGCTACGACTGTAGCTTAACAGTTTTTTTAACCACCCTCTGCTTCTAAACAGATGTGACAAGTTACACATGTCATTTGTAACATTTGATCTGCAGGTGTAAAATATGTTAGACGACTGTATGAACACTAAATCACTAACACTAACACCTCGTCATATCACATATTGAAATGTTTAAAGTGATTATCACTTTTTAGCTAGAGGCCAACAGCTGTTCTGCAAAGTCAGTAGGATGACAACGTGTGTCAGGTGAATGATGTAGTAGCAGAAGAGGACAGGAGTGTCTAAATTGGGCCCATATGTCTTAAAAGCAAAATAAAACTATTTGAAACTGAAAGCTTAAATTTAAAAAAATCAATTCGAATATATTTTTAGCTTTAGTTTGAGTTTTAAGTCCTAATTTGTCACATTCAAACTTTTTTTCCAGTTACACTTTAAAGTTTTTTCCAGTTTCAGCGTTTTTTTTTTCTGGTTCAGCTCTTCAAATTCCCATTCGTCACCCAGTATGTTTTACTACCACCAGCCACAGCAGGACCAGCCACAGCCGGACAGCCACAGCCACCGCTGGGCAGAAGCTCTCTTATGCTGGACTCAAGGCGAGGGTCATCCACGCGGTGAGTGTACTGCTGTGGGGCATCATAAAAAGATGTTATAAAAAGTATTTTCCTATTCATGTTTTGTACAAAATGAGCAAACTAAATTTTTGATAAAAAACCTTTGATAGGTCCTCTATATTAGTTCTATAAAAAAACAGAAAGGAAAGCTGAAGCTGAAAAAAAAGAGCTGAACATGAAAAAAGGAGCTTAACCTGAAATAAAAGACCTGTAACTGAAAAAAAAGGTTTGAAAGTGCAAAATTAAGACTTGAAACTTGAAAATATAAAAACTGAAGCTGAAAATATATTTGAATTGAAAATCTTTGCATACACCTTAGGCTTTAAATTTCAAATCCTTCAAGAAATATGGGCCCGATTTGATGATGGTTGTACAGTGTTATTACACTGTTATTGTAGGAAGTAAAGGAACGCTAGGTAACTCTGATTTAGGAACAAAATAAGCAAAAACAAATCAGTCAAATGAATGTGTTTTAAATGCAATATTAAACAAACTCTATACTACAAATACTACTCTACACAGTAATAGCAGTTGCTAGGTTATTCCACAACCCTGCTGATAAGTGACTTCTAATGAGAACAGGAGAATAGAGCTTATTTTGAATAACAATTACAGATTCAGTTTTATAGCAGAACATACCAGGGATTTTTTACTAGAAGTTTCTGGATGAAGTCTTTGGCCATTGAGCTGGTCATGCTGAAATGTTGTGCATCAAACCTGTACATCATGGCATCAACATTCTTTAGAGTCTCCTCATCAGTGTCGCCTTGAAACGGTGACAAACCACTTAACCTGAAGAGCAGCATACACAGCATGATGTACACATCTCTATATATCCACAATAAAATGACTAGTGATTCCACTGCACTTTATGATTGTGATGTACTGTTTTGTAAAGGCAGCAGTGCAGCATACAGTTCCATGCCAATTTAATTACTCACATTCATTAAATACTCATATGCCACCCAAGAAATACTCATACACCTACTGTAACTTACAAAATGTAGGTAATGACTCCTATGCTCCTGGAGGAGAAATGAAAACAAAGACAGTCATGTGGTGTGATTTGATGTTTTTCATTACACTATGACAAACATAAGACACAGACAATATACTGTGAGCAGACCACACTGTGAAAAAACATCATAGAAGGCTCACCACATGTCTGCTGCTGTGTTCAGAGGCTGATTGTTGATGACCTCAGGGGCTAAAAGAGAGAGAAGAATGAGTGAGAGTAACTGAGAGGCCAAGGAGCTCTGAAGCGCTTGTGCTAATCTGAGTAACTCGTCAATCAGAGCCTTTGGGGGCAGGGCCTAAGACCGCTGCAGCGCTCACTGAACTGGAACCGAATAGAATAAAGTGTCTTACGTGGACATTATCAATTAAAATGTCTTCCGAATGGCAGAGTTCATAAAACCAAGTTATTCATGGCAAGGCTGAATCTGAATCAGCTAAATCACTGTAGTACTTTGAGTCTGAAGTATCACTTAAATACAATACACACTGTTGATGCCAGCAAATCACCTACCTAAACAAATAGCGGGGGGAGACTTTGGCAGACTACACTGTATGTAGCGTGTGGGAGATGTATAAACCAAAGCAAGGCAAGCTAGCAAATGCCATAGTTAGGTGGATAGCTACAAACTGCAGGTCAATTAGTGTTGGAAGATGTTAGTCTGAGGAACGTTAATCAAATCGCAACTGATGACGACATTTGTGAGCCTTCTCAAGATGCACCATCACAGGAAGAATACTCGAGTTGTATGAAAAGCAGAGGACTATTAAGTAGATGGCATTACACTAGTTTGAACATATAAATTTAAAATTTCCCAAATGAAAATTCTGTATGAGTAAGTTTTTACCACCTTAATTCTTTTCAACCACCTTTCAATGGGGGTTAAACAAAACAACCTTGGATAATATTTAAGAATGAAGAGACTCAGATTGCTCCATAATTTGCATTAAATGATAACTTTTCTGCAAAATGCAGAAATATATATATAGAAAGCTATAGATTATTTAGAAGATGAAGTTGTGGTTTTTACTGCTGATGGGGGAACGTGTGTTGGGGAACATTAGTTTTGTACTCCTTGTAAACAAAGCAGCAGTCCAAACTAGCTTCAGAAGGCCAAAGACAAACCAGAAAAAAAAACAACCGCGACAGAATGGTGGAATGAGCAGAGTACAGTGAGTAATATAGTCAACCGTTTATTGTTTGTGCTGTAAGGTTTGAGTACAGTTTAGGGCTGCTGCTGGTGTTTGGTCAGGAGTAGCGTTAGCACTACAGTGTTTCTCTAATCTACAGGCTGCTTTACCCCACTATTTCTAATATCTGTGAAGAGTTTTTGATTCTTTCAGTTTTTCATCAGACACTGATATTAAGTTATAAAAGCAATTAGTAATCAGTAGTAGTAGTTGGCTTGGGAAGCCAAGTTTGCATTGGTTATTCTGGCCCTTTAAAGAACAATACATTTTCTAAAGATTGTAGAATTATTGGTGTTAGTTCTCTCTCTCTCCAGTGCTCTAAATTTTTAGTTCCATTATCTGTATTATTCCTTGTGTTTGTATGCGTCTACCGTATGCTTATTTTAGTTACTTACTACTGCTACTGTCTCCACCAGAGTTTTGTGTTATATACCAGTCACCTTTAGAGAAATGTAGCAATCCATGTCTGGACCTAGGTAACTTAACACAACGTGTAAGCTTCACTCCCTTCCACAGAGACAAAGCTACGATTCACTGTTTCCTCTCACAACAGAACTGTGAGTTTAACATAAACAACACACATATGGCTAAGTGCACATCAAAAGAACATGGATACTTTTAGGTGACACCTAAATCTCACCAGGGTCCTCCTCTGCCTTTTTACTAACCAGACTTGTCTCATAATTCCTCTACCAAGACTCATTTCATGGACTCTACCACAAGCCCAGGAGATCTGGTTTGTAAACCAGAGTGTGAATGTGAACTAATAAAAAGGAAAACGCTTCATTTGGACACAAGTTCGGGTTCAGATGCACTGTCATGAAACTGATGCCATTGTATTCTGTGTACAAAATGCTATTATTTGATATTAGATTGGTTTCTCTGTGATGTTCAATGCCTGATCTACAGATTTTGCAGGAAATTCCTCAAGAACAACAAAGGGACATCAGACAACTTATCACCATGCTTTCCTTTGTGTGATGTATAAAGCCGAAATAAAGATACTCACCTTCTTCTTTTAATCTGCGCACCAAACATATATGCTAGGTACACCAGGTAAATTATGTAAACCTCATTATTGTGTTTTTTTAAGTCAACGTTACAATAGTTTAATTAGTAATATTTAGATTAAGCCATTTGATGCTTTAAATTATTATTTGTGTATGTTCACTTAGTGTTACATACGGACAAGACCATTCATCGTGGAATAACATTTCATTTGTTACAGCATTTTAAGGGACCAAGTATAAAACCTTAGTAATCTATGCATTTATTTTTATTGATTAACCATTCTGATTATTCAAAATGATCGTTACATGTGTATTGTGTTATGGTGCGATGGAACTTTGAGCTTGATGGAGACGGCTTAGTTATCTTAGTTATGAGCAAAAATCAAAATTTAGTTGAATCAAATTTCCCTCTATCTACTTGTTTCACCTTTCTTTTTGCGTTGCAATAAACCTATGTTAAACTTAGAAACGAATGAGCAGCAAAATTTGTTACTTTAGAAAGTCATCTGAAGAAACTCAGGGAAACTGAAACTATGACAAACAGTGCTGAGTTGACTCGCTATTTTGATTGAACTAATTAAATTCAATTCCAATACAGGACATTAGAGACTGATTTGGTTTTATCGCAAGAAAGTTTTCTTTTCGTCTTTATCTCATCAGGGGTAGCCACAGTGAGTGATTCACATTGAGATAGATAGATTTGTAGTTTTTACGCCAGATGCCATTGCTGACGCAACCCCTCTCTGACCTCAGCGATAGTGATGGGAAGTTCCGTTCTTTCAACTGACTCGGATCTTTAAGTCTCGTTCAGTGAAGTGAACGAATCATTTTGAGTCAGTCGTTCATTTCGTTCATTTACAGCAGGTGGCGCTGTGGGCGTTGTAATAATGGCCGCGATTCTCAAACACTATATACTGACCACTAGCAATTCAAACCATATGAAAACCTAGCAAATACACACCACATTAACATGACTTATGTCCTGCATCTTCCCTGCCATTGTTGTTTAACAGCGCGACAGTCACTTTGTAGCGGTAGGAACGAACTGGAGCGACTGCTGCTCGCTACAGAGCCTGTGCGGCTCGGCGGTCACGTGACAAGTGAACGAATGAACGGCCCATGGGAACGAGTCCCCAAAGAACTGTAGTACTCGGTGCTCGCTACTGAGCCTGAGCTGTGAATGATGAACTATGAACGAGAACGATGAACCAAAGAGAACGATGAACTAAACCGCGCAGCCCGAGCTGCCTTCTACAGTCGTAGCACTTAAAAGTGTCAGCCTTTACGGCAATCTGTTTGCATTTTTAGCGCGGTATCACCGGGTTTTTAGCGCGTTGGAGCTGTGTTGCCTCTATTTGGCCTATAGGTGGCGACCAGCCCCCACACTGGCCTTTATGACGCTGTCCTTTACTTACGTTATATAGGCCCATGTAGAGATGCGCATTCACTCCTCCGTGGTGTAATGGTTTGTTTATTGTTTAACAGCCTTGATGTGTCAATTTTTTACCCCAGGTTCGAATCCCGGTGGAAGCAGAAGTTGTAATTACTGAACATTTTTATATTTTGGCATACAAGAAAATAGCAAATGATTAATAGGGCTGGCTGCCTGTATTATTTAGCAGAGCTACAGCCATGTTCCCAAGAGGTTCACCAGCCGCTTTCGGCAGTGAGTCATAGACGGACGTTGTTCTGCCCACTTTCATGTAAACACGGACCTCTTCACAGTTTTTTCAAACGTAGATTTTGTTAATTTCGTTATTCATATACAACAACATGCAAATGCTAAAAATTACTGAAAAGATGACAGTACACCCATGTAGTTTGGGTGAACAGAAAACGCTTGAAAGCGTTTCCGTTTTATATTCCGTTTATTTCGTTATTACTCCTTTCCACATAAAGTCGTGTCAGAGCTACAGCCGTGTTCCTACAAAGTTAACCAGCTGTCTTTATGTGGAACAGGTGAAAGGAGTAATAATGAAATAAACGGAATATAAAACGGAAACGCTTTCAAGCGTTTTCTGTTTATATTCTTTTATTGCACATTTGTTAAAACTTGATGGGTGTCTCTCTTTTGAGTTTCGTATTCAGCTAAATAAGTGTAAAACAGTCCTTATTACTCATGCAGAATCAGTATATGCAGAACAAACAACTTGCTGCATTAATGAGTGGGAGATCTACTGAGTCCTGGCGTTCTGGCACACCACAGAGTTTAATACAATTTATTTATTTTTATTATATAATATTCTCTACAACTTAGCAGTGGTAGTCTGCCAGACTTGTGTGAAATACCATAGGAAGAGCGTTTAAAAAACGTTAAGTGGAGCTTTTTCTTTGTCTCGGAGCTAAAGTATTTTACACCTATTGACCGAGTAGAGACAATATGTTAATGTCTCTGTGCCAATACGTAGTAGGGGATGGAGTTTGAAGTTTGCTTTTGCAACTGAATCAACATCAGACGCCGTAACTCGTGCGAAGCGAGTTCCAAGTCCACTGTGTTGCCTGTGTAATAAAACATTGTTTTTCTGCTGATATTGTGGTAAATGTCATTACGGTAAAGTATAATAATCCAGCTTCCGTCTAAAGGACACATTGACTGTGTCTTACTGTTTTGACTGTTTAACTTGACCAACTTAAAAGTGGTCAAAGTGGTTTATGCTGCGGAGCAGGAGTTATTTTCATTTTCATTCAGTGAAAAACGTTAACATTTATCGTGCATAATAAGCACATGTAAAACAAACAAGCTGCTGCATTAATGCGTTGAGTTGTCTCCATTCTCCAGAATGGAGATTAAGGGGACGCTTGGGTCGCGGTTTGGAAACCAAGTGTTCTTTCTTTGCAAAGCTCATTCTGGCAAAATGCCCCAATGCCACAGTCAATTCGTTTTCTTGTCTTACCAGCTTTTATTCTGGAGGGGAAAATCAAACACGGACCCGACACTTAAACACGAGGATATACTGTATAAAGACAGCAGCGACATCAGCAACTGACAACAAACACTAGCGCGTATTGACAACTTGATCCAAGTCATCTGCCTATGAATAAGTGGCTCCTCAGCACGTAACGTCACGTCACTGTCTGCTTCAGACGGTGACGCCACTTCCCCGATTCTTTTGTTGCCTGCATTTGACAAGCATACATTTCCCGTTAAGCTCTACCTGGACACATCATCTGTCATTCGGGCTCTTACGTTTCATTTAGAGTCAGAGCAAACTATAGGTCATTGCGTCGAAAATTGTGTCGAAAAAACAACAACACCTGAATTCCGTTAATTAATATTACGAGTTGAAACGAAAACCAAGTTTGTTTTGTGTTTTTTCCTCATGATCAACAAACCAGAAGACGAGTACAGATATACATATAAAATACATGTATAACACAGATTGATAAATAAATATAGATTCCTATTTTATGTTATTATACTAATATTATTCTATTGGATTGGCTGGAGGAGGGACTGTGTCTCTCGGCTGGCCTGGAAACTGTAAAAACATCAGCAGCTTCGGCAATTGACAACAAACACTAGCGCACTAGCGAGCAAAGACGCAAAATAATCTATAATATTTAAAAATGAACTACTCTACATTTAATGATACAATACCATGACATCGTTTTTTGTGCTTAATGTGCAGACACAGATAGAAATGAACAGTAGTACCTCACATCTTTGCGCCACCTGGTGGTTAACACGAGACTAGCACCCTGATTTTTTTCAGCTGGCTGCAGGATTAAAAATCCTTAGTTGGGGACGCACCCGTGGCGCGCTGGCGACGCGCACGTACTGCGGTAAAAAAGGTGGTAGCTTTGAAGTGCTACGACTGTACATGACGGCTGGTAAAGTGAAAGTAAAACTTATTTTGACAATTAGTGAGACTTTTAAAGCAAAAATTAACAAAAACATTCCCTAAAATATTTACCTGGTGCATTTATTTTATCCTAAACGTGACATTATTATTATTATTATTATTATTATTTTATTATTATTAATATTTTAGGACAAAGTATTACACCATTAACAAGTTAATAGAATTTTCAAAAGTATTTATGAACACACTCATCACTCTTTACATTATATACACAATTAAATCTACAAGAATCAAAGACCACCACATAATTATGATTTCATGAATAAATATTGTATGTGGGCTGTCAGGTGACAAATAAATGAAAGTCAGAAATCAGACATGGGTAATTTCCTTGTTTATCAGTCCACACAGCCCCATAGCTGAGCTACAGCTGTCACGTGACAAGTGAACTTGGTGCTCGCCACAGAGCCTGAGCTATGAACGATGAACTATGAACGAGAACGAGAAAGTTGAACTAAACCGTGCAGCCCGAGCTGCCTTTTACATGATGGCTGGTAAAGTGAAAGTGAAACTTATTTTGACAATTAGTGAGACTTATAAAGCACAAAGTAACAATAAGTTCCCTAAAATATTTACCTGGTGCATTGGTGCATTTATTATTATTATTATTATTATTATTATTATTATTATTATTATTATTATTAATAATAATAATAATAATAATATATTTTATAATTGTGGCAGAGTACACAGGACCACAAAATTATCATGTTGATATAATGTTTGCAAGTATTTATTTACAAACACACTTTACATTATATACATAATAACATTACACACATCTTCAAGAATCAAAGACCACTAATTAATTATGATTCCATGAATAAATAATATATATCGGCTGCCAGGTAACAAATAAATAAATGTCAGAAATCAGACATCGCTCATTTCCTTGTTTATCAGTCCACACAGCACCGTAGCTGAGCCACAGCTGTGACGTGACAAAAGAACGAACGAACGATCCATAAGAATCCGTAGGAACGAATTAGGAATGAACTAGAGCGCTTGCTCCTCTACAGAGCCTACGCAGTCCGACTGTCACGTGACAAAAGAACTAATCCTTGAGGAACGACGCTCAGTTGAGTCAGTCCTGAACAAATCATTTCTGTTTTCTGTCCTGCTGACTGAGCTTAAGCAGCTGCTGCCATGTGGCGAGAGAAGGTACTGCACGTACTGAACGAGTCGTTCACTGAGAGGACTCGTTCCTCCCGAGTCATATGAAAGACTAGTTCATATTGAACGAATCGTTCACGAACGACACATCACTACTGGGCGACAGGAACGCGACATGCTTACCAATGTGCCAAAACTGGGACCTGATTTAGCGTCTGAACAATTACTGTACAATAACTCAACAACTGTACACTGAACTAAACACTAACCATCAGATGTATTTTAAAAAAAAATCTAAAAAAAAGTAGACAAAAAAAGGTTAACAATTGCCATCTGACTGGGTCAAAACCTGTCATTCGGTGGTGGCTAGACTTTTGCTCTTTTTCAGGTTGGTCCAGTTGGACAGTTGGTCCACCAGGCCACAATTTCAGTCTGTCACTTGTCAACTTTCTGTAATATCTGGTAGTTTAGATTATTTTCCTTTTTTTTGAATAATTATACTGTTGTTCAAAAGGCCTGGTGGTTGCTTCATTTCATTGTTGTCTTGCTATAACTTACTTACTGTATGTCTTTTACAGTATAGCAAACAATTTATCATTACAAATTAAAAGTTACAATTCGAAAAATGTTATCAATGAAAGCACTACTCCTTACCAATGTACTGTGGCGTGCCACTTGTGCTCCTGTACTCTTCACCCGGAACAAAGCGGTGGGCCAGACCAAAGTCGATTAATTTGATGTTGGGATGTGGTAACGCTTTGTCCAACAGCATAATGTTCTCTGGCTGAAAGAAGAAAGATTAATGTTGGTTTGATGGAAACACATATTTCAATGTAATTTGCTAAAAGTTATAAGATAAGATAACAAGATAAGAGAGATGATGTTTCAGCAGTTCTTGTAGAATAATTTCAGCATTACAGCACTGCATAGTGCATATTTTCTTTGCATTTTCTCGTTTCAGTCAATAACCATGTGGCTCTATAAAAGGCAAAGTGTGAGGAGCACATTAGCAGAACAACAGCCTTTTTGGTCCTACATGTGTGCATGCTGTTACACAATTTAGGTTTTTAGTGTGTGTGAGCTATTTAGAGACAGTACAAACAGGGTTTAAACTGAGCTTACCAACCTATCATTTGAGTCCATTTACTTTTACCTTCAGGTCAAAGTGAGCAATGTTCCTGCTGTGCATAAATCCCAATCCCTCCAGGATCTGCTTCATGAACTCAATGGCCTCACTCTCCAATAGACTCTCCTTCTCAGCAATGAAGTCAAACAACTCCCCTCCGCTAATACTAAAACAGCAAACAGAAGGTTCAAGGTGTTTCTCTTATTTTGTGTGAAATAAGAAAACTGATTTGTTAAAACATGTCTGTAAGTTCATATTCATGGTTAATACTAACAATAAGAGTAAAATATGTAATTTGATCACTGTATTTTACTTTTATTTTGTTACAGCGCATCTCTACAGTATGTGAGTTTAGTATATTCTAAATTCAAAATTGGTACAAAAAAAAATTTTGATTACTTTTGGCTCATACTGCATTTTAAAGCAAAACCCAAAGCCAAAACAGGTCGCACAGTGTGAGATAATATTGCACTCACATGTGTATATTATCTCTTAGCTAACACAAGTGAGCGCTGGGTTTGCAAAGTATCCCATTTAGCTCAGCTATCACCAGCTGCTACCCTAAAAAAATTCCAACAAGCCTTTGATTAACGTGCCCAGTAACTCTTGTCTCATGTCAGTAAATTACAATGGACATTCAGGTTTATACAGTGAAATATTACGTTAGAGGCCCTCAGTCACTAGTGTACTTTTATAATTACACAAAAGGTCAGACATTTGCATAATCTCAACATCTAATCTAAACATCTAGTTTTGTATTAGTGCAGTTTTAATAGCAAGTATCATTACGAGTAAGAATCTCAGAATAATTTACAATACCCGTCCCAGGTATTTCATTTATGTAGAGTATTGTTAGACTATGTTTATTTCTTTACTCCTGTTCTTAAACAGGTACTTGTCAGTCTACCTTATCCAATTAATAACAATATGTACTCATATAACAGGGCTTAATTATAACAGTACCAAAAACAAATCCACCATTTATGAGCTAACACAAGCTACACCTCTGGTTTTCCTGTAGCATTTATTAACTGCAGCTACACACTCCATTTAGTCTGGGAAAAGGATAAACCAGAACAACAGCATAGGAGAAAGTCCCAGTCACATGCACGCACGTACGTGCACGTACACACACACACACACACACACACACACACACACACACACACACACACACACACACACACACTATTGTCAACTCACAGCTCCAGAATTAACACCACTTCAGATCGACTCTCAAAAACGTCTTTGAGAGTTACAATGTTAGAATGTTGCACAGCTTGGAGAATTTCCACCTCCCGCTCCACACTGTCCCTGTCCAGACCCAGTCGGCTGTACGCATTCTTCCGAATCTTCAGGAACTTCGCAGCCCAAGTAGTCCCAGTGGCTCTCTCACGAACCTGTCGAACCTGACCGAAATGCCCACTGGAAAAGGCAAGAAAACAATTCACTGTGAATACCAGAATTGAAGTTTTTACTAGGAGCTTTTAAAGACTTTGACCAGATATTAATACAGTACATCACATCAAACAATCCAGGCCAAGACTATAACTCACATGCCCACAGGTTAGGTAGGAAGTGAGAGATGAAGCTCTTGTTTTTAGAAGATCAAACTGCAAAAACACCCCCCCCCCCCTGTACACACCCAAACTGATTCCAACTTGTTGGAGACATTGAATTACAACCCAACATGATAATACTCTCAATCACTGAGGCCTTTACCATGCTCAAAATTAATCTTCACTTGTGTAGTTGAAGTATTGGAATGAAGGTTAAATTTGTTTGGAGAGGCTGCAACCCAGAATTAAATATAGATAACGGCATAGAGTTTTATTAAACCCCCAATATTATGCCAAACTTTACAAATACAGTACATATGTTAGTAAACTGCATTTCAGTACAGATAACAAAAACAACAAATCCAACACAGAGTTCTGTATTTTTGCACTGATGCATTTGTTAAAATGCATTAAAATCAAGAGTGACAAACTACAAGCTTGTAGAATGCTCTGCCAAAAGCTAAGGACTGCCTACTCAACAAAAGAACCACCTTAAATCATGAAAATCATCTGTGTGAGTTCAATCCCTTGTCTATGCTCTTCTTGTGCAACTTCAATTTCTTCTTTGAACAACATAGTTAATGTCTTAGTTATTTTCTGTTCACTGCAAAGTTATAATTGCTCTGTCTAGTTTAAGACATGCTTTTCGTTCTCCGCTTTTTTGTGTCTTTAGATAGCAGGCATCTGTTGAGAATATGTACACACCCACCGTTCCAACATCTGATACAATATACTGGCTTCACATATTTCCATGATTATGGGTCGTGGTAATAGTAATATATCAGCACTCAATAGTAATTTCAGCACGCTTGGCCTCGTAATGATGTAGAGCGCAGTCCACAGCCACTTATTTAGGTTTGAAACGGCCATAACTTGTTAATAAATGTTCATTTACATGCCGCAGCAGAAAACCTTCTTCTCAGTCAAACAATTCTGCGACGCGGACTACAGGCACTAAATGCCTTGCAAAACAGCGGATAAAGCTACAAATCTACTCCGACAGACTCATATCTCCACCTGAGAACAACGGTTGAACTAATGTAAAATCTGGTAAGTAAGAACGTTTTTCCACTGTAGTGTAGCCTTTCTATTAGCTAACTAACGTTAGCATTAAGTTCACTTCTTTGCTCACCTCGGGACTGTCAGTCAGAGGTTAGCAAACATATTTTTGTTTCATGGGACGTTGGTTAGTGGTAAAAAACAAACAAAAAACAAATGTTTAACTGTATATGACCTGTCAGTCACATGTTAGCTAACCTAGCAACATGGCTTTGCTTCATGGGACGTTTCTTAGCAGTGGAAAAACATTATTTAACTGACCTGCCTGTCATAGTGTTAGCTATCGTAGCAACATGTCTTTTCTTCATAGGACGTTTGTTTAAGGAAAACGTTTTAATTAAAAGTAGACATGTAAGCTAATTGACCAACAATATCACCAGAACCTTTGCGAGGTTTAGTGTATGTAAGGACAAATAACGTTCATTTTCATATGCTTTTTCTGTGTGTTCTGCATTTTGCTCTTGTTCCTTTTCCTGTCATCCCCCATGCATGTGTTTCAGACTGAGAATCATCATGGAGGGGAGTGTGGTGATGGATGAACTGGCCAATCTGCCCTTGATTTTCTATCTTTGGACTGGTTAATGCACTCCACCTGGACTACCCTAAATACATGAAAAACACTTGTACCTTTGTTTAGCACCAGCTGTAATGATTAAGCTGGGTAGAAGTGAGCATTCTCCTGAAATTTAAACAATGAAAAATCAACCCATGCCTGGGTTCTGATATTTATTTCTTACTTTGTGATGTTACACTGTTTGGTACTATATACATAGTATATTGTATGGCATAGTTACTGTATGTCTGGTTGGGAGTTGCATTACATTGGGGGCTTCTGTTTATTATATTCAAATGACCAATGTGTGGGAAATGTCTTTTATAACCTTTATCAATTTTGGTTAGGTAAGATTAAAGTCAGGGGGTCTTCCCGCTATTGAAACAGTTTGGTAAATTCTGATTTTGAATTTTAGATAAAAGTAGAACAAGAATACATTTGTTTTGAGTGTCTCTAGGATTTCAGTGGTCAGGTTTGTTAAATGTTGCTTTGACCTATCTTAAAATAAAAGGTGAAGCCACGGAATTAATATAAATGTTTTGTTGTAAATTCCCATTGTTATTATACCGCCGTCTTACTTTTTTAAGTCAGGCATCTAGATGGGACAGCTACTGTAAGGGGTCCTAGAAAACGTTTGCCATACAGACGTAATGTCAATGTTTTGACTGACCATTAACGTTCCGGTCTGCGTTCATGACGACGGTGGGTGGACAATGCGTCAGTTATTTTGATTGCCATGTTATTTGGTATGTGGACATTTATTAACGAAATAAACGGAATGTAAAGTAAAATGCTTTGAAGAGTTTTGTGTCTACATGAAAGCGGCTGGTCAACTTTGTCAACATGTGGAACAGGTGGAATAACGGGGGGAATAACGGGCCAAAACAACATGCTGAAAGAGGAGGCTGTAGCAGAGGAACACAGGTCTTTGTCCTGTATGTTGATGCGCCCAGCCCCCACAGTCAGCGCTTACCTTTGCTACGGGACCGATAGCCCCGCCCACTTTTATTAATCAGACACATATGAAAGTGGGAATAACTAAATAAACAGAATGTAAAGTAAAACGCTTTGAAAAGTTTTGTCTACATCAAAGCGGGCAAATCACATGTGAACGTTTGATTTTTTATTTTTTTGTAAATAAAAATAATGTTTGTCCTGTTCAAACCTGGGGAATAAAAATTATTCAGATTCTGAAAGCGGCTGATCAACTTCGTAGGAACACATTTCATATGGTAGAGATGAAAGGGAGACTAACAACCCAACGCAGCCAAGGCTGTAGCAGGCAGAGAAACGCAGATCTTTGTCCTGCACGTTGATGCGCGTTTCCCCTTTGGAAAGGGGAAGTGGATGTCACTCATAGATTCATAGGAACTGTGCAGCCTTGCAGGCAGGTGCAGGATCAGCAAGCCCACGCAACCCACCACCTAGAGTGGTCAGTGATGGCCCTCTTTACCTAACAAAAGCAGCTGTTCACAGATGATTCAAGGTCTCAGCTAGCCGAGCAGATCATTTGACCACCTTGTAGTAGGAATGGGTATATTTAGAAAACCCAGTAGTTCTAGTGTTAATATACATGTAATTGCAAATGCTGCACTGAGCTCTTTTGCTTTGACGAGTTTTGTGTCTACATGAAAGCGGGCAGAACAATGTCCATGTACGTGTCACCACTGAAAGCGGCTGGTGAACCTCTTGGGAACGCAGATCTTTGTCCTGCATGTTGATGCGCGTTTCCCCTTTTCCCCAGTGTCCCTGCTCTGGGACGTCGATGGCCCCGCCCACTTTCATTCAACAGACGGACAGGAAAGAAGGAATAACGAAATAAACAGCTGGATAACCTTGTAGGAACATGGTTGTAGCTCTGCAATGACTTTATGTGGTACAGGTGAAAGCAGTAATAACGAAATTAACTGAATATAAAACTGAAACGCATTCAAGCGTATAATCTTTATTGCACATTTGTTAAAACTTGATGGGTGTACTGTCATCTTTTCTGTAATTTTTGGTGACGTTACAGTGCAAACCATTTTTGAACTACTTTTTTTGTAAATAAAGCTTCGCCACATTTGAAAAGGACCTGAAACTGTCTTATTGTATTGTTGATGTCTCTTATTGCTTCCTTCGGTGAGACCGCAACAATGACACTCGTCCTTTCAGGTTGTAAATCCAAGCACATAGCGGTGGAACATTGTAACAGTGGATGTCACGCAATCCTCCACAGAAGAAGATCCACTACAGGACTGCACAACAATAGCCAGCTGGTCTGGTAGCGTAGTACAACCATACATCTACGATCCCAAATCTCACCCTGAAGCTGACGAGGAGGCTGTTGAGGTCACCACAATTCGGCTAATGCAAGATGTGTCTTGAAAATATCGCATTTACTTCAATTTATTTGATTTATGTAATTTGCAAAGCGACTAGAGGTTGTTAATGCTTATGCTAAATGGCCTAAGCAGCTTGAATATTCACAACACAACTTACCTGGAAAACTCTCGTTAATAGAAAACACTACTTTTGCTTACATTATACAAATATATAAAAGTTTGAAACCTGAAATAATATAAATCCATTTTACACTGTTTTTGTCCTACTTGTGCTGCTGCTCTGACATAATTTTGTTAAAAAAATGTGCATTAATATTGAGAGCTATCAGTGCATGACCTACCTGGGAACAAAAAGCATTGGTTCAAATTCTATACTGAACTAACGTATTTTTACTGCTTTTAGTTATGTTTTTTGATCATTCTTGATAAATCTGACAGTAATACTGTATTGCTCTGCATCTGAAGTTGTTACATGTATCTAGTCTACAGAGGCTACTATGATTTCCTGAATAAAAGTGTTTTCCCCCTCAGAAAAACATAGTTCATTGAAATACGTAATAGTTAAAGCCAACTTTATTGTCAACCAAAAAATGCACCACTACTCCAATTTCGGATGCCTCCTGGACGCCTCCCTGGGGAGGTGTTCCGGACATGTCCCACACTCCAATGTGCAATGTATAGGTTACTGAGTTAATTAAGAAGTCTGGGGGTTTAAGGACAGAAGCTTTTGCAGGGCCTTGCAGATGAAATGCTTGATTGATGTAGAGAAGACAGACCATGTCCTGGGTAGGGGGGTAAACTTGGTTATGTTGGAGATTTGTTTCTGCAGCAGGACAGGTACTGTATAGTTGTAGACAGATGACCAGGGAGATGTGGTGATTCTTGTTCTCATCACTATTAAGACTGAGCTGAAGCAGTCCTCTACCAGATGGAAGCTGTGGCTGTCCTCACCATCACCTCATTAAAACAAGGGTACTGCAATCTGAAATGTAGATTAGTGAAATATTCAGTATCATGCAAAACCTTCTCTAATGTAACAATACACAATACCAGACAAAAAGATAAAACAAACAACAGGACAGGCATGCCTTTGCTAAAACAGTAGATAAACATAGTTGTTACAATTCAAATATAAAATCTAAACAGTGTATACTAATTAAAATTAAAATCTTCTATTGCCTATCTTACTGTTGGTACATACAAATGTACATACCTTCACTCCTGAGCTAGGCAGCAGATGTCTGTGTACAAACAGTCTGCAGTGATTTTTCTGTTTGACAACCTCCTTGCATGTGGGTAACTGTAACGTGCCCCCCTACAGTATAGAAAAAGTTAATGTTACATTTACTGTAAATTGTATTGGTCCTACAAATATAATGGCTATGGTACACACGCTATAGGTAACTGACCAGATAAGCAGCAGTTATTGTAGAGATGTGACTAATTAGCAACTAAGCTTGCAACACAAAACAGTTACTATTCCAACTAATCATGTTAGAATTTGATAAAACAGTGACATACCCCCGTATCACAAGTTGATTTAGGCTGTGACACAGGACGGGGTAATAACAGACATAACCGTTCATCTGCAATATCTATAGTGTAGTAATTGCCTAGCTGTAGCTCTAAAGTGCAAAGGGCTAACGGCATGCTAACGGCTAACGCAACACAAAAATAGGAGCAGCAACACGTCCACAGGACATAAGCTCGATCCACCGCTCCCTGCCTGTAGCCGCTCGAAGGCCGATAGCTATTAGCTTTTCTCCACACAGGTATGTGGCTGCAGGAGCCCACATAAGCACATTTAAAGGGGACAAAGGCTCGGTCGACTGGCTGTAACTGTTAGCATAGCAAGCTATTAGCTTGCCTCACACATGGGTTACTGCATTTTAAACTGACAAACTAACATTTTAAAACATTAAAAGTATCAAGCATGTACTTACTTCAGTGAGTGGATGACGGACTGTAAGAATAGATCCTTTTTTCCCAATAGGAGCCGTGAAACAAATCCAGTATTGTATGCACCCTCGTTTGAAATGCACATATGTACAAATGCTGAAGCAGTGTTTCTGGCACCGGGGGCCGTTTAAAATACAACTGACCCACAAAGTCCTCACTTATTGATCCCTTGGTAAAGTGAATAGACTTTGATGTTCGTTGAAACACCCAAGAACTGAACACTTTGTATAGAAGAACTTGAGCGCTGCCATGTCTGTCTGTTCATGGTGTGAGAGGAGTGAGGGGGGGGGGGGACGGCAGAAGTCCAGTTTTGGTTCAGTATCATTGTGGGGGTGGTGGTTCAGGATTTGCAGGGAGAACTTTCTGCATCTGTGACGACAGGGGGCCGTTTCAGAGTATGACGACGTCCGTCTCCATTGGATAAAGTCTCAAAATATGAAGGAGAAAATGCACTTCTACCGTGCTCAGTGTGTGCTCCAAAAAGTCTAAAAAGTAGATTTTGTTTTCAGAGAACTTTGGTGTCCACCTTGTGTGAGCATCAACTTTTCCTCTTCACCCAGGTGCCTTTCTTTCCTTTCTTTGATTTTTCTTTGTAAATTTATTTCTGGATATGCTTTTTAAATTGAAAACAGCTCCTGAAGAAAGCTGGCTGACACACACTACATCCAAGTGGCTGACCAAATATATATGACAAATTAGGTACATTTGGTAAAGTCGAATTCAATCCAATATTCCCAGTAACTGATAAATCTCCAGAAGGTAGTTGGCAAGCTTGTCTATGATGAATAAAGAAAGTACAATACTCAACTCTGACATAAATTCCAATTTTACAAAGCTGCAATTTCTCAGCTTTTGAGTTGAGGCTGTAGGGTCCCTGTTGTCTGTCTGTCTACCAACCAAACAATGTGTGATATGACATAATCAGTTCTAAGGGCTCAGAACTGTTTCTACATTATACTTAGTGTCTGACCTGTATAATCAGGGTTCTATGACAAGTACTACAGTCGTAGCACTTGTGATAGCAGAAGTGTCAACCTTTACCGCAATCAGATTTCATTTGCAGCGCAGTATTATCTTGTTTTTACCGCGTTGCAGTGTCTTACATCTTTTTGGCCTATAGGTGGCGATCAGCCCCCACACTGGCACCTATGACGCCGTACTAAGACCATGTCATATAGGCCCACGTAGAGCAACATTATAATGTCTTGGTGGTGTAATGGTTAGTTAATGTTTAACAGTCTTGATTCATCAGTTTTTTTTGTCCCGGGTTCGAATATCAGTGGAAGCAGAAGTTGTAATTACTGAACAATCAGCGTTGTAATCTTATTTTTATATTTTGGCCTACACGATAATAACAAATGACTAATAGGGCTGGCTGCCTGTATTATTTAGCAGACGATTGTAGTATTTAGTATAGTAGTATTTCCAAGTTATGGCAGTTCAAAACCGAAATAAGCAGCTGTACTGTATGCTTAGACAGACCGAGTGTGCGCTCCCACGTACAGCGTTCGATTTTATTGGGACATATACCTGCGGGAGAATCAGATGTCGCAAATAAATCTGAGCGACTCTGGATTTTGCCAACTTTGAAAGCTCCGGTAAAAAAATAAGTTTTACGAAGCCTCCTCAGTCTGTGGCGTTCTCGTGTGCTCTGGGAGAGCATTCCACAGACTAGGTGCAGCTGAGCGAATTGTCCGATCTCCTCTCGAGTTTTTTCTTCGACTAAATAAGTGTAAAACAGTCCTTATAACTCATGCAGACTTGCTGCATTAATGAGTCGGAGATCTGCTGACTCCTGGCGTTCTGGCATACCATAGAGAGAGAGTTTAATACAATTAATTTATTTTTATTATATAATATCCTCTACAAGTTAGCAGTGGTAGTCTGCCAGACTTGTGTGAAATACCATAGGAAGAGCGTTTAAAAAACGTTAAGTGGAGCTTTTTCTTTGTCTCGGAGCTAAAGTATTTTACACCTATTGACCGAGTGGTGACAATAAGTTAATGTCTCTGTGCCAATATGGAGTAGGGGGAAGGGATGTGAAGTTTGCTTTAGCAACTGAATTAACATCAGACGCCGTGTTTACGGCACAGAGCGAGTTCCAAATCCACTGTGTTGCCTGTGTAATAAAAGTTTGTTTTTCTGCAGATATTGTGATTAATGTCATTCCGGTAAAATGTTGGAGCTTCCATTTAAAGAACATTTGCTAAATCTTACTGGTTTAACTGTTCAGAGTCAGCGCAAATTATATGGTCATAATTATATGGTTATAATTATAGGTCATTGCGGTCTGAGTAAATTTTAAGAGTTTGGTTTCTCCACCAACTTAAAAGCTGCTATAACGAGAGAACGACTTGTTTTTTCATTCTCTGATTTTTTCTCAAAACGAAAAATCAGCTTTAATTCCAACTCCGTGCCATGTGTCGAAAAAACAACAACACTTAAATTCTGTTTGTCGCTCATATCAAGAGAAACGAGAATCCAGTTTGTTTTGTATTTTTTCTTCATGACCAACACACCGGAAGACAAGTACAAATATACATATAAAATACATTTATAACACAGATTGATGAATAAATAAGGATTCCTATTTTATGTTATTATACTTATATTGTCGGATTGGATTGGCTGTGTCTCTCGGCTGGCCTGGGAACTGTGTAAAGACATCAGCAGCTTCGGCAGTTGACAACAAACACTAGTGCGCACTAGCGAGCAAAGACGCAAAATAATCTATAATATTTAAAAATGAACTACTCTACATGTAATGATACAATAACATGACATTGTTTTTTGTGCTTAATGTGCAGACACAGAAAGAAATGAACAGTTGAACCTCACATCTTTGCGCCATCTTGTGGTTAAAAACGAGACCAGCACCCTGATTTTTTTCACCTTCTGTAGGATTAAAAATCTTTAGTCGGGCACGCACCCGTTGCGTAGTGGCGACACGACCATACTGCAGTAAAAAAGGTGGTCGCTTTGAAGTGCTACGACTAAGTTTTTGTGATCAAAGCTCCACCTTTTGGTTTTACCCTGGAATTGCTTTAACTGTGGCACTGTTATGAGGAGGGTCAGCACCTGTAACCCGACTCGAATCAGTGAAAATGAACCGCTGCATCTGTAATTCCAGATTGTGAGGCACCAAATCACGAGAAATGCCAAGGGGAGTAAATACTGTTACTATACCTTCCCAAAACATCTCCAATGTCATACAAGTCCTCTACGTTTTCAGGCTTGAAAACTGCCATGGTGATTTGCTTTGGTCCCTGTAGTCCTCTTCCAGTTCTATCCAGGTTATATATCAGGCAACACTGAGTGGTTCATCATACTTCAAACTCTTGTTGGACCTGAGGTATAAGTAAAGATTGTCAGATTTAGATATGGCCACAAAAGTCACATAACTTTGATGATTGACTAGTTACAACAGTCACTAAGACTAACAATGAGTCAGTGTCAGAATAATTATAAACTGTTTTTGTCACCTTAAACCGTGACAACCGAGAGTGAAGTTGAGGACACAGACACAGAGTCATGCACCTTCTAGATTCTCTTCAAGCATTACACCCTCATAGCGGATCCTAAAACATGTAACAGATTTCCTTAGAGTGGGTCTTGGGGATTCTGTAGAGACGGGTGGTTTGGACTCTCCTATGCTACATCCAGGATGCTGGTTTTGCAAGCTTGTTGTTGTAAAACCCACTGACAGAAAAGGAATTGTGCATTTGTTTTGTTTCAGCTCAGAGTGTGGAGTTTTTCAGCGTACTCTTGTAGCCGGTTGCTACGTGGCTGACTCTGTTTGACCACCTCTGGGGAGGAAGATCACCTGCCTGTTTAAAGTGAGCCAGGATTGGAGGGAGATTCTTTTCCTCATAGATACTGTGTCAGCTCCCTGACCACCTGAAACCAAAATTAAAAAATAAAGAGGAGTTACCTAATATTAATTTAACAACCATGAAGACAGTTGCTCTTACAGAACACAACAATAACAATAAAATGTGGTCTTTTGAATTCAGTTCAATTTTATCTATATAGTGCCAAATCACAGCAAAGTTATCTTGAAGGCAATTTACAAGGTAAGATTTAAGACCTTACATAACTAAAGCCAACAAATCCCACATACAGTAAGCCTTTAATTGGAATTAATTACAATTTGACTGCAACAGTGGAGAGGAAAAACTCCCTCTCTAAGGAGGAAGAAACCTCCAGCTGAACCAGGTTTAATGTGAGCGGCCATCTGCCTCGACTGGTTGGGGTGAGGGGATAGACAGAGAGAAAAGCACAGCAACAACAACGATCAACAACAGCACAGAGAAGATGGTGGGACCAGGAACTGGAGACAGGCAAGATGGTTGGATCCGCATCTGCCCATCACAGACACAAAAGAGTTTGATGTTAAATGGGGTCAGAGTGGGGAGAAGAGCGAGAGGGAGAAGCACAACTACTGGAGAGAAATAAACAAGGTTAGTTAAACACAGATCAATGATGGGAGGTTATATGATAGAGATAGAAGGAAAAAGAGGAGCTCAGTGTTTAAATTAAGTCACTCAGGGTCTATGTCTATTGCAGCTTAACTACTAGATGGTTCCTGTGACTAACGATCATTGCCAGTGACCTAAACCATCTCTAACTATAAGCTTTATCATAAAAGAAGGTTTTAAGCCTAATCTTAAATGTGAAGAGTGTGTCAGCTTCTCGAACCTGAACAGGGACCTAGTACCACAGGAACAGGCACATGAGCCATAAACTACAGGGCTTCATTTAAGATATTTTTATACAACCCAACAGACCTATTTCAGAGTCCACATGTGCATCATTACTGATTTTTCCGAATCAATTTGTGAATGCTTAAATGACCATTATTGTGTTACAATACTTGTGTGTTTAAATATTGAATGCAATGAGATTTTTTTTTTAATTTCTTTTATGTAATTATTTTAATTTTTTTATTCTCCTTTTGTGTCACTGTCCTATTATTAGAATGCTATTTCTCAACAAGCCATCAGCGGTCTGTGCTGAGAACTACTAATAAAATTAAAGAATGCTTTGCTCTGATTGGTCATTCCTCAAATGGCACCGATTCTTACACCGTCATTGTTTCTTACTACTTTCCGTTGCAAGGCCAGATGAAAACTTGTAAGTGCCCATTTCAAATTTACCCTTTATTTCTAAAATTAAAAAAAAAATCGTGGCTAACCAATTATCTGAACACCTGACTGGGAATAACCTGTACGCACAGAAACCGCTCTGGTTAGAGTCATTAAAAATCTTCTCTTAGCTTCAGACAATAGTCTAGTCTCTGTCCTTACTAAAATTCAGATAAAATTGTTGTAAAATTCTTATCGTTAGGCCTAAAAATAACCTAAACATGACATTAGCTTAAGATTCTACTATGAGGAACCTTGGTGTCATCTTTGACCAGGATCCAGAACCACCTACTTTTACCTTACAAATATAGCTAAAATCAGAAGCATCTTCTCTCAGAGCGATGCAGAGAAACTAATTCATGCATTTGTTACCTCTAGGCTGGATAACTGTAACTGCTTACTCATAGGATGTCCTAACAGCTCCTTAAAAAGCCTACAGTTTATTCAAAATGCTGCAGCTAGAGTTCTGATGGGACTTAGGAAGAGAGGTCACATTTCTCCCACATTAGCTTCTTCTTCTTCTTCTTCTGATATTATTTTCCCATCCATATCTTTTATATTTTTCACGCTATTAAGTTTTTTTAAGCAAAATTCAATTCAATTCAATTCAATTTTATTTATATAGCGCCAAATCACAACAAGGTTATCTCAAGGCACTTTACAAGGTAAGGTTTAAGACCTTACACAACTAAACCCAACAAATCCCACATACAGCAAGCTTTTAATTTGACAGCAACAGTGAAGAGGAGAAACTCCCTCTCTATTCTCCTATTGAAATTGATGGAAAACCATTTTCAAACCCTCTTTAGCTTTGTCTTTTTTCAGCTTTAACTACTTCAGCATACTTTAAGCTACAGAGACCATCTGAACTACAAAACAATCTTCAACTATTCAATGATTGATCTTTTGTTCAGCTTTTTAATATCTTCAATACTTTCTCATTTAGAGCAGTTTAGACATAGGGTGTTTTTTTGTGTGTATTGCGTGAGCTAGAGTGTGTGATATTTTCACAAGATCCGCTGGCCAAGTTTGTAGAACGTAAAAAAGTTGTTGCACGTCACGCTGCGAGGTCCCAAAAACAATCAATGAGGTTGATGAAGTTATAATATTGGAGCAATACTTGTGAAAGGTTTTTCCTTGAGCTACAGGGTTGGATGAAAGAACATAATCCAAACTCGGCTGAGGAGGCTGCTAAGTTTGCTGAACTACCAGCTAAACCCTCCATTTCAGCAAAGACTAACTCGTAATGTTGGTAAGCCTCACACGAGAGAGAAACAACCAATCAACCAACCAAAGCCAGTGATAGTGTAGACCAGTGATTTGCTTCCTTTGTGGAATGGAAGGCCACAAGCGAACAGTGTGCGTGCGAGAATGTATCTAAGATTGCATGGGTTCACGTACGATTGACTAGTTTGTTGTGAGAGAGTTTATGGTGTGTGTGTTGATATACATGTGGGTGTGTGTGCGTCTGTGTTTGTGTGAGTCTGTATGCGTGTGGTTCATTTGGAGTGTGGGGGGTCCTTGTTTTCCGCCCGGGGTATGTGGACCGTCTGCACGTCCTTGTGCTGTGCGTAGTGGCCGAGCTCCTCCCATCACCTTGGCTTTTACAAGTGGCATTGTTCATGCACCAACGTCTGCCTTACCCTTTGGGTGAATGTTAAGCTACAGCTTTACTAACCTTGTAGTGGGACACTCAACACCTGACCTGATAAACAGGCTTTCCAAACCCAACTGTAAGTATTACTGGTACTTATCACTACTAATATCAATAATGTGTGAATATAGAAATTGTCGTGTTGTATGACTATTATTAAGTAGTATGGGATATGTATAACAATGCATATGTGTATGTATATGATATGTATATGTTTGTATGAGTAAGTGCACATACCTTAACACTAATATTGGTATTAGTATTATTCTCCAAGGTAAACCACATTACAACAGTTGTTTAGTTATGAATGTGTTAGCCTAAGGTACATCCCTCCTTATTTATTTCGTACCGATTGTTTACTTACATTTACTTATTTTTGTGATAGGTATAATGGTATTGCTGTAAGGAGCCTGTTTAGCAGAGGTGCAACTCTCTTGGTCACACTCCTAATGCTCAGTGTAGCAGCTCTATGCACTGTTACACTGTTTGATTGTTTAGAAATAAATCACACACTCTGAATCCTTTCAAATTAAAAGCACCAATCCAAATGTATAGCTTTAATAACATAATTTTTGGTATTGAATGGGTAATTGTGACTGGTTAATAAGACTATTTTACAGTTTAGCTTTTAAGCACACAGCCCCTTAAAATCCTTCCAAGCCCGAATCCTGATTTTTAGCTAAAAATAGCAATATTTCTGCTCTATTATGACTAGTTATTAGACTAATATACAGTTGAGCAATTACCTGCACAGGCTTCCTTGATATCCTTTCAAAATAAAAGCAGCAATCCTTATCCTTAGCTAAAGATAGCAGTATTTCTGATTTTAGTTGATTTATGACTAGAGACTATTTTACTCTTTAGCAATTACCTGCACACATTTATGTCAAAGCTCCAGTTTTTCCCTCCACAGCTACTTTTAGGTGTATTAAATGTTTCCATAACCTTAAGCTATTCTTTTATCTCTTGAACTTAAACCTATTCATTTGAGATTTAGCTGTTTGTCACATTTAGGTATATTGTGTCTTTCTGTATTTTCATCAGTTCTTCAATTTCAGCAAATCTGTTTCAACTTTTCTCAATTTGAAATTTAACTGCTTCAGCTTGTTCTGCAAACATTCAGTTCAGTTTAAACAACTCATTCTCTTCAAATACATGCATCTGTGCTTTACATGCTTCAGCTATTTTCAGCTGACGTAAATGTTTCAGCTCCAGGAATACATTCAGCATGGCAGCATTCACTGTGCATTTTCCTATGGAAATGCTTTATCTAGTTTAACATGAATTACTGTACACTGGCTGGAAACAAATGTTCCAATTTTTTCACAGAGAAGAGCAGTCACTTTAATCCCATTCATGAACAGTTAAAATCGCCCTGTTGATGATGCTGCACCTTCACTGCGTACAATGTTAGACGCTGTTGTCCCTCTGAAGAAGGAGGCAGTGAGGTTGGGCCCATGGTATAACTCAAGACATTTGCAACCTTAAACAGAGCACTTGACTAGACAGACAGTGGCGTTCTAACAAATTACACAAATCCTGACTCGCATGGAAGGACAGTTCGATACTACAGGTGCTGATCATATAATTAAGAATATCATCATGATTTATTTTTATTAATTTCAAATTTTCAAAAAGCGAAACTTGTATATTATTTTCTTTCATTACGAACACATATTTTAAATATTTATTTCTTTTATTGTGATGATTATAACTGACAACTAATGAAAATCCCAAATTCAGTATCACAGAAAATGAATACTAAATCTTTTCACAATATTCTAAAGACACTTGGTGCCACACTCTAAAAAGATATTTTACTTACAACACCTGCAAAGTGGTCTCTCAGTCTAGTTCTGTAGGCTACGCAGTCATGGGGAAGACTGCTGACTTGACAGTTGTCCAAAAGACGACCACTGACACCAAAGAGGGCAAGACACATAAGCTCATTGCAAACGAGGCTGGCTGTTCACAGAGCTCTGTGTCCAAGCGTATTATTACAGAGGCAAAGGCAAGGGAAAGATGTAGCAGAAAACAGTGTTCAAGCAATAGGAGTTACCCTGGAAAGAATTGGGAAACAAAACCCATTCAACAATGTGGGGGACTACGCACAGACATATGCAAAGCATGGGCTTCAGCCGTCGCATTCCTTATGTCAAGTCACTCTGTAACAAAAGATAGCGTGAGAAGCATCTTGTCTCGGCTGAAGACAAAAAGCACTGGACTGCTGTTGAGTGCTTCAAAGTTACAGTATGTTCTCTGATAAAAGTAAGTTTTGCATTTCCTTTGGAAATCAGAGTCCCAAAGTCTGGAGCAAGAGAGGAGAGGCACAGAATAAGCATTGCTTGAGGTCCAGTGTAAAGTTTCAGATTTATCAATGCAGAAGAGCTGGAGGCCACTATCAGAGCAACCTGGACTCTCATAATACCTGAGCAGTGCCACAGAATGATCGACTCCATGCCATGCTGCTTTGTTGCAGTAATTCAGGCAAAAGAAGCCCCAACTAAGTATTGAGTGCTGCACATGCTCATACTTTCATGTTCATACATACTGTTCTGTATGCCGAGATTTCTAAGAATGCTTTTTTTGTGTTGGTATTAAGTAATAATGTAATTTTAAGATGCAGAATTTGGGGTATTCGTTATTATCATCACAATTAAAGAAATAAACATTTGAAAATTATCAGACTTGGTGTAATGAATAGAATTAGTGAAATAAATAAATTATTTCTGATATTCTAATTACATGACCAACATCTGTATATAAATTATTTGATGAAAATGAAAACAACCACACTTTTCATTTCAGCACTATAGCTGTAAGCTGATTATTAATGTACCGGTTCCTTGATGAATACACTACCGCAGTTATGCATCATATGAACCTTTTTGTGTACAAAACTATACCCTTGATCTGTATCTTTTCTATTAAAAACATGGATGACTGCTGATAAAATGGCATTAAATCAGCCAAAGCAAATTATAGAAAACTGCTCACTTCAATACCTTAACAACTTCTCAGCAGTTGTGCGAGGGAATCAAAGCATATAAGGGAACAACATATACTTCTGTGACCAGTTCCTCCACTCCAGCACAGGAACTAAACCTGTTTTACAGCCATTTTGTCAAGAACTGGAGCACAAAAACACATATGCAGGGCTGCTGTGCAAACTATTCCACCCCTAAAATACAAAGTATATAAAGGTATGCCTTAGTAAGTAGTCAACTGAGACCAGGAATACTCTCTGATTAAAGAATTGAGTTTGCCATGTGGGACTCAAAAAACTGCCTTGGCAATAGTAAAAAGCAAGTATAAACATGTTCAGCTAATCACAGGGCCAGTCTCCAAATATTTTCTCACTGTGAAAACTGTGAGTGACAGAACCAGAGAATGTTCACCTCATGAAGTTTGCGATGAGGTTAAAACATTCACTAATAACCGAAGTTAACCTCTTCTTTGCCTTCATGAGCCTTCAATGAGCAATTGTCTAGTGAGAATAAATTGAAAACTGCCATATGTTAGTTAGAGTTAGAGTGTGAGCTGACACATGTAGACACAGCATGTGGTCTTGACTGCATATGGCACATGGCCAAATATACATTATACAATGGCGATTTCAATTATTTTGTTGCGGAATATTCTGAACTCACATTGGATTATGGTGAAACATAATAAGGAGGGGTACAATGTCACCCTGCCAACAATGCTGTGCTGTGGTGAACAATGTTAGGCCAGAGAAAGGTGATGAACTATATCGCTGCTCCTTTTATGAAATAATGAAAGGGAGAGATTCTGCATGGACAGACCTGACAGTAGATTGTCAGGACAGTAGATTAGTGACAACGGGGAGGTCCCTAAGAATAATTTATCAGATTTTGTAGATTATTTGTTTTTGTTTTTTTTAATGCTCTTAACAGTAAGTAAAACTGTAAAGGATGCAGCTCACGCATTAACAAAAGTCCTTTACTATTCAAAATTCACTTAGTTTAGTTTTAGTTTATACATCTTTGTATGTAGACACAACGAAGCTTAGAAGGGCTTCTCCATCTTGTTCAAATATTGTACTATTTTATAGTATTTGCTTTTATGACTGTCAATTTAATATTTCTTCCATTTATTACATAAGATATGGACAGTGAACAAGTACTGATATAAACCTTAACATTCAACATAAAAAACTAAAGAAGCCTCAGTGACTTCAGTAAAAATAATTTACTGAACTGTGCAGAGAAGAAAGTAGAACAGGTAGTTCCAGTTTCCCACTGCAAGTCATGTATTTGGGGATCTGACTCAGTAACTAAGGGGCTCCCACAGAAATTAACTCCTTTGAGTACTGCACGATAGAGAGGATTCTGACATGGTAATTCAGTCTGACAGATGGGGAAACCAAGTCGATGTCAATCCCCACACTCACCACGCAAGCAAAATACCAAAAGCAGCTGTGTTATTATTGTTGTTGTTATACCGTTGTCTGAATATAATGTCAGTAAAATGTCTCATCTCATCTGTAGAGACAGAGAAGAAATAATTTCGACGGACATAAACCTACAGGGAAATAACGTGTCGTCATAAATATGGAATTAACCTCAACGGCGACTGCTGTTAGTGTAATTACCCCGTGACTCCTCTGCTTCCAGGTCGGACGTTCACATGAACCGTCCTCTATCCCATTTATGTATCACTGTTTTGTTCTGGAGAAATGTCTGTTGAAATTGAAGTATTCTCCACTGCGCGCTGGACTGGAGCTGGAGCTAACAAGCAGTCGGGGAATGCGGAAAACACCCACATTCACTGCTTGATGTCATGTCCGATTTACCGTAAGTACGAGTTTAGCAATCTGGAGAGGCGTCCACAGCAACGCTTCCTGAATTAGTCTTTCAGAAACTTGATTTGTCTTAATATTACATTTTGGACAAAGACTATAAGCTGATTAATGAGATAAAAGCAAGCACTTCCCATTTCAAAATAAAGTAAAGTAAATCAAGGACGAAACGAAAAGCAATTAGCAAGTGCAATTATTGAATTGTTTAATCAAATGTATCCGTAACCTAAGTATGAACACTTTTTTCTCCTATCACAAAAAATGTAACTTTGGTAAAAATATTCACTGAAGAGTTACAGTATGTTTTGAGAGTAATGGGCTACAATTATTGAAAATGAACATTGATGGAGTAAAAAGGGTTTGTTTTTGGACTCTCGTGAGTCTTTTTATTTAGTTAAATGTAATTGAAATAGTTTTACTATTATGTCTGTAGTATGCTTTATACTACTAGAAAAAGTAATTTCTCGAGAAATTACGCGGGAGAGCTGATCTGCTGTTGCAACGATGCCAAACACTGATTAAGCTGCTGATGTGACTACGACAAAAGATGAAAACGACAAAACGTTGACAAAGATTAAAACGATGACAGCGATTAAAAAGATGACGATTAAACAGATGACCAAGGTTAAACGGTGACAAGATTAAAAAGTTGACAATGTTTCAAAAGTTGACCAAGGTAAAAAGATGTCTAGTATTTAAGTATGTCAAGTATTTGTAGGTAATTGCTTAACTGTGTAATAGTTTAATAAGTAGTCATAGTTAACCAGTCAGAACCAAAAATCTTGCCAGTTAAGGTAATAAATTACATTGTGCTTTTATTTTGTAAAGATTGAGCAGTCATGTGAGTGATTTCTAAACTATCGGTCAGACAGGATTCGGTGATCATGAGCAAGCAGGATCAAAAACATGAGATGATAACTAGAACGCTGGATAGAAGTACTATGACTTGACAATCTGGCGTCTGACTGTGGGCTGAGGTGGTGTTTAAGTACAGGGTCTGATTACTGGATTATTGTCAGGTGTGCATAGTGAAACCGGGATACAGGAAACAGCTGAGGTGAAACAGGAAGTCCTTTCAGGATGAAACAGGAAGTGACATGAAACGTGACAGTACCCCTCCCCCTAGGGCGTCTACCACGGCGCCCACGGAAGCCCCCCCCCCCCCCAAACCAGGGCGGGCGGAGGATGGTCTCAGGAGGAGGGACCGAATCAATGATCCCAATGATATAAGACAGGGCAGGAATGGGAGTCCATGATGAGTCCGTAACACAAAAACAAGGTCCAAACTGTCCTTTCACGGGGAATGGTGGCGAGGAGAGGGCAGGTTTCGCGGCCGCCAGGCCGAGACGGCACTCCCCATGCCCAAGAGCCAGGCTGGCGAGTCCGGGAGGGCGGAGCCAAATCCATCCTCCTCCCGACGGAGGTGATCCAAGGACCCCAGAGTCGTGGTGGACGACGACGGCAGAGGCCGCGCCATTGTCGTGGCAGGAGGGGACGTTCCCCAGGCGAGCGGCCCCGACGACGGCGAAGCCGAGGCGGACGTCGCCGCAGGAGGCAACGCCACCCAACCGGCAGGAGGTGACGAGGGCGAGGCCACCAGTCCGGCAGACGAACCAGAAACGAGGACAGACGTGGAGGCGAGGCCGGAACCAGAGACGAGGACAGACGTGGACACGAGGCCGGAACCAGAGACGAGGACAGACGTGGAGGCGAGGCCGGAACCGGAGACGTGGTCAGCGCCGGACCACCAGGAACCGATGCAGATGCGGTTGGCGCCGGACCACCAGGAACCGATGCAGGTGCGGCCGGAGCCGAGCCGCCAGGAACCGATGCAGGTGCAGCCGGAGCCGAGCCGCCAGCAACCGATGCAGAGCCGCCAGGAACCGATGCAGGAATGACCCCCTCCTGGAGGTCGACAGGAACTGCAGCGGGAGCTGCGACAGGAACGGCCTCCTCCTGGAGGCCGGCAGGAACTGCAGCCGGCGCGACCTCCTCATGGAGATCGGCAGGAACTGCGGCAGGCGCGACCTCCTCCTGAAGGTCGGCAGGAACAGGAAACAGCTGAGGTGAAACAGGAAGTCCTTTCAGGATAAAACAGGAAGTGACATGAAACGTGACATGCGTTTGTGTGGGTATTTGCTGAACTGCAAAATAGTCTCATTAACGATCTGTAATTATTCAGTCAGAACCAAAAATGTTCCTTTAAATCAAATAAATTGCAATGGTGCTTTTATTTTGAAAGGATTTAGAGGAAATGTGTAGGGGTAATACCGTAACTGTCAATCAGTCTTTAAATAATCATAATTAACCATTCAAAGACAAAAACAATGCAGTTAAAGCTAATAATTGGCATTGGTGCTTTTATTTTGAAAGGATTAAGAGGAAGTGTGTGCTTAATTACTACACAATCCAATAGTGTAGTTGAATAATCAGTAATAAGCAATGAACTGCTGTGTACACTAAGCATCAGGAGTTTGCCCTGTCAGTCAAATCTGCAGCTGCGCCATCGCCATGGAGACGAAAGGCAGGAAAATCAGGCTCACTCTGCTCTGTGAAAGCAAACTTTCACCCTTGATGAATAGGCTTATTCCAAAAAAAACCCAATAGTTATTACAAAAGTATTTTCATTTTATGAATCCCAAGGCTTCCCTAAACAACTGGAGTTAATTTTATGTTTGAGGATGAAAGTTTGTAGCCACAGTCGCAATTTCAAAATATGTCTCCTCTTGTTCTTCTCCCCAGACGTCTGCCAAAAATAAACATTAGAGTCTATAAGATTCAGGATCTCTCTGCGCTTTGAGGTCGATAGCAACTAAAGTATAGGTCTGAGGTTATAGCCAGACACATCATAAGAAAGAAGACAAGTATGACTACGATTTAGTGAAATAATTACATTGATAGAGTAAAAATTGTGGCTGTAGTGACGAGTTAAAGACAGAAGTTCTGTGTTTAAAAAGCGCACCCTCTCACTGTAGCTGTGACATCACGCACTCTAGCTCACGCAATCCACACTAATGGAAAAGCTGAAAATTTAACAAAAAACACACAATATTTAAATTCTCACAAGTTGAAAAGTATGAAAGATACGAGGACGCTGCTTTACACAGATAAAGTTAAAAGATGATAGATGCTTTTGACATTGGCGTTTTTACGCCAAAGTATGACGATGACAGAAGCTGACGAAAAGAGGCTAGTTGACCAAAAAGTTGAACGATAATTCCCATAGACAACCATTATAAAATCATGAGGAAAAATGTTGAATAACGTTAAAAGTTGAAAAGCTAAACACGTTAAAAGTATAAGCTCCCATCTCCTAAAGACGACACACATTTAGAAAGTTGAACGGCGATTCAACGATGAAGCGTTCAGATGATGAAAGCAACCAAAAAACTGTTCAGCTCTCCCACTAAATATAGCTGTCCCACCCGTATTATTTAGTGCATGGATCGCTAAGACTACTGAATTGTCTACTGAGAAGCCTTGTGAGCAGAGTTCAATATGATCACATGCTAACTGCAACTTCCAGAATTCTCTTCTGTCCGCTATGCTCATCTGTGCCACACAAAAGTTGATTGGTTACGCCAAAAAAACAACTTACAGTATCAGATGTTTCGAGCTACATAAGGCAATATGTCAGTTTTTGCAAAGTAAAGCGAAAGAAACAGGAGAGTTTCTGTGAGCTGGTCTTTCTGTCACGAGCCATCTCGATGGACTAAAGCTGCAGCTTTAGGGACAGGGGCGTGTCATTACAGACAGGTCCGCTGCAGAGAGGACTTTTAAAAATAAATTATTCCTGTGGGGTGACACTAAGTTAATTTTAGAATTAACTTGTAGAATTACCGGGGAGCCAGTGAAGAGAACCTAATGAAGCTTATCTCTTTTGATACATGTATATACAGTCACAAGTTACAGTATTCCAACCTAGAAGTTTTAACTACTACACTCTTCAAGAGTTGAACAGTAGGAATCTCACTTTAGACTTCTGTATATGAGACCGTCAACTACATCTTTTTTTAGGAGTAGGAGTGTGAACAAATCAACACCTGCAGGCCAAAAAGACATAACACACTGTGGCGCAGTAAAAATCACAACAATTCCCCTACAACAAATTCCCCTACAGAACACTTCACTCTCAGACTGCTGGTCTACTTGTGGTTCCTAGAGGTTCTAAATGCACAGTAGGAAAAGTAGTAGTAGAAAAATAACACAATGGATGCTTTAAAATAAGAAGTAATTAGTCAACAAAATAATTCCACCATAAGTATACAATGTGAACTTACACAAGTTTGTCCAATAAGCTGCGCATTATTATAAAAACTGGATACAATACGACATGAAAAAAATAAACTATGGAAAATAATTTTCACAAAAAATGTGATTATCTGAATATGTTAAGGTCTGCATAGAAGGCTTTGCTGGCACTGACGGCTTACCACTGGGAGGCATAGCCTTTAGATAGTTAGCTCCTATCCTTTGGAACCAGCTCTAGGTCAGGTTTCAGAAGCAAACTTCTTATTTTATTAACTAAGGACCACTCAAAAACATAATCTTATTAGTTTCTATTGTTCTCTGACGCAGAAGTGTGGCATAGGAGTGCACAGAAGAGTGATTTTTGATTCATATTTTTCGTGATTATGCTACATTGGTCATTAGTCATATTGGGTGCTAATCATTGTGGTAAATTCTGTTCGTCCTATGGAGTTATTTCTGTCCATTGCAACAAATGTCAAGTTGACCGTGGTGTCAGGTTGGCCACTAAAACAAATAAACTGCTGCAGCTGAGTAAACATGGACTTTCGATGGACACGTAGGCACTCGCTGGTTGCATAAACAACACAGCTTTAAAAAGTGGGCATTGGGAGATGTTTCTTAGAGTGCTTCGCAGAGGGTCTGCTGCAGACACCCAGCTGACCTTTTTCGACCTCTCAGTTCTTTCAGCAGAAGAACAAGCGGGTGAATTCGGCCACCACCTCTCTCATGATTATTCTGTGATTGTACTATTTCATTCTATGTAATAAATTCATGTGTTAATTTGAGCATAAAAGTTGAGTCTGTGTGAACTCTCTAACAATGTCGGAACATCAAAATACACGACAGAATGGCGTCACGAACACAGGCGTGAGGAGCCTTGTCCAGAACCAACATTTGTCCGGACTGGCCCGGACGCACGACCGTCGTCATCAGTGAAGGTAAATAGCGCTTAAAGCTTTTACGTGACGATTCTCTGTGTTCGGGACAGTGTGAGCAGATGTTGGTAAGATTAGAGAAATCTGATCATTAAATTCTGATTTGGCTGCTCCTAGTAAAGTATCTGTGTGGGAGAGACAAAGAGAGGCGGTGGAGAATTTACCTGTGCTTACTTATACTGCTGTAAATAGCTGCTTTGCATAACCAACTGCTGTGTGTGTATGTGCTATCTTGCGCTTGGGGAAAAAATGACATGGCCTATTGACCTCTAGAAGTTATGTAGGTTAACTTGAGGCAGGCGACGTTTGAAAAATCTAAAGTACGGGCGTTGTAGTCTGCATTCGGATAAAATAAATTTAAGGCTGTGTAAGTTCTGTGTCGACGCTGGAAAATTTGGTCCAGGTATTGAGCGGGGTCACTGAACCATACCTCGTTGAGCGGCTGTTAAATTAAAGGGGAAGACGTACGGTACCGGCGTCGGTAGACAGTGCGGCCTCGGTGCAACGGGTTGTGAAATTCGGTAAATTTGACCTGCTCGATAGAATCGAAATTTATTAGGCACTGTAGGCTTGTGTAATGTATTGGGAATCTACATTAAGCTTGGAACGGATCAATCCAAGTGTAGAGCTTCCCAAGGTTTGTGAGGCCTGGTAACATAGGGATAACCGGTAAAAGCGCTTTTTGTTTATTGTGTGTTGAACTGCAGTGTGTCGATGTGTCAGTATTGCGCAAGTATAGTTAAGTTGGGGTGAGAATAGGTTTAGTATATGTTAATGCATTTAAGGATAGTGTGATAAGTGCTAAGTTGTTGCGGTGTAATAATAATTAACAGGTGTCGAGGTAATAACATTTGAGTCTGTGTCTGTAAAAAAAAAAAACCTTGAGTGTGTGTTAATAATTGACAGTGTGCGTTCCCTTTTGGTCCTTTGGAGCAGAGAGTGTGTGTGTAACGGGGGAGATAAAGCCTCACTGTTCAGGGTCTGTGTGTGTGTTTGTTTGTTTTTGAACAGTCTGGGGAGAGCCGTGGGGTGAGTGCTGTGTAGATTACACTTTCGAACGTTTTGATCATTCTATCATTTTTGATAATTCTAATATTTTTTTAGTGTCCTGTGTGGACATTGGGGTAATCATTGTTTGAAATAATCTGCATATTTTAGAACGATGTTTCCACACTGTGGTTGGGACTGGTCAAGCAGGTCACAGAGTGTGTGCAGATTGCGGCCTCCTGGTTTGGTTAAAAAAGAAAAAGGGGGGAGGAGTGAATTGGGACTCCAAATTGGGCCCGGAGACGTTAGTTTTGTTCCTCTTCGCGTATTCACTTCTCATGTGTGTGCGTGTGAATGTGTGTGTGTGTGTGTGAATACTGCCCAGAGCAGGAAGTCAAATAAGTCAACTAAGTAGGATAAAACACCTATAATAAGTCCATTAACATTCATTCCTGGTCGGTCCATTTAGGTATGTCATATACTCTTTTTTCAGGAGATTCAGAAGTATTCGAAGAAATAGAATAAGCGGACGCATAAAGCTACGTCACCCTGGCCAACAGAGGGGACATTTGATCTGACGCAGTGGGTTAAGATCAAATCTGTGAAGTTAGGCCTTAAACGGGAACGAGAAAAGGCAGTGTTGCATTTTATTAGCTGTTTAAAAATGATGGGCAAAAAGACGGCTCAATGTTGTAATAATCAATCTAATCATATCACTATAATTAAGTCTCTTTCAGATGCGTCCCAGATGGATGCAGAAGAAACAAAACCTGGAAGGACAAAGAAGCCAGTTCACCCAGTAGCTGGTCTAGAAGGGACAGACAGGGCAGTGGAAAGGGATGAGTTATTAGAACTGCCCGACGTTTATTTAAAAATTGAAAATTTCAATTGGAAATTCCTGCAGTGAAAGTGATCTGCGTGACAGAGCAGGTAGATCACTGTGGGCTGAGTCAGATGAGGAATCAGTGTGTGTGGGTGACGGACGGGTAAATGAGGTTTCTGATGGACGTCCTCCGCTGGTCAAAGGGGCAAAGCGTCAAAATCTGCCCTGGCCTTCAAGACCAGATCAGAAGGATCTGAATGACACTGTGAGACTGTGCAACATGTCAGTAGAACAAATAACTGACCATGTGATTCATGCTGTTGAGCTGCATCAAAAGCAGGCAAAGAAGGCAGTGAAAGAAGCAACACGCCAGCAGCAGCGAAAAGAGGGGGGAGAAAAGAGAGACGAGGATGGTGTCTGCTCAACCAGCCAGCGTGCCTCAGACCCCACCTACACCACCAGGCATGGCCACACCTCAGGTGATGTACATTCTACCAGGAGGGTGGACAAGACGACCTCCTATGAGGAGAGGAGGGACTCCTCCAGGCCGAGGAGCAAGACGAGGATGCTGTGGAAAAACTGTGAACTGCTTCCAGTGTGGGAGGTATGGACATGTGCAAAGCCAGTGATGGAACAAGAGTCCACCTGGACGGCCAAGGAAGGCTGAGGCTCAAGCAGGGCCACTGAGACAGTGCAGGCTGTCAGATATGAACTGTGTCAATGGATGTTATCAAAAGCCAAAAAGCCAGAGGCCTCTGAATCTGTGTTCTCACCTTGCTGCACACTTTAGTACTTTGAGACTCAGACAAATATCTAAATTTTTAAAAACAAAATAAATAAGTCGAATTGGTGAAAATAACTCAGTCCTTAAAGCTGCCAAAAGCTTAAAATAAATAAATGAATAAAATAAAATAAAATATTTCAATTTTACAAGGAAAGGGAGAGGTACAGTATGGAGAATATTTCAAAATAAAGTTCAACTTTATTTCAAAATAAAGTTCCCAATTCACTCACTCTACTGTTGAAATGCTTCACCTGATGCTCAGTGGTTGACTGTGTTTTATCCTCCAAGAGGTTTGGCTGTATGTGGGTTTATATGAACTTTCTTTAGTAAGTTAAAATATTTTAGTTGTAGTTTTTATCCACAGTTGTTACAGTATGGTGTCATTAGAGACTCAGATAATCACGGGGGAAATTACAATTAGATGCAGTAGTGATTGTGGGGTTGTTTGTGTTTCTAGGTTTATTGCTTTGTGCAACAGGTTCAACAGGTTGTGTTATGTCTAATGTGTCATCTCTGATAGGTTGTGAGAATGCAGCTTATTTAGTCTGTATGTTAATTTCGTCATAGAGTCACTTAGTGCATGCATTTACAGCACTTCCTGAATTAAATAAGTTTTATCGCAGTGATTCTGTGTTCTTCATCAGGTTAGTCACTAAAGCTCAATCCTTCTTGTTTAGCTGTCAGCTGACATCGAGGGTGTAACCTTGAAGTTTAGATACTGTATAAGTTTCTTAATTTCACTTAGTTTATTAAGTCCCAGTAAGGATAGATAAGTAAGGGTAAGAAATGATTTTTAGGGGTTGTACTAATGTGCCCATCTTAAGTTAGCGATTCGATTGTCCTCACTTTCTAAATTAGTAATTTGTATAATCACTTGGATGCAGTATGTGTGTATGGGGAGTATGAAAATGAATGACAGGAGACTTGTATGTGTGGCGTCTGCTGTGGGACTATTCTTCTATTCTGTTTCTGTTGTGTCTCATCCCAAGTTGGCGAACTTATTCGAAGGAGGCCTGTTGGTTCAAAAGTTGGGGTTCAGTCGGTTCAAATGTTAACTTGGAGTGTAAATAACTTGCGAAGAGGATGATCTCAGCAGGATTCCTAGTGGAGTGAGAGAAAAAGAGATGGTAGCATGGTACAGTATGTGAGGGAGGAAAGGAGGTCAAGGAGTGAAGGAAAGGGAAAGTGTAAATGTTGACAATAGAGAGAGGAAACAGTGCTGTGAACCTTGCATTTCAGGATGTAGCTTGTAAAAAAAAATATGCAGAACGCATAAAACTAACATTGCATGAAGCTTTGCTTGACAGAATAGTGTTTAATGCATCAACCAGTGACCTACGTTTTTATGTAAAACAGATAATTAACAAACGCAGGAGTGCTGTGTTGTTCCATTGCAGGAAAGAAGAGGTCAAAGAAGATCAAACTCCGGATCACTGATGGGCCCTGAGTGACACTGCTAACTCATTTAGCAGAACAAGGTCACAGGCTAGCCTTTCTAAATTATAGTTCTCATAGAGCAAGAGGGCTCTCTCTTAGCTCACGTGCACGATAAAAACCCTGAGCTCACGACAGTGACATGACTGACTGATATATGCTCTACGGACTGACCATGACACATGTCAATAAAGTTTATTGTTGTTGATTTTATATAATGAGGGTTTAACCATTTTCATTCTGCATCTCAGAGTGTTGTTGCACACAGGAAGCTCACATTAACAACTTCAACCCTTCTCTTTAGGCGGAGCAGCAGTGGAGAAACTGTGTCAGCATAAACACCTCGCTTAAACTGATTTTCTTGCCTAACCGAACCAATTTCTCTCCTACCCCTAACCTCTGTCCACAGGTTACTTCAGTATCAGAAGAGGGTCTTCTATCTTCTGACCTGCTACAAATTGGTTATTTTATATTCTCGCATTTTCTGATTTCTACACGACGGCCTGGGACAAAAAGTAAACCATATGTTCTATTCACTCTAACCCTAGCTCTGTAGGATGGTTTATGCTGCACTATGGTGCAGAGCTTTCTGCCTCTCAGCTATCAGCTCTCAGGTCAAGCTGGAGCACCAGTCTGAGGGGGACAGAGGATGACGCAGCAGAGGAGTGCTGAAGCCCTGGACAGTCTGGAAGCGAGTGACTTGGTGTGAGGGCCACAAGTGAGCTGGGCCAACTGGGTCGGCTAGCAGAGAGGCTAGGCATCAGATGGGCTTCCCAGGACAACGCAGAGGGTGCAGTGCCACAACTTCCAGAACAACCATGATGGAAGGAGCCACTGGAGCCGAAGGAGCCGATGGAGAGTCCAATTAAACCAATTCCAGCTAGACCAAGACTTCTCACCCACCTAATATTGTGGGGCTGCGCGGACCAACACATCTATAGGAGGCGGAACGACGTGGCAGCACAGACCTTCAAGACTGACTGTTGCTGCGTGTGAGGATCACCTGTTGGAGCTGAAAGAAGAGCCTAGGCAAAAAGAGACGTCCTAGGCAAAGGACGAGCTGGAGCTGAAGTTGAAACCTGGGGATCCGGTGTATATCAAGGGGTTTTAGGAGAACGTGGGACCATGCCCGACAAGAAGGTCCCAACATGTTGGTCAAGACGACCTCAAGAGAAGTTCAAGTTAAAGGCTCCCCCACCTGGTATCATCTGAACCACTGTGTTAAAGTATCAGAGGGGGAAATGGGGAACCCTAAGATTGATGTTTAGTAAAAATGGTCCAAGTGTGTTTGTAAACTTGTCAGTAATTTGTTTTTGTGTTTATTTTTAGAGGCAGTAAAGTAAATTGGGCTTAGCTTTAATGGACATTTGTCTGTCCATTGAGGGGGAAAGTTTGTGGTAAATTCTGTTCCTCCTATGGAGTTATTTCTGTCCATTGCAACAAATGTCAAGTTGACCGTGGTGTCAGGTTGGCCACTAAAACAAATAAACTGCTGCAGCTGAGTAAACATGGACTTTCGATGGACACGTAGGCACTCGCTGGTTGCATAAACAACACAGCTTTAAAAAGTGGGCATTGGGAGATGTTTCTTAGAGAGCTTCGCAGAGGGTCTGCTGCAGACACCCAGCTGACCTTTTTCGACCTCTCAGTTCTTTCTGCAGAAGAACAAGCGGGTGAATTCGGCCACCACCTCTCTCATGATTATTCTGTGATTGTACTATTTCATTTTATGTAATAAATTAATGTGTTAATTTGAGCATAAAAGTTGAGTCTGTGTGAACTCTCTAACAATGTCGGAACATCAAAATACACGACATCATAATAATTGAGAAAAAAGCTGTGTTCACAAGACAGCACAGAAACACAGGATACAAACCACAGAAGGCACCAATTGCTTAAGGTGAGGTAAATCTGTAGCATTAGATTTGGAATTAAGCTGCACCATTGGTCTCAGTGTGAGTGTTAAATAATAATATTGATTTATAAGTCTTATGTTTGGTGAGCGTTTGTTAATATTTGCTTTGTATAGGTAATGTTAACCTGCTAATATTAGTTAGTCGAGCGGTTTACAAAAATTATTTGCTCAATTATATATGATCATTTAGAATATTTATACTGTACTTCTTTGGATGTGGTTGTGGAAACTGTTGATGCTAAAAGAAGCCTGCAATTGTTTTGCTGTAGCTGTATTTGAATGTTTTAATTGGTACAAGAGGTAATTTACTTTACATATTTAAATGTCTGCAGGTCCTGTATGGCCACAACTGAACAGTAGAAGTCACAGATAATGAGTTTACACAAAGAACCTCATACAAATGTATGAAGATTTCCTACTAAATTTAGCGCATGTTGAAACTTTGTAAGTAGAAAGAAATTGTATGAACGTATGATGTATCAACCTCTACTAACCATTAATCTATGCATAATGCTTCGAGCGGTTTACAGAAATTATTTGCACAATTATATATGATCATATATAATATTTATACTTCTTTGGATGTGGTTGTGGAAACTGTTGATGCATGAAACAAAGATTTCCTACTAAATTCAGCGCATGTTTAGGGAAAAAATTGTATTAACATATAATGTATCAACCTCTACTAACCATTGATCTATGGATATTTCCTTCATACATACCAAACAATGTAAAATTGAGCACAGATGATTGAGTAGCATACTGCTCTGATGACACACCTCCATATAAATATTAATTTAACCCGTTCAACCCAAAGCCTATTTTCTGAGATTCTCCTTTAGACCCCATCCCTCCCAAATTTGGAAGAGATGGTCCAGACTTGGTCCCTTTGACTTACTAAAGACATGCCTAACATCAAATTAAATAGTAGAGTACGGGCTACAGGACTATATAAATATGTGCCTTATGTCAGGCTTCGGCAGATGTCGGACCCACATGCACAGCACACTCGAGAGCTTGATGAAATAAACAGTGTTTATTGTATCGGCGTAGTTAAGCTGTCCAGGTCATACACAGTGTGTCTCAGTTCTTCAGGTCTAAAGGGAACAGGCAAGATCAGATCCGGTAAACAGGCAGAGGTTCGGTTCACAGATAAACTCGGCAGAGGTAAAGGCAAGGGCTAGGCAAAACTCAATGGTCAGACAGTCGTAAGGTTTACCACAAAATCCAAAGCGAAGGTACAGACGACGGTCAGGCAGGAATCGGAGGTCAAAGACAGGCGTGATCAGCAAACAAGACAACTATACAAGAACGCTGGAATGTGGTACTAGGACTCGACAATCTGGCAGCTAGAGTGTGTAAGAGGTGGAGACTATATACTGGTGTTGATTACTAATCACAGACAGGTGCGGTAATGACAGAAACAGCTGAGATAAGGTGTGAACAGGAAGTCCTTTCAACATAAAACCGGAACTAGCACAGATCGTGACAGTACCCCTCCCCCTAGGGCGTCTACCACGGCGCCCACGGAAGCCCCACCCCCCACCCCCCAATCAGGGCGGGCGGCGGGTGGTCCCAGGCGGAGGGACCGAATCCCTCCCCGCTCGGGCACACGAGCAGGGTGGGCGGACTTCAGGAGGAGGGGCCGGATCCAGGCCCGTCCGCCTCTGCAGGACCTTGCCTGTGTCGACGCGTCCCATCCGGGGACGGGGCCTCAGGGTGTGCGGCGTGGAACTCCCGGATAAGGGACTTGTCCAAGATGTCCCGGGCTGGCACCCAGGAGCGTTCGTCTGGCCCGTACGCCTCCCAGTCCACGAGGTACTGAAAAGCCCGTCCTCGGCGTCTGCACTCGAGGATCTCCCAGACCGTGTAGACTGGACCTCCCTCCACGACCCGAGGAGGCTGGTGATGAGGAACCATGGGGCAGGACCTGAAGGGCTTGAGTCGGCTGATATGAAATGTGGGATGGATCCTCATTGTTCTAGGCAGGGAAAGTCTCACAGAGATGGGGTTAATGACACGCGATATGGTGAATGGTCCAATGAATTTAGGCGTCAACTAACGTGACTGGGATTGTAGCCGAAGGTCCCTAGTTGACAGCCAGACCTGGTCCCCAACCTGGTACTCCGGGCCTGGCGTTCGCTTGCGGTCTGCTGCCTTCTTATACCGGCCCTGAGACTGCAGCATAGTCCTCTGCGCCTGCAACCATGTGAGACGGCAGCGCCGGACCAACGCATGTGCCGAGGGGATGTGGATCTCCCCCTCCAGAGCAGAAAACAGGGGCGGCTGGAACCCATAGGCGCACTGGAAGGGTGTCAACCCGGTCGAGGCGCAGGGCAGGGTATTGTGGGCAAATTCGACCCATAGCAGTTTACTAGCCCAGGATCCTGGGTTCCTGGAGGCAAGGAGCCGTAGCCCCACCTCCAGTTGTTGGTTGGCTCGTTCAGTCTGGCCATTGGATTCGGGGTGGTACCCCGACGATAAACTGACCTCAGCTCCTATGAGACTACAGAACTCCCGCCGGGAGCGGGAGACAAACTGGGGGCCGCGATCAGACACTATGTCCTGCGGAAACCCATGGATTTTAAAAACATGCTCCATCATGGCCTAAGCCGTCTGCTTGGCTGATGGCAGCTTGGGTAGCGGAATGAAGTGGGCTAAGTTTGAAAACCGGTCTACCACCGTCATGACCACTGAGTTTCCCTGGGAGGGTGGTAGACCGTTCACGAAGTCCAGGGGGGGTTGGAGCAGGCCCGCAGGTCGTTGGTGGGAGGCCTTGCCCATGGCACACGTGGGACAGGCAGCGGCGTATTCCTGTACGTCTCTCTTCATTGTTGGCCACCAGAACCGTTCGCCCACCCTGAATGTGGTGCGGGGGGCCCCCGGGTGTCCACTTACTGCTGACGCGTGGGCCCAGTGGATCACCTCTCCTCGGAGGTCTGGTGGCACAAACAGTCAGTTGGGTGGGGCACCGCGTACTGCACTCACCAGGCATCCAGCTGGTAGGATGGACTCAGGCTCCGCTGGGTCCTGCTGTGAGTCGTGTAGACGAGATAGCACATCAGACTTAGTGTTTTTCGACCCGGGGCGATATGAGAGGTGGAAATTGAATCGACTAAAAAACAGGGCCCACCGGGCCTGATGCGAATTCAACCGCTTGGCGGTCTTTAGGTATTCTAGATTCTTATGATCCGTATAAACCAAGAAAGGCTGGTCTGCTCCCTCCAGCCAGTGCCTCCATTTCTCCAGGGCTACTTTCACGGCTAGCAGCTCCCTATCCCCGATGTCATAGTTACGTTCCGCCGTCGATAATTTCCGAGACATAAAGCCTCATGGATGGAGCCTACTTTCTGCCCGGTCCCTCTGGGATAAGACAGCCCTTACTCCTGTGTTGGAGGCATCTACCTCCACAATGAACTGCCTCGTCGGATCTGGCATCCGCAGCACCGGTGCTGACGCGAAGCTGCCTGTTAGGCGCTGGAACGCCTCCTCTGCCTCTGCCGTCCACTGAAAAGCAGTCTTGATGGATGTTAGTGTAATGGGGCCGCAATGCTACTGAACCGCCTGATGAATTTGCGATAAAAATTCGCGAAGCCCAGGAAGCGTTGCACCTCCCTGCGACTTTGAGGTACCGGCCACTCCTCGACTGCTTGGGTTTTGGCCGGATCCATCTCGATCTTGCCCTGAGACACAATAAAACCCAAGAACGAAACTCTATTGGCATGAAACTCACATTTTTCTGGAACAGGCGATGTTCCAGCAGCTTCTTCAGAACGAGACGGACGTGTGTAATGTGCTCCTCCTTGGAACGGGAAAAAACAAGGATGTCATCAAGATAAACAAAAACAAAATTATTGATCATGGACCCCAACACCTCGTTCACGAACACCTTCCACTCGTCTCCCTCCCGGATGCGCACCAGATGGTACAGTGGTAGCGGTTCAACTACTAGCGTTTTTACTGCAGTATCTACGCGTCGCCACGGTGCAGCGAGTGTGTCGCTGACTGAAGATTTTTAATCCTGCAGCCGGCCGAAAAAAATCAGGACGCTAGTCTCGTTTTAACCACCAGGTGGTGCAGCGTTGATTAGAAGCCTCCAAAGCACTACAGCGTAACTGAGGTCCGACTGTTCATTTCTACCTGTAACACAAATATATTACACCAGACCTATTTTACTATTAAGTTTTTACTATTAAGTATCTGTTTTGTGCTAAAACATGGGGAGTATGAAGGGCAACAACTTGTTGATGGCTTAGTTATTTTCTATTCACTGCAAAGTTATAATTGTTCTGTGTGGTTTAAAACAGGCAGCGCCACAGCAGCAACACGTTCTTGTTTTCATTCTCCTCAGCTTTTTTGTGTCTTTAAATAGAAGGCGTCTCTTTAAAATATGTACACACCCACAGCTCCAACATCTGATACAACATATTGGCTTCACATAATTCCGTGATTATGCGTCGCGGTTTAATTAATATAATTTGAATGCGCATGGCCAAGTAAAGACGTAGAGCGCAGTCCATCTGCGACTACAGCCGCTTATTTAGGTTTTAAACTTCCACAACTTGTTAATGAATGTTTTCCAATAGTCGTAGATTTTACGTAAATAACCGTAATAATCATAGGAATTTGTTTTACAGCAGTTGTCGATCGTAATTTTGACAGGATACCAGAAAACAGCAGATCTACAGCGACGCATTACAGCAACATGTTTGTTCCTACGTGTTTACTCTGTGTCTGCAGAACTGCAGTTTGACTTGTTTTGACTGTGCATGTCATTGTAACTGGCTGAGAGCACTTATTCGACCCGTGTACGTTTCAACATTTTCATTTCCCATCTGTCCATCCTGCCACTTTCACTGGTGTTTTTGTTTCTCTTCCGATGAGCGGCAAACGGATTTTAATCAAAGCACCGCCTTACAAACCAATAAAACAGGCAAAAATATTAGTTTTTTACAAAAATACACGGAATTGGAGGTAATATGTTTTTATTGTTTAGAGACAAACGGAAAAAACAAAAAATCGTTCTCTCGTTACCTCTGCTTATAATTTGGTGGAGACGTCAAACTCTTACACAAACACGTGACGTGTTTCAAAGTCATGTGTCCAGACAGAGAGTGACCAATACACAAATGTATGGATGTGCAAATGCAGGCTACGAGAGGAACGGGGGAGTGGAGCACTAGATGTAGCGAGAATTTTTTTTGACTGTGCGTGTCATTGTAACTGAATGAGTGGCTGATGTGACTTATTCGGCCCGTGTACGTTTCAAAACTTTGATTTCCCATCCATCCATCTATCCACCTTCACCGGCTTCTCCTTTCTCTTGCTATGGGCGGGAAACAGATTTGAATAAAAGCACCGCCTTACAAACCAATAAACCGAACAAAAATATTTTTTAACAAAAACACACGGCATTGGATTTAAAGCTGTTTTTTTCGTTTAGAGAAAAACGAAAAACAAAAAACCTCTGCCTTTAATTTTTGCTTTAATTTCTGCTGCCCCGCGACCCATCCACGGGTTGCGGGGCAGCAGTCTTACCAGAGAGCTCTAGACTGCCGCTCGAATGAAACACCAGATCGAATGATATGTGATGTGTTTCGTACTCAGATGACTTGGATCTGAGTTCGACCAAGCTTTTGTTTGTCTCATGTTTGCTCAGAGGCGCAAAGGCAAACTTCTCATCCCTCCCCTCCCCCGTAGAGGCGCATAAACATGCTAATGTGTTGCTCCTACTCGATCCGCAGGTGAGAAAAACTTTCAGCTCCGGGACAAAGCTCCGTGGGAGACTGGGCAGCATCGGGCGGCGTGATCAGCTGCAGGTCTAAGACTCATTAATGCAGCAAGTAGTTTGTTCTACATGTTTACTCTGCAAGAGTCTGCAAGAGTAAACATGTATTTATCGTAGCTTTCTCGTCTAAGTTATTTGTAGCACTTCGACATTCGTTTAAAATATGCAGTGTATTTTAAAATGAAAATACTATTATTATTATTTATTACCTTTATTGTAAACACAGTATTAATTGCACGATTTGGACTGGCGATGATTTGCGCTTCTTCCATAATAATCATGAATAATCAAGGAAGAAACTGCAGTTCATAGATGTTATTCAGGGACGGTTTGTAAAGATTCAGTGTGTTTTTCAACTGTCAGCCAAGGTCGTGCATTATCAAATGAATGCACCTGTCAGCAGGGAAGACATCAACTCCCAGAGCAGGGACACTGGGGGGAAGGGGAAACGCGCATCAACGTGCAGGACAAAGATCTGCGTTTCTCTGCCTGCTACAGCCTCGGCTGCATTGGGTTGTTAGTCTCCCTTTCACCTGTACCACATGAAATGTCTTCCTACAAAGTTGACCAGCTGCTTTCAGAATCGCCTTTTCCCCTGGTTTGAACAGGGAAAACATTATTTTTGCACTGTAACGACAACAAAAATTACAAAAAAACGACACCCATCTAGTTTTAACAAATGTGCAATTAAAATTATAAACAGAAAACGCTTGAAAGCGTTTCCGTTGTGTGTTAGCCTATGGTACATCCCTGCTTATTTATTTTGCATCAATTGTTTACTTAACAGATTTACTTGGTTTCAGCAGCTGGTTGCACCCCCCCTTCTGCACACACACCCCAAAGCAGAAACTTAACCTGTCCACCAACACAACAACATGAAACATATTTAGGATTAGCTAAATAAAACATTAAATTAACTATTAATCAAGAAGAGTATATATATTTTATATATACCCCTCTTGTTAAAGCAAAGCTGTCTATCACAATATGGCATTCAGCCTAATATATGCTGCTTGTTAAACTGCTGGACAGAACAAAAAAAAAACCTGTGTGCCCCAACAAATCTGCTAAGCTAAGGCAAATATGTTTTGTGACTTGTAGTAAGTCTGTGGTTAAGATTGAGCCGAGTATAAAAACCACAATGATTGGGGTAAATGGTAAAACTGTTGTGCTGTTGAGTGATCAGACCTTAGTAGACCGGCAGTTTATTCCTCCAAATATTATCAGTGCTGGTGACATGATGTCTGTCTACTGTGTACATGGGGAAGAAAGGTTATACCCAACAGCAGATTTATACCTTAAAGTAAGAGACCAGATTCCTGTTGTCATGAACCTGGGCTGTTCCTGTGTTGTTTTCTGGTTTGTAATGTTCATTTCCTGTTTTATTTTTGGTGTTATTTGTTTCCTGTCTGCCTCAGTTCGTTCACTTAGTCATGTGTTATAGTATACCTTTTTAATTTTGATGCACTTCCGGTTCTGTCCTGTCATGCTTAGTTCACCTTTGTTTCCTGTCATGTGTTTACCAGCTGTGTCCTATCATCAATCACCTCCCTGCATTTAAGCACCTGCACGTCCCTTTGTTCTCTGTCAGTTAGTCTTTGTCGAGCACCCAATCTGTCAGCCTTTCAGCAACTCTCATTTAAGTCCATGGTTTTGACTCTTGCCTGTTTTGACTGCATTCAGCTGTGTCCCTGCCTATACCTCCGCTAGTAGGTATCACCTCACTGGTTTGACTATTGCCTGCCCGACTCATGTTTTTGCCTGCCGTTTTTTGGTTCATGTTAAATAAACCCTGTTTGTTCCAAATCCTGTCTCCTGACCTGTGCGTTTGGGTCCTTCATTTCTGTCCGCTCACGGTGAGCCCTGACAGAACTAACTGACGAGACTCGGACCCAGCCAGCCGTAATCAGACGGGTGTTTTTGGTTTTTTTCTCTCCCCTGGTTTTCTTTTTTACGGAGCGCACTTTATTTTTTCCCTCACCATGCCTTTTACCTGCCCTGGATTACCAGCTTCTGGGCCAACAAGCCCATGTTCCTGTCGCCGCTTCGTCGGCTCAAGCTCACGTTCCTTTCTTGCCGCCTGTGGAGAGGGAACCAACCTCCCGTCGTCGACGCCCGAGATTACGTCCGCGAAGTCTCCGGTCTGACACCCACATTCTGGAGGGGTCAGCTTCCCCGGCCGAGGTCCCTCCTTCTCCAGCTAAGGATTCCCCCTGCTGTCCAGACGACACCCCAACCTTCATCGCAGGCATGTCTGACAGCCTGTTCTCCATGATCCGACGCCAATGCTCACCCCCAGTTGTGTTCCTGACGCACTTTCTGAATACAGCCATTGCCACCACCGATCCAGACGCCAGACAACATCTCCTCCAGGAAGCAGCGGCTCTGGTCCTCAGGGTTCCTGCACCGTATGAGGCCTGGCATTATGTGGAACCACAAGCGGATGCCACATCAGCCCCTGTGCCTCAGCCTGCACTAGCCCATGTGCCACAGTCCGCACCAGCCCCTGTGCCACAGCCTACAGGGACCACAGGGTTCTCGCCCGTTGCGACCTCTGTTGCTGCCCGGTCAAGCCCAGCTCCGGTCCAGTCAAGCCCGGCTTCTGCCCCATTGAGCTCCACTGCCGCCCAGCTAAACCAATAAATCAATTGGTGGTATCTGGCCATGCAGCCATTCCGCTTTGCCATCCACCACATCCCAGGAAAGGAGAGTGTACAGCCGACTATCTCTCTCGTTGTCCCAGTGAGAGATTTTGAGGGGGGTTGATGGCTGGAACCACTGCCACACAGCTCTGCTACTTACCTGCAACTTACCTGTTTCCTGGTGTGACAAAGTGGCGAGAGGGTGGAGCCTTCTTAAGTACTGGAGCTAGGCTCTGGAGCCACAGACATCTCGCTGGAGCCACAGACGTCTCTTCCTACAACTATCAGCCTCATAGATGAATTCTCAGGACTTTCAGAATACTCTATTAACTGGACCAAATCCATAGTGCTACCACTTAACCTTAAGGTGACTAACATCTCCTCTACCACACTCCATTCAGGGAACATTAAATACTTAGGCATTGAATTATCGTCTAGGCTATCAGAGCTTGTTGATCTAAACAACAATCCATTATTAAAACAAATAGAAGCCAACCTCAAAAGATGGCAGTCCTTACCCATTTCACTTATGGGAAGAATTGCCACCATAAAAATGATGATCCTGCCAAAAAATTACATATTCTCAATGATTCCAACTCAGCCAGCCCAGGCGTGTTTTAAGACATTAGACTCCTACATCTTACAGTTTTTGTGGAAAATGAAGCCACCACAAATTAGTTTAAAAACTCTTCAAAAATCCAGACGCTGCGGCGGCCTAGAACTACCTAACTTCCACCACTATTTTTTTGCCAATAGACTGAACCATGTCCACAAATGGATAAAACCCATGCCAGCAGACTCCTCCTGGATAGACATTGAACAAACATTTTGTGGAAATATTAAAGTTGCAGATCTGCCCTTTATCAGCACCAAAATCAAAAATCATAGTTGTTACTAGAGCATTAGCATAAAAGCATCTCTGACAGCCTGGTGGGATTTTCTTAAAATTAATCGATCTTTGCTTACTCTTTGCCAAAACACACCTCTCTGGAATAACCCAGACATCATACAAAACAAAAAGGCAATACACTTGGCATATCAAAGGGATAACACATCTGAAACATGTTTTCACAAAAGACAAGTTTACCTCTTTTGAAGAATTAGTGTCCCACTATGAAATCACTAGGGCCAATTTCTTAGAATACCAACAACTAAAGTCAATACTTAATGCAAAAAGTAAGAATACTCCCATCCACATGCAACCAGTAATGGAGCGATTTATTGATATATCAGGGAAAAGGACAGTATCCAAAATCTATAATTAATTTCCAATGTAGACTAGACAGTGAGCCTTCCGAAGCTGATCTCAACATCACCACTAATTACACGTTCTGGAATAATATGTGTTCTAATTTATTCAGAATCACAAAAAATACAAATTTACAACTAATACAATTCAAAATCCTTCATAGAACTCACTATACAAGACAAAGGATGTTCCAAATGGGTCTCACAAACTCAAATATTTGCCCTCACTGTACAGATAACACAGCAGATATATTCCTACATGCATTCTGGTCATGTTCACCTGTGCAGCAATTTTGGCAAAGAGTATGTGAACACCTGTCAACCCAGTTAGGCTTTCCAATCCCAGCAGCCCCTGCACTTTGTCTTCTAGGAGATCTAAGTGGGCTTGATCTAGAGACAAACTCATCACACACACTTCTTTCTGCCCTCTGTGTCGCAAAGAAAATCATCCTTATGAACTGGAAAACTAAAAAAAATTAAGCATTACTCAGTACCTGAACAGCTTGTTAGAATATACCACCTTAGACACATTGTCTGCTTCATCAAATCAATGACCAAAGACCGAGAATACTCTGATTGATTCCATTTCCAGGTAAGGATGTGTGGGGCTCGGGTGCTGCATCATGTCTGGCACAGAGGTGGGGGGGTGACTGGTGGTTGTGGGTGCCTGCCTACCTAAGGAACCAGGACAACAGGACTGGTGGATTCTGGGCTGGCCGCATGGGTCCCCTGCGGCGGGGGTGTGGTGGCTGCTGAGACCGGCGGGCCATTTTGAGGGTTGGCATGTGCCTGTCTCCGGGGAGCGGAGGCGGGCCTCCCTGCCGGTGTGCGGGGGGGCGGACCTGGGGGTGGAGACCTGGGTGACCTGCTTCCGGGGGAGTCCCTCTGGGCGTGCCTGCCTGTGCCCGGAGGGGTGTCTCTCCCCTGGGGCGCTGCCTGCCCTAGCGGTCCGATGTCCTCTGGTTACTGCTCGGGCCTGTTGCGGGGGGGGGGGTAGTTGGAAGACTACTCGGGCTGCAACCTTCATTGGGCCCTGGGTGGAGGTTGGCCCTCAATGCACAACCGCAGAGTTTGTGTGTAGGTTTGAGTGTAGCACTACACAGGGCAGGAATGGGCATACTTGAGCGAGAGAATGGGAAAGTGTGAAAGAAGGGTGAGGATGGCTCTGGCTGTGCTGCGTGTGGCGCCTGGGCAGTAGTACTGCAGCCTCTGGGTCTCGGCTGTCTCTTCCTGACTGGGGGTTGTGGGGGTCGGTGGGATAGGTAGCAGAGCCAGTCGGGAACCTGGCTCTGCGGACTCTGGTGCTCTGCTTCCCAACTACATTTCTCCACATTCATCCACTTAGGTCTGCAAGGGGCGTCCTGCTGATGGAGGGACTGGGGCTACCGGGAAGTGGTTCCGTCCCTCCCAAGTGGGATGCTCTGCAGTTTTATTTGCATTAGTCATACACACTCATCCAGGAATCTGGGGGCTCCTTCCAGGGGGGCAACTGGGGTGGACGGAGCCTTCACATTGATGGCTCTGTCTGCTGGACCCCTCGGAGAATTGACAATCTCCCAAAGTTCCTCATATTTAGCCACATACACATACATTTAGGGCCGGGGGTGGGCTCTTTCACTGGGGCCTGGGGCTGAGGCCAGTTGTGGCCTCGCCCACTGGCCCTGGTGGAGAGATCACCACCCAGTTTTAACTGCAAAAAGACATTTAGGGTGAGGGGGGGGCACTGTCCGAGGGACACACCTTCAGCCAGCGGTCGTGCTCCTGGAGGTTTCACCCACCTTCAGTGCACTTTAGTTCCAGACACTCACGTCCAAGCTGGGTTGCAGGGTTCTGGGGTACCTTTTCCGCTGCCCTCTGCTTCCCCCGGGTTAGGGGAGTTGGGCGGGGCTCAGGAGGAGCTGCGGTCCCTGCCTGGGGCCACATGGACGGCAGGCCGGAGACCTACCCTCCCCACGAATGTGACCAAATGAATGGTGTGGGTGCGAGAATGTATCTGAGAGTGCATTGGTTCACGTATGATTGACTAGTTTGTTGTGAGAGAGTTTATGGTGTGCGTGTGTGTTGATGTGATTATGTGAGTTGTGCGTGTGGTGCGGTTGGTGTGTGGGGGGTCCGGTTTTCCGCCCGGGGTACGATGATGGTCTGCCTGGTGGTCTCTTTTCTGCTGACCCCCAGCAATTGCTGGCCTTGTTCTGCAGGCCGGTGTGGTGCCAGGGGATGAGGTCGGGCTGATGGGGTGGGCCCCTCTCTGCTCGTGTAGGGGTGGTGGATGGGCGTAGTCGCCGAGCCCCTCACATCACCCTGGCTTCCACAAGTGGCATTGTTCATGCACCAATGTCTGCTTCACCCTTTGGGTGAATAATATTAAGCTACAGCCTTACTAACCTTGTAGTGGGACACTTTCCAAATCCAACTGTAAGTATTACTGATACTTATCACTACCAATATCAATAATGTGTGAATATGGAAATTGTGGTGTTCTATGTCATGACTTTTATTAAGTAGTATGGGATATGTATAACAATGCACATGTGTATGTATATGATATGTATATGTTTGTATGAGTATGTGCACATACCTTAACACTATTATTGGTATTAGTATTAATCTCCAAGGTAAACCACAGTACAACAGTTGTGTAGTTATGAATGTGTTAGCCTAAGGTACATCCCTGCTTCTTATTTATTTTGCTCCGATTGTTTACTTAACATATTTGCTTGGTTTCAGCAGCTGGTTGCACCACTTACCCCCCCCCCCCGTTCCATGTTGAGGGCAATCAGCATGGAAAATAAAAATTGGTCATTTCACATATGTGCACCCCCCCTACATGTTTATGATTTTTTGTCTCTGTAATGGGAAAAATTGTGCCTTTGTGCTTTTTCTTATCCAACACAGTCATCATGTGCTGGTTAGGTGCAATAATTAACATTCTTAAACAGACAACTAATCTCTTGTGCCCTGTCGTACATACAGTTTAAAACATCTGATGTTCCATTTGACTGACTAATAGTTTATGATATGTGTTTGTCTTTCACACCCCAGTCTCTGGCTCCCTTCTGATTTCTCACCAGACCCAAGGCCCTAAAGCTGAATGCATCTGGTCTTCGAAGCTCGGTGTACCTTCCTTTTGATAACAAGACACAATGATGTTTTGTTGATGTGCACGATCACATCCATGTTTTAGATTTGCTTTCCCCATTATTTTTATTTCCCTTTATTTTTTATAATAAATCCACCAGTCTCTTGCATAGTGCATATATCTTTTTTCTAATTTCTGCCTGTCTGCCCCTATCTGCAGGTGACTCCATTCCTGGACCGGGACGTTTCCAGTTTCCAACCGGTTTTCCTCTTTCACCCCCCTCTCCACTTACCAGCTTCAACTGTAGGTTTCTGTTGCTAGAATGATCCTTTCTGTAGATTTGATTTGAGAATATCTCTCATAACTTTCTAAACATAATAATGTAACAGACCAAAGAATGTGCAGATAAATCATTCAACTTTTGAACAAACATTAAGGTTAATACTAATGAAAAAGTTCAGACTTTGAAGCTTTTCTTTTTGCTGGTTTGCACATCTGGTGGGTTTGAATTACACATGGTTCTTCTGGAAATATTTTGGAAATTTGCACTGAGCTTTATCATAAGTTATTGTTCTCATAGTAAAGACACATAACATAATAAATACACTGTACTAGAATGGTTAAGAGCTACATGTGGGAAAATTCAAGAGGCCGATGAATGCCTCTGAGCAGTAAATAGTGTTTTTTGCAATTGCTAATGTTTGTCATTTTCTATAATATCAAAGCATACAGCTAATTTATGATAATCTTATTTTCACTTTATTAGTGCACTATTATGGGGTGCGGAATGTAAAAGGAGCTGTTTTCTCATTTAGTTAAATGTGCAAAAGTCTAAATGTAAATGTTAAATGTACCATGTCTTGAACCATGCACCCTTTGTGGTAGAGTCTCCCAGCTTCACTACTCACCTACCAGTGCTAATCGTATACTGTGGGATATTAATTCTTTTAAACACAGAAGAGGGGGGTGCTATGGAGCAGAAATAGTATGTGCTTAATGTTTTTAGCTTTGTTTTTATTATCTTGCTGTGTCCCTATCTACAGCACTCTGAATATGTAAAGGAAGCCAAGGAAGAGGTCATTTTGAGTTCTATTTTACTCTGCTTACACATTGTCTTGACATTATGACATTATCAGTCATCTACTTTTGACTGTTTCAAGTCATCAGTCATAGTGAAAGCTGATTTGCACCCATCATAAACAGGATTGTTCCAGCAAAACTATAATGCTATCACAAGAATGCCTTTACTTTATGAATGACAAGGTTTTAACTTAACTTTAACTTATATTTGAGAATTGAAAATTGTGATTTCAAAATTCATGGAAATTCAGGAATCTGTGTAATGTGTAGCTGGTGTAGCCAGACACATCATTAGAAAGCAAAAAAGTATTACTACCACTGGGATTCAGGTAACGACACCTGATTCTCGGGGAGTTATCCACACAGTAATCTCACAAAAAAATAAAATGCTATCCTGCCAACAAGTTGTATGCTCACTGGAGACAGCAAGGTGTGATCTTAATATAACACTGTTCTGTGAGAACAGCAGAAAATCATATTCAAGAAATTACTATCACTGGACAAATAAGAAAGCTGACATCTGAGTCTGGAACCAACATACAGAACAGTAGAAACTACACACTATGCAACAACACAGACAAATAAATTAAACAGATGAGTACTTTAACAAATCGGTCTGATGAAGCCTCAGGTTTAGACACATAGTTGAAGCCATGTTTGTACAAAAAAAGGACTAAGGAAGGATAAAAGCTAAATTGTCTTTGCTCTGAAGTAATTGCAAGCCTATTCTTTAATAGGTAGACATATTTCTCCAGTTAGATACAAATCATCCATATATTTAAATTTCTAATGCAAATAATTAGTCAAAACTCAACATGTACACACAGTATATAGGGCTCTATTCATAATTTAGATACACCGTGATTCCTTGCGTACCATGATTAGGTGTCATTGGTAAAGGTAAATTACCTAAATTAAGTAATTTGTTTGGGATGAATTACATAAAGTATCTTTAAAGTTGCACTTTCTAGTACTGTAGAGCCTTTTATTCATGTAGACATTTTACACTACTTTCCCAGCAACAAATAAACTATGTTAGTGAATGTTGTATGCCTTAAACATTCAAATGCATTCAAAGTGAGTTTTTATGTTTGTGTACAAACATTTGACATCTCCCACATCCCTGTCTTGAGGGTAAACCTGCTAGGTCAACATTAAACATTCTATATTTGTATGTATTATTCATATTACTTACGCCGATCTCAAACTGACTGAAGTTGCATTGTTGTGAAGAAAAGCTATGTAATGAAGACGAAGCATACAGATGTTGAATATTCATTAGTCTTAAAATGAGTGCAGCTATGCTACTATAACTACAATGTTCAAAAATTACATTATTGTGGCAGTTATAGAACACAAAACTGTTTCATTTCCGACCTTTTGTAATCAAACACCAGATTATTCACCGATACAGTACAGAGAATGTTAAATGTAGTCTATGTATCACTGGAGAAGGTAAATTACATTCTAGGCATTCAAATGAAGAGAAAATAAACATTTCTGGGTAAAGAAGAAGCAACACAGAGACCACAGAAGAACCCAGCTGCTTGTATGTCTAGACATACATACAAAATCTTAGTCCATCTTCTCTTTGTGAACCAGTTTGGGGGCATCTACAAAATCTTGGCCATTGAACACAATAATAGCGGCCGTTATTGCACTAGCAGCCCCCCAGAACATCACATAGGCCAGAGTCTCTGTCCACGTATCACCTGAAAGGCAAAGAAGAATCATTTACGTTTGGTTGACACATAACCAAAAGAAACATAGATGCTTCAAACCAGGATGCTGTTTTAAGTGGAGAACATGCAATTTATTCATGCTGAATTTTAAAATCAAAGGGACTTGTCACCTATAGACATTCATTGAACGGTTTATCTATACAGGAGTTGCGCTATTCTGTTATTCACGCCAAAGTGTCTGGCACAACTTGTTACTTCTACCTTTATCAGTCCAGTCATATAATATTATAATATTATATATATATATATATATATATATATATATATATATATATATATATATATATATATATATATATATATATATATATATATATATATATATATATATGCTGACACTAGATTAGAGATTACACTAAATTAAATTACAATTTTTCTAACAACCTTCATGAATACAGCTTCATACAAGAATCAGAAAGGAGGAGGCACAGCTACCATTACTTCCACATCACTTGGTCTTAGAAATATTTCACTTGATCACTATATATCTTTTAAATATTACACATTTGTTTTCAGCCCTCCTTCATTGTGTTGTCACAGATCCTGCTTCTTATCTTTGTGTTTTTCGAGTTCCGGTTTATTTTGTTAACTTCCTGTCATCATCTAGCACGTTTGCATTCTTTGCTGCTTCAATTCTGGTCACATCATCACAGCTGCATCTTGTTTGTAATCAACCCAGTACTTAAGCAATCACAGTGTTCACTATGCCTGTAACATTGTTTGCTCACGTCATTGTTCAGTTTTCCAGCACTCACCCAGTAAGTCTAATTGGTTATGATCTATTTCCTGTTCTTTGACTCTGTCTCTGCCGTGCCCTTGTAATACCGTTGCTGGAGTAATGGACAACCCAGTTCTGATCATAGCCTGTCTGACTTCCCTGTTCCCTGCTGAATTCTTCCCTTTCAGCCTGTCTGTACAGGGGCACCTCCACTTAGTGTCTCGGCCCGCCCTCGTTGTCCAGCTCAGCGTCTCCATCCGGGCTCATGCTCCAGCTCAGCGTGAGCCCGGATGCCTAGACGCATTTTTAATTAAAATATAATGGGTACGGTGTAAAATCGGTTATGTTTTATAGCCCAGAAATTATGATATACACATATGCATGGACACAGTGTGTTTCAAGTATAAAACCTGTTCAAAGGTCATACAGTTACAAAAGAAAATCCTCAAACAGTAACACCACTGGAAGACAATACTAAAGACTTGAGTGACAAACTGGTAAACACAAACTTGTGGTAGCTTTAAATAACCAATACAATAATTTATTGAAGACCAAGGAACTTACCAGCCATAAGAAGACAGACAATGCACATGGAAAATGCCACCAGCATGATGATAGGGAGCTGCACAGAGAAAATGATTCATACTATTAGAATAAGGGTCACATTCACTTATGTTGCAGAACAGAGCAGGTACTGGAATACTAACAGTGAGGAATTTCCAGTCTTTCTGTACACGTAGAGGAGTGGGTCCATCTGACTCATCAACAACAAAATTGCCCAAAAACAAGTCAATGGAGTCCTAGAATTAAAAGAAACATGAGCACAATATAAGTGATTATACAGATTATTACAAATTAGATTTATTTTCAAAATTTAGTTTGTAGGGCAATTTAGCTAAAATGTTCAGCATTAAAGATAGCAGTGAGAGCAGAAGATAATTACAGAAGTGCTACGTAGAATTTAAAAAAACAACCCTGCAATTTGAACATTAGTGTATTTAAATCAGTCTACTGCAGACCACTCTGAGCAATCTGCGAGCACCAGCAATGGTGTATTAACAACCAGTCATGTCACAGGTATGATAAATACCTGTCTGAATCCATCAGAGAAGTTGTTTTTGTAGTAGCGAATCATGGAGTTCCACCCATCCATCATTAGCCCCCACCTGGTCCTCTTCCCTGTCCTGATGGACACATTCACTTCGATAAAATAAACATGTCCGGTACACTTCTACTTTTGCAGTGTATGATGTTCTGTACCTTGTGAAGTCTGTTTTCAAGGCTCCAGTTCCCGCGTACTGTACAGCACATGCATTGGCATTGTCAGCCCATGCTAGTTAGAGAGCACGCCCAAACACATACACACAGAGTTGAGATCACGATTAATAACAACAACACATGCTAACTGTTGTGCATACAGAAGACATTACCATTCTTGTAGATCTTTTCAAACTCAGCCTGCTCTTCAATCCGCTGACCCACATTGAGGACCCCCAATCTCTGTGGATAGACAAGCAGGACACAAGATTCAAAACTTTATTAATCCAAGAAGGAGATTGTTTTGCTCACAAATGTATGAAGTGGAATTTCTATTAGATCATTGTCTAAAGCTAAGAGAAAATTACTGGTAATAGCAATATTCTTTTTAATTCTGTTTTTTTCCTATTTCATCCATTGCTGCATCTGGCCGCTTCTTTGTGGCTGCTCTGGCATTTGAATTTCTCCACTGTGTGATAAGGAAGAATATGTGGTTTTAGTAGCACAAAGTGCTTATTTATTTATTTATTTGTGTTGGAGAGTAGTGGAGCTGCAGCATCATCTACGAGACAATCAACCTGTTCATAAGAATTAAGAGGACTGTTCCCCTGTTCCCAGCTGTCTTGCACACTCAGGTACTTGTAAGAGTCCACTCTCTCAATGTCCATTCCCTGGATGTGCATCGTCGGGACGACAGCAGGCTGCTGTCGGCAAAAATCACCATCTCCTTTGTTTTCCCTGTGTTGATCAGGAAGTGGTTCTGCTGACACCAGTCCACAAAGTTGAGTAAGTCCTCTACTCAGAACGTCAGAACTCGTCGTCATTGGTGATCAGTCCGACAATTGCAGAGTCATCAGAGAACTTCTGCAGCTTCACAGCTGTCCGCGTTGTGTCTGAAGAGGAAAGGGGCCAGTACAATCCCCTGGGGGCCACACTGTAGGTCAGCGTGTCAGACACACAGTCCCTGGCTCTTAGAAACTGAGGCCTGTTTGTGAGGTTGTTCACAATCCACTCCGTCAGATGGAGATCAACACCAGCCTCCTCCCGTTTGAGTTTCAGAAGCACTGGCTGGATGGTGTTGAATGCACTGGCGTAATCAAAAAACATGATCCTCACAAAGCTGCTGGGCTGAGACAGAGATCGATGTCGGAGGAAGATGACGGCATCCCATACTCCTGTCCCGCGTCAGTAGGCGAGCTGCAGTGGGTCCAGGTAGGTTCCCACTGCAGATCTGAGGTGACCAGGACCAGTCTCTCCCGTGTCTTCATCAGATGGTACCTGAGAGTCACTGGTCTGAAGCTGCTGAGGTCTTTGGCATGCAGTGTGTTAGGCACTGGTACCAGACAATAGAAAATGCTCTGTATTATGCTCCTATAGCTATAGAAATAGTTGAGATGATACCACAAGCTGCGGGGGTTTGTTATTTTTGAAGTGGCTTTCCCTTCCTTTGGAAACACAGAATCAATGCTAGCACAGTCAGGCCAGCAAACATTCCCCAATATGTATTTCTAAAATAGTCCTGCAGCCACGAGCTTTTTTAGACTTGGAAAATTTTTATAATTGTTTTGCTTTGCAGATGAGATGAGAGGCCTGTAAGATGGAGTCATTACTATTTATACAAATCCCATATTTTCCCATATATATAGAAGTCCACCTAAAAGCTGTCCACAACTCCCTGGTACTCCACACTATGCCTCCACCCTAGACGCATTCTTCAACTGCAGTCATCCAAGTACTTGATGGCAGGGCTCTGAGTTGTAGCAGGTATACAGGGTGAAGAGGAAGGGAGACCTGTGCTGCAGACCATAATGTCAGGCCATAATGCAGGGGGGGGGGGGCTTTTTAAATTATTTTCCAACAGTGCAAGCTGAACGATATTGAATTTACCGTAGACATAAAAAACCCTGATCTTCCAAGTGTTTTAGGTGTGATGCAGCAGATGTATGATAGTGTATTCTACTGCAAGTTTGTGTGAGATGCAAACTCAAGGCGGTCGAAAAAAAAAAATTGGCCAGAGGATGGAGGGCTGCCAAATTCGGACTCTCAAAAGTCTTCAAAATGTCAGTTAATTCTGGTCAGTGACCCTGAGTCTGGTTCATAAGAATCTTTTCACCATCGTCACCTAATGCAATTCTGGGGGAATTTATTTTTATTACATAAAAGATGCTATGTAAAAACGCAGAGTAGTCAGAAAATACAAGAACTGCAGCAGAAATTATAGAGAGTGAGGGCTAAAATACTGTCACTAGATCACCAGAATGACCTGAACCAATGTTCACAGAAATTGACCAGCCCCGAGGTCACATTGACTTTGACATCTGAACATCAAAATCTAGTCCACATTTCTGTCTGTAATGGGACATCTGTGCCTCTGTGCTTTTTCTTATCCAACACAATCAACGTGTGCTAGGTGAAACACTGAACATTCTTAAACAACTAATCTTGTGCCCTGAAGTACAATAAGTTTAAAACATCTGATGTTCCATTTGATTGACTAATAGTTTATGATATGTGTTTATCTATTACACCCCGGTAAGGGCAAAAGGCAAAAACAACTTGAGGATCGTGGGCTCTTTGGATCACACCTTCATGATGTATGCACTGATCTCCCCAGCTGGTTTTTGGTATGTTGATGTGCATGATAAACATCCATGCTTTTGATTTGCTTTCCCCATTATTTTTATTTTCCCTTATTTTTATAATAAACCACACAAAAGACAACTCTCTCATCTGCCTATTTATGGGAAATTTCCACCACAATGTCCAAGTAGACATTAGTAGTAAATTTGTTCACAAGGACAGTAGTAATACGGAGTAAATCTCAAATCTCAAAACTAACATCCCTGGACAAAGGGTTGCAGCATATATTAATGCTAATCTATAGAGGTCAGTCAATCAATAGAGGTTTATAATTATACCTGAAGTTGAGACTGCAGTGAGCGTCTAGCCAGCAGGCTCTGGATGACGTTGGTTCTGTCTAGACAGTCCATGCAATTACTGCGGAATACTCCTTTTTGCTGGGCCACTGTCTTCTCCTCTGAGTTCAGCATGAAGTAACTGCACAAAGATTAACATCTAAACATTCTGGCAAAGTACACATTGTCAAATAGTCGGTAGTAGTGCAGCGGATAGTGAACTTACCCATATTCATCCTGTGTTTCAGCAACAGCATCCACAAGGATCTGGAGACGGTCCCATCTCATGTGGCTGCATTCTTTGTGGAAGTCAAAGGCAATGTAACTGAGAACAATGAGATGATGGGTGAACGTCTTACACATTAAGGTAAAGAGGACAAACCCGTTTCAGAACCATTGCTCGCCCAGTATTGACTAACACTCACTTGAGCATGCCATTGTTCATGCCAGACACCATCTTGGCAAAGGCTTGTTCTAGTGGCTTCTCTGAGCCCTTCTGGTTTACCTGAAAAACCACATTTCATTTTTCAACACATTTTGGCCACACAAGTCTCTAAACATATAATCTGAGCTTGATCCAAGCCTTACCAAGTTGAGAATCGTTTGTTTCCCATAAATAAGGACCTGAGAATCAAAATGCCTCTGGAACCCATCCAACTATAAACAGTTTTCAAATGGTTAGAAACAAATTTTCATATTAATCTCAAATACAAAATACATGAAAATGCATCTCACGTGATTGGTGGTTTTGCTGATTATGGGTTTAGGTTTGTACTTGAGGTTGGGTCTCTGACTCCAGTAGAAGGGTATAGAGCCTCGTGTCTGACAACATAATTTTATATTGAAATATTCCAATTCTAAAAAATGGCAATGAAAAAGGTCAGTTACCGGCTTTTTGAAAATAAACTCTCATACTTGCCTGTACAAATGAAGCCTTGGCTCCCTCAAACAAAACTATCTGCTCAGTCTCCACAAAGTTAGCAGCATGACCTTCAGAATCAATGCCTGTCAAGAGAGCAGAAAGGGAGAAAATGGCAGTGTCAATGCAAAGATAAATAACAAGCTTATCAGGCTTACACACTGCACAGCACTAATTGTCTGACAAATTAATTTTCATACCTCTAACAAAGTATCGGACACCGGCCCGGAAGCAGCTTCTCCTGGATATGACGATCCACTCAAATATCTTCCCATTTATACGACATGGCTTCATGACGATGACTAGACCAGTAGGGTCAAGGACAAGCCTAGCTAAGGACCTAATTTGATCTTTCCTCCACAGTGTTGGAAAAAACTAAGATGCTTCAGGGTACATGAAAACATTAAACTTTCAGTGGGAAGGATACAGCCATGGATAACAGGAAGTGCAAACCTTTGAAGCTATAAAGGAATAATAGTAATTATTCTGAAGAATTAACTACAAAAACATGGCATGACTAAGCGAGAACAAAACCCAACAATGACATGTGTTACCTCTGGCTGTGCAGCAAGTTCTCTCAGGAGATTCCCATTCCAAACAAACCTCTGATCGGCCTAAAAACCAGGAGAGATAAGTGAACACATTAACACAAAGCATATGGCAAAAACTTAATAATAATAATTAAGTAATAATAATTATATCCTAAACCTGTTTAAACCATGTCTCCAAATATTTAAGTTTAGGCACTGTTGTGGGTTTGCTTAGCTTACTTTTACTTCTGTAAAAAAATACTGTACCTGTAACTGTAACACTGCAATGTTTGTGTCTTAGGTATAGTAAATGTATAATTACTTTAAAGTCTCATGTCTCATTTGAATCAATAGTGATACATTACATTACAGTACAATATATAGATTACACAAGATAGGTTTCGATGATTGAATGACTGATACAGAAATGTTGGTTGTACATACTGTACACTGTATTTGAGAATTATTACTAACTATATTACTAAATAAATACAGTTCTTGGGCAACCATTAGTGCGGAACAAAGAGCACTGAACACTTGCTACCCCTGGACACTCCCGATATTTTTCAATTCTGGAATATGACACTTTCTGGAGCTTCAGGTTTGCCTCCTTTCTAATATTCACTAGTTGCCATTCTTGTCATGTTTCTTGCAACCCTGCTGACTATTTCCAATTGCAGAATGCGTTTTCAAATTGCATATTGTATTTTCATTTGCAAAATGCATTTTCAAATTAAATGATCAAATAGCATATTAAATTGATGAAATATAATTTGATGAAATATAGCTAAATTTATCAAAATAGGTAAATAGAGTCCAAGAGCTGAAAGATAAGTTGAATGTTGTGGAAACAATTAAAACAGCTGACAGTAGCTGCAGAGGAAGTAACTGAATTTTAGATTTGGAAAAGTTGGAGCATTGGAGGAAGCACATGCATTGTGCAACAGTAATATAGTCTCATTTACTAATCATAATTTACCAGTCAAAAGCAGTAAATGTGCTATTTAGTGTTAAGATTTGGATTGGTGCTTTTCTTTTGAAAGGATATGGAGGAAGTGTGTGTGTGTAATTAAACTGTAAAATATGTATATAATTAAATCATAATAAACCAGTTGAAAGCAGAAATATTGCTATATAAAGCTGACAATGTGAATTTGTGTTCTTTTATTTTGAAAAGTGTGTGTGGTTGATTGCTAAAATGTAAAACAATGTGAATGACTAGTCACAGGTGACCCTTTTATAATATAGCTGAAAGTTTCTGATATATTAAATATATAACTCAATTTATGTGAAGGAAATCAGAAAGTTTCTGATATATTAAAAATATAACTCAATTTATGTGAAGGAAGTCAGAAAGTTGCTGATATATTAAATATATAACTCAATTTATGTGAAGGAAATCAATGTAGTTATATTAAGAAATGAATGCATAAACATGCCTCCAATAGGTATTAAAACCAGATCTCCTACCCCCGAGTCAAGGATTTTACCATTGAGCCACAGGATATGAGTGGTGGATGAAGAAAAAGCTGAAGCAGATGAAAGATTTTCTATGAAAGCTAATGATTTTGACTTGTGCGTTAATTCTAAAAGGATTTGGAGGGTGTGTGTGCTCAACTGGTAAAGTTAAAACGGTGTCATTAACTATCCATTCAAAAGCATAAAACATGCAAATAAGCAATTGGATTGCTTTTATTGTGAAAAGATTTTAAGAGAGGGAGTGTGGGTTTTTTATACTATAAAATATTCTAATTAACTAATTAATCAGTTGAAACATTACTGAAACTACCTAATGAGTTATATGTATAGCTGATCAGATCTGCAAAGCAGTTTGATTTCAGTAAAAAATATATAATATGTTTTTATATATGACTACAGTCTTGCAAATCCTTCTTTTGACGTTTGAAGGACTAGTTTGAGTCAGGTTTCGAACCAAAAATTCCTACATCAGAGTCATGCTCTTTTGCTCAGCCAAACTAGCTGCTTGAAGCACTGCTCAGAGGAGCAGTATACATACTACTGGATAAACTGATACTTTCTTCATTTATAATATAGCTTACTAATGTTGTAATAAATTAAGAATATAAGCCAATTCATCTGGGAAATACAAATATTTATATTATGTGATTGCATAATCATGACTCAGAAAGGAATCAAACCCAGATCCCCCGCTCCAAAGACAAGAACTTGCACCATTGAGCTACAGGATATAACAAGCAAAAGACAACGTAGCTGAAGAGCTTCCACCCGATGGAAAGGAATGCTTAGTCATTTTAACATGTTTATTTTATTAAACAAAAGACTTGCATGTTGCAACAGTCTCAAAAGGTGTAAACCTAAGCAAATGAGAATTATTTAATACAAAATCATGCAATCAATCACTGCATTTTCAATTTTAACAACAATTTTCAACATTCTTGTACTGGCCCACAGGGGTTAATCCCGCCCTGAGCCGCTAAGGCTTATGGGTAACCGTTCTTGTGTTTGTAGTGCTATAGTTAAAGTTAGGATTCAAAAATGTTATAACTTTGGTTAAAATAATTTAGCATCTTGTTCATTTATGGTTGTAATGTGTTCTTTTTGTTTTTGTTGTTTTTTGAGTGGCACACCATGAGTGAGGAGAGTGTGTGTGGGAGGGACCCTCAGTGAGCAGTGATATGTTGGGTGTGTGAAAAATAATTTTTTTTTAAAATATATATATATATATATATATATATATTTTACCTATGGTTAAGCATAGGAATTAGGAGGAACAGTCAGTTAATTGTCCTAACTTAACTCTTGTTCCAAACAGTCCAGAATGACTTTCAGTCTTGAATGTTGCTACAATGTAGAAAATGCAAACCTATGTGAATATTTCAATAGTTGAATAGTTGAAGATTGTTTTGTAGTTTAAATGGTGTCTGTAGCTTAAAGGGTGTTGAAGTAGTTAAAGCTGAAAGTAGGCAAAGCTGAAGAGGATTTGAAACGCTTTTTCTATTCATTTCAATGGGGGAAAAAAGTTGAAAAAAAAAGCCTAATAACTTGAAATATATGAAACATATGAATGAGGAAAATGAGAGCACACTTTTCCTTAAAAAGCTGAAATTTTTGATATTGGAATGGTTTCTATAGCTGAAAGGATGCGGGAGTAGTTAAGTATGGAAAAACGTACAGAAGAACAAAGAAAATAATAAGATTACAACAACTAAACAGTGAATGCTGGAATGCATTTTCAAATTGAACGACAGTATTGCATATTGAATTGGCAATTGACAAATGTATTGTGAACTGGAATTTGAGTCTGAAAAACTTACATCAAGGAGGAAGAAGCTACTAAACTGGGTGCGGGGTAGGCCAGCAGTAGGAGATAACTGACCTTCTAGTGTTTTAGCTTGTGCTGTAAAGTTAGAGTAAAGTTACAAGCTAACGCTTTTCGTGCTTTGTGTGTTGGAGTGTCTGGAGTAGCTCTAGCTTATGCTGCTAACGTTAGCTTGTTCAGTAGTTTTAAGTAGGGGACATCTACTTAATTTTGCAGTCAATATCAGCCAAACACGTATCATCACAGAGACTCTTGGAAGTTAAGCAATCTATACCACTGACAGCAACGGGTGGTTGTGGAATCTGTGGCTTTTTAACAACTGTCTGCTTTGATTCAAAATAAAAAAACAAAGCAATGTCCGAACATTTGTCTGTGAACCGGAGGAGTAATACACCCTGCAGGTCGGGAGATTCATCAGAGCACAATGCATTTTGGGTGTTGTAGGATATTACCATTTTCAGCTACAACACATATTACAGCTGTTTTTCTGTTTTCTCTGGACATATACCATAAATGTTAAAGATATTTCACCGCTGAAAAGCAAGTTGTGTTATGAATTGATTAATGTGTAATCAAAAGCGGGAAAAAGTAATGGAAAAATTGTACTTTTATGCTTCTGTGTTCATTTATGACTCCGTATAGCAACCATGCATTCTGTACTTGTTAATCAGACCCACAACTGAACATTCTTAGACAAACAATCTATATCCCTCTCAAGGTTCTGTCGCCCATTAAGTGCTGACATCTAATGTTGTGTTTGACTGACCGATTGTTTATGCTCTGTGTCTGCCTTTTACCCCTGGTCTCTGGCTCCTTTCTATCTGATGCCTCACCAGACCCAAGGCTGTAACCTTGTGCATTCCCTGTGTAATGTAAGCATCTTCACCCACAGTGTGATAAGGAGATTCCACCAGGCCCCGGGAGAAGGGTTAAAAGGCAGAGACAACCTCAGAACGGAGTGATCTCAGCATTATACCTCTGTGGTGTATGTTCAGATCTCCCCAGCTGGCTTTTTGATTTGCTTTCCTCATTATTTGTTAATTTTTTTATTATTTCAAGAAATCTCACAAAAGGACAACTCTCTCATCTGCTTTTATTCCAAAAATTCCACCACAGAAATTGGCGTCTATGAACAGTATCCCACGGCAGGTCGTCTGGACAGCATGATCAGGGACGGCGGTCCTGAGGACTAGGTTCGCTCAGCCTCCAAATCTCTACAGCTGTTCTGAGTGGGAGGACTGCTTACCCTTCTGGATCGTCTCTGACGAGATCCAACGAACCCAAAATCCAACTACTACGCGGCCCGGTGAGAGAGATTCTGTTTGTTGCGACTTGAAGGAAAAAAAAAAAAACGGGTTTGAAATTGGTTTCAGGTATTCGGGTTTACTTGGCTCTGATCATTTGGTTTAAGGAAAGTAAGGCAAATAACAAATAATCTAAAACATCCTCAACTAGACTAAAACATACAAAAACAAAAGAAAACATAATTAGGTTTAGAGATAATAATATTTCTAAAACGACTATTTGGCTGAAAACATCCAAAATATAATAATTAGGAACAAACAAAAATTTTTTTTTATTTCAAAATTTAATATTCGGGTAAAATTAATTAGGTCAAAGTCTGCCCTGGTGGCCGAGGCGGTGGTTGCTAAGGGTTGGCTCGTGGAACCGAGCTTTTTGTCTGTACTGAGGATACAGACCAGTGTGCAGATCTGAGCGCTTCTGAAAGACAGAGCGCGTTTGCAGGGGGTTTTTGAGATACGAGGGACCCGGTTCTTGGAGGGGCCTGACGGTGAGGGATCACTTCCACATGTTTTCCAATCCACCTAAAATGAGTGGACGATTTGTGCACACTATAGGTTCGTATGGCCAGACAATAAAAGACAAACTTACTGTTCCTCTGTATTGCACAACATCAGACGACAAGACACTCAAACATTCATTTTTGCTTTCAAACTTATGCCCAGTTAATCTATTAGGAAGAGATCTCATGTGTAGTTTAGGTATTTCACTGATTTCAACTCCGGAGGGAGTGCAGGTCACAACCACGGACAATGTAAATAATTTTTCCTTTGTTGGCGTAATTTCAGCTCAGAGCCGTTGCTCTACTCTTATCAGTGGCTGCTGAAGGAAGGGGCTGTAACTGAGGCCCTCATACAGGCTGCTCGACAGCTTGTTTACCCACAAAATACGACCTTTAGAGAGGCATGCACGTGTCCACTGGTCCTGATGAGAAGTTTGAAAAATCCTGACCTCAACCTCTCTATTTTGGGATGAACATAGGTCTGCGCTTGTGATTTCTCTCACTAACAAACAAGAGAGATTTGTTGATACTTATTCTACAGGTCCACATGTCCTTCTGTCAAAACATGACTGAGACATGCATGCTTACAAAAAGCTTTTTCAGTCTAACTTTCATGCGCAGCATACAGTGCACTTGGTACCTCAACATTTAACACACACTCCACGTGTTTTTGTCAGAGGACGCTCTGACGCAGTATCCAGCCTTACAGGAAGTTCCGGCTTCCCTGTGGGCCACACACAAATATGATGTAGGTGATCAAAGGGTGTGACCCAGTGGTCATCACGCCAAAATCTGACTACAGCCCATGCAAACAGCAATACCCTTTAAAGAGAGAAGCAATTGAAGGAATAACACCGGTGTTTAACTCTCTTTTGAAAGCAGGAGTCATCGTCCCATGTGACAACTCTCCAGTGAGGACTCCACTCTTCCCGGTAAATCAGAGACAAAGGACAGCCAACAGAATGGAGGTTTGTCCAGGATCTGCAAGCAGTAAATGTGGCGGTCCAACCACGCACGCCTACGGTACCGAACCCCTACACCATTCTTTCTCAGGTTCCGCCCAAGGCAAACATTTTTTCAGTAGTCGACTTGGCTAATGCTTTTTTCAGCGTGCCCGTCCACAAACACAGTCAATTCTGGTTTGCTTTTGAACTTTGTCAGAGGTATTCAGAAAGCCCTACAATCTACAATATGGCACTGAAAGACAGCCTGGATGATCTTGTCTTGTCCCCAGGCACCGCCCTGCTGCAGTACGTTGACGACTTGATGATCTGCAGTGAGGATCAGGAAACTTGCACAGCAGACACGATCAAGCTGCTGAAACACCTGCAGGCCACAAAGCAAGTCTGTCTAAATTACAGTTTGTGCAGACTGAAGACACCTTCGTAGGGTCACATCATTACCGCTGAAGGGAAATCCATTTCACCTAAAAGAGCTGAGGCTATTCAGAACCTGCCTAAACCGTGCACATAAAAACAGCTTATTTCCTTTTTAGGTATGTGCTCTTATTGCAGGAATTTCATTCCTAACTGCGCCGTCTTGGAGACTCTGCTTAGAGCTCTGATGCAGACGTCTTCTACATCCACCGCCTGCCTCATGTGGACATCTGAGGCTGAACAGGCGTTCACCGACCTCAAACTTGCTCTTCAGTCGGCTCCTACTTTGGGTCTGCCTAACCCTACGCGACCTTTCACTCAAACAGTGGATGAAAAATCAGGTTGTATGACCTCTGTCCTTTTACAGGATCACGGAGGGCGTCCACGCCCTGTAGCCTATTTCTCTGCTAAGCTTGACCCTGTCGCTGCGGGGCTCCCACGATGCCTCCGAGCAGTGGCTGCGGCAGAGAAAGCCATGCTGGCATCACGTTACATTGTTGGCTATTCTGATGTCACCCTGCTGGTTCCTCATGCCGTGTCTTTGATCCTTTTGGAACAAAAAACATCACATCTTTCTACAGCCCGATGGCTTAGATACAACACCATCTTACTGGAAATGCCAAAAATTACTGTCAAAAAGGTGCCATGTGCTTAACCCAGCCACTTTGTTTCCAGGCCCTGATGATGGCGAGCCTTACAACTGTGTTTCAGTCTTGAACCAGGTCTGCACTCCTTGCCCAGATCTGTCAGAGGTGCCAATTCCTAACTGTGACCTCGTTCTCTTTGTTGATGGCTCCGCCTCTAGAGACCCTGCTTCGGGCCACTGTCAGGTTGGATATGCAGTCTGCACCTCTCATACTGTTTTACAGTCTGGCGCTTTGCCAGGACATTACTCTGCTCAGGCTGCGGAGTTGATCGCACTGACCGAAGCCTGTAAATTGGCTGAAGGGAAGTCTGCTACTATCTACACAGACTCCAGATACATATAGCAATACAGCGCAAGTGCCCTGCACACACTGGGGGCACTGATCCCATCTCTGCTGGAAATGCGCGCAAAGCTGACACATGGATTAGACCATGTATCAAAGGGGGGAATGTTAGATGCTCTTACAAAACATTGGTACACTAAGGGATTTTCAATCTATGCGCAAAAATACTTTGAAGCATGTATGACATGCCCAACACAACCCAGGTAAGACGGTTGCCAAACCACTGGCAGCTCACCCCCCACCGGAACAAGCGTTTGACCATTTAACGTTGGACTTCATCGAACTAACGCCAGCAGAAGGTAAAGAGTATTGTTTAGTGATTGTTGATATGTGGTCAAAATGGGTGGAGGCCTTCCCAGCTAAACACGCTAACAGCCAAGCAGTTACCAAAGCCTTGCTGACAGAAATAATTCCCAGATGGGGGATTCCATCTAAAAGCAGCAGTGACAACGGCTCACACTTTGCAAACCAAGCCCTCGAGGAAGTGGGAAAGTTTCTGAACATCGACATCAGAAAGCACTGCTCTTACCACCCCCAAAGCAGAGGGGCGGTAGAGAGAGAGAATGGCACTTTGAAAAACAAACTGGCCAAATGCTGCTCAGAGACTGGTCTCAAGTGGATTCAGGCTCTTCCCATTGTGCTCTCGCACATGAGAATGAGGAGAAGGATAAGAACAAACCTCAGCCCATATGAGATCCTATTTGGTAGACCTCTTATGATGGGACTCCACCCTGAGACCGAGACTAGGATTTTACCACCTACTGAAATGTGCGAAGACGCAATGCTACAGTACTGTAAGAAATTATCCTCTGTTCTTTCTCAAATCTCCAAACAGGTAAAAGCGGCTCTGCCCAAACAGGCGACAGAACCACTGCCCATCATTCAACCAGGAGACTGGGTGATCATTAAGGAGCTTCGCAGGAAGCACTGGAATTCAAAGCGGTGGCAAGGTTCCTTCCAGGTCCTTCTGACGACCAACACAGCTGTGAAGATCGCAGAAAAAGCGACTTGGATCCACTCCAGCCACTGCAGGAAGGTCCCGGATCCGACAGACGACCCTCCATCTACATCCCATGGAGAAAACCACCACTGACGAAAAGAACTGAGAAGGACGACCCTCGCTGTGCTCACACACGGACTGAGGCGAGGCTGCGTTGACCATTCAGCTAAAGGTGTGAGCCAAGTGTTGCCTGAAGCTGCGCCGGTGAATCACACTATCAGACCATACATCTACACACACGTTCCTGAGAAAACACACACACGAGCAGCCTTGAGTTGCCGATGCTGGACGACGTATAGACTCTTCACATCACGGGAAGTGACAGTGACTTAGACGACATTGGGAGGGAAACCTGGTGGTGATAACAAATCCCAAGTGTCTCTGTGATCAGCTGATCACAACCTGAAGAACTCCAACGAACTGTCAAGGTGTCAACAAACAGGTTGGAAACAATCTAACACCACTATTCAACAGGAAGAAGAAGACATTGATTGTGACCCTGTTGTTTTGATCTTGTGTGATCTTGTGCGAAATTGTGTGGTTGATTTACATGTATGCCTCTCTGTGATTTTATCCATTTTTTAACAAAACATTTTACGACAAGCATATCTAGAGTTGACACTTGATTCACACTTTCACACAAAATTTTTATCTTCCACTGACGCAAAATGACATCCACCAGACGAAGCAAGATAAAAATGATTGTCATATCGACGATGACAGCAATATGCGTTATCACTCTGACATTCGCATCAACCGAAAACACTCTTATCCACCGCACACCGGAGTAACCCACAAATCAATCATGCTTAGTTCGTGCCGTTAGAGACCTGATGATCATGATGAAACAATTGCCCCACATAGCAAAGACAACATGGCAGAATAGAATGGCCGTAGAGATGTTATTAACAAAAGGTGGGAAGTGTTTGTGTCAGGTTTGGTAAAACATGCTGTATAGGCTTATTTCCCTGTGTTTCCAAACCTTATACACAGGGTTATTCTAGTATAACTACCCACAAAAACAGCTCACAATCTTTTATTCCTACGCCATTTACATTTTAAAAGCAATACATTTAACAAATCATTTTTAAGAATCCTTTATTACTACAGAATGAATGCCACGATTGACAATTTTTATTCTTTTAATGTTTTAATGTGTAATCAAAAGGGGGGAAATGTAATGGAAAAATTGTACATTTATGCTTCTTGTATTAATATCTGACTCTGTATATCAACCATGCATTCTGTACTTGATGTACTTGATTAGACCCAGAACTGAACATACAATGTACCTCCCTCTCAAGGTTCTGTCTGTTTATTCCAGAATTTCCACCACAGAAGTGAAAAGTCCTAACTGATCAGCAGGACTGTAGACCTCATTAATGTTCTGGCAGTTTGCTGATCTGAAGCATTTACATGTTGAAAACAATTTGAAAAGTTTTCCAAACAAGGTGAAGTTTAAAATAAAAAACTAAAAAAGGAACTGGAGAGCAGTTAGAAGTAAATTAGTGTGTTCAACAGCTTATTCACTAACGTAGTACAATACAAGGCTAAGCTATATATTGTGCAAAGACACTTTGAAAGAAAGTAAACAAACATTATGGAATGGGCGAGAGAGCAGTTACTTGATCTCTGTGGAATCACCTCCCACTTTAGGATGAGGAGGCAGATACCTTATTTATTTCTAAAAAAACAAATAGTGTGTTTTCATCAGTACCCGCGGTTCAAAGATAAAATACCGTGACTGTTAGTATGAGCAACGCTTTAAGGTTTTGTGTGAACTGGAGAAAGTGTTTTGATTGCCATTCACAGTGAATCCATCTGATCTACCCGTCAGCATCCAAATAATAGACTTGCAGTGTGACTCAGATTTGAGCTAAAATGAGTTTGACACCCCTGCCTTAGTCTGATCGGTAAATTCTGATTTAACATGTCATGCCTAAGCTGGTTTTACAGTGTATATCTGTTAAGAACACAAACATAGTGGGAGCTACTGTAAGACAAGTTGAGCATCTCACCCTCTCCAGTAGGCTCATCTCCTGGAAGTCAGGGCTGGTGTTGGCCAACCGCTGCAGTGTGTGCGTCAGGTCATAGTCGGTGCAGAAGTAGAAGCCATCTGTAGTCAGCACATTGTTAATCATGGCCAAAAAGGTCTTGTTCTCCTGAGACTAGAAGAGGAAAGAAATCTTTAAGTTGTTGTGAAACTGAAACACTTTGCACTAGCACTGTACTGTTGAAGTGTTCATTAAGTGCACCTTCCTACGACTGATTTCTCGAGTCTAGTCTTCTGTTGGTGCACAGTAGTGATGTGTAGTTCGCAAACGAGCCAGCTCTAAGAGCCGATGCTTTGTAGCAAACAAGCAGAGCCAACTCCCACCTAGGCGAACCGAATCTTCAGCCACCATTAGTCAGTTCTGCTGAAAATCCATACAAACGGGAGACTGCTTCTAGGGGCGCACTATTCGGCCAATCACATATGAGTATTGAGTGTAGTGGTACAGGTACACAGACGGGGAGCCAAATTTCAAAGCAAGCGCATCATTAAAAAGTTTTGAAAAATGACAGAAAAACCAAAAAGCAACTGAAAGGAAGTCTCTACATTAAACCATCGACTAGTATTGCTGATAATTGGGGGCGCACAGATTCTATGCATAAAAAGAATTAATAGAATCCGGTACCAGCTTCAAATCTGTTCCCAACCACACTGTTCATTAAAATGAATGGACCTTCATTAAACCAGGCAACTCCACACAATGTTGCTGACTGAAGCTGAATTTGCGCAACACAGATTAAATAAATAATTTAATCAATTAATTAAATAAAAATATATTCTGTTGACATGTGCCCCTGGATGTGCAATGGCTGCAAAGCTTCTAGCTGTGCTGCGCTGCAAGAATGGACACTTTTAACAGATCTTCTAACTTGGCTAGAGTTAAAGAGTTATATAGACCACGTTCCAGATTATTATGCACATGTGTTTTTCTCTAATGTTTTAGAATTAGTCAATGTAAATGACAGTCGGTATAATTTTTAAGTCATCAACCATTAGGGTATAATTCAATTTTTATTGAACCAACTTCCTAATGATAACAGTTTTTATTAAAAAAAAAAACTGAAAATGCACTGATCTAAATTATTATGCACAAGAGTTAAAAAAATTGAATAGGTTGTAAGGAACTGAAAACGGGCTTCTGTTGAATTTGCAGCATTAGGAGGTCATATTTACGGAAATCAAAAGCTATTTCAATCAAAACATCATAACAGGACATGTTACATCTTAATATAGAACCCCTTCTTTGATATCACATCACAATTCTTGCATCCATTGAGCATGTGAGTTTTTAGACAGTTTCAGCTTTAATTTCTTTGCAGGATGTCAGAATAGCTGCTGTTTAGATGTGAACTGCCTTCCAGTAGTTTTCCACTTGAGGATGCTCCAAAAGGTTCTCAATTGGGTTAAGGTCAGGGGAGGATGGTGGCCCCACCATGAGTTGTTTCTCATCTTTTATGCCCATTGCAGCCAGTGACACAGAGGAATTCTTTGCAGCATGAGATGGTGCATTGTCATGCATGAAGATGATTTTGCTACGTAAGGCCTGCTTAATAATGTGGAACTACCTTCTTCAGTACTTTTCCTTTAATTAGGCTCACCTGACAAACTAATTATCACAGGTGACTGAAATTTGTTTCAGTAATCCAAAGAGCCTTGAGATGCAATACCATCCATGAGTTTACTTTGAGACCATTTAATGTTTTTGACACGTATATTCAATTTGCATAATAATTTGGAACGCGGTGTAATATATGTCTGCTCCGATATGCATATTCTCTCATCTAATTGCAGACACATGGCTTTATTAATTAGTGGGAGAGCTGAACAGCTCTCACACTATTGATATCTTCGCTCTTTATTAGTGGGAGAGCTGAACAGCTCTCACACTATTGAGATCTTCGCTCTTTATTAGTGGGAGAGCTGAACAGCTCTCACACTATTGAGATCTTCGCTCTTTATTATTAGTGGGAGAGCTGAACAGCTCTCACACTATTGAGATCTTCGCTCTTTATCACAGTGAATGCTGCAAAGCATTCACTGTATTGTTTTTCTAAGCTTTATTATTATTATTATTATTATTATTTTTCTTCCCCCCGTTTTTCTGCATCTAACTAGTCCTGCATACTTTCAGCTACAAAAACGATTCCAATATCAAAATGTTCAGCTTTTTAAGGAGAAGTGTCCTATTACTTTTCTCATTCATATGTTTCATATTTTTCAAGTTATTAAGCTTTTTTTAACTTTTTTTTCCCATTGAAATGAATGGGAACAACTTTTCAAATTCTCTTCAGCTTTGTCTACTTTCAGCTTTAACTACTTCCGCATACTTTAGGCTACAGACACCATTTAAACTACAAAATAATCTTCAACTATTCAACTATTAATCTTCCAGAAATCGTTAAAATATCTTTAATAGTTTCTGATTTATAGCAGTTTAAATATTGGGTGGTTTTTGGGCAATTTTCATCTTTTCCATTAGTGTGTATTGGGTTATTTAGAGTGCGTGATGTCACAGCCAGAGTGCGAGGGGACGTTTTTTTAAGATAGAACTTCTGTCTTTAACTCGTCACTACAGCCACAATTTTCACTCTATCAATGTAATTATTTCAGTAAATCGTAGTCATACTTCAGTAAATAGCCACTCAAACTTATTAGGGTGCTTTTATTCTGAAAGGGCTAAATCTAAATCTTTTGCTTTAATAGGGCTATTCTTGCTATTAAATGATAAATTATGACTATCTAATGACTATTTTATAGTTTAGTAATCGCCCACACACAACCTCTAAATCCTTTCAAAATAAAAGCACCAATGTAATTTATTACCTTAAATGGCAAGATTTTTGTTTCTGACTGGTAAATTTCTACTAGTTATTAAAATATTACACAGTTAGGTAATTATTTACAAATACTTTCTTTAAATCAAAAAGATAGTCAGCTTATTTATGATTGTCAACAATGCACATTGGTCAACCTTTTAATCTTTGACATCTTTTAACCTTGGTCAACTTTTGAATCATTGTCATCTCTTTAATATTGTCATAGTATGACCTTGGTCATCTTTTTAATCATCATCTTTTTAATCGCCATCTTTTGTCATCGTTTTAATCTTTGTCAACGTTTTCTCGCTTTCATCGTTTTCATCGTTTTGCCGTTGTCAACTTTTTGACGTCAGCAGCTTAATCAGCTTTTGTCATCGTTGCGGCAGCAGATCAGCTCTCCCACGTAATTTCTCGAGAAATTACTTTTTCTAGTTAGTGGGAGAGCTGAACAGCTCTCACACTATTGAGATCTTCGCTCTTTATTAGTGGGAGAGCTGAACAGCTCTCACACTATTGAGATCTTCGCTCTTTATTATTAGTGGGAGAGCTGAACAGCTCTCACACTATTGAGATCTTCGCTCTTTATTAGTGGGAGAGCTGAACAGCTCTCACACTATTGAGATCTTCGCTCTTTATTATTATTAGTGGGAGAGCTGAACAGCTCTCACACTATTGAGATCTTCGCTCTTTATTATTATTATTCTTATTATTTCGCCCCGTTTTTCGGTCGCTATCTACTTCTCAACGCTTCATCGCAGAATCATCGTTCAACGTTCTAAACGTGCGTCATCGTTAGACGATGCAGGCTATTACTTTTCACGTTTTCAGCTTTTCAACTTTTAACGTTATTCAACGTTTTCCGTCGTTTTTTTATAATGGTCGTCTATGGGAATCATCGTTCAACTTTCTGTCAACTTCCCTCTTTTCATCAGCGTCTATCATCGTCATACTTTGGCGTAGAAACGTCATTTCAACGTCAAAAGCGTCTATCATCTTTCAACGTTCTCCGTGTAAATCAGCGTCCTCGTATCTTTTATAGTTTTCGACTTGTGAGCGTTTAAATATCGTGTGGTTTTTGTTAAATTTTCAGCTTTTCCATTAGTGTGTATTGGGTCAGTTAGAGTGCGTGATGTCACAGCTACAGTGAGAAGGTGCGCTTTTTTAAGACAGAACTTCTGTCTCTAACTCGTCACTACAGCCACAATTTTTACTCTATCAACGTAATTACTTCACTAAATCGTAGTCATACTTGTCTTCTTTCTAATGATGTGTCTGGATATACCCTCAGACCTATACTTTAGTCGCTATCGACCTCAAAGTGCAGAGAGATCCTGAAATTCTCCCATTGACTCTAATGATAATTTTTGGCAGACGTCTGGAGAAAAACAAGGAGGAGACATATTTTGAAATTGCCACTGTGGCTACAAGCTTTTGTCCTTAAACATAAAATTCACACCATTTGCTCATTGAAGACTTGGGACTCGTAAAATGAAATAATTTTTGTGATAACTATCATGGTTTAGCTGGAACAAGCCTGTTTATACAGGGTGAAACTCTGCTTTTACAGAGCAGAGTGAGCCTGATTTTCCCGCCTTTCGTCTCCATGGCGACGGCGCAGCTGCAGATTTCACTGACAGGTCAAACTGCTGATGCTCAGTGTAGACAGCAGTTCCATGCTTATTACTGATTACTCAACTACACTATTGGATTGTGTAGTAATTAAGCACACACTTCCTCTAAATCCTTTCAAAATAAAAGCACCAAGCCAAATAATTAGCTTTAATAGCAATATTTCAACTTTTAGATGGGTAATTATGACTATTTAAAGATAGATTAACAGTTTAGTAATTACCCACACGTGCTTCCTCTACATCCTTTCAAAATAAAAGCACCAATGCCAATTATTAGCTTTAACTGCACTGTTTTTGCCTTTGAATGGGTAATTAAAGACTAATTGACAGTTACGCTATTACCCCCACACATTTCCTCTAAATCCTTTCAAAATAAAAGCACCAATTACAATTTATTACCTTTAATGGCAAGATTGATTAAAAAAATTTGTGGTTCTGAATACTTACCAATCGTTAATGGGACTACTTTAGAGTTCAGTAAATAGCCACTCAAACTTATTAGGGTGCTTTTATTCTGAAAGGGCTAAATCTAAATCTTTTGCTTTAATAGGGCTATTCTTGCTATTGAATGGTAAATTATGACTATCTAATGACTATTTTATAGTTTAGTAATCGCCTACACACAACCTCTAAATCCTTTCAAAATAAAAGCACCAATGTAATTTATTACCTAAATGGCAAGATTTTTTTTTCTGACTGGTAAATTTTTAATAGTTATTAAACTATTACACAGTTAGGTAATTATTTACAAATACTTTCTTCAAATCAAAAAGATAGTCAGCTTATTTATGATTGTCAACAATGCACATTGGTCAACCTTTTAATCTTTGACATCTTTTAACCTTGGTCAACTTTTGAATCATTGTCATCTCTTTAATATTGTCATAGTATGACCTTGGTCATCTTTTTAATCATCATCTTTTTAATCGCCATCTTTTGTCATCGTTTTAATCTTTGTCAACGTTTTCTCGTTTTCATCGTTTTCATCGTTTTCATCGTTTTGCCGTAGTCAACTTTTTGACGTCAGCAGCTTGATCAGCGTTTGTTATCGTTGCGGCAGCAGATCAGCTCTCCCACGTAATTTCTTGAGAAATTACTTTTTCTAGTTATTATTATTATTCTTATTATTTCGCCCCGTTTTTCGGTCGCTATCTACTTCTCAACGCTTCGTCGTAGAATCGTCGTTCAACGTTCTAAACGTGCGTCATCGTTAGACGATGCAGGCTATTACTTTTCACGTTTTCAGCTTTTCAACTTTTAACGTTATTCAACGTTTTCCGTCGTTTTTTTATAATGGTCGTCTATGGGAATCATCGTTCAACTTTTTGTCAACTTGCCTCTTTTCGTCAGCTTCTGTCATTGTCATACTTTGGCGTAGAAACGTCATTTCAACGTCAAAAGCGTCTATCATCTTTCAGCGTTCTCTGTGTAAATCAGCGTCCTCGTATCTTTTATAGTTTTTGACTTGTGAGCGTTTAAATTTGGTGTGGTTTTTGTTAAATTTTCAGCTTTTCCATTAGTGTGTATTGGGTCTGTTAGAGTGTGTGATGTCACAGCTACAGTGAGAAGGTGCACTTTTTTAAGACAGAACGTCTGTCTCTAACTTGTCACTACAGCCACAATTTTTACTCTATCAACGTAATTACTTCACTAAATCGTAGTCATACTTGTCTTCTTTCTAATGATGTGTCTGGATATACCCTCAGACCTATACTTTAGTCGCTATCAACCTCAAAGCGCAGAGAGATCCTGAAATTCTCCCATTGACTCTAATGATAATTTTCGGCAGACGTCTGGGGAGAAAAACAGAGGAGACATATTTTGAAATTGCCACTGTGGCTACAAGCTTTTATCCTCAAATATAAAATTCACACCATTTGCTCATTGAAGCCTTGGGACTCGTAAAATGAAATAATTTTTGTGATAACTATCATGGTTTAGCTGGAACAAGCCTGTTTATACAGGGTGAAACTCTGCTTTTACAGAGCAGAGTGAGCCTGATTTTCCCGCCTTTCGTCTCCATGGCGACGGCGCAGCTGCAGATTTCACTGACAGGTCAAACTGCTGATGCTCAGTGTAGACAGCAGTTCCATGCTTATTACTGATTAGTCAACTACACTATTGGATTGTGTAGTAATTAAGCACACACTTCCTCTAAATCCTTTCAAAATAAAAGCACCAAGCCAAATAATTAGCTTTAATAGCAATATTTCAACTTTTAGATGGGTAATTATGACTATTTAAAGATAGATTAACAGTTTAGTAATTACCCACACGTGCTTTCTCTACATCCTTTCAAAATAAAAGCACCAATGCCAAATATTAGCTTTAACTGCACTGTTTTTGCCTTTGAATGGGTAATTAAAGACTAATTGACAGTTACGCTATTACCCCCACACATTTCCTCTAAATCCTTTCAAAATAAAAGCACCAATTACAATTTATTACCTTTAATGGCAAGATTGATTAGAAGGTTTGTGGTTCTGCATACTTACCAATCGTTAATGAGACTACTTTAGAGTTCAGTAAATAGCCACTCAAACTTATTAGGGTGCTTTTATTCTGAAAGGGCTAAATCTAAATCTTTTGCTTTAATAGGGCTATTCTTGCTATCGAATGATAAATTATGACTATCTAATGACTATTTTATAGTTTAGTAATTGCCCACACACAACCTCTAAATCCTTTCAAAATAAAAACACCAATGTAATTCATTACCTTAAATGGCAAGATTTTTGTTTCTGACTGGTAAATTTCTACTTGTTATTAAACTATTACACAGTTAGGTAATGCTTTACAAATACATTCTTCAAATCAAAAAGATAGTCAGCTTATTTATGATTGTCAACAATGCACCTTGGTCTACTTTTTAATCTTTGACATCTTTTAACATTGGTCAACTGTTGAATCACTGTCATCTCTTTAATATTGTCATAGTATGACCATGGTCATCTTTTTAATCATCATCTTTTTAATCGCCATCTTTTGTCATCGTTTTAATCTTTGTCAACGTTTTCTCGTTTTCATCGTTTTCATCGTTTTGCCGTAGTCAACTTTTGAACGTAGTCAACTTTTTGACGTCAGCAGCTTAATCAGCGTTTGTCATCGTTGCGGCAGCAGATCAGCTCTCCCACGTAATTTCTCGAGAAATTACTTTTTCTAGTTATTCTTATTATTTCGCCCCGTTTTTCGGTCGCTATCTACTTCTCAACGCTTCATCGCAGAATCATCGTTCAACGTTCTAAACGTGCGTCATCGTTAGACGATGCAGGCTATTACTTTTCACGTTTTCAGCTTTTCAACTTTTAACGTTATTCAACGTTTTCCGTCGTTTTTTTATAATGGTCGTCTATGGGAATCATCGTTCAACTTTCTGTCAACTTCCCTCTTTTCATGAGCGTCTATCATCGTCATACTTTGGCGTAGAAACGTCATTTCAACGTCAAAAGCGTCTATCATCTTTCAACGTTCTCCGTGTAAATCAGCGTCCTCGTATCTTTTATAGTTTTCGACTTGTGAGCGTTTAAATATCGTGTGGTTTTTGTTAAATTTTCAGCTTTTCCATTAGTGTGTATTGGGTCAGTTAGAGTGCGTGATGTCACAGCTACAGTGAGAAGGTGCGCTTTTTTAAGACAGAACTTCTGTCTCTAACTCGTCACTACAGCCACAATTTTTACTCTATCAACGTAATTACTTCACTAAATCGTAGTCATACTTGTCTTCTTTCTAATGATGTGTCTGGATATACCCTCAGACCTATACTTTAGTCGCTATCGACCTCAAAGTGCAGAGAGATCCTGAAATTCTCCCATTGACTCTAATGATAATTTTTGGCAGACGTCTGGAGAAAAACAAGGAGGAGACATATTTTGAAATTGCCACTGTGGCTACAAGCTTTTGTCCTTAAACATAAAATTCACACCATTTGCTCATTGAAGCCTTGGGACTCGTAAAATGAAATAATTTTTGTGATAGCTATCATGGTTTAGCTGAAACAAGCCTGTTTATACAGGGTGAAACTCTGCTTTCACAGAGCAGAGTGAGCCTGATTTTCCCGCCTTTTGTCTCCATGGCGACGGCGCAGCTGCAGATTTGACTGACAGGTCAAAACTGCTGATGCTCTGTGTACAGAGCAGTTCCATGCTTATTATTGATTACTCAACTACAATATTGGATTGTGTAGTAATTAAGCACACACTTCCTCTTAATCCTTTCAAAGTAAAAGCACCAAGCCAAATAATTAGCTTTAATAGCAATATTTCTACTTTTAGATGGGTAATTATGACTATTTAAAGATAGATTAACAGTTTAGTAATTACCCACACATGCTTCCTCTACATCCTTTCAAAATAAAAGCACCAATGCCATTTATTAGCTTTAAATGCACTGTTTTTGCCTTTGAATGGGTAATTATGATTATTTAAAGACTAATTGACAGTTACGCTATTACCCCCACAAATTTCCTCTAAATCCTTTCAAAATAAAAGCACCAATTACAATTTATTACCTTTAATGGCAAGATTGATTAAAAAAAATTGTGGTTCTGAATACTTACCAATCGTTAATGGGACTACTTTAGAGTTCAGTAAATAGCCACTCAAACTTATTAGGGTGCTTTTATTCTGAAAGGGCTAAATCTAAATCTTTTGCTTTAATAGGGCTATTCTTGCTATTGAATGATAAATTATGACTATCTAATGACTATTTTATAGTTTAGTAATTGCCCACACACAACCTCTAAATCCTTTCAAAATAAAAGCACCAATGTAATTTATTACCTAAATGGCAAGATTTTTGTTTCTGACTGGTAAATTTCTACTAGTTATTAAAATATTACACAGTTAGGTAATTATTTACAAATACTTTCTTCAAATCAAAAAGATAGTCAGCTTATTTATGATTGTCAACAATGCACATTGGTCAACCTTTTAATCTTTGACATCTTTTAACCTTGGTCAACTTTTGAATCATTGTCATCTCTTTAATATTGTCATAGTATGACCTTGGTCATCTTTTTAATCATCATCTTTTTAATCGCCATCTTTTGTCATCGTTTTAATCTTTGTCAACGTTTTCTCGTTTTCATCGTTTTGCCGTAGTCAACTTTTTGACTTCAGCAGCTTAATCAGCGTTTGTCATCGTTGCGGCAGCAGATCAGCTCTCCCACGTAATTTCTCGAGAAATTACTTTTTCTAGTTTTTCTTATTATTATTATTTCGCCCCGTTTTTCGGTCGCTTTCATCGTCTCAACGCTTCGTCGTAGAATCGCCGTTCAACTTTCTAAACGTGTGTCGTCTTTAGGAGATGGGGGCTATTATTTTTCACGTTTTCAGCTTTTCAACTTTTAACGTTATTCAACGTTTTCCGTCGTTTTTTTATAATGGTCGTCTATGGGAATCATCGTTCAACTTTTTGTCAACTTGCCTCTTTTCGTCAGCTTCTGTCATCGTCATACTTTGGCGTAGAAACATCATTTCAACGTCAAAAGCGTCTATCATCTTTCAGCGTTCTCCGTGTAAATCAGCGTCCTCGTGTCTTTTATAGTTTTCGACTTGTGAGCGTTTAAATATGGTGTGGTTTTTGTTAAATTTTCAGCTTTTCCATTAGTGTGTATTGGGTCAGTTAGAGTGCGTGATGTCACAGCTACAGTGAGAAGGTGCGCCTTTTTAAGACAGAACTTCTGTCTCTAACTCGTCACTACAGCCACAATTTTTACTCTATCAACATAATTACTTCACTAAATCGTAGTCATACTTGTCTTCTTTCTAATGATGTGTCTGGATATACCCTCAGACCTATACTTTAGTCGCTATCATCCTCAAAGCGCAGAGAGATCCCGAAATTCTCCCATAGACTCTAATGATAATTTTCGGCAGACGTCTGGGGAGAAAAACAGAGGAGACATATTTTGAAATTGCCACTGTGGCTACAAGCTTTTATCCTCAAACATAAAATTCACACCATTTGCTCATTGAAGCCTTGGGACTCGTAAAATGAAATAATTTTTGTGATAACTATCATGGTTTAGCTGGAACAAGCCTGTTTATACAGGGTAAAACTCTGCTTTTACAGAGCAGAGTGAGCCTGATTTTCCCGCCTTTCGTCTCCATGGCGACGGCGCAGCTGCAGATATCACTGACAGGTCAAACTCCTGATGCTCAGTGTAGACAGCAGTTCCATGCTTATTACAGATTACTCAACTACACTATTGGATTGTGTAGTAATTAAGCACACACTTCCTCTAAATCCTTTCAAAAATAAAAGCACCAAGCCAAATAATTAGCTTTAATAGCAATATTTCAACTTTAGATGGGTAATTATGGCTATTTAAAGATAGATTAACAGTTTAGTAATTACCACACGTGCTTCCTCTACATCCTTTCAAAATAAAAGCACCAATGCCAATTATTAGCTTTAACTACACTGTTTTTGCCTTTGAATGGGTAATTAAAGACTAATTGACAGTTACGCTATTACCCCCACACATTTCCTCTAAATCCTTTCAAAATAAAAGCACCAATTACAATTATTACCTTTAATGGCAAGATTGATTAAAAAAAATTTGTGGTTCTGAATACTTACCAATCGTTAATGGGACTACTTTAGAGTTCAGTAAATAGCCACTCAAACTTATTAGGGTGCTTTTATTCTGAAAGGGCTAAATCTAAATCTTTTGCTTTAATAGGGCTATTCTTGCTATTGAATGATAAATTATGACTATCTAATGACTATTTTATAGTTTAGTAATCGCCCACACACAACCTCTAAATCCTTTCAAAATAAAAGCACCAATGTAATTTATTACCTTAAATGGCAAGATTTTTGTTTCTTACTGGTAAATTTCTACTAGTTATTAAAATATTACACAGTTAGGTAATTATTTACAAATACTTTCTTCAAATCAAAAAGATAGTCAGCTTATTTATGATTGTCAACAATGCACATTGGTCAACCTTTTAATCTTTGACATCTTTTAACCATGGTCAACTTTTGAATCATTGTCATCTCTTTAATATTGTCATAGTATGACCTTGGTCATCTTTTTAATCATCATCTTTTTAATCGCCATCTTTTGTCATCGTTTTAATCTTTGTCAACGTTTTCTCGTTTTCATCGTTTTGCCGTAGTCAACTTTTTGACGTCAGCAGCTTAATCAGCGTTTGTCATCGTTGCGGCAGCAGATCAGCTCTCCCACGTAATTTCTCGAGAAATTACTTTCTAGTTTTTCTTCTTATTTCGCCCCGTTTTTCGGTCGCTTTCATCGTCTCAACGCTTCGTCGTAGAATCGCCGTTCAACTTTCTAAACGTGTGTCGTCTTTAGGGGATGGGGGCTATTACTTTTCACATTTTCAGCTTTTCAACTTTTAACGTTATTCAACGTTTTTCGTCGTTTTTTTATAATGGTCGTCTATGGGAATCATCGTTCAACTTTTTGTCAACTTGCCTCTTTTCGTCAGCTTCTATCATCGTCATACTTTGGCGTAGAAACGTCATTTCAACGTCAAAAGCGTCTATCATCGTTCAACGTTCTCCGTGTAAATCAGCGTCCTCGTATCTTTTATAGTTTTCGACTTGTGAGCGTTTAAATATGGTGTGGTTTTTGTTAAATTTTCAGCTTTTCCATTAGTGTGTATTGGGTCAGTTAGAGTGCGTGATGTCACAGCTACAGTGAGAAGGTGCGCTTTTTTAAGACAGAACTTCTGTCTCTAACTCGTCACTACAGCCACAATTTTTACTCTATCAACATAATTACTTCACTAAATCGTAGTCATACTTGTCTTCTTTCTAATGATGTGTCTGGATATACCCTCAGACCTATACTTTAGTCGCTATCAACCTCAAAGCGCAGAGAGATCCCGAAATTCTCCCATAGACTCTAATGATAATTTTCGGCAGACGTCTGGGGAGAAAAACAGAGGAGACATATTTTGAAATTGCCACTGTGGCTACAAGCTTTTTTCCTCAAACATAAAATTCACACCATTTGCTCATTGAAGCCTTGGGACTCGTAAAATGAAATAATTTTTGTCATAACTATCATGGTTTAGCTGGAACAAGCCTGTTTATACAGGGTGAAACTCTGCTTTTACAGAGCAGAGTGAGCCTGATTTTCCCGCCTTTTGTCTCCATGGCGACGGCGCAGCTGCAGATTTGACTGATGCTCAGTGTACAGAGCAGTTCCATGCTTGTTACTGATTAGTCAACCACACTATTGGATTGTGTAGTGATTAAGCACGCACTTCCTCTAAATCCTTTCAAAATAAAAGCACCAAGCCAAATAATTAGCTTTAATAGCAGTATTTCTGCTTTTAGATGGGTAATTATGACTTTTTAAAAGATAGATTAACAGTTTAGTAATTACCCACACATGCTTCCTCTAAATCCTTTCAAAATAAAAGCACCAATGCCAATTATTAGCGTTAACTGCACTGTTTTTGCCTTTGAATGGGTAATTATGATTATTTAAAGACTAATTGACAGTTACGCTATTACCCCCACACATTTCCTCAAAATCCTTTAAAAATAAAAGCACTAATTACAATTTATTACCTTTAATGGCAAGATTGATTAGAAAATTTGTGGTTTTGAATACTTGCCAATCGTTATAGAGATTACTTTAGAGTTCAGTAAATAGCCACTCAAACTTATTAGGGTGCTTTTATTCTGAAAGGGCTAAATCTAAATCTTTTGCTTTAATAGGGCTATTGTTGCTATTAAATGATAAATTATGACTATCTAATGACTATTTTATAGTTTAGTAATCGCCCACACACAACCTCTAAATCCTTTCAAAATAAAAGCACCGATGTAATTTATTACCTTAAATGGCAAGACTTTCGTTTCTGACTGGTAAATTTCTACTAGTTATTAAACTATTACACAGTTAGGTAATTATTTACAAATACTTTCTTCAAATCAAAAAGATAGTCAGCTTATTTATGATTGTCAACAATGCACTCTGGTCAACTTTTTAATCTTTGACATCTTTTTACCTTGGTCAACTTTTGAGTCATTGTCATATTTTAATCTTGTCTTAGTATGACCTTGGTCATCTTTTTAATCATCATCTTTTTAATCGCCATCTTTTGTCATCGTTTTAATCTTTGTCATCGTTTTCTCGTTTTCATCGTTTTGCCGTAGTCAACTTTTGGACGTAGTCAACTTTTTGACGTCAGCAGCTTAATCAGCGTTTGTCATCGTTGCGGCAGCAGATCAGCTCTCCCACGTAATTTCTCGAGAAATTACTTTTTCTAGTTATTTATCGTTTTTCTCCAGTGTGAGTAATGATTGTTTTTTACATAATTGAGTTTCACAGTTTCACCTCTTAGTACAACTATTGGTCCTTTTGTGATACTTACACCAGCCAGGGAGCTACAGTAAATATACGCACATTTGTACTTCTCAGTTCTGGATACATCTAAACGTGCTTACGCTGAGGCCCCAGGTTTTGTATTCATCTTGTGTCCAATTACATCAGGCAAACCGGATCTCGATGGAAAATGGGCTTTAATGTTGCCCTAATCAACCGCATTAAATGGGAACTTGATGACTTTTTTTTTTTTGTTCTGTACAGCAGTTCAACAAGCAACAAGCAGCATGTATTAGGCTAAATGCCATATTGTGATGGACAGCTTTGCTTTTACAACAAGAGTATATAGGAAAAATATATACACTCTTCTTGATTAATGGTTTATGAAATATTTTATTTAGTCAATCCTAAATGTATGTGATGTTGCTGTGTTGGTGGACAGGTTGAGTTTTTGCTGTGGGGTGTGTGTGCAGGGTGCAAACAATCGGTGCAAAGTAAAGCAGGGATGTACCATAGGCTGACACATTCATAACTAAACAACTGCTGTACTGTGGTTTACCTTTGAGATTAATACTAATACCAATAATAGTGTTAAGGTATGTGCACATACTCATACAAACATGTCATCAACATATCATATACATACACATATGCATTGTTATACATATCTCATACTAATTAATAATAGCCATGACATACAACATCACAATTTCCATATTTACACATTATTGATTTTGGTATAAGTATCAGTAATACTTACAGTTGGGTTTAGAAAACCTGTTTATTAGTTCAGGTGTTCAGTGTCCCACTACAAGGTTAGTAAAGCTTGAGGCAGACTTTGGTGCATGAACAATGCCATTTGTGAAAGCCAGGGTGATAGGAGGAGCTCGGCCACTATGCCCAGCCAACGAGCGGAGGAGAGAAACCTCATGTACACATGTTTACATCTGATGATTAGCTTGATTAGGTGTGTCAGTTATTGACTAAACACACCTGGTCAAGGTAATTATTATTAGTTGGGGCAGGGAGAGTTGGAAAACCAGCACCTGGCTGCATGACGGTATCCCGGACTCCAGCGTTAACATTGACGGCTTCTGTGCCGTGCGCTTTGACAGAGACAGAGTGGGGACCAAGAATAAGTGTGTGTGTGTGTGTGTGGGGGGGGGGGGGGGGGGGGATGGGTGGTGTCATCCTGGACATGTGACGGACAAAGGGCAGATCTGCAGCCCTGATATCAAATTGCTGCTGGCTGTGGGCCTCTGTCCATATTATCTACCCAGAGAGTTTCCACACGTTCCTCATCAGTGTTTACGTAACAACACCAGGAAAGTGTGGAGGGGTATGAGGACCATCACTAGTTACAAATCCAGCAGCCAGGTGATTGAGGGGTCCAAGGACCAGGCCAACGAACTTAATAACTTCTTTAACAAACTCCAGGTTGGGTCTCTAAGCCCCCCACTGCTTGTGATGGACCCCCCTTCACATCACCCACAGGGCTCATCCACCTTACACACCATCACAGCAGATCAGGTGAGAAAGGAGCTGAACAAGCTTCATCCAAAAAGGCTGCAGGACCTGATGGAATCAGCCCAAGGGTGCTGAAAGTCTGTGCTCCCCAGCTGTGTGGTGTCCTCCAACATATCTTCAACCTGAGCCTGCAGCTGGAGAGAGTTCCTCTTGGGTGGAAAATGTCATGCATTGTGCCAGTGAATGCGACGCCAAATCCCAGAGTCCTCAACGACTACGGAACTGTGGCCCTGACCTCTCACGTCATGAAGGCTTTTGAGAGGCTGATCATGGACAGCGTTCTATGATCAAACCTTCAGTACCTTCACCCCCTCCAGTTTGCATATCAACCCCATTTAGGAGTGGATGACGCCATCATACTTCCGCTCCCGAGGATCATGTTCTTTGATGTCTCCAGTGCATTCAACAACATGCACTGGAGACATCAAGGGTGGGGGGGTTGAAGATGCTGGTCAAACTCCCTCCCACCCCCTACACAGTGTGCTGGCTGGACAGAGGAGCACCTTCAGCCAGAGGCTGATCAGTATTAGGTGCTCCACAGAACGCCACCAGAGATCCTTCCTATCGGTGCCATCAGGCTGTACAACTCCTCCTCTCTCTGTAAGGGTTGATCTTCATCCATGCAGTAACATGTATAATAAAACTTTAGCTAGTAATTAGATATAATTCGACAATAGTAATTAGACTTGATGTGAATGTGTGTAGATGTGTTAGCCTTCTTATTTTTAATCTCCCGTCCTCCTTGTGTGTAAATCCATCTGTGACAGCAATCAAAGTGTGCAAAATAATTTCCCTCTGGGATTAATAAAGTTTTTTGAGTATTGAATCTTAGTGTCACCAACGGATCAACAGCTGTAGAAAAGTACTCATGGAGCTACCGCAGACTTACGCAGATTTCTACTTGACATAGTTATTGAGACATCTAAACGTTTTAGATTCATTCCCATCATCAGCCTGATGATGGGAACGATTCAGTGTACAGTGTAAATAGGAAATGTTAGAGAATATTTAGAGAGAGCACAACTGACCTGGATTTCTGAGAGATGCAGCACTGTCTTCTTATAAGAGATCACATCAAAATCCACAGCTTTCCACACAGAGTGGCCGAGAAGGCTGCCTACATTCCTCTTCCGGGTGATGACAATCAGGTACATACCTGTGTATTGTAAATTATCAGTTACAGTTGTCTTTCCATAATAGTTACTAACAATGGCAGCTTGTGCACCAACCTGCTACAAGGCGCATAGTTCCCATGATGCCACATATAGGTCTGGTAACTGCAGAAGAAGGAACATCTTTTTTACCTGTATAAATTAAAAACAAAATTTAAAAAGTGATGTTTTTTCCTTTAAGGATTTTGTACATTTCACACACAGTATGAGTATTTTTACTGCACTGTTGTTAAATATTGTCCTTAGTGTTTGTGATGAACATAATGTCTTCCTACCTGCAAGGGTTATCTCATTTGAGACCCTATCAATAGCCAGCACAGCATCAGCCCCTTCATCACAGGCTTCGACAAAAAATTTCTCAGGGGTTGTGTGCCTGAGACAATGACAAGTCAGATTACAACAAGCAAATATTTGATCATGTTCATCACCCTAGCACTAAAACAAGAGTTAATCTGACAATGGCAGCAACAAAGTGTTCACAAATAACAAAATTGCTCTGTAATAAAAGATCCGTCACTAAAAAGATTCTTTGATGTATCATTTGCTTCAGCAGCACCCGAGGCACCAAACTGTTGAACAGCTGAAATCATACATCTAGCAACAATAAAATAATCTCAGCAACTAAACTTGTTACGTGATGTACAACAATGTGATGCACCACAGTGGCCAAAATGCATATGAAATATCAGCAAATTTAAAATGAGCAGATATATTTTTTTAAAATGACTCATCAACTTAAGATTTTGTCATTAAACGGTCATAATTTTATTTTTGATTGCTAGAACTCTATAGAAAATTTCCACCACAGCTTGGTTATAAAGAGGCATATGTAATTTAATATAAAAATAAAGAAAAATAAAAATAATGGGGGAAGCAAATCAAAAACATGGATGTTGATCGTGCACATCAACAAACCAAAAACCAGCTGGGGAGATCAGTGCACACACCACGATGGTGTGATGTAAAGAGTCCACAATCCTCAAGTTGCTTTTGTCTTTTAACCCCTCTGTCCGACTACAGTGAAATGTCTGTGTAGTCTAATCAGACTGCATGCACCACCTCATCCCTGTCGCCGTGTGTGTGGAGATGTTTACATTCTCACACCTGCATCACTGGCATCTATACTATAATTGGCTGTCACAGGCGACCAGCAGTTCGTAGTCTTGGCGATCCATGCACTACTAAATAATACGGTGATGTTGTCTTGTGGGTCAAATGATAATGATGAGAAGTCCTCGCCTAATTTATTCCACAGTTTTACACCTCTTATTCAAAAAATTTTTTGGTTGTGCGTATAGTATGAATTTTAAAATTTGACTGTCCCCTTAGGTTATATTAATATCTCTTTCTTTAAATAGTTTTTGAATTCCACCAGGTAATAAATTTTTCCTGGCTTTATACATGAACACAGCAGTCTGGTATTGCACTAGATCAAATAATTTTAACAATTTAGACTCCATGAAGGCAACATTGGTCCCTATATCCCAACCTATACACAATGCTTGTGGCTCTTTTTTGTAAAATAACAATGGTTGAAGGAGTGGTTGAAGTGTGCAGTGAACAATACAGAATACATAGTGCATTCCAGTCCAAGATATTTCTAACCCTTGCCAATATAGATATATTTTCAGCCATTTTGTTTTGTATATATCTGATATGAGATTACCAGGAAAATTTATGATCCACTATCACACCTAGAAATTTCATTTCATATACTCTTTCTATATCAGCTGCCCCAATTTTTAATGTAAGGTCGATATCTTGTCTATGATTCCAAATACCATGAATTTAGTTGTATCCAAATTCAGAGATAGTATATTACTATCACACCATCTTTTTAAGCTTTTCAACTTCCTGTGAAACCAGTCCAAAGAGTTGCTGTAAGTTTTGGTTTTCACCTGATGCCCATATAGTAGTGCTTTACCACAGCAGCTGGAGGCTTCAGACGTGATCGGCCCAATGGAGCTGCATCTGGGGATCCCTCAAATGACATTTGAGAGGCTGGCGCGTAAGCATCTGAAGGATGGATCCGAAGGCCTAGCAGAGCTTGTACTTTTTAAGACTGCTCAGGAAGTTCAACCTGCCCCAGGAGCTGCTGACCATCTTTTACACAGCCATCATCCAGTCTGTCCTCTGCACCTCCATCACTGTGTGGTTTGGTTCAACCACCAAGCAGGACTGGCACAGATTGCAGCGGGGGGTCCAGTTAGGAGCGAAGATCATTGGAACTAAGCTCCCCTTCATTGAGCATCTGTACCGGTCCAGACTCAGAAAATGGGCTGTCAGCATCACTGCTAACCCCACAAACTCCTCCCCTCTGGCAGGCATCACAGAGCAGGCCACCAGAACCACTAGATACAGAGTCAACTTCTTCTTCAGCTGAACTTTCCAATCACATAGAGAAAGGACTAAATGAAACATGTGTGCTGCCATTTTTAAATTTATCCTATTTTATCTTACTAATTTTTATGCTAATAACTTATGTAAATAAGTGTTTTTATACCTGAACATTAATAGTTTACACATTATGTACGGTTATAAAGACTGAGTCAGACACACAAACAACATACATCAACGTGAATCTTCATCCCTAACATTAGAAACTCGTGTTTCATTTGCTAAGTCACATAAGGGAAGACTAGTAGGAGGTGGTAAAGAAAGACTGGCAGGGCAGGATGTGGTGACGAGACGTGAAAAACCTTGGGCGTGTCGGTTCAACTACATAAGATCTAACGTTTAATAACTACGAGTAGTTTTGACGTGATGAAATTTCCACCAGAAAGACAGCAATAAATGTAAGGCAAAGCTGCTAAACATTTGCTACTAGCTAACTAAACTAACTTTCTGCATCTGTTGTAAGCAACATTCATAAACATCTACTGATAAGTGTACATAGTGCGACCGACATGTATTTTTCATAATGAGGCACAATGAGGTGAAACTTAACTTGGTTCTTGCTCATCCAGTAGTCAGTCAGCGAACTTCAGCCGCTGTGTGAGCTAACCTATCGCTACTCCTAAACGGCAGCTCTCGTGTTAGCACACTCATAATTCGCCTCCTGTTTTCAATTTCAATTGCATAAATATGTTTAGAGAGGACAGAAAAACGAGACCATACGTGTACTTACAAATTATATCGCTCGTACACCGTCGCCATCTTCATTCCCGACCCTGACCTCCGTGACGACACCAAAGTGGGCGTGCTTCTTCTTCTTCTTCTTCTTCTTCTTCTTCTTCTTCTTCTTCTTGCTCAATGGCAGCTTGCGGTCTGTAAGTTGCGCACTACCGCCACCAACTAGGCTTTTCTATGGCGTTACTACATATGGTCTATTTATTGGGGTAACAAAACAAAAACAAACAAACAAACAAAAGAAATATATATTCTTTACTTTAATCCAATCTCCTCAAGAAAACAGAAAAGTGCTCTACTCCTGACATTCCCCACCCCTACACTTGCAGCTCTATTTTAACCTTCTGCAGAAAATCAATCTTTTTTTCCTTTGTCTATTATATAAAGGACAATGTGTGTGTGCTTCTGTTCGTGGACTTTAACTCAGCCTTCAGTATGTTCACTCCACCATAAACTGACCCAGCTCACCATCCCCTGTCTTATGTGTCAGTGGATCAGGAGCTTCTTTGCTGACTGGACCATCGGCTGCAGTCTGTGCCTGTCCTGCTTGGTGGCTGAACCAAACCACATGGTAATGGAGGTGCAGAGGAAAGACTGGATGATGGCCATGTAGAAGATGGCCAGCAGCTCTTGGTGCAGATTGAACTTTCTGAACTGAACTTTCTTGTAGACGTGTGTAGTTTTATTATGTGTATGTAATATAAAGTGTGTTTTTAAAACAATACTTTTGAACATTATATCAACATGTTGATTTTGTGGTCCTGTATATAATAATAATAATAATAATAATAATAATAATAATAATAGTAGAACAAATAGAGTTTTCGATTTCAGAAAGCAAGGTTATCGAAACTCAGAGACAGTTACTATGGCAACTTACTCTATGAACCTAACCTGGTCGCGAGCAGGTTTTATTCGGGAAACCTAGCGTTTCCTTCGGTCTCCGCCCCTTTTTAAAGTGAACACTGTTTAAATACCTCATTTAATCTTTCAGTACATTCATAGATTTCACCTGTTTCCTTCGCGCAGAGACCAAAATGGCATGTCCGTTTCTAGAGGATCCTGTAGATGAGGACGCTGTATTAATTCACACGGCATTGAATTTACGCCGCAAGAAGATTTTGACGCCACAAGTTATTTTGTCATATTACTGTGCATATTTATTTGAGCGGTACTATTTTCTCTAGACTCCATGTATATTAATAATCTTATTCTCCCATACATCAGACACATCACCCATCGTGGCCGTGCTCTTACATTCGAGCAGGATCTTTGTGTTGCGTTACGTTTTTTTTTTTTACAAACGGTAGTTTTCTTTTTAACGTTGGAGATGCTGAGCATGTTAGTAAAGCGACTGTATATAGAATAGTTCGACCTCAAGCGATTTCCTTGCCACAAAATCCTCAGAGCCATCTAAGAGAAGTTTCACAGGATTGCAGGTATGTGGTATTTAATTCATTTCTGTAAGGTTAATCTGAAAAATGATGATCAGTTAATAACATCTTGCTGTGACCTCTGGAAATAAACTAAGAAATGCACAGGTGCACTGACTACTCTTTGTAATTGTCAAAGACTACATCACCATACTGTCAGGCCCCGGTTCTGTTTTCAGTTTTATTTTGTAACTCTTCCGGTTTCTGTTCACGTTCACTGTTTTATTTTGTAGCACTTCCCTTTCGCGTCACGCCACAGCAGTCCCCGCTTCACCTCCGGTTTTCAGTTACGCACCTGTGTCTCATCTGGTTAGCCCCCGTTCCACGTCTCGGTCTCATTACACACACACCTGTCTAGAATCTGTAATCACTCACCTGTGTATTTAACCACCACCAGTTCCCATAGCCCCCTGCCAGACCGTTGTATGCTAGTCATCACCTTCCAGCGCTTCGTTATCCTGCCTGCATGTTCCTTGATCCTGTTTTTGTTTCGTGACTCCTGATTCCCGTCTACTCCCGAACTGTACCGTCGCCTGGAAAGATCTAATGATACCGACCTGACCGCCCGACGCCGAGATAGCCCGCTCCTTACCGGTACTGTAAACTTTGTCGTCCTGTTACCGAACCTCTGCCTGCCCCTGGACCTGATTCAGCCTGCTCCGTCTGTACCGATATCTGTGACCTATTGGGTATGACCCGGACCGTCTGTTATATCGAAAACTGGATTAAACCTTTAAATACTACTATCTGTCTGAGATCTCTGCGCTGTGCATGTGGGTCCTTTCTCTGCCGTTCCATGACAGAACGATCTGGCCAGACTTGGACCCAGCCAGCACCCAGGGCTGTTACGTTTTTTTCTTTTCCCTTTTTTCTATGTTTACGCGCCTCCGTGCATAACCGTGCACCGGAGCGATGGAGTTTTTTCCCCCGAGTTTACCGGAGGATATCCGCGGGGATTTCCAGCGACTGGCGAACAAATACGCGGAAGCGCCCAGCGTTGATGCACGTCTCCGTCTGGTGAAGCTGGCGCTCGAGATTTTGGAGGACGAATGGTGGTGGCTTGAGTATCCCGGGGTGCAGGCGTTCTATGACCGACTCCGGCAGATGAAGAGGGGTCTGGCACGCGCTCTGCGCGCATCGTCCGCCTGTGCTGCCGCAGCTGCTCCCGCCGCCGTTCCCCCGGCGGTTCTCGTTCCTGTCACCGCTCCGGCGGCTCACGTTCCGGTTCCGGTCGCCGCTCCGGCGGCTAATGCCTCTACTCCTGTTGTCGCTCCAGCAGATCCTGTTTCCGTTCCTGTCGCCACTTCGGCGGTTCACGTCTCAGTTCCTGCCGCCGCTCCGGCGCCTCCAACCCAAGCTCCAAACGCCGCCCCCTCTGTTCGCCACTCGGACCCAGCTACAGAGACCCAGCCCCCGCCGCTCTCAGCGCCTCCGACGACGGTCAGCCGCAGGCGCTCTGGACGACGTCGGCGAGGGCGCGGTTCCAGAGTCCTGGGCTCCGAGACCTCGGTCGTGGTGACCGAGCAGCTCCCTTCTCCGGCAGGGGACTCCCGTGGTTCCCCCACTGACTGTGTCACGCCTATAGCAGTCTGCCCCTGGACCTGATTCAGCCTGCTCCGTCTGTACCGATATCTGTGACCTATTGTGTATGACCCGGACTGTCTGTTATATCGAGAACTGGATTAAACCTTTAAATTCTACTATCTGTCTGAGATCTCTGTGCTGTGCACGTGGGTCCTTTCTTTGCCGTTCCGTGACACATACTGTAACTGACGTATCATTGTTTACACCACCAAGATCACATGTGATGCTGTACATATTATAACAAACGTGAAGGCCAAGTGGCCCAGCTCTGGTCATGACTCATGAATATATTGTGAGTCAACCCTAAGTAACAGGCTGCACTGTGGTAAGTACATGTATGCCCTATACACTTATTTCAATGCATGCACTACACACTCACGGGAGCACTTCTATGCAGCACTAATGTAATGTGAACTTTCTTCTAGGAGAGATTGACGGCTTTCTGCTGGAGATAGGGGTTACCGATGCCAACCCACACTACTGACCACTTACCCAGAACCTGAAGCAGGCCCCCAGCAGCGTTTTAATGTGGCACTGCAGAACAAGAGCCCGGGTGGAAATGACCATAGGCCGATTGAAAGCACGTCACCTCAGGGTAAGACCTGAGAGGCATGTGACATTAATGTGGCATGTGTTGTTCTCCACAATATTGCAATTATTAGAGGGGAGCAACACCCTGCCCTACAAATATAAGACCCTGAGGAAGACTCCTTCCATCATGGTAATCTGCAGGGTGGATGGACAGTCAGAGATGTGATTTGCCGTAATGTCTCAATCAACCATCACCACCACCAATAAAAGAAACTGAATAAATGCAAATCATAATTTATTTGGTTTTCTTCATTTACTAAAAATACAAAGGCAATTGTTAGATTTTATGATTATTCCAATAATTCACACAATTCACCTTTAACTATACACTGATCTCCAGCTTTTGTTTGAGAATTTCAATTTCTAGATCTGTCTTTTCAATCTGGCGGTCCAAGTATAACATTTCCTTGAGATTTAGTTTATACAACTCTGTAACCGGTAACTGAAAATACAAAAGATTTAGAGTTACAAAACATAGTTCCTCATTACTCTTACAGAATTGAACTCTGGCATTCACTGAACATCACTGAACTGTGTGCATCTGTGCCGCAGAATGTGACGGACCCTCCTCCTACTGTTCTTCCACAAGCGTGCAAGCGCGATCAGAGCGTTTAAGTCACTGGGCAGATCTCTCGCCGCTAGGCAGTTTTTGACGCGCCGGGAGAGGCCGCGAATGAATACGTCACCCAACGCAGTGGCATCCCAACCGGCCTCCGCCGCCAGGGTCCGGAACTCAATGGCATACTTGGCGGTGGATCTTCCACCCTGCCGGATGTTCACCAGCCGCTGTGCCGCTTCGCGCCCCGGGGTGACCTCCTGGAATATCTGTTTTAGCGCCACCGAAAAGGTGGCGAAAGTGGACACACAGGGAGAGCCATTTTGCCACTCCGCTGTCGCCCACGCCTCCGCGTCTCCCGTCAGGTGCGAAATGGCGTACGCCACTCAGGATCGCTCCGTGGGGAATGCAGGCGAATGCAATTCGAAATGGATCTCACACTGCGTGAGAAAGGCGCAACAGTCTCCAGACTCACCCGAGAACCGCGTAGGTGCTCCCAGTCTGGTCTCTGGAGCTGCAGACAGGGGAGCCGCCGCGGCCAAGATTGCTGCCGCCGGTGCGGTGACCTGGATCGGCGTCGCTTCTCCAGCTGATCCCTGGGTCAATCGGTTCACCGCCTCCGTCAATCCCGCTACCGCGTTCTCCTGCCGAAGCGCACATTCGGCTAACTTCTGGAGCGCCGCATTTATCTTCTCCTCCTGCTCGGTGAGTCGCTGCCCCTGAGCCAGGAGCTGTGCCCGGAGGTTCTCTGCACTGGCTGGGTCCATTTCTGGCCAGATTGTTCTGTCAGACTTGGGCAGGTGTCGGACCCACATGCACAGTACACAGGAGTATTGAGGAGTGAATCAGGGTTTATTGCACAAACGTTGTCAATCAGTCCAGGTCATACACGGAATGGCTCAGCATTAGGTACAGGAAAGGAACAGATGAGATCAGGTCCAGGAGGCAGGCAATCGTTCGGTACACAGAGAAACTCAGCGACGGTACAGGTAAGGGCTAGACAAACTCACTGGTCAGACGGTCGGGCAAAGGTCAATATCCAAGCGAAGGTACTGTGACGGGTTAGGCAGGAATTGGCGGTCAGAAGCAGGCAAGATCAATAACATGAGACAATCGACTAGAACGCTGGATAGTGGTACGATGACTCGACAATCTGGCGTCTGACTGTGGGCTGAGGTGGTGCTTAAGTACTGAGTATAATAGCTAATTATTGTCAGGTGTGCATGGTGAACCGGGATGAGAACAGCTGAGATGAAAACAGGAAGTCCTTTCAGACTAAAACAGGAAATGACATGAAACGTGACACACAGCATCAGCTTGATTAAGATCAAAGTCTAAGAATGTTCAGTTCTGGGTCTAATCAACAAGTGCAGAATGCATGGTTGCTATACAGAGTCAGAAACGAACACAAGAAGCATTAAAGTACAATTTTTCCATTACACCATAAAACAAAAAACAGGGTCTATGTGAATAATGAGTCCATGACAGGCGGATGCAGAGTCCGGATTTTTCCTTATGGAGGGTGGTGGCGAGGAGAGTCTCGGCCGCGCAACCGCGCAGCCGCCAGGCCGAGATGGCACATTCTGTGCCCCAAGACAAGGCTGGAGTTCTAGGGGGGCGGCGTCTTAACAAGACGCACACGGTGGTGCTTTCCAGGCGGGCGACGCTCCAGTAGACAGGGGAGGCGCACTGGTCAGCGACGACCGAGGCCGCACCATGGCAGCGCCTACCCTGCCACCGGATGCGTCCAGGGCGAGACCACCCATTGAGCAGACGAGACATAAGCCCGCGGGGTGCCGGAACCAAGGAGCAGGACAGACGTGGGACTAGAACCAGAGACGAGGGCAGGTGTGGTGACAGAACCAAAACCAGAGACGAGGACAGACGAGATGCCGGAGCCAGGACCAGAGATGATAGTAGACGAGACGATGGAACCAGGACCACAGACGCAGACAGATGAGACGACGGAACCAGGACCAGAGACGCAGACAGACGAGATGACGGAACCAGGACCAGAGGCAACGACAGACGAGAAGACGGAATCAGGACCAGAGATGACGACAGACGAGGCGTCAGGACCCGAGACGTCTCCAGACGTGAAGCCTTGGCGGACGCCGTTGGTGCTGGACCATCAGGAATTGAGGCAGTTGTGGACAGGGCAGGGGCACCAGGATTCGGACTGCCAGGGATGAACCCAGCTGTGGTCCCCTGCGCACCCCCACATCCTTCAGGTCGGAGCCCCAGGTCGGCGGACGCCACCCTGGACCCCTAGACCCTGCTGCCGAGACTGGAGCGGCCCCTTCAGGAGGGCCCACAGGAACTACAGCAGGAGCGACCCCTGGAGGGCTGACGAGAACTAGAGCAGGAGCGACCCCTGGAGGGCTGACGGGAACTAGAGCAGGAGCGACCCCTGGAGGGCCAACGGGAACTAGAGCAGGAGTGACCTCTTTGTGGTCGATGGGAACTAGAGCAGGAACGATCTCTCCGTGGTTGATGGGAACTCGAGCAGGAGGGATCTCTCCGTGGTCGACGGGAACTAGAGCAGGAGCGACCTCTTCGTGGTCGACGGGAACTAGAGCAGGAGTGACCTCTCCGTGGTCGACGGGAACTAGAGCAGGAGCAACCTTTTTGTGGTCAACGGGAACTAAAGCAGGAGCGACCTCTTCGTGGTCGACAGGAGCAGGAGCGACCTCTTCGTGGTTGGCAGGAGCAATAGCGACCTCTTCGTGGTCGGCAGGAGCAATAGCGACCTCTTCGTGGTCGGCGGGAGCATGAGCGACCTCTTCGTGGTCGGCAGGAGCAGGAGCAGGAACAACCGCTCCAGGGCCGACAAGAGCAGGAACAACCACTTCGGGCCGACAAGAGGAGTGTGGGTGCCGACAGGGGCGCAGACTAAGGCGTAGACTGTGACGCAGGAACCAATGCAGCCTGTGACGCAGGAACCAATGCAGCCTATGACTTAGGGGCTAATACAGGCTGAGGCGGAAGAGTTGATGCAGGCTGAGGCGGAAGAGTTGATGCAGGCTAGGGTAGAAGAGTTGATGCAGGCTGAGACACAGGAGTTGATGCAGGCTGAGACGCAGGAGTTGATGCAGGCTGAGACGAAGAAGTTGATGCAGGCTGAGACTCAGGAACTGAAGCAGGCTGGGACGCAGGGGCTGAAACAGGCTGGGATGCAGGAGCTGAAGCAGGCTGGAACGCAGTGGCTGAAGCAGGCTCTGACTGCGGCTCAGTGAATCCCAGGGCCTCACGCAGTGCGGGTTGTCTGATGGCGAGCGCAGTTGCTTCACAGAAGAGGTTGTCTTTGATATCTGGGTCGGACGTTGCCTCGGCAGAGTTTAAGTAGTGGGCGAACAGGATCAGGACTGGAGGTGCACATAGGGAACGGATCCTCTGGAAGATGCTGTCCGGGATGCCTGCGATGGAGGTAGGGATGTTGTCTGGTGGACCGAGGAGGCCCTCTGCTGGAGGAGAGGGTTGCTTGGTTACAGAGGCCGGGCCCTCTGGGGCCTGGTCCTTGGATCCGTGCTTTCGCCGGCGGCGTCCGGAACGCCGACGACTGGATGTGGACTCCATCTCCTCACCCGCCGTGGCTGAAGCAGAGGATGGGGCCAGGGCATGAACTTGATCAAACTGGACGGCCTCTGGGATGTGAGCTCGGCTCGACTGAGCGGCGACAAGAGAATGAGCTTGGCTCGACTGAGCGGCAACAGGAGAGTGAGCTTGGCTCGACTGAGCGGCGACAGAGGAGCGAGCTTGGCTCGACTGAGGGGCAACAGGAACGTGAGCTTGGATTGCCTGAGCGGCAACAGGGACGTGAGCTTGGTTTGCCTGAGCGGCGACAGGAACAGAAGCAGGAGCAGATTGATCAGCGACAGGAACGGGAGCTGGAGCCGATTGATCAGTGACAGGAACGGGAGCATGACCAGACTGAGCGGCGACAGGAACGGGAGCTGGAGCCGATTGATCAACGACAGGAACGGGAGATTGTGGTGATGAGACGGCAGCGGGAACAGCTGGAGATACACCGGCAGGTGCCGCGCGCAGCGTGCGTACCAGATCCCTCCGCACTGACTTGAGCCCCTCGAAAAGCGCCTGTACTCCGGGGTAATTACGCCACCAGAATTCCTCCTCCAGGATAGCGATTGCCGTCTTTACGGTACAGAGCCGACCTCTTGGGCTGGATGCCTCCGCGTATTGCTGGGCGAGCTCCGCGAAGCACCAGCGGAGGTCCCCCAGCAAGCCCAGGCAGAAAAACGCCATTGCCTTCACTTTCGTTCTTACGTGTACACACCAAAAAAAAATTCCTCAAGCAGGAAAAACAGGGTGCCGGCTGGGTCCAAGGCTTGGCTCGATCGATCAAATGATTTACCTGTGTGAAAACATTACACCCATGTTGAAAATGCTGCTGCACTGTTATACTTTGCATGCTATTTAGTTATTTAATATGTCAAATGTTAAAGTCAGGTAATCTACACCCATGGTATGATCGTGCCTTACCTGTTTGATTTATGCTTTTGGAAGTGGGATGTGCAAGAGGATTTGTGCACAAAATACAACTGAAACCAGATGCCATTCCCATACAGCAAAAGCTAAGGAGACTTCCCTTTTCAGTACGACAAGCTGTAGCTGAGGAACTTCAAGATCTTTAAATCAAGGGCATTATTGAGCGCATCGATGCATCACCCATCGTCGTGACGTGACGGAGGAAAGCCACGCATATGCGTTGACCTTAGAGAACCTAACAAATCCATTGTTTGTGACTGCTACCCCTTACCTCTATGGGGTGCCGAATGTAAAAGGAGCACCTATAACTAGTTTTCTCACATTTAACTAAATGACACAACATGTTTTCTCACATTTAGTTAAATGTGCAAAAGTCTAAATGTAAATGTTAAATGTTAAATGTAAATGTAAATGTAAATGTAAATGTAAATGTAAATGTAAATGTAAATGTTAAATGTTAAATGTAAATGTTAAATGATCACCGAGTGCAAGACTGAATATTTATGAATGTGCAAGTAGACTCCACCCCTACCCTCAAACAGCGCTGGTCTCAGATCAGAGACGCAAACTCAAACACCTTAAACAGTGCACGCAAACCCCGCCCACATCTGACCTGGAAACTTTTGTTTTTAGCCTAAACGTAACTTCGGCTAGCTAATATAGTTAGCCAACTAATTCTCCACCGGCGCCACAGAAATATTCTATTCAAACCTACTTAACTCCCCATCAATGGTGTTTACGACAGAACAGCAGTTTGAAGCGGAGCCTCAGCCCGCACACCTGCCGTTACAGCCCGTTCAATCTCTGCAAACAGGAGGGAGTCGGAGCTGACGGCCATCATGGCAGTCCCACACTCAGGGCTTCATCACCTCCTATGGGACCGTGGGTTACCCGTGACATCTCCTCAAGCCTGTCAGACAAGGCTGTCACCATATTCACCAAGTGTTCAGTCTGTCTGCAAATGTTATCCCTCAGTCTCTTGTCTTCCTCCGAACGGGCTGAGATCTTACTAGTCAGTCATGCAATCCGGGCATCCGAACGGGCTGAGATGTTACTAATCAGTACCTCCATCCGGGTCAACCTCTGATGCATATCATCCGAACGAGCTGAGATGTTACTTGTCAGTCCATCAATCCGGGCCAACCTCTGGTGTAATTCCGTCAGCTGAATAACCATGGCCCCATCAGCGTGTGTAGCTTCACGGCGGGTGGACACGCCAATGAGCCGGCCGCAGATTATCCAATCCTTCCAATCTTCCGATAAAGCAGGGCACCACCAAAGCCAATCATGAAAAGCCCTGTTATCAAAGTCCAAAATATGAATAGATTCTCTGCATCCTCGATGGACAGAGGCTCCAGACACACAGGGCACCAAGAATCCCACGCGTCCTGCACGTAGCCGGGTGGAAGAATCCCCAAGGGGCAGTGGTTCTCCCGGAGATTCTTTTCTTTGTGAGAACATTTTGTCCAATGCGCTATAACTGCATTTCTCACTCACGAGGGCCTTTTCCATTTCTGCCATGTCCCATTTGGCCTGGCTTCAGCTCCTTCGGCATTCCAGAAGATGATGTTCATTATACTGTCTAGATTCCCAGGAGTACAAGCCTACTTGGATGACATCATACGTTATGGCACCACCCAGCAGGATCACGATGTCAACCTACAGAGAGTGCAAGCCTTAAATGAAGCAGGTCTTAAATTGAACATGCGTAAATGTACAATGTTCAATCAGACTTCTCGGTCTTTCTTAGGACATACAATATCCAAGCAGGGACTTCATCCAGACAAAGAATGAGTCAGTGCAGTAGCGCATGCACCTGCTCAACATGATCCAGGATCCCTGAGATCCTTCATTGGTCTCGCATTCTGGTACAGTAAGTTCATTCCAAACTTTGCTACTGCTGTTGAAACATTACGTGCCAAGCTTAGCCAAGAGTCTACTAATCTGAACTTTTGGACTGCTGATGCTGAGTCTAGTTTTACTGAAATAAAAGACCGATACTCGAAAGTCCTGCTTTGGCACCCTGAGCTGCCTACTTAGGTTACAACTGATCCTTCAAACTATGGTTTGGGTGCTGTACTTACACAGCTTCATCCAGACAACACAGAGACGACTTTTGCCTTTGCATAATACTAATTACCACAAATTGCACATAATTGCCTTCATTTAATGAGTCAGAGGGCGAGTCAGGAAGTGAGGGATCAAGGATAGCTCTGGCTGTGCTGCGTGTGGCGCCTGGGCAGTAGTAATGCGGTCCCTGGGTCTTGGCTGTCTCTTCCTGACTGGGGGTTGTGGGGGGTGGTGGGATGGGTAGCAGAGCCAGTTGGGAACCTGCTTCCCAACTACATTTCTCCACATTCATCCACTTAGGTCTGCAAGGGGCGTCCTGCTGATGGAGGGACCGGGGCTACCGGGAAGTAGTTCTGTCCCTTCCAAGTGGGATGCTCTGCAGTTTTAATTGCATTAGTCATACACACTTGTCCAGGAATCTGGGGGCTCCTTCCGGGGGGGCCAGTGGATGGAGCCTTCACATTGATGACTCTGTCTGCTGGACCCCTCGGAGAATTGGCTATCTCCCAAAGTTCCTCATACTTAGCCACATACACATACATTTAGGGCCGGGGGTGGGCTCTTTCACTGGGGCCTGGGGCTGAGGCCAGTTGTGGCCTCGCCCACTGGCCCTGGTGGAGAGATCACCACCCAGTTTTAACTGCAAAAAGACATTTAGGGTGAGGGGGGGCACTGTCCGGGGGACACACTGTCAGCCAGCGGTCGTGCTCCTGGAGGTGTCACCCACCTTCAGTGCACTTTAGTTCCACACACTCATGTCCAAGCTGGGTTGCAGGGTTCTGGGGTACCTTTTCAGCTGCCCTCTGCCTCCCCTGGGTTGGGGGGGTTGGGCGGGGCTCGGGAGGAGCTGCGGTCCGTGCCTGGGGCCACATGGACAGCAGGCCGGAGACCTATCCTCCCCACGAATGTGATCAAGCAAATGGTGTGGGTGCGAGAATGTATCTGAGAGTGCATTGGTTCACGTATGATTGACTAGTTTGTTGTGAGAGAGTTTATGGTGTCTGTGTGTTGATGTGATGATGTGTGTTGTACATGTGGGTGGGTGTATGCGTCTGTGTTTGTGTGAGTTTGTATGCGTGTGGTGCGGTTGGAGTGTGGGGGTACGGTTTTCCGCCCAGGGTACGATGATGGTCTGCCTGGGTGGTCTCTTTTCTGCTGACCCCCACCAATTGCTGGCCTTGTGCTGCAGGCCAGTGTGGTGCCAGGGAATGAGGTCGGGCCGATGGGGTAGGCCCCGCTCCGCTCGTGTAGGGGTGGTGGACTGGGGGCAGGCCCCACTCTGGGCGAGGGGGCATCTCCCTACGGACCATGGGTCCTCGGGCTCTACTCTTTCAGGCCGACCCTCCCGCCGGGGGGGAGTGTTTGCCCCTGGCGAACAGCGTTGACCCCCGGTGGCCCACTCTGACCTCTGGTGCTGTCTCTGTGGCTGCTGCAGCTCTGACTGGGGAGCTCTGTGTGGGCGGCTTGGGTTGCAACACCTGCCTTCCTGGAACTGAAGGTGTGTGGGCTCCTTGGCTGCTAGGATTCTTTCCTCTGCTTGTTGGATGGGCGTAGTGGCCAAGCCCCTCACATCACCCTGGCTTCCACAAGTGGCATTGTTCATGCACCAAAGTCTGCCTCACCCTTTGGGTGAATATTATCAAGCTACAGCCTTACTAACCTTGTAGTGGGACACTTTCCAAATCCAACTGTAAGTATTACTGATACTTATCACTACCAATATCAATAATGTGTGAATATGGAAATTGTGGTGTTGTATGTCATGTCATTATTAAGTAGTATGGGATATGTATAACAATGCACATATGTATGTATATGATATGTATATGTTTGTATGAGTATGTGCACATACCTTAACACTATTATTGGTATTAGTATTAATCTCCAAGGTAAACCACAGTACAAAAGTTGGTTAGTTATGAATGTGTTAGCTTAAGGTACATCCCTGCTTCTTATTTATTTTGCTCTGATTGTTTACTTAACAGATTTGCTTGGTTTCAGCAGCTGGTTGCACCCCTTGTCAAACATCTTACACCCTGCAGTTATGTGCTGGATCGTCTCGGTCACGATCTGGGTCTTGGGTCTAGTTATTTCCGGTTTTATTTTGGTAGCACTCCCGGTTTCTGTTTCTGTTTCGGCTTTACTTCCTGCTATGTCACTCCACAGCTGTTCCCTGCCATTACCGGTCATTACCCACACCTGCATGCGATCAGTAATCAGCTCAGTATATTTAAGCACCACCTCTCACTCTAGCAAACTGCCAGATCGTTATTTGTGTGCTTACCGTTGTTCCCAGTTCGCTGTTCCTGTCCGTCCGTGTTTTGTGTACCCCGTTCTCTGCTCTGCACGTTACCGAACTCGTTCGCCTGCCTGACCACGATTCTCCGCCTGTCGAATTGGTACTGTATGCTGGATTTTGTGTATGAACCTTGCCTGTTCCTGACGCTGCCTCTGCCTAATACCTGGAATAAACCACCGTCTGATCACCGTCAACCTGTGTTTTGCTGTGCATTTGGGTCCTCATCCGAGCGTTCCTTGACAGAACGATCTGGCCAGACTTGGACCCAGCCAGCACTCAGCCGTCGCCCAGGTCAGTGACTGTTTTGTTTCTTGGTTTTTTTGGCGGCGAGTCTCCTTCACCTGCGAGGAAGTATGGAGTTCACCTGCGCCGAGCTACCCAGCGACCTACGCGTTTATTTTCAAATCCTCGCGGAGGATTACCGACGGGCGGTTAACCCGAGGAACCAGTGCAGCGCCGTGGAGGTGGCGATATTGACGCTGGAGGACGATGACAGCGTGTTGGAGCGCCCCAGTGTTCGTCGCCTCTATGAGCGGCTGTGCGAGCTAAGCGACGCGCTCCGCACCACGCCAGCGCCGGTCGCACCGCCGAAGGTTTCGGTTTCCTCCTCCCAGCCCCGTCGCACCGTTGTGTCTGCACCAACCTGCCCAGCTCCATGTTTGTTCCGCTGGGAGGATTTCCTGCACTCATGCGGTCCCCAGTCCCCAGTTCAGCCGTGTGTTGCCCAGTCCCCAGTTCAGCCGTGTGTTGCCCAGTCCCCAGTTCAGCCGTGTGTTGCCCAGTCTCCAGTCCAGCCGCGAGCCGTTCAGTCTCCAGTCCAGCCGCGAGCCGTTCAGTCTCCAGTCCAGCCGCGAGCTGTTCAGTCTCCAGTCCAGCCGCGAGCTGTTCAGTCTCCAGTCCAGCCGCGAGCTGTTCAGTCTCCAGTCCAGCCGCGAGCTGTTCAGTCTCCAGTCCAGCCGAGTCCTGTTCAGTCTCCAGTCCAGCCGAGTCCTGTTCAGTCTCCAGTCCAGCCGAGCCCAGTCCCGGTTCCAGTTCAGTCGAGCCCAGTCCCGGTTCCAGTTCAGTCGAGCCCAGTCCCGGTTCCAGTTCAGTCGAGCCCAGCCCCGGTTCCAGTTCAGTCGAGCCCAGTCCGGGTCTCAGCCCAGTCGAGCCCAGTCCAGTCGAGCCCAGTCCAGTCGAGCCCAGTCCAGTCGAGCCCTGTCCAGTCGAGCTCTGTCCCAGTTCAGTCCAGTCACGCGCAGGTCTTATCCCAGTCAGAGGACTCCACCTGTCGAACGGGTGCTGTGCACACCCGATCAGGCCCGACGTCTCCTCCGTCGAGCTCGGCAGCTGTAAGCAGTCATGCCGGCTCCGGAGGGGACGCCGTCCCAGTTCCTGTCGGCCATGTTGCGGCCGTTCCTGTCGGCCATGTTGCGGCCGTTCCTGTCGGCCATGTTGCGGCCGTTCTAGTCCCTGTTCCTGTTCCTGTCGGCCATATTGAGGCCGTTCCAGTCCCTGTTCTTGTTCCTGTCGGCCATGTTGAGGCCGTTCCAGTTGGCCATGTTGCGGCCGTTCCAGTCCCCGTTCCTGTTCCTGTCGGTCATGTTGAGGCCGTTCCAGTCCCTGTTCCTGTTCCTGTCGGCCATTTTGAGGCCGTTCCTGTCGGCCATGTTGCGGCCGTCCCCGTTCCTGTTCCTGTCGGCCAAGTTGAGGTCGTTCCTGTTTCTGTCGGCCAAGTAGATGCCGTTCCTGTCCCTGTCGGCCAAGTAGATGCCGTTCCTGTCCCTGTCGGCCAAGTAGATGCCGTTCCTGTCCCTGTCGGCCAAGTAGATGCCGTTCCTGTCCCTGTCGGCCAAGTAGATGCCGTTCCTGTCCCTGTCAGTCTTGGGGTGGCAGTCCCGGCGGACCTCCAGGAGGAGGTCGCGCCAGCTGCAGTCCCCGCGCACCTCCAGGAGGAGGTCGCGCCAGCTGCAGTCCCCGCGCACCTCCAGGAGGAGGTCGCGCCAGCTGCAGTCCCCGCGCACCTCCAGGAGGAGGTCGCGCCAGCTGCAGTCCCCGCGCACCTCCAGGAGGAGGTCGCGCCAGCTGCAGTCCCGCGCACCTCCAGGAGGAGGTCGCGCCAGCTGCAGTCCCCGCGCACCTCCAGGAGGAGGTCGCGCCAGCTGCAGTCCCCGCGCACCTCCAGGAGGAGGTCGCGCCAGCTGCAGTCCCCGCGTACCTCCAGGAGGGGGTCGCGCCAGCTGCAGTCCCGGCGGACCTCCAGGAGGGGGTCGCGCCCGTCGCAGTCCCGGCGGACCTCCAGGAGGGGGTCGCGCCCGTCGCAGTCCCGGCGGACCTCCAGGAGGGGGTCGCGCCCGTCGCAGTCCCGGCGGACCTCCAGGAGGGGGTCGCGCCCGTCGCAGTCCCGGCGGACCTCCAGGAGGGGGTCGCGCCCGTCATAGTTCCGGCCGCACCTGCATCGGTTCCTGGCGGCTCGGCCGCACCTGCATCGGTTCCTGGCGGCTCGGCCGCACCTGCATCGGTTCCTGGCGGCTCGGCCGCACCTGCATCGGTTCCTGGCGGCTCGGCCGCACCTGCATCGGTCCCTGGCGGCTCGGCCGCACCTGCATCGGTTCCTGGCGGCTCGGCCGCACCTGCATCGGTTCCTGGCGGCTCGGCCGCACCTGCATCGGTTCCTGGCGGCTCGGCCACACCTGCATCGGTTCCTGGCGGCTCGGCCGCACCTGCATCGGTTCCTGGCGGCCCGGCGCTGACCGCGTTGCCACGTCTGTTCTCGCTTCGGCAGCTGGACTGGTGGCCTCGCCCTCGGCGCTTCCGGCCGTTTGGGTGGCGCTGCCTCCTGCGGCGACGTCCACCTCGACCCCTCGGTCTCCAGGATCGGCGTCGTCCTGGAGGACGTCGCCGTTCGGGGGGGTCCCCGTGGACGCTGGCCCAGCCCAAGGGCGCTGGGGGTGCCCTCCTGCCTCAGCGGCGGTTGAGCAGGATCTCGCCGCGTCCCCACCCTCCGTGAGGGACTCCCTGGACTCTGTGTTTTACCTGGTCGTGGACTTTGTTTTTGCCTTGTGGACATTCATGTTGGGTTCTCGTGATCATGAGACCCGTTTTTGTTTTGGTTTTTCTGGTTTGAGGCCCGTCCTTGTTTTGGGTTTTTGGTGGGTTCTCTGGTCTGTGTTCGGGCATGGGTTTTGTTTGCTGGGGGTTCCCGTTTTGCCCTCCCCCGGTCCGCCCTCCGCCCGCCCTGTCTGTGTTCTGTGCGGGTTGTTTTTGGTTCTGTCCCTCCGCCAGTCCTCCCTCCGCCCGCCCTGCTCGGGTTTGGTTTTTTTTGTTTCGTTTTTTTTTTGTCGTCTGGAACCTGCCCTTGGGAGGGGGGTACTGTCACGATCTGGGTCTTGGGTCTAGTTATTTCCGGTTTTATTTTGGTAGCACTCCCGGTTTCTGTTTCTGTTTCGGCTTTACTTCCTGCTATGTCACTCCACAGCTGTTCCCTGCCATTACCGGTCATTACCCACACCTGCATGCGATCAGTAATCAGCTCAGTATATTTAAGCACCACCTCTCACTCTAGCAAACTGCCAGATCGTTGTTTGTGTGCTTACCGTTGTTCCCAGTTCGCTGTTCCTGTCCGTCCGTGTTTTGTGTACCCCGTTCTCTGCTCTGCACGTTACCGAACTCGTTCGCCTGCCTGACCACGATTCTCCGCCTGTCGAATTGGTACTGTATGCTGGATTTCGTGTATGAACCTTGCCTGTTCCTGACGCTGCCTCTGCCTAATACCTGGAATAAACCACCGTCTGATCACCGTCAACCTGTGTTTTGCTGTGCATTTGGGTCCTCATCCGAGCGTTCCTTGACAGTCTCAGGGGCCTCTTTGCACAGTCTACACCTTGGGTCTTGTCTGGTGTGGTTGATCTGGGCTTCTATGGCTCTGGTGCCCAGGGCCTGCTCCTGTGCAGCCAGGATGAGTGCCTCTGTGCTGTCCCTAAGCCCGGCCCTTTCAAGCCATTGGTAGGATTTGTTGAGATCAGCCACTTCAGTTATGTTCCGGTGGTATATCCCATGTAAGGGCTTGTCCTCCCATGATGGTCCCTCTTCCAGCATCTCATCCTCTGTTCTCCACTGCCTGAGACATTCACTCAGCACGTCATCTGTCGGGGCCTTATCCTTGATGTACTTATGGATCTTGGATGTTTCATCCCGGATAGGGGCTCTCACGCTCACTAGTCCTCGGCCTCCTTCCTTGCGGCTAGCGTACAGTCTCAGGGTGCTGGATTTGGGGTGGAACCCTCCATGCATGGTGAGGAGCTTTCGTGTCTTAACATCTGTGGTCTGTATCTCTTCCTTTGGCCACCTTATTCTTCCCGCAGGGTATCTGATCACTGGCAGGGCATAGCTGTTTATTGCCAGGGATTTGTTCTTGCCATTGAGCTGGCTTCTTAGGACTTGCCTTACTCGTTGGAGGTATTTGGCTGTTGCCGCATTCCTTGTTGCCTGTTCAAGGTTGCCGTTCGCCTGTGGTATTCCAAGGTACTTGTAATTGTCCTCAATGTCTGCTATTGTTCCTTCTGGGAGTGAGACCCCTTCTGTGTGGATTACCTTGCCTCTCTTTGTCACCATCCTCCCTCAGTTTAGTTTTATAGCGCCAAATCACAACAAAGGTTATCTAACGTTTAAGACCTTTCATAACTAAACTCAACAAATCACACATACAGCAAGCCTTTCATTGTAATAATTAGAATTTAACAACATCAGTGGAGAGGAAAAACTACCTTCCTAACAAGGAAGGATCCTCCAGCAGAACCAGGCTGAAAGTGGCCGGCCAACTGCCTCGACCAGTTGGGGTGAGGGGATAGAGAGAGGGAAAAGCACAGCAACAACAAACAAGCAACAACAGGACACAGGCAGGATGGTTGGACCAGGGACTGGACACAGGCAGGATGGTTGGACCAGGGACTGGATACAGGCAGAATGGCAGCTGCCCATCAAAGACACAGCTCTGAGTTCAATTATACCTGTAGATGAGGACAGAGTGGGAGAAAGGGGGGGGGGGGGGGGGGGGGGCACAACTACTGAAAAGAAACTGACAATGTTAGTTAAACATGGAATATTTATGGATAGAAGAGTTAGAAGGAAATAGAGGACCTTGTGTATAAATAATCAGCTCTGAGACTGAAGTGTTTTGCTGGGAGCATAAGGAACTGAGGTCTATAAGATAAGTAGGAGCTTTATCATTGAGTGCTTTGTAGGTGTGTAGGAGAATTTTAAATTCTATCCTACATTTTACAGGCAGCCAGTGCAGAGAAGTCAATGTAGGAGAAATATGATCTCTCTTTCTAAGTCCCATCAGAACTGTGGCTGCAGCATTTTGAATTAGCTGGAGGCCTTTTAAGGAGCTGTTAGGACATGCTATGAGTAAGGAGTTACAGTAGTCCAGCCTAGAAGTAATAAATGCATGAATCAGTTTCTATAGCTATCATAGCTATAATTCTAAGATGAAAATATGTGGTTCTTGAGATTTGTTTAATATACAATGAGAAAAAGAGATCCTGGTCAAAGATGACACCAAGGGTTCTCACAGTAGAATCTGAAGCTAATTTATGCAATCCAGGGTGGCTATCTGACTCAATAGTGTCTCTCTGTGACTTTTAGGCCGAACGATAAGAATTTCAGTTTTCTCTGAATTTAGTTGGAGGAAGTTTTTGGACATCTGGGATTTGATGTCTTTTAAACAACTTTGAATTTTAAATAGTTTATCTGTTTCATTTGGTTCTAAAGACATATAGCTATGTATCATCTGCATAACAATGCAAATTTATAGAATGTTTCCTAATAATCTCTAGAGGAGACATATAGTATAGACTGAACAAAATTGGACCAAGCACAGAACCCTGCGGTACTCCATAGCTAATTCTTGTGAATATTGAAGATTTGTAGTTAACATGAACAAAGTGGAATCTGTTTAACAAATAGGATTTAAACCATCCCGGTGCCATTCCTTTAATTCCAATTCTATGTTCTAGTCTCTCTAATAGAATGTTATGATCAATTGTATCAAATGCAACACTAAGATCTAATAGGACAAGGACAGAAACCAGACCATTGTCTGAAGCTAAGAGAAGATCATTAGTGACTCTAACCAAAGCTGTTTCTGTGGTATGATGTTTTTTTAAATCCTGGTTGAAAATCTTTATACAGGTTATTTCTACTCAGGTGGTCAGATTAGCCTATAGTTGGCTATTTCTCCAGGGTCCAGAGTAGGTTTTTTTCAATAAAGGTTTGACCACAGCCACCTTAAAAGCCTGTGGTACATATTGCCTAAATGTAAAGATTGGTTGATTTAATTTAATATGGACGATCTGATTAAAGGCAAAACTTCTTTAAGTAATCTGGTTGGGATTGGGTCTAAAAGACATGTGGACGACTTGGAGGAGTTGATTATTAAGGTTAACTCCATATGAGTTATGGAGAAGAAGCTGTCTAGGCAAGTTGATGGATTTGGAGGAAGACGCTGATCAATGTTTTCTCTAATGGTGATAATTTTATTAGTAAATTTAAAGTTGATGGGTCTAGAGGGTGATTTCTGTCCTTTTGAGGAAGACACTGATCAATGTTTTCTCTAATGGTGATAATTTTATTAGTGAAGTAGTTCATAAAGTCATTGCTGCTGAGATTTAAGGGGATACTTTGCTCAACACAGCTATGACTCTTAGTCAGCCTGGCTACAGTGGTGAAAAGAAACCTGGGGTTGTTTTTGTTTTCCTCAATTAAGGAGAAATAATATGTTTTTCTAGCAGCACAAAGTATATATTATTAGACTGTCCTTCCATGCTTTGCAGTTTAGATTTATTTTGTGGGATCGCCACTGCCTTTCTAGTTTTTGGGTCCTGTGCTTTAGGCTGCGGATCTCTGAGTTATACCATAGAGTTACAGTAAGCTCCTCTGATTCACTGACTTTTTCTTCAAAGGTCAGGGATTCCTTTTGGCTGATGCAGCCCGACACATACGCTTCCTTATAAACACAGTTTGGTGCGCCAGACAGTGACTGATACAGGAAGTGTATCGATCAGGTGACTTTTCCAAACGCAATATGTGCACCAACACGGGGTTTCGCTCTATGAGCTCAACACGTGCGCCGACTCATCAGTGTTGTCGGACCCATCACCCACACCTTTAAAAATGTCAAAAACAATGGTGAAGCTACCCAGGGACCCAGTGCTCGATAGTGCTCTAGGGTTAATAGACACTATTGTTTTTACCCAGCAGGTAAATAAACCCACTCATTGTTTTAATCATACCCTCAATCTTGTCCTACTGACATATGGGGTTGAGATTGATAATTCAATAGTCCTTGCCCCAAACCCTGTTATCTCACAATTTCTTCTTAACTTTTGAATTTGCCATAATTGACCTTGCAGCAGCTGGAAAAAAATGTTGCCATAGAAGATGTTTATCAGAGGATGCTGTTTCCAGATTCAAGCAGATAATTATTTTGCCTCATTGTTATGTAACTACACAGAGGAGAACAGTCATCTTAATGCTTATGAACAGGTTGATTGTCTTGAAGACGATGCTGCAGCCTTTCTACGTACAATATTAGACACAGTGGCTCCTTTGAAGAAGAAGTCAGTGAATCGGAGGAGGTTACTTTAACTCTACACTGAAAAAAAGGGATAACGGGGTTGTATACTTTACAAGTATGCTTCTTATATATGATACACAATATATTCATTTTTTCCATGTATCAATCTTTAAAATCATATTAAATCAAGGCAGATGTAAAACTAACAAATATCAATTATGTTAGCAAGACTGAAGGTACTTGTGTTTTGTATTGAAAACCCGCCCCCTCGTCTGGACGTTGGAGGGAGAATTACACCTGTTGATTGTCGCCGTCTGCCATCTTTTCACTCGCATCGGGAAGTCTGAGGCTGTCTTCAAGTTGCTTTTAAGGTAAATAAATGATTTATGAAATACCTTTTTTACTGAGTTTGTCGTATGCCGCATACATAAGGCCGAGCAAAAGTCATTATTCAGTATTAACAGTTGATTTGAGAATATAAACGAAATAGCGTTAAGCTAACGCAGATGTTAGCTTACTTTATCTTTGTAATGTGTGTTCTTAGTTCTTGAAATGGTACAGCATGCGAGTTTTGTGTTCAGAATTTGTGCGTCACAGCAAGTAATGTTACATGAACTTTAGTATTATTGCCATCATACGTTAAAACAATTTTGAACGCGCCCCCCGCGAAAGTTCTACAAGTACAGTAGTTAATTTCAGCGTGTATTATACACATTATTCAAGTGTACGCCATTGTAGTGGTCCCCCAGTAGAAACAATCAAGACAGACAAGGATCAGGCAGGCTCAGAGTCGGAGGTCAGAACGAGAAACACGATACACATCAAGGCTAAACTAGGAACGCTGGAAAGTGGTGATCTCACGCAACAATCTGGCAACTGGAGTCTGTGAGGGGTGAATGCTATATATCGGTGTTGATTAGTAAACTGCTAACAGGTGTGCTAAGTGATCCGGGGACTGAACAGAGACACAGGAAGTATACAAAATAAAACAGGAAGTCCTTTCAGTGTGAAGGGCGGGTGACAAGCCCGGACGTGACATCTGTAAGTATAATAAAGGTGAATCCACTGTGTATGCAGCTTTATTAGCAGAGTCCTTGTAACATAGCCTAGCAGAGACTGCTTGGTCTCCAGGTAGACGCAGCTTCTTTGCCTCCTTAGAGCTGCAGAGCGGTCTTGGCGCGTGGGAACAACCTGTCGCAATAATTCTGTGTTTCCAGTAGGACTCCCGGTATAAATGCAGCTTTGTTTTATGCTTGACTTGCCTCCTCACTGGCTCTTTTACGCTGTGCAAAGACACTTTAGAAAGACGTTTTTGTTTGCTTGGGGAGTTCAACTTAGCTGTAATGTATTACGCGTTACCGGTCTGAGCAGGAGGCGGAACGGGTTGCAGGTAAAACACTTGACCGCGGCAAGCGTCGACTGAGCCACAGGTGGATTTAGCTGAGAGATTCTGGTAATTAATATAAAACGCATTAAATGAAATGGAAATAACGTAAGTTAAGTATACTTTCACAGCCTGTTGGTTGGGAACCCCCGCGCTATAGGAACGCCTTTTGGTTTTATTAAAGGAAAACAATATAAAAAATATACTGAAATCTGTGCACAATTGATAAGATGGCAGCGCCAGCGACGCTTGTGTCAGCCAACAGCTGCTGCAGAAAGACACTGAACTGTGTCACCCTGGTGCTGAAAATGGGGAATTTATCATGTTTTCTAAAACGTTTTTAAGGGTAATAAAAAATGCATTTATGTCTCAACTTTAAATTGCATATTGTAATTTTATTACTTATTATTTCTTTTTCAGATGAATGCCGAGTTTAAGTGCATTACCATCATGCCTCTGCAGTCCAGGTTTCTCTCACAACTAGAGGTCTTATCTGACAAACTCCAGAACCTGTTTGAGAAGTGGCCAGGTTGGAAGAAAACTGAAGAGTATTATAGGCACCATGTCAGAAGTAAGAATGCATCCTCGAAATAAAGTACTCAGTTTTACATTTTGGAGAAGAAAAATTCTTCTACCCTAACTTGCTGTGTTTACCTTGTCACTAGGTGGATGATGTTGATCTTGCAAAAGAGTGTTTTCTAAAGTGACTGTGTCACAATCCGGTTCTAGTTCTGCTTTTATTTTGTAAGGACTTAGTTTGTCATCCATGTCATCATGTTTTGGTTCCAGTTTCAATTTCCTGTTTTATTTTGGTAGTACCCCCGGTTTTCTGTTTCTGTTCTAGCTTCACTTCCTGTTTACGTATGTCACAGCTGTCCCCGTTTCCACCGTTATTATCCACACCTGCAATTCATTAGTAATCAGTTCACCGTAGATTTAAGCACCACATCGCACCCCAGTACCTCGCCAGATTGTTAGTTCATGTTTGTGTGTCTACGCGCCAGCATTCGGCCAAGTAAGTCGTTTGTGTATCAAACTTGTTTCTTGTTTTGACCATGTCCTGTCTGCTCCCACTCGGTGCCTGTTGACTCAGTTATGTGTATGGAACCCAGCCTGGATTTTGACTGCCTTGCTCACTCCCAGTCTGTGCCGTGGCTATCATTCTTGCAACTCGTGTACCGACCTCTGCCTGTCCAACCAAGACCTTTAATAAATCCTCCGATACCTCACATCGTGTCTGCGCTGTGCGTTTGGGTCCTCCACCGTGTGTTTCCTGACAGACTGTAGGTCTATCTCAGTGAGGACCCACAAAATCTGTTGAGAAAGGACATGGTTCTATAAATACTATATTTCCTTATTGTAAGTTGTGATTTTGCCTTGTGTTCTCTATCATAACTCGTTCTGATGCATAACTCAACATAATGTATAAAAAAAACAACAGTGGTGAAGATGCATATTCATATACTGTACCTGACTCATTCAATAAATATGGATAAAATTAGGGTCTCAATAATGTCCTTTTAAAAACGGATAAATGAGTGGGATGGAAACCCTGAACTTCGTACAAACTATTTGAAAATAGCTTAATCTCATCCAGCTGCAAGATCAAAACTGCATCTTAAGCAGTACTAATAATACCAAGTTGTATCATCCTATTCCTAAAACAAGGACAAACAATATCAGGCTTTGGAGATACATAACACAAATGTAAGCACAAATGTATTTAATATGTTTCATAATAATTTATTTTATTTTGTGACTATACAGGTAGAAGACAAAGCTTTCACCCAAAGTGCTATTGAGGCGATCACTGTTGGACTCTGTCATCAAAGAACTACAGTACTGTACATGTTTGTGATACCACAGAGGACATTGGTATTGTTCTTGAAGGCCAGACAGTATTACAATTTGGGGGGACATTTGAATATTGGAAAATGAGAAACAGCTATTATTACTCAGATTTCAGGTTGTGATGTTGTTTGGGGACACTAAATTCTTCTCTGTCCACAGAATACTTGGTTCCTAAATGCTGTTTCACGTTCTGATGTTAAATGCGAATTGTTTATTGCAATCTTCTTATGAGATGTTCTAGATATTGTACTGAACTGCAAAAATCCTTTGACGTAATTCTTTGTTGTATAAATGCACTGAAGTGCAGTTGTATGATGCAAGGTATTTGCAGGTGGATATTGTGTTTGTGTGGACATATGTTAGAATGTACCAGATGTACCAAGCTGTCTGCCTTTTAATATAGACATTTTGCTACTAACCTTGTTTGGTGTGGTGTTGTTGTATTTATGCGGCTACATGCTGCTGCAGTTATGCAGTAATTAGAGAGAGATTCATGTGTATTTAACATAATTTGATTTAATCTATTTCATATAAATAAAAAACTTAATTTTATATGATAAAATGATGTATATTTATCAAATAAAATTAATGAGAAAATTATGTAGGTTTAACACAAGATTTTATAATATACCTAAAATAAACTAAACGTCTTACATCTACATAAATAAGTCATGTATGTTTAACATATAAAAATACAGTACTTCTAACCTAAATGTGTCATTTGAAGTAAACATAACTTAAATACGTGCAACCGATGTCCATATTTTTTCATGTAAATCCAACCAAATTTTTTTTTCAGTGTATGGTATAACTTAGAGATCCGCAGCCTAAAGCACAGGACCCAAAAACTAGAAAGGCAGTGGCGTTCCCACAAAATAAATCTAAACTGCATAGCATGGAAGGACAGTCTAATAATATATACTTTGTGCTGCTAGAAAAACACATTATTCGAGGTTGAAGAGTCATAGCTGTGTTGAGCAAACTAACCCCTTAAATCTCAGCAGCAATGACTTTATGAACTACTTTACTAATAAAATTATCACCATTAGAGAAAACATTGATCAGCGTCTTCCTCCAAATCCATCAACTTTAAATTTACCAAGTCCTTACCTAGACAGCTTTTTTCATTTGCTACGTTGGCGCCAGCAGCTGTTATCGTGTGTCTGTTGTTAATGTGTTGTCAGATCTTACATTTAACTCTTCTTTTGTGTCGTGTTTGTGACACGGGCACTTCAACCTTGTGCGGAAGCGGAGCAGCGTCTCGTTCATACGTTTGCTCTAGTTCTACATATAAGCAGCTGTGGTGGAAATTTTCCATAAAGAAGTAGATGAGAGAGAGTTGTCCTTTTGTGCAATTTATTGAAATAATAAAGAAAATAAAAATAATGGGGAAAGCAAATAAAAAGCATGGATGTTGATCGTGCACATCAACAAACCAAAAACCAGCTGGGGAGATCAGTGCACACACCACGAAGGTGTGATGCAAAGAGCCCACGATCCTCAAGTTGTTTCTGCCTTTTAGCTTCTCTGTCTGACTAGGGTGGAATGTCTTTCTAACCCAATCAAATTACATGCACCATCTCCTCCCTGTCGCAGTGTGTGTGAAGATTTTTACTTTCTCACACCTGCATCGCTGACGTCCAACTATCTGTGAGAAAGGAGCACCGAGTCTCAACAGACAGAGACACAACTCCCCGACCTTGGGTTTGGGAGCTAGAGTTGAGAGTCTATCAGGCAGAGACAACCATTGAACAATCTAGGTGAAATGTCAAATGCATACAGTAAGACAAAACATAAGATATTAATTGCAGAACATAAGTCATAACTCGTATAATAACTGCATAGAAATAAGGAAGAGACATAGAAATAAAGAAGAGACAATTTTTGCCATAACACTCCCCCCTTTTGATTACACATTAATCAACCACTAAGAAGAAAAATTGTCAACATCACATTCTGTAATAATAAAAGATCCTTGCAAATGAAACAATAAGGGTATTAACTCATCAAGATTCAAAATACACCTTCACATAAAATGCAAGTAACTTAGGGACAAAAGATTGGGAGCAGTTTTTGGTGGGTAGTTATACAAGAATAACCTCTGTATGAGCATGTGAAGAAAATAAGTCAATAATCATATTTGTATCAGATTATATTTTGTGATCAGATAGCCTAAGACAATCGTCAAAGTTATTAAGTGAATTAGAGTTGGGATTTTTGAACATAGTGCATTGTGTCATTTGATACGAGTGTTGCTGAGGTCGCACGCATGATGAGACCTCTAACCAGTGGGATAACGCAAAAACCAAACAAGAGAATCACAGCCATCTCAATGATAAAGGAAACAGCTGTGGACATGAGAACAGATTTCCATTTTCCAGACATTTCGTCTAGCCAATTCCAAGAGGAAAGAACCTATACCAGAGTTAGCTGAGATTCTGAAGGCCGTGTAGCGCCTTCGCCACAATACCATTAGAATCAGTGTTATTCAGGATGTAAGTACAACATGCGTCTCCAAACATAACACAACCGCCTTTTTTCTCTGCTAACAACGTGTCTACGGCCATTCAATTGTAATGTAATAAAGACAATTAATGTATGATAGCCATAGGTTTCCGGTGGGGTTCTGTTTCATATAATCTTAAGATAGATTTCATACTTTCGGATCTTTAATTGTACATTTGGGTCTAGAGCGAATAGGAGATTCAGGGATTTAACCAGAATGATGATGCATATTTCCGCTCGTGTTGTCTTAATAGATAGATAAAAACTAATTGTAGCAGTGAATAAAGTGATTGTGAGCAAATTAAACACCAAGTCAATAATCAGAGTAACAAAATAAGGTCTAACACAACATGGTTACAATTGATGTCTCGTAACAATCTGCTTCTTCTTATTGAACAGTAGCGTTAGATTGTTTCCAACCTGTGTGTTGATGTAATGCCAGTTCGTTGGAGTTCTTCAGGTTGTGATCAGCTGATCACAGAGACTTCGTTATCACCGCCAGGTTTCCTCCCAATGTCCTCTGAGTCACTGTCACTCCCGTGATGTGAAGAGTCTACACGTCGTCCAGCGTCGGCAACTCAAGGCTGCTCGTGTGTGTGTTTTCTCAGGAACGTGTGTGTAGATGTATGGTCTGATAGTGTGATTCATCGGCGCAGCTTCAGGCGGCGCTTGGCTCACACCTTTAGCTGAACGGTCAACGCAGCCTCGCCTCAGTGCGTGTGTGAGCACAGCGAGGGTCGTTCTTCTTAATTCTTTTCGTCAGTGGTGGTTTTCTCGTGTGGTGTAGATGTAGATGGAGGGTCGTCTGTTGGATCCGGGACCTTCTTGCAGTGGAGTGGATCCAAGTCGCTCTCTCTGCGATCTTTACAGCCGTGTGGGTCGTCAGAAGGACCTGGAAGTGGCCTCGCCACCGTTTGGAGTCCCAGTGCTTCCTCCTGAACTCCTTAACGATCACCCAGTGCCCTGGTTGGATGGTGTAATGGTCCTGTCGCCTGCTTTCACCTGTTGGGAAATCTGAATTATGGGGAAAAGGTGTTTGGGCGGCACGGCGTGTCATCAGGCCCAAACCAGACTCCATGGCTACAGGTGGAACCATGCGTCAGCCAGAGTCTGCGTTCCTGTGAGGTAGAAAATGTTTAAAGCACAGGGAGATAGGAAGGAAAGGATAGAGAGAGTTGGAGAGAGGAAACAAGGATGAGGAGAGGAAACGAGGATCAGGAGAGGGAGGGGTTCTCGTCCTTCGCAGCAGCGTCTGCAGCTGCATGTCGGCAGAAACAAAGTCGTCACTGATGATGTAAAAACAGCATTAGCTGTAGGTGGCAGGACAGTGTCCAGCAAAGCAGAACCTAATCATGATGTGAGATAGGTTTGCAATTAGACTTCAAAAAAGCTTCCTATGCTTCCACAGAGCGTCTGTGGAGTCCGTGTAGATGGTAACAGACTCTCCTTCTGCTCGTTTACTAGCTTCAGTCAATGTGATTGTAGTATATTTATGTATCATATCATGTATTATTATATAGGTAGTGAACAATCTGTTCGGGTCAGGTTAAGATGCAGTGACTGTTCCTCAACCCTTGCAGTTTCGCAGGGTCGTTGTCTGGGGAGCATCTGGGATAGACTCCAGGAAACAGACATTTACATTTACTTTTAGCAGTAAAATTGATCATTGCTTATGAGAGAAGTACAGAGAGTAGATGGGTTCGTGTGGGGTGGGGTGTGAAAGAGTTTGCTTAAACTGGGTTCGTAGAATCTGGGTTCGCAGAATCTGTTGCGTAAACTGTTTATTCGAGCTGTTCCTAAGGAAATATTCAAAATGTCACGCCGACCTGGGAAAGGAACTGGGAGGTTGATGGTGGGCCAGATGAAGCTGGAGCTGGACAGATAACACGGCCCAGCGCCAGGACTTTCCAAGTAGCCGAGAAAAACATCTACACGTCCTTATTTGGACATGTGGAAAGATTTTAGGTGGTGGTTAAAAGCAGGCCTTCACAGGCTGGGGTTTTCAGAGCGCTTCGCAGAGGGTCCGCTGGTAGCACACAGCGGACCCTTTCCGACCTCTCGGTTCTCTCTGCAGAGGAACAAGCAGGTGAATTCGGTCTCTGCCTCTCTTGTTATTACTCTTTTGTAATCATTATATGATTGTTTTAATTTGTCATGTATAATAAATTTGTATGCTATTGATTTAAACTTCAAAGTTGAGTTCTTGTGAAATCTCTGTCGTGGTTGAGAATAGAAATACACGACATGATCAACTCTGCAGCCTGAGCAGAGTAGTGTCTTAGCAAAGAGCCAGACTTCAAGACGGCCTCTTGATAGTAACGTTCAGCATGTTGAGCAAGGTGGTGTTGCATCTAAGCCATCGGGCTGTAGAAAGATGTGATGTTTTCCAAAAGAATCAAAGACACAGTATGAGGACAAAGAACAGAAGTCGTACAACCTGATCTCTCATCCACTGTTTGAGTGAAAGGTCGCATAGGGTCAGATCAGGAAGACCCAAGGTAGGAGCCAACTGAAGAGCAAGCATGAGGTCAGTGAACGTTGTTCAGCCTCAGACGTCCACGTGAGACAAGAAGTGGACGATGAAGATGTCTGCATCAGAACCCTGAGTGGGGCCTCAAAGACAGTAAAGTTAGGACTGAAGGTCCTACAATAAGAACAAAGACCTAGAAAAGACATCAGCTGTTTTTACGTGCACGGTTTAGGCAGGTTTCAAATTGCTTTAACTCTGTTGGGTGAGATGGATTTGCCATCAGCTGTAATTACAATGACCCAGAAAAATAACCTTTGTCTGAACAAACTGTAATTTAGACAGGCTCTTTGTGGCCTGTAGCATCCAATGTTTCAGTATCTTAGCGGTGTCTGCAGTAACGCCATCTTTGGCTCCTTTAAGAGGGTGGTGTTGTTTACATGGTCTGTGGTCAGATTTAGATGTGATGACCACTGGTTCACATCCTCTGATCAAACCTACATCATGTCTGTGTGTGAGCCACAGGGAAGCAGGGCTTCCTGTAAGGCTGAGTGTTGGGTCAGAGCGTCCTCTGAAAAATCAAAATAAAAACAAAAGCATGTAGTGTGTCATTAGAATGTGGAGGTACCAAGTTCACTGTTTGCTGCACATAACAGGCAGAATAAAAAAAAGTTTTCTAAAGTATGCAAAGTAGGTGAATACATCACATGGGGTCAGAAGTCGTTCACCAGTCTCCACCCCGTTGACATCTGTTCACAAAAGGACCCACGTCCTGCGTCTGTCTCCATCATGTTTTCACAGAGGGACGTGTGGAACTGTAGAATAAACATCAAAAATCTTTTTTGTTCGTTAGTAAAAGAAATCGCAAGCGCAGACCTGTGTTCATCCCAAAAGAGGGAAGTTGAGGTCAGTTTGTCAGTGTGTGTGTGTGTGTGTGTGTGTGTGTGTGTGTGTGTGTGTGTGTGTGTGTGTGTGTGTGTGAAATCATAAACAAGCTGTGATGCAGCCTGTGTGAGGGCCTCAGTTACAGCCCCCCCTCAGCAGCCAATGATAAGAGCACAGCTGAGCTGAAGTTAACACCAACAAAAGAGGGATTATTTAGAATGTCTGTAGATGTAACCTGCACTCCGTCTGGAGTGGAAATCAATCAAATACCTAATTTACACATGAGATCTCTTCCTAAAAATTTAACTGGGCATAAATTTGAAAGCAACAATAAATCTCAAGGTGTCTCGCTGTCAGATGTTGCATAAGACAGTGAAAAAATAAGTTTTCTTTAATAGTCTGGTACGTACAGTAATTATTATTACTTCTCTCTAATAGTCGTCTTCCCTTTAATAGTCATTAATAGTCTGTTTCAGTCAGTCTCAGTCTTCCTATAGTCTGTTTTGTTTTTTCTACAGTCTGTTTTGTTTTTCTACCGTCTGGCCAGACAAACCTATATTGTGCACAAGTATTTTTAGAAACATGAAGGATTTTATTACTGAATTTGTTGCAAGTTAAAATAGTTTAAACCCATCAGACTGTAAAGTCATGCAGCAGTTGTCATTTAGCTGTTTGTCATATTTTTAAAATCACTCTGTGGGATTTTTTTTTGAGCAAAAAGCGATTCTTCATTGCGAGCAGATAAGCATGAACATGAATTTGAGCGTGTATCAGCTGTAAGCGTGTTTCTTCATTGCGTGTATGAATGTGTGTGTGTGTGTTTGCGGTACCGTCTTGTACGTCACGTGAAAAGAAACCGTCACCTTCCTCCTTCCCCAACCATCAGTCTGATGTGAGCGCCAGCGGGTGAAGCCTTTCAATGGGACAGTTGTTCCTCGATGACAGACCTTTCCTGGATGCTTGGATGCAGCTCTATTGGGCCGATCACGTCTGAAGCCTCTCCTGTTGTTTCAACCAGTGTCCGTGTCAGAGCACGTTTTCTCACTCTGCTGTTGCTCTGTCCTTGTTTTCCTTTGCTGATTGTCATAAGCAGGTGTCTGTCAGACACACACGCGTGTATGACACTTTCACGGCTTCAGAAGCTTCAGACACAGTCCTTTCATGCTGGTGCAGGGCTTGTAGTAGCTGTTTCATCTGATGAGCCCAGAACGTGATGACTGCAGACGTTGTGAGAGTCGCTGAGGCGTCCATGCTGTGGTCTGTGTCCTCCAGCTGCTGTGGTGTCAGAGCTTCCACCCTGTTCTGGTTGTTGGTCAGGCGCTTCTTCTCCTTTGGTTCTTCTGCTGATGGTGGGAAAGGAGTCCAGATCCGGATTTACCCTCATCGCGCTCAGTTCTGCATTAGGACAAAGAGCAGAAACAATGGGAGCATTTGCTCTTGGCATGATATGTGTGTGTGTGGTGTGTGTGTGTGGTGTGTGTGTGTGGCAGAGTGCAAACAATTCTTCCCCAGAGTTGTTATCTCCTTTCTTTCCGTTACTTTCATCTTTTGTTTCTTTTAGGGCTTTAGTTTTGATAGTTTTGCTTTTTCAAGTATTTTCTTTTGTCTCTAATTTTTCTTTTAAGGTGCATATGTCCTTACACAAAGCGATTCTCCTTTTGAACCCATAACCAGTTTCCCACTCATGGAAACATGAAACGCACTAATAACCATATTTACTTTTTACTTTTATAATTACTTTTAATTTTGTAATGCTGCAGTCTGGTGGTGGAGACTTAGATCGCCCCGAACCCATCTTTCAGAGTCCCGGCGGTTTCCTGCCTTAGATTTTTATGTGTTCCGGCCGGAACCTTTTTTCGAAATTTCTCTTCCACGGACGTCTCCGTAGAAAGGGAACCGCTCAGATCAGCGACAGGGTTCTCGGAAGTGGTCCCTCACCGTCAGGCCCCTCTAAGACCCGGGTCCCTCGTATCTCAAAACCACTTCCCCCTGCAAACGCGCTCCGTATTTCAGAAGCCGTCTTTTATTTCCTTGTCCACACCCTTTGGACTGCGCTCAGATCTGCACACTGGTCTGTATCCTCAGTACAGACAAAACAAGCTCGGTCCCACGAGCCAACCCTTAGCAACCACCGTCTCGACCACCAGGGCAGACTTTGACCTAATTCATTTTACCCGAATATTACATTTTTTAATTAAAAAAAAAATTGTTTGGTCCTAATTATTATATTTTAGATGTTTTCAGCCACATAGTCGTTTTAGAAATATTATTATCTCTAGTCCTAGTTATGTTTTCTTTTATGTTTTTTCCCAAATTAAAAGGAATCTCTCTCACCGAGCCGAGCCAAATTAGGATTTGAGTTTGAATCTGAGTTCGTGGATCTCGTCAGAGGCGATCCAGACGGGTGAGCAGTCCTCCCAGCTCTGAATGTCTGTAGAGGTTTGGAGGCTGAGCGACCCTAGTCCTCAGGATTATCGTCCCTGGTCACACCGTCCAGACGACCTGCCGCGGGATCCTGCCGACAACGCCAATTTCTGTGGTGGAAATTTTCCATAAAGAAGTAGATGAGAGAGAGTTGTCCTTTTGTGCAATTTATTGAAATAATAAAGAAAATAAAAATAATGGGGAAAGCAAATAAAAAGCATGGATGTTGATCGTGCACATCAACAAACCAAAAACCAGCTGGGGAGATCAGTGCACACACCACGAAGGTGTGATGCAAAGAGCCCACGATCCTCAAGTTGTTTCTGCCTTTTAGCTTCTCTGTCTGACTAGGGTGGAATGTCTTTCTAACCCAATCAAATTACATGCACCATCTCCTCCCTGTCGCAGTGTGTGTGAAGATTTTTACTTTCTCACACCTGCATCGCTGACGTCCAACTATCTGTGAGAAAGGAGCACCGAGTCTCAACAGACAGAGACACAACTCCCCGACCTTGGGTTTGGGAGCTAGAGTTGAGAGTCTATCAGGCAGAGACAACCATTGAACAATCTAGGTGAAATGTCAAATGCATACAGTAAGACAAAACATAAGATATTAATTGCAGAACATAAGTCATAACTCGTATAATAACTGCATAGAAATAAGGAAGAGACATAGAAATAAAGAAGAGACAATTTTTGCCATAACAGCAGCACATGCTCGCTATTGGTTTTCTTGTCCGTGAGCATTTCTGTACGGCATCAAACGATTTGGTGGCAAAGACAGGGCGAGAATTAAAACGTCAATGCGCAGCAACGAAGGCGCGAGTTATAAAGACGCATAGTAAACGATCTGATTGTGACCAGACCGTCTATTTCATATGACAGAACCAGAGCCATACAGTGTGAAGACACTTTATAATGGACAAAAATGCAAACGAGGCTGTAAAATATTGCAGGAAAGCACCCCAGGTCTTATTTGAAATGTCCCCGTTAAACAAAACACAACGATGATATATTAGATGTGGCGGTCGCAAATTGTGAGTGTAACATGTGAACATGAATAACAGTGGCCACGGACCGCTATTATCAACACTGCACATAAGTTCTGGTGATAGAAAGTCCTCCTGTTAATGGAAAACTGGTTGAGTAGTATATCAGTCAAACTACCAATTCACCACAGCAGCAATCCCTGACTTTCTATGGAACAATCAGCCTGCGACCGTCAGCCTGCGACTCATCTGAATTCCGTTTTATGTGGGATTTGCATATACTGACTGACATTGTACCATTGGCCCAATACATAAGATCAACACCACATGTAATATATCATCGGTATGTTTTGTTTAATGGGGACATTTCAAATATGAAACCACTTTATAAAACAACTGGATTTATCGTAACATCGACTAAAAGTGGTCGCAAGTTAACCTGGCTGCTGCTGTTGTTGCGCATGACCACCTTATGCTCGTTAGATGCGTGTAATGCGAGGCGCTTAGGGCTGGGGCCCGTTTCAAGAAGGTGGTTTTGTGGAAACTCTGAGTTTGTTAATCCTGAAATGAGGAAAACTCAGGGTTTTCGGTTTCAGAAAGCGGGGTTACTTAAACCCGTAAAGCGGGGTAAGTTTAAACCCGTTTCAAGAAGCGAGGTAATCGAAACTCAGAGTCAGTTACTATGGCAACTTACTCTGTGAACCTAACCTGGTCGCGAGCAGGTTTAATTCGGGAAACCCAGAGTTTTCTCGGTCCACGCCCCTTTTTAAAGTGAACACTGTTTAAATACCTCATTTAATCTTTAGGTACATTAATAGATTTCACCTGTTTCCTTCGCGCAGAGACCAAAATGTCCGTTTCTAGAGGATCCTGTAGATGAGGACGCTGTATTAATTCACACGGCATTGAATTTACGCCGCAAGAGGATTTTAATGCCACGAGTTAATTTTCTGTCATATCGCCGTGCATATTTATTTTAGCGGTACATTAAAGAGGAGTTTCACAGGATTGCAGTTTTGTGGTATTTAATTCGTTTCATTGAGGCTAATCTGAAAAATGATCAGTTAATAATATCTTGCTGCGATCTGAAATAAACTGATAAATGTGCAGGTACACTGACTACTCTTTCTAATGGTCACTGTAACTGACATTACATTGTTTAACACCACCAAGATCATATATGATGCTGCATATATCATATACGTGAACTCATGAATATATCGTGAGTCAACCCTAAGTAACAGGCTGCACTGTGGTAAGTACATGTATGTCTTATACACTTATTTCAATGCATGCACTCACACTCACATGAGCACTTCTATGCAGCACTAAAGTAATGTAAACTTTCTTCTAGGAGAGATTGACGGATTTCTGCTGGAGATAGGGGTTAATGGCAGCCCACACTACTGACCCCTCTCCCAGAATCTGAAGCAGGCCCCCAGCAGCGCTTTAATGTGGCCCTGCAGAACAAGAGCCCGGGTGGAAATGACCATAGGCCTGTTGAAAGCACTTCTTCAGTGCCTACATCACCTCAGGGTAAAACATGAGAGGCCTGTGACATTAATGTGGCATGTGTTGTTCTCCACATTATTGCAATTATTAGAGAGGAGCAACACCCTCCCCTACAAATACAAGACCCTGAGGAAGACTCCTTCCATCACAGTAATTGCAGAGTGGATGGACAGTCAGAGATGTGATTTGCTTTAATGTCTTAATCAACCACCACCACCAATAAAAAAAACTGAATAGATGCAAATCACAATTTATTTGTTTTTTTTTTCATTTCCTACAAATACAAAGGCAATTGTTAGATTTTATGATTCTTCCAATAATTCATACAATTCACCTTTAACTATACACTCATCTCCAGCTTGTGTTTGGGAATTTCAAATTCTAGATCTGTCTTTTCAATCTTGTGGTAGAAGTATAACATTTCCTTGAGATTTAGTTCATACAACTCAATAACCGGTAACTTAAAATACAGAAGATTTAGAGTTACATGACATAGTTCCTCATTACTCTTCTGTTGTGACAGGAAGATTCACATATTACTGTCAGAATCTGTTAAGACCAACAAAGAACCCAACCCAGACTCTAAGAAATGGATATATCAAAAGTAGCCTATGGAAAAAATCAAATATATAGGTAGGCCTCTTACATTTTACACATGCACTTGTATCCTGGGGAGTGACTGGTTCTGATGAACTCCCTCCAGGATTTCCTTCAGCCCCTGCTTTCTAGTGTTCGAGCCAAGTGCCATCTCCTCTGCATGCTCTGTTGTTCTAGCCTCTGCCTCCTTTCTGTTGGCTGAGTAGAAGTCAAATGATTTAACTGTGTGAAAACATTACAGCAATGTTGAAAATGCTGCTGCACTGCTATGCTCTGCATGTTATTTAGTTATTTAATATGTCAAATGTTGTAAAGTCAGGTAGTCTACACCCATGATATGAAGGTGCCTTATACCTGTTTGAATTATGGTTTTACATTTCATTTTTAGCCATGTTCTTCTATGCCTGCAGGATTGCGGCTACATAAAAACTGAAATTAAATTCTTATATTATTACGTGTTTTGGGTAACTTTTAAAAACCTAATTAGATTAGTGTAATAATTGCTCTCCATAAAACGTATTGGATTATTGAATTATCATTACTTTACAAATCCCACATCAACCACAACAGGAATTTTAAAAATGCATAGACATAACATTGCACTTTTAATTCATACAAACATCGGTATTTATGCAATTACTGAAGTAACGCCTTAGATTAGTGAAGAATTACTTTACAAGTCCTTAATTTACGAGTGAAATATAACAACAATACTAAAATTATTTAGTATTTAGTTACGCTGAACACTGTAGGATTAAAATGTAAACTTACGCATTGACTCGACGAGCTATTTTCTTCCAAGCTAATTCTTTCTCTTTCGCCGCTGCAGCCGTGTTGCCTTTTCTACCGAATATAGACTCGTAGTCGTTATTTGCTTGAGGTAACGTATCCATTTCCGGACGTATTTTGTTGTCATGTTGCCATGGTGACTCGTAATATCTTCACTTCATTGATCAGGGCTTTGTATCGTCGCGGTGCACGCGCTTAACTCTGAGTCAGACAACTCAGAGTTGCTTAAACCAACTCTTTTCAGCTGTTCTGGAACCGAAAACTCCAGGTTTGCAAACTCAGAGTAAATCAACTCAGAGTTCCTTTTTAACTCAGAGTTTGTTAAATCTCCTTCTTGAAACGGGCCCCTGTTAAACCAGTAATATGCTTTCATGTTGCCACAACGTGATTATTAGAGGCAAAGCTTTTGATCAGAAGCTTAATTCCGCCTTATTTTAAATACACTGAGCTCTGATTTGTTATATTTACAGATGCAATACATATCCAGTCCATCTGATCTTTGTCTGTTCCTGTCTAAGACCAGTAGAACTAGCAGCATGCTGGTTTAATGTTGCCACAAAGTGATTAAAGCCTAAAGGCTTTAGGCTTTAGGCCTAAAGCCTAAATCTGTTTACTGAAAGCTTCTTTCTCCCTTATTTTAAATTCATTGAGCTCTGTTGGATTATAATAATAGTTTAATGAGCATTCACTTATCTTCTTCACTTTCTACACTAGTTTGAGATCAGTTAAGCTGTCATTAAGTTGAAATGACAGGTTTAATGAATATCCAGCTCACTTGACCACTGTCTGTACTTGTCAGAGACCAGCACAACCAGTAAAATGCTGTTTCCACGTTGCCAAAAAGTGATTTATGCCAATATTTTTAAATAAAAAGCCTATTTCTCATTTTAAGTCAGCGGAGCTGTCCTTATTAATATTAACAGATTTAAGTTAAGTTGACCTCTGTCTGTACCTGTCTGAGGCCAGTAGAACTAGTAAGATTCTGTCTTCACATTGCCAAAAAGTGATTCAAGCCTCTCTGTTTTGATGAGAAACTTATATCTGCCTCGTTTTAACTTTAAATGTGTTCTACTGGATCAAACTGAAGATTTAGTCAACATCCAGTCCATCTGATCACTTCTTGTACCTGTCTGAAATCAGCAGAAACAAGAAAAGGCTTGTTTTCATGTTGCCAAAAAGTGATTCTACCTTACAGGTGCAGAATGTAGTCAAGTGAACTTAAATGTGTTAATATAAACAAAAAGAGCTCTGTGGATTTAAAATGAGACAGAAATAAGCCTATTGTCAAAAGATATTGGCATGAATCACTTTTTGGTAAAAATTATCTTACTGGTTGTACTGGTCTCAGACAGGTACAGACAGTGGTCAAGTTAATTTGAATTTGTTAATATGAACAAGAAGAGCTCTACTGACTTAAAATGAGGCGGAATTTAGCTTCTGATTATAAGCTTTGCCTCTAATAATCACGTTGTGGCAACATGAAAGCATATTACTGGTTTAACTGGTCTCATACAGATATTAAAAGTGGTGAAACAACTCGGTGGTCACTCGTGCAATTTTAATCAGACACAAAATGTGAAGAACAAACATGTTGCAGCAATATTGGGTCGTAGATCTGAGTCCTAGCGTCATGTCATAGAGTTAAGCAGTCACGATCGACTATCGCTGTAAAGAGAATTACGATGATTATTTCCGTCGTTTACACCAAATCTAAAAGACGTGGCGTCACTACGTCCACTAGAAAACGTGTAGCAGATAATATTTACAAGTTATGGCCGTTTGAAGCTGAAATAAGCAGCTGTAGTCTTACACAAACCGAGCTAAACGCCTTAACGATGCGGTGCGCGCTCCCGCGTGCGGAAATCAATTTCTGGCAGACAGTCACTTTTTGGCACGACCGTGACTCAGAGCAACCGGGGCGGCATTCGGAAGTCGGTCGCCAGTTAACGTGGTCGCGACTTAATACGGAACACCGGAAGTAACGTGACACGTTTACCATCAGTCTGGCCTGTCTGTGGTTCAATCCCTACCTTCCCACTAACACAATGATTTGTAATAACGTTTTTATGCTTATTACAGAAAAGTACTTTGTATTCTATTAAGATATTGTGTAATTACCCTTAACAATGTTTGTACACATCCCCGATGCTGTTAATAATGGATGTCGGAAGCAGGCATTATACAGGACACCACAGCACGTGGTGCGGTGAAGGCCCCGTTTATATAATCCCCGAGCGCACTATCCTTCAGCCTCTTTGAACGCGAGTTTTGAGTACGCTGTTTTGTATGACTCACAGGTAGGTAAAGTTAACGAATTTTTAACGTAGTTTTTAGATTTTTTTACTGGTTGAATGGACGTGTTATTATAATCGGGAGGGAGAATTCTATGGGAATTAAAATATGTTAGCCCAAAGGGAGCGTACGTGAGAAGCGCTTTGGTCATTAGGAACACGGAGAGTTTTTAATGTTCATTTGGCCTTTACAATGTAATATGTTAGGTAGAAGCATTCAAGGTGAGTTTGTAATTTTCGGGTTCGTTTAACAGTAGCCTCGTGTGTGTGCGTGCGTGTGTCTGTGGACGGACGGACATGTTTTTTCTTAGACGTGGGGACCATAAACCATGTTTTTACTATCAAGGTGATGACACTGCTACAACGTAAAGAAACGTGGCAGGTCCTCACCAGTCCGACAGCTTTGAGGGTCAAGATGTTATTTAAGGGCTGTGGTTAGAATTGAGTTTTGGTTCGGATTTGATCGGAGATAAGTCGTCTGCCTTTAATTGTGATGGTTAGGGTAAGGGGCTAGGGAAGGCATTATGGAAATGGAGGTCCTCACTTTGATGTAAGTATAAGAGTGTGTGTGTGAATAGTATTCCTACACATGGATAAGGCAAAGCTTTGGTTTAGGTAGAAAGTAGCCTTAATCCCTCAATTCTGGCTTTTCCTTCCCCCAGCACGCTATTGGATAAATGTGACTTTAAACTGAAAATTCATTTTAAGTTAGAATATTAGTTAAAATAAGAGGCTAGTTGTTTCAATTAAGTACTGCCCTTATTAAAATAACTACTAGTATGTTACTGATTCTAATGAAAATGATCCTGTTGGAAATTTCAGAATGTTGCAGCTATTGGTGCCAAACTGGACCACAGCTCAGTTAGAGTGCTGCAATGAGCTGATGGTGAGTGTGATATGCCACTAAATTGTATCTTGTTACAACATATTTGTTGCTATGATGACTTCACTAGACTAGAGTCTCTGATTTAAACCATGAAGCTCTTTCACAGTGCACTGAGTGTTTACTAGTTCTTATTACACACTGCAAAGATCAAAACTGATCAAATTGTTAATGTGTTTGTTTTTTTTCCTCTCTCAGGGTGTCCATCTCCGTCTAGGAGATTGCTCCTTCTTTTAGGTAAGACTGTGATCCAAAATCATAGGTGCATTGTTTTGTGGGATGATGATTTATAGGACTAGAGTCTCTGAGAAAACATGAAGTTATTTTCACAGTGCACTGACCACATAACATCAGTGTTAAATACTGCAAATGTCTTGATTTGGTCCGTGACTTTGCATATGGTGACCCCCCCATCCCTTTTTTTTTTTCTTTCTTTTGTAACTCCTTGTAGCTTGCTCATGCTGATGGAAAGCAACAGTGTATCACTTCAAACTACTGTAAGTACAAGCATTTGTAGTAGTGCCCTGTTAAGATTAAAAGATTTACCAAGATGGGGTTTCTGAGTAATTGGCATACATAACAGACCTGGCCTGTTTATATTGTCTGAGTTGGCAATGATGATTCAGTAATTCGGTTCCACTGATACTTAACTGAAGTCTACTCGCAGCGCACTGAGCCACTCAGACTTTTGGCACTTCTGCTGAAAATTTTCTTGTCAGGCATTAGTTAAATCATTAAATTCTGTCCTGGGAACTGTGGATTTCTGACCTCAGGTGTGATTAGTTTTTGATTTTCTTGACTTGCTGTTGTGACATCAAAGATTTTCTTTTCCAGTATCTGCACCGACACTTGGGATTGTTACAAGTGTCAAAACTCTTAATACACTCGAACTGGATCTGGAGTTGTTTTGTAATGGGTTATTTTTCTATAATAAAGCTGAGTGTGCGAAATCAAGGATATTAAAGTGTTAATAAAGGCTCTCTTGAGTGTTTTCTTTTGGACCGTGTGGATATGTTGCACGCTTGTATAACACCTTTTGACTTGAATATGTACAAACCAAAGTTAATATAGGCAAGCAAAATTAAACAAATGTAAGACCATTAATTGTGACAGTGTTTTCATAAGTGTTAGACTGTTTTTGCAAGGTATAGCCATGGATTCTGGACTGGTGTACGCCATAAGGAGCATGAAAGCAAGTCGATTACGCTCATGACCTTAAAATTATTATGACTCATTCTCACTGCCATGCTGCATGTATTACTGGAGAATTGCTGAAAATAGCTGAAGCATGTAAAGCACAGATGAATGTATGTGAAGAGAATGAGTTGTTTAAATAGCTGAATGTTTGCAGAAGAATCTGAAGCAGTTGAATTTCAAATTGAAGAAAGTTGAAAAAGATTTGCTGAAAATAACGGAAGACACAATATACCTAATGTAACAGAAACAGCTAAATCGTATAGTTTTAAGTTCAAGAGATATAAGAATAGCTTGAAGTTACGGAAACATTTAATACACCTGAAAGTAGCTGCAAAGGAAAAAGTTGGAGCTTTGGAGGAAATGTGTGCAGGTAATTGTGAGTCATAATGAATAAGTTTAAGGCTAAAATACTTATATTTTTAGCTAAAAAATGTAGGGTGGTGGTCTTATTTTGAAGGAATATGGACAAAACGTGAAGGTAAAGATACTAAACCAGTAAGTAATATTTTACCAGTCAAAACCAAATTTTGAAAGTTTGTAGGTGTGTGGACAATTGCTAAACTGTAAAACAGCCTTATTAATTAGCAGTCATTACCCATTCAGAGGCATAAAAATGACTAAAAAAAGCTGATAAATTGGTGCTTTTATTTTGGAAGGATATGGAAAAAGCTTATATAAGTATTTGTTAAATTGTAAAATAGTCTAATTAACTACCTATAATCAGCTGAAAGCTGAAATATTACATTTTTAGCTGAAGATCTGGATTGGTGCTCTTATGTTGAAAGGATCTTAAAGAAGCCCATGCAGGTAATTTCTAAACAGTAAAATAGTCTTATTAACTAGTCATAATAAACTAGTTGAAAGCAGACATATTGCTATTTTTAAGATCTGAATTGATGCTTTTATTTTGAAAGGACTTTGAGGAGGAGTATGTGCTTAATAGCTAAACTAAAATAGTCTCATTAACTGAAATAGTGGTGTTAAAGCTAAAGAATTGAATTGGTGCTTTTATTTTGAAAAAATTCAGAGGAAGCGTCTGATTAATTACTAAACAATCAAACAGTGTAATGAGCTTATCAGTAATATGCATAGAGCTGCTACACTGAGCATCAGGAGTTTGACCTGTCAGTGAAAGCTGCAGCTGCGCCGTTGTCATAGAGACGAAAGGCGGGAAAAATGTATTCTGCTTTGTAAAAGCGAGTTGCACCCTTGCTAAACAGGCTTGTTACAGCAAAACCCTAATAGCTATCAAAAACATTACTTCACTCTTTGAGTCAATAAACAAATGGTATGAGTTTTATGTTTGAAGACTAAAAATTGTGGCCACAGTCGCAATTTCAAAAAAAAGGACTTATGCGTTTCTCCTAAAAAGTCTCTCAGACAAATGCATTAGACTCAATTGGAAGAATTTTGGAACGCTGTGCACGTTGAAGCGGCTACAAACTAAAGTGTAGGTCTGAGGGCTTAACCAGGCACATCATTAGAAAGAAGACAAGTATGACTACGAACGAGTGAAAGAATTGTGTTCACAGAGTGAAAACTGGCTGTCGTGACGAGTTAAAGACAAAATCTCTGGCTTAAAGAAACATGCCCTGGCACTCTAGCTCTGACATCACTCACTCTAGCTCATGCAATACACACTAATGATAAAGCTATAAATCTACCAAAAACCACACAATATTTAAACTGCTATAAATCAGAATTTTTTTGAAGATATTAAAATAGTTAACAGAAGATAAATAGTTAAATAGTTGAATATTTTTATAGTTTAAACAGTGTCTGTAGCTTAAAGTATGCAGAGGTAGTTAAAGCTGAAAGAAGACAAAGATGAAGAGTATTTGAAAAAGGTTTTCCATTCATTTCAATGGGAAAAAAATTATTAAAAAAAACTTTAAAAACTTGAAAAATATGAAAGATATGTAAAAGTTCAATGGATCCGCGCTGAGTCTGAAAAAGCTGCACGTTTTAAAATTTGAATGATTTCAACAGCTTAAAGTATGTAGGACTAGTTAAGTGCTGAAAAACACAGGGAAAAATAATATAAAATAAAATAATAATAAATAATAAAATAATATTATAATTATATAATAATAATAATAATAATAATAATAATAATAATAATAATAATAACTAAAAAAACATTTCCAAAAGAAAATGCACAGTGAATGCTTCCACGTTGAAGGTATTGCTGAAGAACTGCTGAAAATAGCATATCTGAAAGTAGCTTAACCTAAGCCTAAAGTATAGATGAATGTATCTGAACAGAACTGGGAGTTGTTTAAACAGAGCTGAATATTTTTAGAAAAAGCTGAAGCAGTTGAAATCATGGAACGTGAATGAAGGAAGTATGTAAAGGATTGCTGAATTTAATGAAATATAGCTGAATGTATCAAAATAGGTAAAAAGAGCTCAAGAGCTGAAAGAATAGTTGAAAGTTGTGGAAACATTTAAAACAGCTGCAGCTTTACATTTTGAAAGGTTGCACCATTGGAGGAAGCATGTGCAGGTAATTGCTAAACAGTAATATAGTCTCATTAACTAATCATAAGCAACCAGTCAAAAGCAGAAAATGTGCTATTTAGTCTAAGATTTGGATTGGTGCTTTTATTTTGAAAGGATAGGGAGGAAGTGTTTGCCTATTTACTAAACTGTAAAATAGTCATATAATAAAGTCATAATGAACTAGTTGAAGGCAGAAATATTGCTATACAAAGCTGAAGATCTGAATTTGTGCTTTTATTCTGAAAAGTGTGTGTGGTTAAATGCTAAAGTGTAAAACAGTGTGAATGACTAGTCACAAATGACCCTTTTATAATATAGCTGAAAGTTACTGATATATTAAATACATAGCTGAGTTTATCGGAAGGAAATCAATGTAGTTATATTAAGAACTGAATGCATAAACATGCCTCCAATTGGAATCAAAACTAGATCTCCTACTCCCGAGTCAAGGACTTATACCATTGAGCCACAGGATATGAATGGTGTATTAGAAAAAGCTGAAGCAGTTGAAAGATTTTCTACGAAAGCTAATGAGTTTGACTTATGCTTTAATTCTGAAAGGATTCGGGGGATGTGTGTGTTTAACTGTTAAAGAGTGTGGGTTTTTAATAGACTGTAAAATATTTTAATTAACTTTTTTTAATTAATCAGTTGAAATATTACTGAAACTACCTGATAAGGTAAATATATAGATCTGCAAAGAAAATGTGCACAAACAAAAACAGTGTTGTGTACACATGACTACAGACCTGTAAATCCTTTTTCTGAATTTTGATGAAAGGCCTGTTCTAGTCAGGTTTTAAAACTAGGAAGCAAATAACCCAATTTATCTAGGAAATACAAATATTTATGTTATAATGTGATTGCATAAACATGGCTCAGATGGGAATCAAACACAGATCCCCACTCCAGAGTCAAGAACCTACACCGTTGAGCTACAGGACATAATTGCTGAAAGACCAGTTAGCTGAAGAGCTTCCTTCAGATGGAAAGAAATGTTTAGTAATTTTAACACATTTATTTTATTAAACGAAGACTTGAATGTTGCAACAGTCTTAAATGTGTAAACCTAAGAGAAATATAAATATAAAAATGTAAATATTTCCATACAGAACCATGCATCGGTCATTGCAATGGTCACTCTTTCTCACACCAGCTTCTGTTAGGGTGCCAGAAATACTCACTATTAATACAACAATACAAGTATGGGTAAATATTAGTGACGGGTCCGGCAACACCGATGCGTCGGCGCCTGCGTCGAGCTCTTAGAGCGAAACACTGTGTCGGTGCGCGTATCGCGTTGGGAAAGCACGTGACCGATACAGTTCCTGTCTGACGCGCCAGACTGTGTTTATAAGGAAGCGCATGTGTCGGGATGCATCTGCCGAATGGAATCCCTGAGCGTTTGCCGTTCATCGTCAAATTCATCTATAATTCATCTCATATCGGAAAATAAGGTTTCTTTTTTGATTTAATTTTATAATAAAGTGAAAGTGTATTATTAAAATAATTAATTAATTTTAAAAAGTTTTCACTTGATCTATCTGAATTCAGATTAATTTCCAAAGTGACTCTTTACTAATCATATTGTTTTATGCAGGTTAAATTTCGACAATAGAACTTTCCTATTTAAGCAAAACCACCTCACAGTGTGTTGACCCCAGCAACACTTCTAGACCCCAGATTTAAATCACTCCGCAGTTCCTCCAAGTGTATTGAGGCCGTCAGTAGACTGCAGTCAGAACAGCAGCTGTCTGCACCCTCTTTAGGCATGTTATTCAGCATTATTTGTTTCTTGTTGTTTGGAAATGGTACACTAAAATGGCAGTGTGTTGTTTCTAGATAACCTTTGGCAAGATCTCCTCATTGCAGTGGGCAGAGAGACCAAATTTGTTAAAAAAAACAAACAAAAAAAAGGCATCTTCATTCACAACATGTTCACTTAGATTTTTACATTATGATACACTTTATCGACTGTATCTAAAAATATAAATTTTAAATGTAAATGAAGATATGAAATAATACTATATAACATACAATGGCTTAAATTATAATATTGTATATATTAAGTCACAAAATCAGTGTCAGATGAGTCCGTCAACTAGGCTGCCTGTAGGGAGTTTTAATGTCCAGCAGGTGTCAGTATTCAGTGACACAGTATCGGCACAGTATCAATACAGTTTTGCAATGTATCAAAACGTTTCATGACGCCTCATCTACCCATCACTAGTAAATATACCTATATAAGAAAGATCAGTTAGTTTAAAAAAGCTGAATGTGTACACCTGTTCTTATCAGGAATGGACAGTCTAGACACTGTGGACACTGAGCAGTAGAGAGTTTGAGCAGCAGAGGTTGACCTGTCAATCAAAGTATTACTGAGCTCAATCTCTGACCTACTGCAGCTCAGCCTTTGTCATGGAGACAGCTCTCCGAAGGTAGGAAACTCCACAGATCAGCTAAATAAGCTGTAGTGAAGCCGATTCCCCCCCTCCTTCATAGGCTTGTTATAGCAAAACCTTAAGGGTTATCACAAATATAACTTCACTTCATGAATCCCAAGGCTTCAATGAGCATTATTTTAGCACGTTATAGTAACCCATGGGGGGGCTTAAGGGTAAAGAAGCCGTTCTTGTGTTTGTAGTGTTATAGTTAAAGTTAGCATTTAAGTAATGTTATAACTTTAGTGAAATTAATTTAGCCTTTTGTTCATGTGTGTTTGTGATGTGTTCTTGTTGTTTTATGTTCTGCACCCTGAGGGAAGAGAGTGTGCGCGGGAGTGACCCTCAGGGCGCAGTGATATGTTGGATGTGTGAAAAATAAATTGGGTTTGTGCTCTGATAAGGGAGTACCCAAAAATAGACAATCTCTTCTTGTCCCTCCAAATCCACAGAAATATCTGGGGTTGTGCAGTGCATGAGACGCAGATATTATAGATAACATAGCAATTAACTGCACAATTACACAAGAGCTCTCAGCTCTCGCTGAGTATTTAGCAAAGACTTGAATGTTACAATAGTTTTAAATGTGTAAACGTAAAGCAAGTGTTAATATTATACTGTATTACAAAATCTTGTTAATTATTATGTCTGTAAGTGAAAGGACAAAGCAGAAAAACCTTATCTGATAAAAAAAAAGCTTACTTAAAATATTATCATCGAACAAAAAGCTGATATTTACAACAGATTTTAGGTTGCAAATCTGGTATAGATGTAAAGAGTCTAATGCAAAGGTCATTCAGCAATCATTGCAAGCCAGTTTCTGTTATGGTGCATTACCCATAAGGCATTAAGCTATAAATTTGCACATATATAATTTGCTTATCAGTAATATACACAGAGCTGTTGTGGACACTGAGCATTAGGAGTTTGACTTCTCAGTCAATCTGTTACTGACATCAATCACTTATCTACTGCAGCTGCGGTGTTGCCATGAAGACGGTGCTCCAAAGACAGAAACCTCCACAAATCAACCCAATAGTTGCAGTGAAGCTGATTTGCACCCCTGCTTAAGTAGCTCGTTACAGCAAACCCATAAGGGCTATCAGAAAAATACCTTCACTTAATAAACCCCAAGGCTTCAGTGTGAGACTGGTATGAGTGAAAATTGTGTCCACAGTCGCAATTTAAAAATGCCGATCCTCCGCGACTCTCGCCCGAAGTCAGCAAAACTTTTCCATTGAAGTCTATGGGAGGATTTCTGGAACTCTCTGCGTGTTGAGGCAGATACAGACTAAGGTATAGGTCTGATGACTTAACCAGACACATCATTAGAAAGAAGACAAGTATGACTAAGTCTTAGTTAAAAAAAATATGTTTGTAGAGTGAAAACTGTGGCTGTAGTGACAAGTTAAAGAGAAAAGTTCTGTCTGTAAAGTGTGCTGTCACACTTTAACTGTGACGTCACGCACTCTAGCTCATGCAATACACACTAATGGAACAGCTGAGAATTCCTCTTAACTTGCTTAAGAAATGCATTTCCTGCTTTTTTTACATTTTGAAAACGTAAATTTTCTCATCCAATGGAGAAAGACATCTACTACTCTGAGACCGTGTCCCAGGTGTCGTCACACTGGTAGGAAGTTCTCCTTGCAAATTCAGAACCACCACCCCCACAATGATCTCGAACCAAAACTGGCCTTCCGCCATTTCCCCCCCTCTCACTCACTGTGAACAGACAAGCACGGCAGCGCCAAAGTCCTCCCATAGAAATAGTTCGGTTCTTGGGTTTCTCTTCACTTTACCAAGGGATCAACAAGTGACGACTTTGTGGGTCACTTTTATTTTTAACGGACCGGTGCCAGAAACACTGTCTCAGCATTTATACCTATGTGAAAACGAGGGTGCGTACAATGCTGGATTTGTTTCACGGCTCCTGTTGGAAAAAAAAGTATCTATTCCTACAGTCCGTCATTCTTTCACTGAAGTAAGTACATGCTTGATATTTATAATGTTTTAAAATGTTAGTTTGTCTGTTTAAAATGTGTCAGGGCTCGCAGGGAGTGGACAGGAGTGAAGGACCCAAACGCACAGCTCGGGAGACAAACTTAGAATAAGCCAGGTTTATTTGGCATAAAGACGGCAGGCAAAACAGGAGTCGGGCAGGGAATTGTCAGAACCAGGAAACTCAGGATTCAAGCAACAGGCAAGGACGAGGCAAACAGAGTCAAAAAACAGGCACAGGTCAAAACCTTCAACTTACTTTGAGTTGGCTGGGAGACAGACAAATCGGGTGCTCGATAACAACAAACTGGCAGAGAACAAAGGGACGTGCAGGTGCTTAAATGCAGGGAGGTGATTGATGACGAGACACAGCTGGTGATGACATGACAGGAGACAAAGGTGAACTAGGCAAGACAGGACAGAAGCGGAAGTGCATGAAAATAAAACAGTAAGTAAACACATGACTTAGTGAACCAAACTGAAGCAGACAGGAACCAAGACCGGGAACAACAAAATAAAGCAGAAAATGAACATGACAAACCAGAAAACCACAGGAACAGCCCAGGTTCATGACAGAACCCTACCCCCAAGGGCGTATCCCAGACACCCAAAAAAAACACAAACAACCGAGCAGGGAGGGCGGATGGAAAGCCAACCTGCGTAGGACACCAACAGGGCGGGCGGAGGGCGGACTGGAGGAGGGCACAACAAGAACCCTCCTCAAAACAAGACTCACACCAGGAACAGACCAACAAGGAAAAACCCACCCAATAACAAAAAAATGGTTCAGAGTCCAACACACCAGCGTACACAAGTCCAAGGCACAGAAACAATCAGTCCAAACTCTCCCCTCTCACAGAGGGTGAGGATGAGGGGAGATCCTGCCCAGCAGCCGCTGGCCAGATCGGCACCCCCAGTGCCCAAGAGCTGAGCCAACGTCCAAGGAGGCCCACGTCTAAACAAGACGCCTCCGATGGCCCAACAGGCAGGAACAGCGATGTCTTCCAGACGGGCGAGACTCCAGGAGGCCGAGGGCTCGAGGCGATCGGTGACGACAGAGACCGTACCGTCGTCCTACAGGCGGGGAACCGCCCCAAAGGCAGGACCGCCGGGGTGGCAGACGACGCAGGAGGCAGCGCCACCCCCGCGGCAGGCTGCGCCAAGGGCGAGGCCACCAGTCCGGCAGATGAGATGAGGACCGACGTGGAACCAGCGACGAAGACAGAAGCGGCGTCAGAGCCGGGACCAGAGACGAAGACAGACATGGAGCCAGAGCCGGGACCAGAGACGAAGACAGACGTGGAGCCAGAGCCGGGACCAGAGACAAAGCCAGGACCAGAGCCGAAGCCTGACGTGGAGACGAAGCCGGGACCAGAGACGATCACAGGATCGAAAGCGATGACAGACGTGGAGACGGGGCCGGAACCAGAGAAGAAGCTGGGACCAGAGACGGAGACAGACGTGGAGACGGAGACAGACATGGAGACGAGGCCGATGCAGCCCCCGATGCAGACGTGGCCGGAGCCGGACCACCAGGAACCGATGCAGACGCGGCCGGAGCCGGGCCACCAGGAGCCGATGCAGATGCGGCAGGCGCTGGGCCACCAGGAACCGATGCAGATGCAGCAGGCACCGGGCCACCAGGAACCGATACAGATGCGGCAGGTGCCGGGCCACTAGGAGCTGAGGAACGACCCTCTCCTGGAGACCGGCAGGAACTGCAGCGGAAGCTGCAACAGGAACGACCCCCTCCTGGAGGTTGTGGGGAACCGCAGCAGGCGCGACCTCCTCCTTGAGGTCGTGGGGAACCGCAGCAGGAACTGCGGCAGGCGCGACCTCCTCCTGGAGGTCGTCGAGAACCGCAGCAGGAACTGCGACAGGTGCGACCTTCCCGAGGCCGACAGGAACTAGAATGGCGTCCTCGCAGGAGCCGACAGGAACAGGAACTAGAACGACCACTTCAGGGCCGACGGGAACTGGAACTAGAACAACCTCCTCAGGGCCGACGGGAACTGGAACTAGAACAACCTCCTCAGGGCCGACGGGAACTGGAACTAGAACGGCATCCTCGCAGGAGCCGACAGGAACAGGAACTAGAACGACCTCTACAGGGTCGACGGGGACTGTGGTCCTTACCGGAGCCGGCAGTGCTGCTCGTGGACTCCTCACTGGAGCCGGCAGTGCTGCTCGCGGACTCCTCACTGGAGCTGGCAGTGCCACTCGCGGACTTCTCACTGGAGCCGGCAGTGCCGCTCGCGGACTCCTCACTGGAGCCGGCAGTGCCGCTCGCGGACTCCTCACTGGAGCCAGCAGAAAAAGGAGTCGAGACCTGGTTTGCCGGGGGGCAGCAAAGCTCAACGGGGCAGAAGCTGGGCCTGACTGGGCTGGAGCTGGGCTTGACCGGGCAGCAACAGAGGTCAAGGCAGGTGAAGAGCCTGTGGTGTCTATAGGCTGAGGCACAGGGGTTGGCGCGGACTGGAGCACAGGGGCTGGCGCGGACTGGAGCACAGGGGCTGGCGCGGACTGGAGCACAGGGGCTGGTGCGGACTGGAGCACAGGGGTTGGCGCGGACTGGAGCACACGGGCTGGCGCGGACTGGAGCACAGGGGCTGGCGCGGACTGGAGCACAGGCGCGTTGATGAGACAGGGTTGGACGACCGGTGCAGTGGGGTTCAGACGGGGCATGGTGCTGTGGCAGGAGCAGGCTGTGGTGCTGTGGCAGGAGCAGGCTGGCGCCGTTGCCGGAGCAGGCTGGCGCCTCGGCTGACGAAGTGGCGACTGGAACCTCGGCCAACAAAGTGGCGACTGGAACCTCAGCCGACGACGCGGCTGTCCAACCTCGGCTGACGGAGCAGCGACTCAGAGAACGGTGGCGGAAGCAGCTGGTGACTCGCGGGCGGACGGCGCTCATCGAGCGCATCTCAATTCTGCCTGCAGCGTCTGGAGTCTGGCGAAAAGCGCCCTAACCCCAGGGTAGTGGAACCACCAGTGCTTCTCCTCAAGAATCTCCACCGCCAATTTCACCACGCGGAGCCGCGCCTTCACACCGGAAGCCTCCGCGTACTCCTTAGCGAGCTCCGCGAAGCACCAATGGAGATCTTCCGGTAATCCAGGGCATGAAAACGGCATGGTGAGGGAAAAAAACAAAAAGCAAGTGTCCCGTAAAAAATAACACCGGGCGAGGAAAAAAAACAAAAACAAAACAGAACACCCGTCTAATACGGCTGGCTGGGTCCGAGTCTGGCCAGTTTGTACTGTCAGGGCTCGCAGGGAGTGGACAGGAGTGAAGGACCCAAACGCACAGCTCGGGTTCATGACAAAATGTAGTAACCTATGTGTGAGGCAAGTTACTAGCTAGCTATGCTAACGGCTACAGCCAGTCGACCGAGCCTTTGTCCCCTTCAAATGTGCTCATGTGGGCTCCTGCAGCCACACACCTGTATGGAGAAAAGCTAATGATTATCGGCATCGAGCGGCTACAGGCAGGGAGTGGTGGGTCTAGCTCGCTGTAGTAAGTACGTGCTTGATACTTGCTATGTTGGTTGGTCTGTTTAATATGTAGTAACCCACATGTGAGGCAAGCTAATGGCTATCGGCATTGAGCGGCTACAGGCAGGGAGCGGTGGGTTTAGCGTCTGTCCTTTTTCTGAAATCGCATACACCTGCGGGGAACAGCTGATCGTTATCGCCTTCCAGCGGCGACAGGCAGGAAGCGGTGGATCTAGCTTGCTGTAGTAAGTTTGTGCTTGATACTTGTGATATCTAAATATGTTAGTTGGGTCTGTTTAAAATGTAGTAACCCACATGTGAGACAAGCTAATCGCTAGCATTGCTAACGGCTACAGCGAGTCAACCGAGCCTTTGTCCCTTTCAAATGTGCTACTCTGAGTTGGCGCAATCACACACCTGTGTGTGTGATGGGCCTTCGATCGGTGACAGGCAGGAAGCAGTGGATCGAGCTTTTGTCCTGTTGACATGTTCTGCCGCTCCTATTTGTGTGTATGCGTTAGCCGTTAGCATGCTGTTAGGCCTTTGCACTTTAGAGCTACAGCTGGTTGATCACTACAATAAGAAAGTGCAGATGAACGCGGTTATGTTTGTTATTACCCCGTCCTGTGTCACAGCCTAAATCAACTTGTGATTTGGGGTTATGTCATTGTTCTATCAAATTCTAAGATGATTAGTTGGAATGATAACTGTGTTGTGTTGCAAGCTTAGTTGCTAATTAGTCACATCTCTACAATAACTGCTGCTTATCTGGTCAGTAACCTATAGCTTGTACCATAGCCATTATATTTGTAGGACCAATACAATTTACAGTAAATGTAACAGTCTTTTCTATACTGTAGGGAGGCACATCCCAGTTGCCCACATGCAAGGAGGCTGTCAAACAGAGAAGTCACTGCAGACTGTTGGTACACAGACATCTGCTGCCCAGCTCAGGAGTGAAGGTATGTAAGTTTGTATGTACCAACAGTAAGATAGGCAATAGAAGATTTTAATTGGTATATACTGTTTAGATTTTATATTTGAATTGTAACAACTGTTTATCTGTTGTTTTAGCACAGACAGGCCTGTCCTCTTGTTTGGTTTAATTTTTTGTCTGGTATTGTGTGTTCTTACATTAGAGAAGGTTTTGACCTACATAATACTGAACATTTCACCAATCTACAATTCTGATTGCAGTACCTTTTGTTTTGATGAGGTGATGGTGAAGACAGCCACAGCTTCCATCTGGTAGAGGACTGCTTCCGCTCAGTCTTCCAAATAGTGATGAGAACAAGGATCGCCACATCTCCCTGTTTACCCTACTTTCATGCATTTCGTCTGCAAAAGCTTCTGTCCTCAAACCCCCAGACTTCTTAATTAACCCAATAACCTATACTTTGCACATTGGAGTGTGAAGGTAACAGTTTGTTCTAGCTTTGGAGTAGTTGTGCATTTTTTTGGTTGACAATAAAGTTGGCTTTAACTATTATCTATTTCACTGAACTCTGGTTCTGAAGGGAAAACATCATACAATGAGTGTTTTAGTGTTTTATCCATCAGGAAACTCTGTCTTCATCTACAACCCAAGCATGAAGTGATGGCAACTCCGATTCTTCACCCCAGGAATCCTCAGCACCAGCTCACTATCCTCTGTAGACTAGATACCTGTAACAATTTCAGATAGAGAGACATATTACTGTCAGATTTATCAAGAATGACAAAAAACATAATTAAAAGCAGTAAAAATACGTCAGGTCAATATATAATTTGAACCAATGCTTTTTGTTCCCAGGTAGGTCATGCAGTGATTGCTCTAAATATTAATACACATTTTATAAATAAAATTATGTCAGAGCAGCAGCACAAGTAAGACAAAAACAGTGAAATGTGTAAATGTAAAATGTATTTATATTATTTCAGTTATGCTCTCAAACTTATTTATTTGTATAATGTAAGCTAAAGTAGTGTTATCAACGAGAGTTTTCCAGGTAAGTCGTGTTGTAATTATTCAAGCTGCACAGGCCATTTAGCATACGCATTAGCAATCGCTAGTCGCTTTGCAAATTACATAAATCAATTAAATTGAAGTAAATGCGACATTACCAATGAGACACATCTTGCATCAGCCGAAATGTGGTGACTTCAACAGCCTCCTCTTCAGCTTCAGGGTCAGATTCAGGATCGTAGACGTATGGCTCTACTATGCTACCGGATCAGCTGGCTATTGTCGTGCAGTCCTGTAGTGGGTCTTCTTCTGTGAAGGATTGCGGTGGATTGCATTCTCAATGTCGCACTACTGCCACCTATTGTATCCTAACTGTACCGTGGCTCGTATCCATGAAGCCAATTAAAAAAAAAAAAAAAAACAAAAAAGGTATGCGCTTCCGCACATAGGTGTGGTGAGCAGCTTCGCTTGTGACACCCCCAGAAAACACAGCGTTTGCTGATGGGGAGTGAGAACCACATATTGACAGGGGCAGTGTGGACGATCTAAAGGGTTTTATGGGATGAAAATTTACAGAGACCTTACTGAGACATTAAAGTCTAATATTTTTTAGAATGAAAAGTATGAGTAGTTGAAGCTGAAAAAAAGATAAAGCTGAAGAGGATGAAAAGTTGTTTACCTTAATTTCAATGGGAAAAAATTAGTGAAAAACGCTTAGTAACTTGAAAAGTATGAAACATATGAATTGATTTGATTTCTAGTAGGATTAACAGCGGAGCTGACTGATGAAGCCCTAGGATTAAATTTAGCCTGGTTATTAGCCTGCCCTGGAGCTAGCCGCAAAGCACAAGTCTCCATGGTAACTATACTTGGTTTAACTTTTTTTTTTGTTCTATCCAGCAGTTTAACAAGCAGCATATCTTACACTGAATGTCATATTGTTATGGACAGCTTTGCTTTAACAAGATATATATATATATATATATATACAAGTATATATACTCTTCTTGATTTATGATTTATTTAATGTTTTATTTAGCTAATCCCAAATATGTGTGCTGTTGCTGTGTTGGTGGATAGGTTAAGTTTCTGCTTTAGGGTGTGCGTGCGGGAGGAGGGGGTGGGGTGGGGTGTGCAACCAGCTGCAGAAACCAAGCAAATATGTTAAGTAAACAATCTGTGCAAAATAAAAAGGCAGGGATGTACCTTAGGCTAACACATTCATAACTAAACAACTGTTGTACTGTGGTTTACCTTGGAGATTATTACTAATACCAACAATAGCGTTAAGGTATGTGCACATACTCATACAAACATATACATATCATATACATACACATATGCATTGTTATACATATCCCATACTACTTAATAAAAGTCATGACATACAACACCACAATTTCCATATTCGCACATTATTGATATTGGTAGTGATAAGTATCAGTAGTATTTACAGTTGGATTTGGAAAGTCTGTTCAGGTGTTGAGTGTCCCACTACAAGGTTAGTAAGGCTGTAGCTTAACATTATTCACCCAAAGGGTGAGGCAGACTTGGTGCATGAACAATGCCACTTGTGGAAGCCAGGGTGATGTGAGGAGCTCGGCCACTACGCCCATCCAACAAGCAGAGGAAAGAATCCTAGCAGCCAGGGAGCCCACACACCTTCAGTTTCAGGAGGGCAGGTGTTGCGACCCAAGCCGCCCACACAGAGCCCCCCAGGCAGAGCTACAGCAGCCACAGAGACAGCACCCGAGGTCAGAGTAGGCCACCGTGGGTCAACGCTGTCCGTCCCATGAGATCAGGGGCAAACACTCCCCCCGGTGGGAGGGGTGGCCTGAAAGAGTGGAGCCCGAGGACCCACGGTCCGTAGGGAGCCCGCCAGGAGAGGCCCCGGCGCCCAGAGTGGGGCCCACCCTCAGTCCACCACCCCTACACGAGTGGAGCGGGGCCTACCCCATTGGCCCGACCTCATCCTCTGGCACCACACCGGGCCTGCAGCACAAGGCCAGCAATTGGTGGGGGTCAGCAGAAAAGAGATCATCATCATCACAGCAAACTAGTCAATCATACGTGAACCAAAGCACTCTCAGATACATTCTCGCACCCACACCATTTGCTTCCGTCCACGTGGCCCCGGGCAGGGACCGCAGGTCCTCTTGAGCCCCGCCCAACTCCCCCAACCCGGAAGAAGCAGAGGGCAGCAGAAAAGGCACCCCAGAATCCTGTTACCCAGCTTGGACGTGAGTGTGTGGAACTAAAGTGCACTGAAGGTGGGTGTCCTCTATTCAACTTAGATCTCCTAGAAGACAAAGTGCAGGGGCCGTTGGGATTGGACAGCTTAACTGGGTTGACAGGTGTTCACATACTCGTTGCCAAAATTGCTGCACAGGTGAACATGACCAGAATGCATGTAGGAATCTATCTGCTGTGTTATCTGTACAGTGAGGGCAAATATTTGAGTTTGTGAGACCCATTTGGAACATCCTTTGTCCTGTATAGTGAGTCCTATGAAGAATTTTATATTGTATTAGTTGTAAATTTGTATTTTCTGTCATTGTGAATAAATTAGAACATATATTATTCTAGAACATTTAATTAGTGGTGATGTTGAGATCAACTTCCCATTTAGAGATCGGAAGGCTTACTGTCTGGTCTACATTGGAAATTAAGATATAGATTTTGGATACTGTCCTTTTCCCTGATATATCAATAAATCGCTCTATTACTGGTGGTGGTTGCATGTGGATGGCAGTATTCTTACTTTTTGCATTAAGTATTGACTTTAGTTGTTGGTATTCTAAGACATTGGCACTAGTGATTTCATAGTGGGACACTAATTCTTCAAACTTGTCTCTTGTGAAAACATGTTTGAGATGTGTTATCCCTTTGATATGCCAAGTTGGAAAGTGTATTGCCTTTTTGTTTTGTATGATGTCTGGATTGTTCCAGAGAGGTGTGTTTTGGCAAAGAGTAAGCGAAGACCGATTCATTTTAAGAAAATCCCACCACGCTGTCAGAGATGCTTTAATGCTAATGCTCTGGTAACAACTATGATGTTTGATTTTGGTGCTGATAAAGGGCAGATCTGCAACTTTAATATTTCCACAAAATGTTTGTTCAATGTCTATCCAGGAGGAGTCTGCTGGCATGGGTTTTATCCATTTGTGGACAAGGTTCAGTCTATTGGCAAGTAAATAGTGGTGGAAGTTAGGTAGTTCTAGGCCGCTGCAGCGTCTGGATTTTTGAAGAGTTTTTAAACTAATTCGTGGTGGCTTGGTTTTCCACAAAAACTGTGAGATGTAGGAGTCTAATGTCTTAAACCACACCTGGGCTGGCTGAGTTGGAATCATTGAGAATATGTAATTAATTTTTGGCAGGATCATCATTTTTATGGTGGCAATTCTTTCCATAAGTGAAATGGGTAGGGCCCAAAATAAACCTTCTGGACTGAACAAAAGTCTGGCCATTCACGCTGCCATCGCTACTTTTTCAGTGGGGTCATCAGGCGTCGTTCTTGACTTCTTCCCCGCCACAACTCTTCAGTCTTCTTCTTCTCTCTTGTCTTCTTGGTGGCACCCCACCCCGGAGGGGGGGGGAGACAGCGCCCTCCGCTGACCACAAGTGGAATTAATATTAACTCCGTTACATTCCCCCCTGCTGAATTCCACTTGTATTACAATAAAAAAAAATGACGAAAAGAAAATTGAATGACCAAGACGACATACCAGGCAGAGAACAACACAACTATGCACAAGGCAGACAAGGACAACAATAAATGAAATTAATAAAAAAACGCATTAATGAGGTTACGTATTGAAAATTACAGTTATAAGTGCAATCACAATCAAAAGACCATCCATCAAGGAATCAGTATGAGACAAGGTTGGCCAGACCCCATCACCACACACAGTGAAAAACATGCCCGTTACACATTTCACACAAATCACAACTGTAATATACCTCATTCCCAAGGGGAGAGAAAAAAATGACATCAGAGATTCAATAAATTCATCTCCTGAAAGATCCGGACCAAACCAAAAACAACCACATCTTAAAATCATGCAGCGTGAGATGTAAAAAGGAAAATAAATACATGAATAAAATTTGCCCCACTGCTCATACAGTATTACACTGCAATACCTGTCTTCTGTTGCATTATCTCAATGAGTCTAGAAACAGGTTTCAAAAATCTACCTGCTCTGGTCGTAACTCGGTCTCTTCCTGTCACAACAGCCCTCTCTAGAACACCATCGATTACTACACCATGACTGTCGGCGCAAGTGCTTGGAACAGGTGAAACATCAGCAACAACTAACCTGTCCGCACCATTAGAACATCCCTCACTTGTCATCACGATCATGTCACCAGTAGGGTCAGTCTGCATAGTGTTCCGGAGTGATCGCTCACTGACAATAGAAACTTGCCCACGATCATCCTGTTTGCTAGGTGAAGAGCCGGTGGCAGCCTCTGTGTTACAGCTTTGATCAACTATGCTGGAGGCCTCAGACAGTATGGTAGACACCCATTCCCTAGTGCGATAGGCTACTGAGTCGGCAGACACTTCAGCAACTGTCTCCTCCTCAGTATCAAGTTCTCCAGAACCTGATACAGAGAAAGTGTCCATCTCTTCCTTAGAGTCAGGATCCATGGAGAGGAAGGAAGTTCACTGGCATTATTAGGTTACGATGCACCACCTTTTCCCGATCCGTGGTAGCATCCTGGATCCTGAAAGTATGGCTCTCCTCATTTTAGTCCATCACAATATAGACAGTCTTTGACCACCGGTCAGCAAGCTTCCTCTTTCCACGCTCCCCTTTATTGGCCAACAACACATGATCTCCCACTTCCACTGGGGCCCCCCGCACCTTCTTGTTATAGAGATCTGTGTGCCACTTCAACTGCTTAGAAGCCGTTGCTTGCGCTATGTCCATAGCCTCCTTCAACTCTTTTCTCAATGACTGGACATATCTGTCATAGTCTGTGACCTCAGGGTTGTCAATGACAGAGCCAAAGATTACATCAACTGGGAGTCTTGGAACTCTGCCAAACATGAGCAAAAACGGTGCATAACCTGTCGTTTCGTGGGCAGTACAGTTGTATGCAAATGTCAGAGATTTCAGAGTTTCTGGCCACCTACGTTTCACTCTAGGGGGCAGAGCACAAATCATATTTCCCAGTGTCCTGTTCATTCTTTCACATGATCCGTTACCCATTGGGTGATAAGGTGTAGTGTGAGACTTTTGGACACCAGCCACACTCAACAGTTCAGCTATTAGAGCACTCTCAAAACTGGCTCCCTGGTCAGAATGCAGTCGCTGGGGAAAACCATAGATGCAGAAATAGTTGTGCCACAACTGATGCGCCACTGCTTTTGCAGATTGGTTAGGGCATAAGAAGGCGTGTGCCATCTTTGTGAAGTGGTCAGTGACGACAAGCACATCCAGTGACCTGTTAGAAGCATCTTCAGCTGTCCAGAAGTTAATGCATACTAGCTCAAGAGGCTCTGATGTTCTGATGTTCTCCAGGGGCGCCCTGGCTTCAGGTTCTGGTGACTTACTCACTACACACCTCCTGCAAGACCTGACATACTCTGCTACATGCTTACATTGCTCAAACCCTGCCAATAAAACCTCTGTCTTGCTAGGTACAGTGTCCATTGCTGCCCCTGGTGGCTGGCTTCATCATGCACACCCTTCAGCACTGTGATACGCAGTGACAGTGGGACAACATATGAATACAGCTTCCTCTTTGAAACAGTGTTCTGTGTTACACGATACAACACTCCATTCCTCAGTGTCAGTTTCTCCCAACCTTTCAGCAGCTTGATGACTTCAGCTGTTTCTTTGTCACGCTCTCTCCTTGATGGTCTCCGTCCTCTTTCTACAAAGGAGATCACTCTGCTCAGAACAGTGTCACACCTCTGCTTCTCCAAGAGCACATCATGTGATAGCACTTTCGCTTGAGCACACTCCGATGTCTTTACAGTCTGTGGGAACTGTGGCAGTAAAAGTGCATATGGACACACGTCGGGATCCTGCTGATCATGGACTTGGAGAACCGCTGCCACCTCTTGTGATGACACGGTTCCCGGTCGAGCCACAGCTGCATACTGATTGGAGATCCTCAAGGGGCATATCAGGTGGATTAGCTGACCAGCGAAACGCTTCCTGTACACCTTAATCGCACACTGCGGCAGCTTCGGCCAGTAGTTTTGCATAGGGCACCCTTGTTAGCCGATGAGATGTACTTGGCTGCACAAAGGGTTCCCTGCTCAGAGCATCCGTAACCACATTTTTAGGACCAGGTATGTATTTGATGTCAAACTGGAATGGAGCTAATTTAGCGATCCATCTCTGCTCACAGGCATCTATGCTTGCCTTGGACAGTATGTACGTCAGAGGGTTGTTATCTGTCCATACGGTGAATGTGTGTCCCCTCAGCCAGTGGTGGAATTTGTCACACACCGCCCACTTTAAAGCGAAAAACTCTAACCTATTAGCAGGATACCTAGACTGTGCATAGCTGAGTGACTTACTTGCAAAAGCAATGGGCCTGGCTGTTGACTCGCCAGTTGGGACTTGTGACAGTACAGCTCCAAGGCCATTACAAGATGCATCCACTGAGAGCAAAAATGGTTCACTGAAGTTCGGGTGAGCTAAAAGAACATGGTCTAACAGGGCCTTTTTCAGCTGGTAAAATGTCTCCCTACACTCCTCTGTCCAATCAGCAGCAGTGAGTTTCCTGTGAACCTGCTGGCGCTTTCTTCCCTTTCCACAAGGGCTCTTGGTCCCAGTTGTGAGGCCGAACAGTGGTCTGGCTATTGATGAACAGGCTTCAATGAACTGCTAGTAGAATACCACCATTCCAAGGAAGGATCTGACCTTTCTCGGTGAAGGGATGTTAGTGCCCTGCTCCATGAGATCTGCCTCAGTCAGTGAGGTGATGGCTGCTACCTTTTCTGGGTCAGTGGCTATGCCATCAGCACATGTGTCCCAGAAACCTCACTGACCTCCTCAGAAAATGGCATTTCTTAGGTGCGAGCTTGAGATTGTGAATCTTGAGCCGTTGAAATACCATCTCCAGACGCTTCAGTGCCAGGTCTTCTGTGGGAGCAAACACCAAGACATCATCCAGGTAACACAGCAGGCTAAGGGAGTTTTGATCCCCAAAGATAGTCAACATCATCCTCATTAATGTTGCAGGACTATTACACAGCCCCTGTGGCATGCGGTTATATTCATGTAACCCAAATGGTGATGTGAAAGCTGTGTATTTTCTGTCTTCCTCGTGGACCTCCACATTATAGTATCCCGAGGTAAGGTCCAAAAAAGGCATTACCACCCAAGGCAGCAAGAGCATCGGCTGGATGAGGAAGTGGGTGCGCATCTTTGATGGTTCGAGCATTGAGCCAACGGAAATCATTGCAGATCCTAACATCACCTGACTTCTTCCAAACTAACACCAAGGGTGAAGCAAAGTCACTGCTTGATTTTCTTATGATTTCTTTCTCTTCCATCTCATTCAATGCTAGCCTTAGTTTCTCATACTGAGTGGGAGGTACACGTCTGCATGGCAACCGAAATGGCTTCTCATCAACAACACGGATTCTGTGGAGATGGCCTGTGGCTTTCCCACAATCCAGCTTGTCTCTGGAGAAGATGGATTCAAACTCTCTTACGAGTCTGACTAGTTTCTCTTTGCCCTCACACAACACCTCACAGGAGTCAACATCTATGTCAACACTTTACCACCCAAAATTACGTTCTCATAAAACAAATTGTCATGGGCTTTCAGTCTTTGTATGTTTTGAAGAATGGGACATCGCCCGAGTTCTCTCTCCTCGCACAAGCTCTGATGGACAGACTCAGAGTCTTCACTACCAATCACCAGGGGATCCTCGTCAGGCCTAGCACTTCCCCCCACCCCATGCAGGCCAACTAGTTTTCCTCCTGCTGAAGTGTGGGATTAGAAGCCCTGGTCTTTGAGGTCATAGCGTTGGGACAGCTACTGCGTGGCCGTTCAGTCCTCGATACTGGGCTGAACGTCACATGTCCTCTCCCCCTACCATGTGTTCCATTACCAGCCATGTTGAGTCTCAAGATTAATGTTAATGTGCAATTATCAAAAAAAAACTTACAAAAAACTTAAAAAAATACTCTACACTGTAACAGTCAATGTGTAGACAATCAGGAAGTAAACAGCAATTGCACCTAAAAGGGAAAAGTTAAACATTCATATACAACCTCACTGTCCAGACGAAACGGGCAGGATACCGTAGCTAGTGTCTTTTCACAATTCTCTCAAAAGTGGCATAACACCACCCCCTCGTGATCGAATCCGGTACTGCACCCAAAGTCCGTCGTCGATTCCATAGCTGTGCGGACACGATGAAAACTCCACGATATGCGCCGATGAGTTCATTCGTGTCCCTGTAGATTCAGTCCTTGGTGTCACTGATGATAATTTGGAATGCAGAGCTTCTCACCAAAAGTACAGTCCCGCCGGAAGGTCCTGTCTCCTCAGTCGCGCCAGAAACCACCAGATATTAGACAAGTCCCTCCGCCGAAAAAAAAAGGGTCTTGACGGCGGGTCACGGCACCAATATAACCAACTCAATTGAACTTTGCGTCCAACCGGTTAGTTTAGCAACCCTCCTTTAGTGACTCTGCGTTGTGTTTTATATGTTAAATGACGGTCGGGAGGACGTCGTCTGTTCACGTCGTAACGTTTATTTATGGGACTAGCATAAGGTACTCATCTCCATGCAGTTAGCATCCTTGAAGTAAAACCTTTCCCAAAAAGGAGAACAATACACATGCGCAAAACGCCCAAAATAAACCTTCTGGACTGAACAAAAGTCTGGCCATTCACGCTGCCATCGCTACTTTTTCAGTGGGGTCATCAGGCGTCGTTCTTGACTTCTTCCCCGCCACAACTCTTCAGTCTTCTTCTTCTCTCTTGTCTTCTTGGTGGCACCCCACCCCGGAGGGGGGGAAGACAGCGCCCTCCGCTGACCACAAGTGGAATTAATATTAACTCCGTTACATAAGCTCTGATAGCCTAGACGACAATTCAAAGTATTTAATTTTCCCTGAATGGAGTGTGGTAGAAGAGATGTTAGTCACCTTAAGGTTAAGTTGTAGCACAACAGATTTGGTCCAGTTAATAGACTATTCTGAAAGTCCTGAGATTTCGTCTATGAGGCTGATAGTTGTAGGAAGAGACGTCTGTGGCTCCAGGAGAAACAGTAACACATCTTCAGCATATAAACCTATTTTATGATTTACTGATTTGGTTGAGATTCCAGCAATTCCTTCATCCTGTCTTATTGCTGCGGCTAGAGGTTCAATAAATATTGCAAATAGTGATGGGGAAAGTGGTCATCCCTGTTTTGTCAGATGCAGATTAAAAAATTGGTGAGATCTGGTTGTTTGTTCTGACTGCGGCGTTTGCTAAACTGTATAATATTTGGATCCAGTCTATGAATGATTTCCCAATGTTGAATTTGTGCAGAGTGGCTAAAAGAAACTTCCAGTTTACTCTATCGAAAGCTTTTTCTGCATCTAAGGAGACGATGGCTGACTCTAGTTTATGTGTGGTGACATAATCAATTAAGTTGATTTATCTGTTCATATTGTTTGTTGACTGTCTACCTTTAATAAAGCCTGTTTAATCAGAGTGAATTATATATGGAGTGATTTTTTTTCTAATCTTCTAGCAAGTTCTTTACACACTATTTTTAGATCTACATTTATTAGTGAAATTGGTCTATAACTTGATGGGAGTGTAGGGTCTTTTCCTGGTTTTTGGAGCAGGCTTATGAAGGCAGAATTCATATTTGTGGGTAATGAATGCTGTTGTTTAATTTCAGCTACCATTTTGTAAAAGCTGGGTGCCAGAATGAACCAGAACTCCTATATAAAATTCAGTTGGGAATCCATCTAGTCCTGGAGCTTTTTTATTGGGCATCTCCTGCAGAGCTTCATGTAGTTCTGCCAAAGATAACGATGAGTCTAGAGTTGTGGATCCTTTAGCTTTGGCAGTTCTAGTTTATTCAGAAACTCCTCTATGGCTGAGGTGGATGAATCTATTTGGGACGTATATAACTCTTGGTAAAAGTTTTTAAAGGTATCACTTATTTCATGGGGATCACGAGTAATATTCCCTTTCTTATTAGTTATTGAATGGATGATTTGTTTCTCTATTATTTTTTAATTGGTTAGCTAAAAATTTACCACATTTGTTAGCATGGTCAGTTCTCCCAGCGTAATTGATCTATCTGAAACTGATTTTTGCTATCAATTATATTATTTAATTTCAGCTTTAGATTCCTTAGGTCTTCTAGGATTCTATCACTGGTTAGAGAGGCAGCATATTTAATCTCTAGAGATTTTATTTTTTGCTCTAATTCTAATTCAGGTAGCATGTCCTTTTTTTTCTTGTGCGATGAATATGAAATTATTCTACCGCGCATAACTGCCTTCCCAGTCTCCCAAAGAACACAGGGTGAGGTTCCCCTAATTAAAGTTCCCTCCTACTATAAGTTTGGAACCAGAGTGAGCAGACAGTGATGTGAAGAAGCTGTGAAAGAAAGAGGGGTCGTCAACATTAGGGCCATACACATTAGCTATGCAATATTCAATGTTTCCTATCAAGATATTAATGATTATATATCTCCCTTCTGGATCTACAATGGTATCGTTATGAGTAAAGATAATCTTTTTATTTATCAGGACAGCGACCCCTCTTTGTTCAGAATTGTAACCGGATAAGTAAGCATGTGGGAACTCTGTTGATGCCAGAGTATAAACTATAGTTTTGGGAATATGAGTTTCCTGTAGTAAAGAAATGTCTGCTTGTAGGGTTTTCAAATGATTAAATATTTTAAATTGTTTCCCCTTCTTATTGATTCCACGTACATTCCAAGTAACAATCTTCAGTGGTGTCATATCTTACCTGACTGCTGTGGATCACTAGTCTTGTGTGTATGTAGTGTGACAGACTTTAGGCGTGTGGCTAACCTTAAGTACCTGTGTATTCTGAGTCATGTGTTATCTATCTACGTGCACGTGTTTCCCCTGTGCAGTAGATGTTTGTGTGTGGCTGCTGGAGGGCTACATAGCTGGCTGACTACGTGGGAGGAGAATAAAGAAAAGAAGGATGTAAACAGTGTGGAGTGAAAGTAGGTGAAGGAAAAAGAGTAAAGGGAAGGAAAATTAAAGTGAAAGGAAGGTGAGTGATTAAGCATGATGGGCGCTTTGCAAAGTCAGTGAGTGAGTGACATTAGCATGACAAAAAACATTTACATGAAACATCTGCGAGGGAACAAGTTTGAATACTGGATGTAAAGTTATAACACTTAGTTGCATTGCATCTATTATTTTTTAACAAACCTTTTATATTAAACCATTTTTGTTACATACCACCTGCTAGTACAGCTGATGACAGCCCTGCAGCCTTCTGCCATGAAATTTTTGCGCATGGGGAATAGTTGGCGGCAGCGGTCGAGGATCTCCTTGGGAAACTGATCGTTGACTCTGTAGTCGGTTCCCTTCAGCTGTCTGCCTCGGCTCTTAACCAGTTCCTTCTGCTTAAAGTCATAAAACTTGGCAAGGATGGGTCGAGGGCGCTGGCCATCCGGTCGTCTTCCTCCGAGTCTGTGGGAACGGTGAAACGCCATCTTGTCGACAACCTCCTCTGGAATCTTCATCTGTTGTTCAAGGAAGTTTTTTACGGTGGTTTCCGCGTTTTCCTCTGCCTGCTCTGGAATCCCAGAGAACACCAGGTTGTCCCTCATGCTGCGGGCCTGCAGATCAATGATGCCTTTTTTTATTTTCGGACGCTAGCTGAGCCACATCCTCCTTCAGGGACTGCACCGTTCCCTTCAGGGCCTCGTTCTCGGTGGCGAGAGAAACCACCTGCTGCTGGCTAAATTCCAGGGAGTCGCGGACGGCCATAAACTCTTTGTGGAGGAGATCCACTAGCGCCAGACGCGCGTCGAAGCTTGTTATTTTTTTCTCTATGGACTCCATGATGTCCGTGATGTTTTTGTTAGCTAGATAGCTAGCTCCAGGTGACTCAGGTGAGTCAGACGGACGGGATCTCTTGTTTGGAGCTGTGTCTTTTTTCCCCATTACCAGACGCTTGAAGCACTCGTCGATGTACTCGAAACTTTCTTCGTGTTATCCAGAATGGTAAGATGTTTGATTGTTTTCCGTAGAATGAGGTAGTTATTTATTTATTTAAATTGGCGGATAGTTTGTCGCCGCCTTGTTGAATTTCTCGTGCTGTTGTCGAGTCTTGCGTTCTCTCACAGCCTCGCGCTCCCTCACAGCAACACTAGTTTCCAGTTATCTTTTTCTAAAACCTCTGAAATAGAAAGAAACAGAAACAGTTTTGAATCGGTCTGCAATGTTTTGGAGTAGAGGCTACACAGCTGTTTTTATAAAACAGGGAAAACAGCTGCATATTGAAAATATTTTGTAGAGCAGGATTAAAGTACCACCAAACATTTTGTGTGTGGGTAAAACATCAAGTGGGCTGAAAGAGGTCTTACTTTCAGCCCACTTGATGAGGAGATACTTCTCATCACTTTAGTTTATTTATTCAATAAAATTGGCTCAAAATAATCTAATATTAATTTTTTTAACATTGTTGTTGCCAACTGTCAAAGGTCCTTTAACTATTACGAGTCACCATGGCAACAGGACAACAAAAGAGGTCCGGAAAGGGATATGACCTCAAGCAAATATCGACTACGAGCCTATATTTCGTAGAAAAAGCAACACGGCTGCAGCGGCAAAAGAGAGAGAATTCGCTTGGAAGAAAATAGCTGCTCAAGTCAATGCGTAAGTTTACATTTCAATCATACAGTGTTCGGTGTAACTAACTCCTAAGAAATTTTAGTATTGTTGTTATATTTCACTATATACTATATTTCACAAGTAATTGTTCAATCATCTAAGGACTTACTTCAGTAAAGTTAAAAGTTAAAAGTGCAGTGTTATGTATTTTTTAAAATCTCTGTTTTGGTTGATGTGGGATTTGTAAAGTAATGATAATTCAATAATCCAATACGTTTTATAGAGAGCAATTATTACATTAATCTAATTAGGTTTTTAAAAGTTACCCAACACTCATATAATAATATAAGAATTTAATTTTTAAATTTTTATGTAGGCGGAATCCTGCAGGTATAAAAAGAACGTGGCTGAAAATGAAATATAAAAACATAATTCAAACAGGTAAGGCATGATCATATCATGGGTGTAGACTAACTGACTTTACAACATTTGACATATTAAATAACTAAATAGCATGCAGAGTATAGCAGTGCAGCAGCATTTTCAAAATGGCTGTAATGTTTTCACACAGTTAAATCATTTGACTTCTACTCAGCCAACAGAAAGAAGGCAGAGGCTAGAACAACAGAGCATGCAGAGGAGATGGCCCTTGGCATGAACACTGGAAAGCAGAGGCTGAAGGAATTCCTGGAGGGAGTTCATCAGAACCAGTCACTCCCCAGGATACAAGTGCATGTGTAAAATGTAAGAGGTCTACTTACATATTTGATTTTTTACATAGGCTAATTTTGACTTTAGACTCTGGGTTGGGTTCTTTGTTGGTCTTAACAGATTCTGACAGTAATATGTAAATCTTCCTTTCACAACAGAAGCCCAGGATGTTGTAGGTAAACTATTAAATAAAGCTTAAATTATGATAAGCAATATTATAAAGTGTAATATTAATACAGTTTATACACATCACATGATTTCTGGTGTTTGTGTTGCGTAGCCTAAAGGATGTAACTTGATCTCCATGTATACTGACATTATTGTCTCCCCTCTGTCCCAGAGTGTGGAAGAACAGCAGGAGGACGGTCCATCACATTCTGCTGCACAGATGCACACAGTTCAGTGATGTTCTGTAAATGCCAGAGTTTAATTCTGTAAGAGTAATGAGGAACTATGTCATGTAACTCTAAATCCTCTGTATGTCCAGTCACCGGTTAAGGAGTTGTATAAACTTCATCTTGTCAAGAAAACAGTTATACTTGGACCACAAGATTGAAAAGACAGATCTAGAAATTGAAATTCTCAAAAAAAAAAAAAACAAAAGCTGGAGGTGAGTGTATAGTTAAAGGTGAATTGTATGAATTATTTGAAGAATCATAAAATCTAACAGTTGCCTTTGTATTTGTAGGAAATGAAGAAAACCAAATAAATTATGATTTGCATTTATTCAGTTTCTTTTATTGGTGGTGGTGATGGTTTAGTAAAACATTACGGCAAATCACATTTCTGACTGTCCATCCACTCTGCAGATTACCATGATGGAAGGAGTCTTCCTCAGGGTCTTGTATTTGTAGGGCAGGGTGTTGTTCCCCTCTAATAATTGCAATAATGTGGAGAACAACACATGCCACGTTAATTTCACAGGCCTCTCAGGTGTTTCCCTGAGGTGACGTAGGCACTGAAGACATGCTTTCAACAGGCCTATGGTCATTTCCACCCAGACTCTTGTTCTGCAGGGCCACATTAAAGCGCTGCTGGGGGCCTGCTTCAGGTTCTGGGTGAGGGGTCAGTAGTGTAGGCTGGCATGGGTAACCCCTATCTCCAGCAGAAAGCAGTCAATCTCTCCTATAAGAAAGTTCATATTACTTTATATTACTTTGGTGCTGCATAGAAGTGCTCCTGTGAGTGTGTAGTGCATGCATTGAAATAAGTGTATAGGACATACATGTACTTACCACAGTGCAGCCTGTTACTTAGGGTTGACTCACGATATATTCATGAGTCATGACCAGAGCCGGGCCACTTGACCTCCACGTTCGTGATAATATGTACAGCATCACATATGATCTTAGTGGTGTAAACAATGATACATCAGTTACAGTATGGTGATGTAGTCTTTGACCATTAGAAAGAGTAATCAGTGCACCTGCACATTTATTAGTTCAGGTCACAGCAAGATGTTATTAGCTGATCATCATTTTCCAAATTAGCCTTACTGACATGAATTAAATACTACATACCTTCAATCCTGCGAAACTCCTATTTAAGATTATTGATATATGTTATGGAGTCTCGAAAAAACTGTACCGCTTAAATAAATATGCACGGCGATATGACAGAAAATTAACTCGTGGCGTCAAAATCCTCTCGGGGCGTAAATTTAATGCCCTGCGAATTAATAAAGCGTCCTCATCTACAGGATCCTCTAGAAACGGACATTTTGGTCTCTGTGTGAAGAAAACAGGTGAAATCTATGAATGCACTATAAGATTAAACGAGGCACATTTCTCTTCTTTCATTGACTTGAACTGCTTTTGAGGTGGGTATGAACTCGCAACGCATGTTAAGTAAGAAGAAATAGAATATGTTAATGTTTAACAGTACGAGGGCTGAGACTGCAATCAATTCAATTGGAAGTGTTCCTATACCACAGAACGTCCTCTCTCATATGTCACTTTCAATTAAACGAATTAGCCACCTGAACACACCACAAATCCTGATAACGTTTCTCGTCTTCATAAAGATTTGAACATCATAATGAAACGGTGACGTATGAACGTGACGGAAGGCACTTCGGACGTCCCCGATCACGTGATTTTTGCCAAACGAATCAAGCATCAGCACAGTGTTTCTGAAGCGCTGTGTTGTTGTTTTTTGATACATGCTCCGGAGTTTCAGCTTCAACCAGCCCATTATTAAGTATCATTATTAGTACCAGTTGTCAGCTAGTTTATCTTAGAAGCCGACTTGAGCGTTGGCTTGATCAGAACATATCTAAAAGTTAAAGAACTTGGCGTTTATGTCGAGGTCCTTGCTAACGTTAACAAAGAAAGCTAACTACGGGCGTGACGTCGGTATCGGGTGAGCATCAATTACTTTAGAAAAGCCGGCACCGAATCGTTTTGAGACGTCATTGGTCGTTTCGGGTGTTAACGGCATGTTTTCGTTGATGTGCGGTAGCCATGTCTTTACGTGCCATGTAAAGCCATGTAAAGACATCTCACAAACGCAACCTCAGTGGCGTTGACTTTCATGTACAAAGCATTTTCATGCGTCAACCAGATATTAATGTCTTAATTGATTTGCAAATATGAGAACTGGCGCAGTGTTTGGGGTAGAATGCAGTAAAGAGTAAGGCTTGGCTAGTTTGATAACATTGAACTAAAGGTTGTCCTTGTGTGTATTAGCTGAACGGAATCTTCTTCTTTTTAGAGCAACCGAGGCAGCGTCAGGGGTCGTCAGACTAAGCTCAAGACATGTAGACAATGTGCTTATTCCTTAAGTGTTGTCGTTTGTCTAAATACATGTTGAATAATGCATTCCTTGTCACTCTGTTGAACTGCTGAAACGCACACAGGTGTATATAAGGACGTCATTTTACCTCAAGCTGAGCCTGGAGAACAAAAATTGGAGCTGCCTGTGTGAGGGAAGCAACAAGAAGTGATAACTTGGTGCCTGCCATTTTTGCTGTCCATCAAGTCCATCAGCCTCCTTGAGAAGACATGTCAGCTGTGTTAGGAAGAGCATGGCGGTGGGTCCGCTCATGGGGCAGAACTGCCATATCAGAGGAGAACACAACAGTCACAGCCAAGGGCCTTAGTAGGTGGACCTCATGGACCTGGGGAGGATTTAGACATCAAAGTGACCAAAGCATTCCAGTGGAAGAGTTCTGGGAGGCACAAGAGATGCTTCAGGTAAAAAACATTGAAGATCTCTATGCAGAGAAACAGGAGATAGAAGCAGATTCTGAAAATGTTTCTGGATGGTGGAATAAATTTGTCCCAGGTTATGTTTTGTGGCCAAGAAAAGCAGAACCAAGTGGAATAAGACAAAGAAAACGGGAAGCTTGTAGTAGTGGCGAGTGGGAATGTGATGTTGATGGGGACTATCAAACGCCTCCTCCATCTCCTCCATCTTCTGCTTCTCAGCTAATCTCTCCTTTTCGACTCTTTGTCCAAAGTTGGCAGGTTGAAGTCCTACCAGAGCACTACGAAATCTGTTTTAACTTTCTTAGACACTTGTTTGACCTGTTTGCTGTCGGCTTTCTATGGACTGTGTCCTCTCCTGCCAAGCTCATCCTGGAAGTTTTAGGCATCCAGGGATCCCTAAGGCTGTGGTTTCATGGTATGGCCATGTTTTTTGTCTCCACAATTGGAATGACAGGATTACTATGGTTGATCCAGGAGTACCTTCCCCAGTTTGCGCTGATCTATGGCATCATACAGGCATTGGTGCTTTCTGTCAGTGTTCGACAAAATGTGACGCTTAGTGTCAAAGAAGATGAACAACAGGACAAAGAGGTTAAGGAGACTGATGTGATAACAGAGAGCAAAGAACTCAAAACTAGTGTGTTGAGGTCAAGCTGAAGACAAATAAAGGTGAGCCTCTTGAAATCTCTTTTCAGATTACTATTATCTGATTTCTGTCAGATTACTGAAATGCTGACATCACAGAATGCATGGTTTCGAAGTGTGATAGCAATGAGATTAAAAAATATAGTTTACATTAAAGTCTATGGGGCATTTTATGCCACAAGGTCTCCAGAAGGAGTACCTGGCACTACATTAAAATACTAATTCAATCAAACCAATTTTGTTTTTAATTTTTGGCATATCCTAAACTCCAATGACAACCAAAACTCCATCCTCCTTCCATTTAGTTTATGGAAAATAAACTGAGTTTTATGATTTAAAAAAAGCAGTACTTCATGTAGAAAAACTGGCATCTGAAGGGTTAAAACTTTGAAGAAAATATAAAGCTAGGTAGCTTTGGGCAGGTCTGAAGTTGTTTAAGTCATTTACCCCAAAAATATTGATGTATGATGATTCTATAGCCATTTTCATGAGCGTGGTAAAAAAGGCCACGAAGGTCACGAGTGTATACAAGATGTAACTTCTATATAAATGACAATAGAAATAAAAAGACAATGAATTAAAAAAATTTAAAGAGAAAGTAACATTTGTGACAAAAATCATGCCAGCAGCTATAACAATAATCAGCAATTGGAAGAAAAAGAGTGCCAAAAATCTATAAAAATGCCCAAAGAAGGCATGAGGGTTAAGATGCCTGATATAAGAGCTATGAGGCCTTTAAGACACAATGGCGCCTTTAATTAAATGCTTTGAAAGTGAGGAGAAGAATTTTAAATTCCACCCAATGTAGGACAAAATGTGATCTTATGTCTTGTGTCCAGTCAGACTCTGGCTAAAGTATTTGGAATTAATTGTAGGCAGGTTATATTCCCAGAGGGAACTAATGTATGAACTAATTTTTCAGAAGAAAGGATTATCCTAATTTTAGCAATGAATTTGGAATTTTCTTATGATAGCAAAGTCTGATATATCATCTGGAGCACTGAGAATTATATTTGTTTTAAAAATTAGCAGTTTGTTCTGACTTCCCTTCTTTCTTTTATCTGAGAAAAGATAAAGAAAAGAAAAGAAGATCTGTGTATGCACCCTTTAGTATAACAGAATAATGCAGGATGTGAATCTTTTAGTTTTGATAATAATTCCACACTCTTACACATATGATTCATATGTAACATGCTAGATCCTATTGTGTGCATGTGTTTGAAGACTGTTTGTTGTGTGCTCTTTTACAGATGGAATATTCTGTTTGTTCAATATTCAGGAGCATCTGTACTGGACGTCCTGTATGTGTTCGACATCACAAAAGAGACTACACAAACGCACCTTTTATAAGATTGAGTAATATTTGTTTTGCACACATACAAACTCCTGAATCTCTCTCTTCAAACGTTATACTTCCATCACTTTATGACCAAGAATATTGATCTGCATTTTATAGATATTTAGTCAACTAACTCTGTAATTGCTGTTGGAAATAATGGGGCTTTTGAATATTTACAAGGATAAAAGAGCAATATACCCAGTGTTTAGGGAAGATTCTTTTTAGATTTTATGTATTTATGTCCTGGGTTGCTTTGTTCACAATTGACCATGAGTCAGTTACTTGGTTTGGGGTCAACTTTGAATCAAAAACACGCCAAAGATATTTAATACATTACCATCAGAAATAAATAAATAAACAAAAAAAGGCCTACTGCTACTTGCACTACTACTGCTACTTCACCAAAAGACATGGTCCTTTTCTTTAGTAAGAAAATATTCTGTTTGTATTGAAGCTTGTATTTTCTTAAATTGTTAAGTACCAACTGTGTTACAGTAGACTTGCTAAAATCCATCTCCGCCAAACTCAAATACAGGCTTATTATCTAGTTGTATACAGCATTAAAGTCCTGGGTCACAATCTACATCGTTCTTATACATTGTTGGCTTTCAATTAAATGCACCTAAATGATCAGGTTTACTGCATGAAAGCCATACAGTTTCCTAAACTAAGAGGTGACCACAAGATTCTAATCCTTATTCCATTCATGTTTGAATACAAGCTACACTTTTTTTTTTTAAGTTTAACGGTGAATGTTTCTTATGTAAAAAAGCATTGCATACCTTTGTGCAAAGTGGCTCGAGTACCCACATGTAAACGTGGCTGCTTGTCATTAACTCAATGTTCTTTTCTACTGGTCAAATGGGGAATAAATCATAATCTGCTTTATGAGCCATGAGTTTAAATTACATTTGTTGCACAAGAAAGAACATACAGTTCGCAGACCCAAGTCTGTATAGTATATGTGCCATTAAATTTATTTTATTTGATTTTTTTTCCTCAAAAATTAGAAAGAAGTTTGCTTGTAACTTGTATGGAAGTTTGTGGCTGACAGTATAAAATAATGTGATGAAAGTGTATCTACTTGTCTGTTGACAAAAAAAAAATCAACAATGATCAAAAAATTATCTTGTTCTTGCTAATTTATATTGAACTTATAAGCAGCTACTGCATGAAAATTTGAATAATGTAAAATATGAAAAACCTGCTTGAGATTTTTATCCAAGTTGTGCTTCAATTTTTGACTTTCGCTATCAAAATGTCAGTAGTTTTTAGTGTAAATGTTTAATGAATAATTTTTGTATTCGCCTATACATTTAAATTATGCACAAATTAAAAATGAAATAGGTCGATTGCAAAGATTTGTTTTAATATCGTCAGCTACAAACCTTCATTGCAACAAACACACGAGGGCTAAATCACTGTAGCTAAGGACACACACACTAAGAAACTCATCCTTCTTTAAATTAAAGAATTGGTGGATATTGGAGAGTGTCATTTTAATTGGGAAGTAAGGATCTGCTGTGACCTATTACTGTACTTGTAATTTATTATATGAGGTCAGATGTTCCACTACCTAAATAAAGCCTATGTGGGATGTCTGCTTGTGCTGTAGCCTATTCCGATTTTTGTGAATGTGAAAGGTGGTGATTCTACATGGCACCGAAGAGGCATGCTTCTTTTCTGGGGCTAATGACAAATTTGATTTTGCTTTCTAGCAAGCATTTTCATGATTAACCACATTTAAGCTCAGTTTTGGTACATTAACACTAGAGCTTTTATTGCTCTTTCCAACCTTTGTCCATACAGTTTAAATAACAATTATAATTTATTCCAGTTCACTGTAAGCATTTATTAATATGATTGTTCTAAATCACAAAGGCAGCATGAAGTAGCAAAAAGGTAAGCAGAACAGACCAATAAAAAAGTCCAATCATTGTTATAGTCTATTTCAGCAAATTTTTAGTATTTTCTGTTTATCTCATTCATGTTAGCCATGCACCTTACTCGTGTTCTAAAATTAGAGATAGGATGAACCTTTACTCATCCCACAGTGGGGAACTGTTGCAGCAGTACACAAAGAAATGAGAGATTACAGTATGTAATCATTTTAATAGAACTATAATTTAGTTTAGTATTTAGACTAAATTTATAATTTAGTCACAACAGCAGTACAGATAAGCGAGAATACAGCTACAGAACAGTTTGTGTTGGCACAGTACAAAGCAGTACAGTACAGTTAGAGTGAGTATGAGGTCATTGCAGGGTTATTGCACGGTAATGGGTATAAGATTTGTACCGGTAACAATATACATGATTGTTCACAGATTTACACAAATATTGTGCAGAGCAGGTTGCTATATAAACCACTGATGCAGTGGGTGAGTGACTGTGGTGGGACGTGGTCAACAGTTCTGATTGTACAGTCTGACAGCAGCAGGTAGGAAGGATCTACGATATCTCTCCTTCACACAGCGAGGGTGGATCAGTCTGCTACTGAAGCTGCTCTCCAGAGCCAAAGCGTTTGAGTTCACTCATGTTGACGTTTAGATTGTCCTGTGTTTAAACCTTGTCTGTTACCTGTTTTGTCTTTTTAGTTACTACCTTGTTACCTGTGTTTTATTTTAGAGATTGCCTGTGTTTCTGTATCACTTTTTTATTAGTGGAGAGACCTATGGTAGAAAGTTTGTTTGTGGTTTTAATATCTGCATTACCAAGACTTTATTACTAGTTCTTCTTATCTTATTTTGGTTTTCAACTGACTCGGTCACCTTAATTTTTATGAACAGGTTGATTTTATTGTAGATGATGCTGCAGCTTCTATTAGCATACTATTTTGGACACAGTGGCTCCTCCTCTGAAGAAGGAAGTGAATCAGAGGAGATTAGCTCCATGGTATAATTCAGAGATGTGCAGCCTAAAAGCACAGGACCAGACAAGTAGAAAGACAATGGCGTTTCAACAAAATAAATGTAAACTGCATTGCATGGAAGGACAGTCTAATAATACTTTTAAAAATAAGCACTGCTAGAAAAACAAACCTAAAACAACCTCAGGTTTCTTTTCAGCACTGTAGCTAGGCTTTTACCTTTTTAAGAGTACTTTCCCCTTAAATCTCAGCAGCAATGACTTTATGAACTACTTTACTAATAAAATGACCACCATTAGAGAAAACATTTATCAGTGTCTTCCTCCAAATGACAGAAATCACTGTCTAAATTCATTTTTATTTATTTTTCAGTCCTCTGTCTTATCTAGACAGCTTCTCCCCCATATCTCACATGGAGTTAACCTCAATAATGAAGTCTTCCAAGTCGTCTACTTGTTTTTTAGACCCAATCCTAACCAGATTACTCTATGTACCACAGGCTTTTAAGGTGGCTGTGGTCAAACCTTTATTGAAAAATACCTACTCTGGACCCTGGAGAACTAGCCAACTATAGGCCCATTTCAAATTTACCCTTCATCTTTAAGGTTCTTGAAAAAATAGTAGGAAACAGTAGGAAGATTTTCAGTCCGGATTTAGAAAACATCATAGCACAGAAACAGCTCTGGTTGGAGTCACTAATGATCTTTTCTTAGCTTCAGACAATGGTCTAGTTTCTGTCCTTGTCCTGTTAGATCTTAGTGCTACATTTGATACAAGTGACCACAGCATTCTATTACAGAGACTGGAACAAAGCATCGGAATTAAAAGAACAGCACTGGGGTGGTTTAAATCCTATTTGTTGGAAAAATTTCACTTTGTTCAAGTCAGTAATAAATCCTTGGGGGGGCTGGAACCTATTAGCGAGAGGCGGGGTACACCCTGGACAGGTCGCCAGTCCATCACAGGGCCACACATATACATACAAACAACCATTCACAACTTTTTTTTTTTGAATGACCAATCAACCTAATGCATGTTTTTGGACTGTGGGAGGAAGCTGGAGAACCCAGAGAGAACCCACACGAACATGGGAAGAACATGCAAACTCCACACAGAAAGGCACCCGGTTGGCCTCCGGGAATTGAACCCAGGACCTTCTAGCTATGAGGCAACAGTGCTACCGCACCACCATGATGAAACAGATCATGTAGTCATAATTCAAAGTTGTTTAAAAGTTGTAAAAAGTATTGGATATCCCAAAATCCTCACAGATACAACCGGCGTTTTTATTGTTGGGCCTAAAGTCACAGAGAGACACTATTATAGATAAATAGAGTACTTTATTAATCCCACAACAGGGAAATTTCTTCAGGCAGCCATGCTAGCGGCGTCATCCGACGGTTGAAGCAAGATTGCAATAATACACTACAGTAGCAAGGTTGGACCAAGATGTTTACAGGTCAGTCAAACAGTTGTCCTTGAAGGGAGACACAATAATATAAAGAAGATACTTTTTTTTTTAATACTAATGTCCCACACCACTTCAGCACCGCAGCAGTGGCAAAAGGGTTCGGCCTCATTTAGCTGGTAGAATCCGTCCCTGAAACGTAGCGTCCAATTCACAGACAGGCCAATAAAGCTGCTTTATTCCAGTTTACTGTAAGCATTTATGAATATAATTGTTCTAAATCAGAAAGACTCGCCAGTCTCTGCACCACCAAAGTATTTTCTTTTACTAGTTTGCTTTGGTTCTAAACTTGTGCTTGGTTATTTTCACTCTTGTCACAAACGGTGCAAGTGTGCAAGCAAACACGACCAGATCATCAAACCAATCAGCAGCGCTTCTGATGTGATTGACAGAGAGGAGGAGCCAATCAGCTACGGGCGAAAACAGTTTCTGGTGATGTGCACATCAATCAAAACGAAATCAAAACATGTCATGATCTCATCAGTCAATGATCGCCAAGTGGGACATGTCCTCACTAATCATAGCAGTCGGGCGTGTGTCTTGTGTCTTGACATCCGTCAACCCCCGCGGTACCTATGCCATCTCAAGCCTTAGTAAACAAGTGTTCATTCTGTCTGCAGATGTTATCCACCTATCTCTTGTTATCCTCCAAATGGCCTGAGATCTTACTGGTCAGTCCTGCAATCTGAGCAATCCGAATAGGCTGAGATGTTACTGATCAGTCCTTCAACCCGGGTCATCCTCTGATGTAATTCCTTCAAATGTGCTGAGATGTTTTTTTATCAGTCCATCAATACTTCAATGTAATTCCATCAGCCGAGTATCCATGGACCCCAGGGGCATTTGTAACTCTACGGCCGGTGGACATGCCAATGAGCTGGCAGCAGATTTCCCGATTTTCCGATAAAGCAGAAGTGAATCAAATAGCCACTCTGGATGACATAACATTAGCCTTAGATTCTACCGTGAACCTTGGTGTCATCTTTGACCAGGATCTCTCTTTTATATCATACTTTAAAGAAATCCGCCCACTTTAGTTTTTCATTCATTCATTCATTCTAAAATTAGAAGCATCCTCTCAGAGTGATGCAGAGAAACTGATCCATGAATTTGTTACCTCTAGGCTGGACTGTAACTGCTTACTCATAGGATGTCCTAACAACTTACTAAAAAGCCTCCAGCTAATTAAAAATGCTGCAGCCAGATTTCTGACGGGAAAGAGAGATCACATTTCTCCTATATTAGCTTCTCTGCACTGGCTGCCTATAAAATGTAGGATAGAATTTAAAATTCTCCTACACACCTACAAAGCACTCAATGATAAAGCTCCTTCTTATGTTTCCAGCAGAACACTTCGTTCACAAAGCGCTGGGCTACTTGTGGTTCCTAGAGTCTTTAAATGTAGAACGGGAGGCAGAGCTTTTAGCTACCAAGCTCCTCTCCTCTGGAACCAGCTCCCTCTTCAGGTTTGAAAAGCTGACACACTTTCCATCTTTAAGATCAGTCTTAAAACCTTTTTGATAAAGCTTATAGTTAGAGATGGTTCAGGTAACTGGCAATGATTGTTAGTCACAGGACCCATCTCTTAGTTAAGCTGTTTCTCTCTGTCTCCTCTCTCTCTCTCTCCCCCACTCTGTCCTCACCTACAGGTATCATCGGACTCTGAGCTTTGTCTGTGTGATGGGCAGTCCCTGGTTCAACCGTCCTGTCTGTATCCAGTCCCTGGTCCAACCATCCTGCCTGTGCTCTGTTGTTGCTTGTTGCTGTTGCTGTGCTTTTCTCTTTGTCTTGTTTCTTACCCTATAATCTCCAGTACAAGACCCGGTCGGGCTCACACATTAAAGTGATTATATTGTTACCCTGTGGTTTGGTAATACAGGTTTCCTAATTTAGGCCGAGGCGAAGGAATTCATCCAGCTAATTCACTGCTTAAATTCTCATTTCTCATTCTCATCGGTCCACCCTGCTTCACATTCACAACCACCTGTACAGACCAGAAGATTACAGAATCCAAGGAGTCACAATGAGTTATAGCAGCTGTAACTGTTGTTGTGGTTGCTGGAAATGTTTTCAGTGGTAAGTATACTTTTACCACACAGGATGTGTTGATTTGTGGGTCTGGACAACGCCGACAAGAGTTTTCCTTATGCAGCCACATGACCTGTGACTTTTTACATCATCAAGGAGAGGGTACGAATTCATTTAAAGGAACCTTATGCACAATATAATAAGAGAAAGGATGCTGTTACTTTATCTGCAAAGTTGGTGCTTTTTTCAACAAAAGCAAACAGCAAGTGATAAATCAATCAAAGGTTAAAGATGTTTTTCCAGGGATCTGTCGTAGCCACTCCTCCAGTTTGGGGGTCACTGCCCCCAGTGCTCCGATCACCACAGGCACCACTGTGGCCTTCACCTTCCAAGCCTTCTCCAGTTCTTCTCTGAGCCCTTGGTATTTCTCTAGTTTCTCATGTTCCTTTTTCCTGATGTTGCCATCGCTTGGTATTGCCACATCCACCACTACGGCTTTCCTCTGCTCTTTATCCACCACCACAATGTCTGGTTGGTTCGCCATTACCATTCTGTCAGTCTGGATCTTGAAGTCCCACAGGATCTTGGCTCGCTCGTTCTCTACCACCTTGGGAGGTGTTTCCCACTTTGACCTTGGGGTTTCCAGTCCATACTCCGCGCAGATGTTCCTGTATACTATGCCAGCCACTTGGTTATGGCGTTCCATGTATGCTTTGCCTGCCAGCATCTTACACCCTGCAGTTATGTGCTGGGACCGTCTCTGGGGCCTCTTTGCACAGTCTACACCTTGGGTCTTGTCTGGTGTGGTAGATCTGGGCCTCTATGGCTCTGGTGCTCAGGGCCTGGTGGTCCTGGTGGTGTGGATCAGCGAGTCGATGTCTCGCTCACTCTTGGCGTACAGCTTGATGTCATCCATGTAGAGGAGGTGACTTATGGTGGCCCCGTTCCGGAGTCGGTATCCATAGCCAGTCTTGTTTATTATTTGGCTGAGGGGGTTCAGACCTATGCAGAACAGCAGTGGGGACAGTGCATCTCCTTGGTATATGCCACATTTGATGGATACTTGGGCAAGTGGCTTCCCATTGGCTTCAAGGGTGGTTCTCCACAATCTCATCGAGTTTGCAATGAAGGCCCTTAGAGTTCTGTTGATGTTGTACAGCTCCAAGCATTCAGTGATCCATGTGTGTGGCATTGAGTCATAGGCTTTCTTGTAGTCGATCCAGGCTGTGCACAGGTTGGTGTGTCGCATTCTGCAGTCTTGGGCGACTGTTCTGTCTACCAGGAGTTGGTGTTTGGCTCCTCTGGTATCCTTACCAATGCCTTTCTGTGCTTCGCTCATGTATTGACTCATGTGCCCACTTATCTTAGCTGCGATGATGCCCGACATGAGCTTCCATGTTGTGGAGAGACAGGTTATTGGCCGGTAGTTGGATGGGACTGTGCCCTTTGAGGGATCCTTCATTATCAGGATCGTTCGCCCTTCGGTTAGCCATTCAGGGTGAGTCCCATCCCTTAGCAGCTGGTTCATTTGTGCTGCCAGGCGCTCATGGATTGTAGTGAGCTTCTTTAGCCAGTAGGCGTGGATCATGTCAGGGCCAGGTGCTGTCCAGTTTTTCATACCTGAGACTCTTTGTTGGATGTCTGCCACTGTGATAGTCACTGGATTCTGTTCAGGGAGGTTGCTGTGGTCTTCCCTCAGATCCACCAGCCACTGTGCATCACTGTTGTGTGATGCCTCCCTCTCCCATATCCCTTTCCAGTACTGTTCAGTTTCCAGCCTTGGTGGGTCTGCTCTGCTGTTATTACCCTGCCATTGAGAGTACACTTTCGCAGGTTGTGTTGCGAACAGCCGGTTTATTCGTCTGGCTCCGTTGTCTCTGGTGTATCTCTTTAGGCGGCTGGCCAAGGCTTGTAGCCTTTGCTTGGCAGTTTCGAGTGCTTCAGGTATGGGCATCTGGCTGTACCTCTTGGGCATCGGTCTTTTCATTGCACCTCTCTGGGCCTCTGTCATTTGGCTCACTTCCCTCCGAGCTGCCTTGATTTTTGCCTCCAACCTTCGTTTCCATGGTGGGTATTGTTTCTCATGGCTCCCATGGTTGCTCTTATAGCCAAGCACCTCTAGGATCACTGATGCTGAAGCGTATATCAGCTCATTGGTTTCTGTGATTGTTGTGGTAGGGATCGCTCTCAATGCTGCATTCACATCTTCCATGAGACTTTCTGATGGTACTTCACTTAGCCGTTGTAGTGGGGTTCGGGGTTGCCTGTTTAATCTCGCCATGATCTTATCTTTCAGGTCAGTCGCTGCCTCGCTCAGCGTATCTGTGCTCATTGGGGCTTCGTACCCAATTTCCGGTTGGGGAGATGGTGAAACCTCCCCTCTGACCTGGCGTCCTGGCTCCCCCTTGCCGTAGCATTTGTGTTGTATCTCGTCAATCTCAAGTTGTGATAGCAGTTGGCGTTTGTGGATGAACACTGAGCTACTAGTTGCTTCGCAGTCAGCCTTGAATGTGGGTTTCTCCGTTCCCATTCACCGCACATTCTTTGCATGTAGCCCCTCTGACTAGGGTTACTTGAGTAGTAGCATTCCAACAGAGCCTTGTTCTCGCATCTCAGCCATTTCTTTCTTGTTCCAGTAGCCCATTTCTCGTCAAGGTGCACTGGTTCCCCAACACCTGACGCAGACCTTGTTAGACCGGGCGACGTCTGAGCCGGTATCTCATGTGGTTCACTGTCTCTCATGGTATGAGGTAGGCGGTAGCTTGAAGGGTGTGCCACCAGGAGTTGGTGTTTGGACTACCTGGGATGTACCACCGGAATATAACTGAAGTGGCTGATCTCAACAAATCCTACCAATGGCTTGAAAGGGCCTGAACAGCACAGAGGCACTCATCCTGGCTGCACAGGAGCGGGCCCTGAGCACCAGAGCCATAGAAGCCCAGATCTACCACACCAGACAAGACCCAAGGTGTAGACTGTGCAAAGAAACCCCTGAGACGATCCAGCACATAACTGCAGGGTGTAAGATGCTGGCAGGAAAAGCATACATGGAACGCCATAACCAAGGGGCTGGCATAGTATACAAGTACATCTGCGCAGAGTATGGACTGGAAACCCCAAGGTCAAAGTGGGAAACACCTCCCAAGGTGGTAGAGAACGAGCGAGCCAAGATCCTGTGGGACTTCCAGATCCAGACTGACAGAATGGTAATGGCGAACCAACCAGACGTTGTGGTGGTGGATAAAGAGCAGAGGAAAGCCGTAGTGGTGGTTGTGGCAATACCAAGCGATGGCAACATCAGGAAAAAGGAAAATGAGAAACTAGAGAAATACCAAGGGCTCAGAGAAGAACTGGAGAAGGCTTGGAAGGTGAAGGCCACAGTGGTGCCTGTGGTGATTGGAGCACTGGGGGCAGTGACCCCCAAATTGGAGGAGTGGCTACAACAGATCCCTGGAAAAACATCCGACATCTCAGTCCAGTAAAGTGCAGTCCTAGGAACAGCAAGGATACTGCGCAGAACCCTCAAGCTCCCTGGCCTCTGGTAGAGGACCTGAGCTTGGAAAGTGGATGAGACCACCCGCGGAGGGTGAGAAAAGAGTGTGTGTATATATATATATATATATATATATATATATATATATATATATATATATATATATATATATATATATATATATATATATATTCCAGTACTCACCAACAGAAGAATATATATATATAGAGCGAGAGATAACAGAAATGAGTGTCTTAAATGTAAAGTAGTTTATAACTGAACTTAAAGTTATTAATGTCTAAGCTAGTAGTAAATTACAGGTGTTATGAATACAACGCCCTTTAGTCAAACATTCAGTCAACATCCACATGGATATTTTATTTGTTTTAATTATACTGTATTGTATGTATTACTGTATTGTAATGTTTAGCTCTAAATTTACTGGCATTTCTTTACAACTGACAAAGACCAAAAGCTTCCTCAGTCTGAGGGAAGTTCCATATTATCCTCCAGTTTGGCTTCACTTCACACTTGCAAAGAACTGGCTCGTTACGTGAACAAAAGACACAAAAGTGAGTAGGTGTGATGAACCCTCCCCCAAGAAGGACACCAGACTGAAAGAGTTGACATGACTCAACTTCCACACAACTTCACCTGAGCCATGAAAACCAGATATATTTGTAAACTGCTTAAAAAGAAAATTCTTCATGGATCCATAACTTTAAAGGTTCCACTGAAATCAAGGCTCTGTTAACATTTGTTTACCACACAAATTCACGTGACACAAAATACAGAGATCTGCATACATATATGTTATGAGTTATGCCAGCTGATATTCTTTTAGTTCTGTGTCATTTCAGTCACCTTTTACTGCCAAATGTCACCGCAATCGGCTGATTGTGACTGCTCAATAATTTTGAAGTTAACTTACAGACTTTTCTTAAAGCAGAAACATTACCAAAAGTGCAGGAACCTTCAGTCTGAGTAAAGTTAGGCACTATCCTCTATTTACAATAGGCTTCACTTAGGTGTGAAGACCATGTCCCCCATGAAGGACATATAATGTAGAAGCTCCTTGAGAAACATTTCTGCTCTAAAAGAATGTAGTGACCCAACTTTCAGACAACTTGATTTAGAAAATGGTCAAATCAAAGTTTATAAAATCTGTAAATAAAACTTGTTAAAAAGTGTAGTATATTTATGTATCATATCATATATTATTATATAGGTAGTGAACAATCTGTTCGGGTCAGGTTAAGATGCAGTGACTGTTCCTCAACCCTTGCAGTTTCGCAGGGTCGTTGTCTGGGGAGCATCTGGGATAGACTCCAGGAAACAGACATTTACATTTACTTTTAGCAGTAAAATTGATCATTGCGGTATGAGAGAAGTACAGAGAGTAGATGGGTTCGTGTGGGGTGGGGTGAAAGAGTTTGCTTAAACTGGGTTCGTAGAATCTGGGTTCGCAGAATCTGTTGCGTAAACTGTTTATTCGAGCTGTTCCTAAGGAAATATTCAAAATGTCACGCCGACCTGGGAAAGGAACTGGGAGGTTGATGGTGGGCCAGATGCAGCTGGAGCTGGACAGATAACACGGCCCAGCGCCAGGACTTTCCGAGTAGCCGAGAAAAACATCTACACGTCCTTATTTGGACATGTGGAAAGACTTTAGGTGCTGGTTATAAGCAGGCCTTCACAGGCTGGGGTTTTCAGAGCGCTTCGCAGAGGGTCCGCTGGTAGCACACAGCGGACCTTTTCCGACCTCTCGGTTCTCTCTGCAGAGGAACAAGCAGGTGAATTCGGTCTCTGCCTCTCTTGTTATTACTCTTTTGTAATCATTATATGATTGTTTTAATTTGTCATGTATAATAAATTTGTATGCTATTCATTTAAACTATAAAGTTGAGTTCTTATGAAATCTCTGTCGTGATTGAAGAACAAAGAGAATACACGACAGAAATTGGCGTCACGACAAGCAGGCAGGCCATAGCCGGGTCTGAAGTCGACAGGTGCCCGACTGCACCCAGCCCGAGACGACTCGTCACTGGTGGCCACAGGTGAGATGCGCTTAAAGCTCTTACATGACGATTCTCTGTGTTGGGGGCAGTGTGGGCAAATGTTGGTTACATTAGAAGATTCTAAATTCTGATTCGGCTATTTCTAGAAAACAATCTGTGTGGGAATAAGCAGAGAGAGGCAGTGGAGAATTTGCTTGTATAATTTGCTGTATATAAATATAACTAACCAACTGCTTTATTTGTGTGCTGTGCTTTGCTTTTATTGTGGGGAAATAGAAAATGACATGGCCTATTGACCTCTAGACGTTGACTTAAATGTTGACTTAAGGCAGACGCGGATTGGACACTCTAATATTAAGGGCTTTGAAGTCTGTATTTGGTTAAAGTATATATAAAGGCTGTGTAAGTACCATAACTGATGCCGATGGCTTCGGCCCAACAACGCTGAAGTGGCAAAATATATGCACATTTTTTCACTGGACTGGACACTTTATAGGGTAGGAGCTATATTGTGCCATTTCAAAAGCGTACACCAAATTTACAGGGGGGGGTGCGTAAGAAGCATCAGGTTGCGGTGCGGCCTCAGTGCATTAGGAAATAGAGTGTGACCTTGTGCTACACATTCAATCAAATTTTGGTTTAAGGCACTGTAGGTTTATGTGCGTATGAGGAGACCTACATTAAGCTTGGGACTGATCAATCCAAGTGTAGATTTTCTCATGAGTTGTGAGGCCTGAGAGACATAGGGAAACCGGTAAAAGCGCTTTCTGTGATATGCATATGAAGATGAAGTGTGCTGGCAATAGTGTATGAAGTTTAATCAAGTGTGTATTTGTGTATATACGTATGTGAAGTTAAACGGCGTAATAGTTGCTTGTTGCTGAGTTAAATTTGAGTAGGCTGGGTTGACAGCGGCTCCTCTACTCCTCCGGTGCAGAAGGAGTGTGTGTGTGTGAGGGAGAGAGGAAAAGAGAGCAGGAGGGCGGGGGAGTGAGTGTGTGTGTGTGTGTGTGTGTGACTAGACAGAGATCCCCGCTCCTCATACGTGTGTTTTCAGATAGTTGGGGGGAGACGTTGGCTTGGTGCCAGGTGGCGACACAAGTTTTAATTTTTGTTGTTGTTTAATACTTTAACATTTTTGATTGTCCTATATGGTGTTTACTTTTCTTTGTACTGTTATAATCATTTTCACGTAATCTGAGTATTTTAGAGCATTTTTTGTGACGACGTGTCCGCACTGTGGTTGGGAGTGGTCAAGCTGGTCACGGTGTGTAAAGACCGCGGCTGCTTTGTTTATTAAAAAATAAAAAAGGGGGGAGTTGTGAATTGAGGCGCGGTCTCTGAATTGGGTGTGGAGGCGTCAGCCGTGTGCCTCTTCTGTTGTTTACGCTCCAGAGAGAGAGAAGAGTGTGTGTGTACTGTATGTGCTTTACTGCTCAGAGCATTAAGCTCAAGGGTGTGCGTGTGAGTGTGCATTGGAGAGACATAGACACATAGTTGGCAGACTGCAGTAAAGCCTTAGTTTTCTTCCTATTATTACTATTATTGTAACGGACAGCAGCTAAACTTCAAAACGTTTACTACGTTGGTTGAAGAGGAAGGAATTTTACTGTAACGCTAACGCTTCTAAATTGGCTCAGAGCCGTCAGCCGTGTGCTTCTCTAAGAGCAGAATCAGACTGGAAGTACAAAGACAGAGTAATTTCGAGCCTCCATCTGTCTGAGGCTCCGTCTCACCCCTCCCCTGAGTTTTCACCAACTTTTCAGATCAGATGTATGTATGTATAGACTATTAGTGCCTGGTTAGTATTAGGTGAGAATAAATGTTAGTAATACAGTAGGTGAGAATAGAACCACAGGGGTATGCGATATACATGCTAGTGTACTAGTAGTGGTCTGCAGCGTGTTGGTTATACTTTCTGTCAGTGTGTATTGGTGGGATTTAGCTTCTATTTTTTTCATTTTCAGTTTCCATTTTTGTCTGGTTCTAGGTTAACTAGGTTATTTGGGCAAAGTTAATAAACATTCCTCCATTTATATCAAAGGTCTTTCTGCTCACGCGTCTGTAGCACCTGCATTCTCATGAGCAAGACCACCATTTGTGACCTAATGTGGGTTAGGCACAGCATGTGACATCACTATCACGTTAAATCAAGTGTTTCAATTATGCTGATTTTGTGTAAACCTAGTAATATAAACAAAGCACATGATCAGCTCCAATAAGACGCTTATAATTTTTCTTCAGCAGTTGCTCTGAAGTGGGCGTTTCTGCAGTGGTTTGGTTTATCTTTGCATCAGACTTACTCTTTTATTCAGAACAAATCAAAACTCATCAGCTCAACAGTCACTAGGAATGATTATCGGGCCAGTTGCTTAAAACAGAGGTAAAACCAAGATACCCAGAAAGGAAGAGCGTCTAATTACAATTTAACTGGTTAATATTTATGTTGCTTTTCACTAACTATGGGTTGTAAAGACAGGGAACTTACTTCAGTTATGAACACTGATTGAGATTAGTTCAGTTACAAGTATAATTAGGTGTAATTAGGGGTTGAAATCATATCTTCAGTAAAGATACATATTTAATAATGAGATCTGTGGATGGGAACATGTCTCCAGTCGAGGTGTTGATGAAGGAAATTCAGAAATGCTCACACAAATGGAGCAAGCGGACACATGAATCCACGTCGCCCTGGCCTTCAGAGGGGACATTTGATCTGAGGCAGTGTGCAGAGATGCAGGGTTTTATAAAAACCTATAAGATAAAAGACAAATCTGTAAAGCGAGGCCTTAAACGGGAAAGAGAAAATGCAGTGTTGCAATTGTTTATCAACTGTGCAAAAACGATGAGCAAAAAGACGACTCAATGGTGATAATCAATTTAATCAGATCTCTATAATAAGTCTCTTTCAGATGCGTCCCAGATGGATGCAGAAGAAACAAAACCTTACGGACAAAGAAGCCAGTTCACCCTGTAGCTGATCTAGAAGGGACAGACAGGGCAGTGGAAAGGGATGAGTTGTTAGAACTGCCCGACATTTATTTAAACACAGAGAAAATCTCAATTGGAAATTCTTGCAGTGAAAGTGATCTGCGTGACAGAGCAGGTATCACTGTGAGCTGAGTCAGATGAGGAATCACTGTGTGTGGGTGACGAGCGGGTAAATGAGGTTTCTGATGGACTTCCTCTGCTGGTCAAAGAGGCAAAGCGTCAAAATCTGCCCTGGCCTTCAAGACCAGATCAGAATGATCTGACTGAACTGTGGGACTTTGCAACTTGTCACTAGAACAAATAACTGACCATGTGATTCATGCTGTTGAGCTGCGTCAGAAGCAGGCAAAGGAGGCAGTGAAAGAAGCAACACGCCAGCAGCAGCGAAAAGAGGGGGAGAAAAGAGAGAGGAGGATGGTCTCTGCTCAACCAGCCAGCGTGCCTCAGACCCCACCTACACCACCAGGCATGGCCACACCTCAGGTGATGTACATTCTACCAGGAGGGTGGACAAGACGACCTCCTATGAGGAGAGGAGGGTTCCCTGCAGACAAAGGCAGAGGAACAGAAGGCAGCCACAGAGGAGGCGTGAGATGCTACTGCTGTGGGAAGACTGGTCACGTAAGAAGCCATTGCTTTGATTGGCTACGAGGCTCACGAGGAGTGCCGAGACCAAAGGGGTCCGCTGATCAATGTGGAGGCCCCTCAGCTGGGTACTAGAGAGGACCAGACACCTGCAGGATTCATGAACTTTGTTGATGGGCTCCATCAAAAGCCAAAAAGCCAGATGCCTCTGAATCTGTGACTTCACCTTGATGCACACTTTAGTACTTTGAGACTCAGACAAATATCTAAAATTTGGAAACAAAATAAACAAGTCGGCTGGTGAGAATGACTTAGTCCTTAAACCTGCCAACAGAGACAAAAATTAAAAATATGCCAATTTTACTAGGCAAGGGAAAGACAAAGGTATAGAGAATATTTCAAGATAAAGTTCCCAATTCAATCACTCTGCTGACAAATGCTCCACCTGATGCTCAGTGGGTGACGGTGTTAAAAACAATGTGAATTGAAGTATGTGGATGAAGGACTGTGTGCACCAGACTTTGAGACATGCCTCATTTCATCTCTCCAACTAACACTAACTGTAGACAGTTGTCTCATTATTGGTAAAGACTCATTCTCATTATTGAGGTAAGGAAGTTTCACTAGACAAGCCTTAATACTGTAGGAAGTGCCTCCCACATACCATAAAGTGAGTGAAGTATCTGAGGAGGTCAATCAGCTAAAAAGGGAATGAGGAGAGTGTACATGTTTCCCTCATACAGTAAACAGCAGTTTGATCCCTACAGTATGTAAGCTAGTATAACGCATCATGCTCTCATGTGTTACAGAAAACATTAAACTTCAAGGTGACTAAAACCAGGTGTGCCTTCCTTGCTACTGTGCCAGTTCTCCAATAGATAGAAAAACCAAACCATTCAGAACCTGCAAGGTGTAACTGTTGCAACAATGCTTAGCCTTCTATAGTACTGTATTGTGATGCTATGGATTGTGGCTGCAAGCAGCTACAGTTCACTACACTACATTTAGGATTTGCACAGTACGTTACTGTTTAAGTGGGGCTGCAGTTTTAATGATCGCCTTGACATGTTTTGATGAGGTTCCACTTAGTTCTTATCATCACTATCATTAATATATTCCAACAGAGCAGAAGACACATTTAGCAAATGTGTAAACCAGGTCTCAGTTCATTTTTTCTTTCCATTCTTTTGCTAAACAGTTGACATAGATGTCATCAGTCTGCAGGCCTTAAACAAGTGTTACAGGGCTGTGGTGTTCTTTACGGCATAGAGGGAGGAGGTCTGGGGAAGAGACTGAGCAGCAACAGTGACGGTGCTTTATCCTCCAAGAGGGGTGACTGTATGTGGGTTTATATGGACTTTCTTTAATAGGTTACAATACTTCAGTTATCGTCCACAGCTATTTTGTTATCACTACAAATTCTGACAGTCACAGGGGAATTATAATTAGATGTAACAATAATTGTGGGGTTGTTTGAATTTCTAGGGTATAGCTTTGCGTTTCCAACAGTTAACTAGGTTGTGTTATGTCCATGTGTCATTTCTGATAGTTTGTGAGGATTCAGCTTATTTAGTCTTTACGTTAATTTTGTCATAAAGTCACTTAATGCATGCATCCGCAATGCGTCTTGAATTTAAAAAGGTTTCCCACAACGCAATGATTCTGTGTTCATAATGAGATTAGTTCGTGTTGATGTTATAGTTATTAAGGTCTAAACATTCTTGTTCCTTCTATTGACATCGTCCTTAGTTTCACTCAGTTTTATTCAGGGATTGATGATGATCCCTGGTAAGGATAAATACGTATGATAAATAAGAGTAGGAAATTACTTTTAGGGTTTTGCTAGTGTTCTTTTATCCATCCATCTTAATTTAATGATTTTATCGGCTTCAAATTCAATGGACAGTTATCTGTCTATTGAGGGGGGAAAAAATGTATTGTAAAAAATTGTTTTGATTATTGCTTTATGTCGGTCCTTAGTAACTGGGGAACTTGTGTGTGTGGCATCTGCTGTGAGAATGGACTATTCTGTTTCTGTTGTGTTTTATCCCAAGTTGGTGAACTTAATCCATGGGGGAAAGGTTGTGGTCGAGTTGGCACAGAATTTGATTTGTTATATACTGTAAATAGCTTACGCTACAGAGGAATATGATCTCACAGCGGGACTCATTGTGGAGTGATAGGAAAAGTGACAGGAGCAGGGTATGTCAGGAAGGAAAGGAGTTAAGGGAAGTCGAAGAGTGAATGAAAAGGGAAGTGTAAATGTGATAATGACAATAGAGGGATGAAAAAGTACTGTGAACATTGCATTTTAGTGTGTAGCTTGTAAAAATATGCCGAACGCATAGACTAACATTGCACGAAGCTTTGCTTGACGAAATGGTGTTTAATGCATCAACCAAGTTTCTATGTGAAACAGATGATTAATATACGCAGGAAAGCTGTGTTGTTCCATTGCAGGAAAGAAGAGGACAAAGAAGATCAAACTCCGGATCACTGATGGGCCCTGAGTGACACTGCTGACTCATTTAGCAGAACAAGGTCACAGGCTAGCCTTTCTAAATTATAGTTCTCATAGAGCAAGAGTCACTCTCTTAGCTCACGTGCACGACAAAAACCCTGAGCTCATGACATGACTGACTGATACTGTATATGCTCTACGGACTGACTATGACACATGTCGATGATGTTTCTTGTTGTTGATTATATATAATGAGGGTTTAACAATTTTCATTCTACATCTCAGTGTGTTGTTGTCCACAGGAAGCTCACATTAACAACTTCAACCCTTCTCTCTACACAGAGTTGCAGTGGAGAAACTGTGTCAGCATAAACATCTCGCTTAAACAAATTTTTTTCCCTAACCAGCTTCTCTCCTACTCTTAACCTCCATCCACAGGTTACTTCAGTATCAGAGGAGGGTGTGTCTTATGATCTGCTACAACTGTGGGTTTTTATATTCTCTGATCTTTTGATTTCTACAGCGACGACCTGGAACAAAAAGCAAACTATATGCTCTATTCAGTCTAACCCTAACCCTAGCTCTGTAGGATGGTTTATGCTGCACTATAGTGCAGATCTTTCTGCCTCTCAGCTATCAGCTCTCAGGTCACAGCTGGAGCACCAGTCTGAGGGGAACAGAGGATGGTGCAGCAGAAGTGTGCTGGAACCCTGGACAGTCGGGAAACAAGGGACTCTGTGTTCAACGTGAAGGCAAGCTGGGCCAACTGGGTCGCAAGCAGAAAGGCAGGGCATCAGATGAGGTTCAGAGGACAACGCAGAGGGTGCAGTGCCACAGCTTAGGAAAAGAGAAGAGCTTAGGTGTTCTATTCACCACAGATTTGTGAATCTTTAACTTTGCTGTGTCATCTTAATGTTGAAGTTCATGTCTATTTAATATAATGCAGCATGATGAGTCAAAGAGGAGCTTTCTTGGCCGCTCGCTTTCAAGATTGATGGGCATTAAAATGCCCATGAGGAGGGGATTTGTAGTATATTTATGTATCATATCATATATTATTATATAGGTAGTGAACAATCTGTTCGGGTCAGGTTAAGATGCAGTGACTGTTCCTCAACCCTTGCAGTTTCGCAGGGCCGTTGTCTGGGGAGCATCTGGGATAGACTCCAGGAAACAGACATTTACATTTACTTTTAGCAGTAAAATTGATCATTGCGGTATGAGAGAAGTACAGAGAGTAGATGGGTTCGTGTGGGGTGGGGTGAAAGAGTTTGCTTAAACTGGGTTCGTAGAATCTGGGTTCGCAGAATCTGTTGCGTAAACTGTTTATTCGAGCTGTTCCTAAGGAAATATTCAAAATGTCACGCCGACCTGGGAAAGGAACTGGGAGGTTGATGGTGGGCCAGATGCAGCTGGAGCTGGACAGATAACACGGCCCAGCGCCAGGACTTTCCGAGTAGCCGAGAAAAACATCTACACGTCCTTATTTGGACATGTGGAAAGACTTTAGGTGCTGGTTATAAGCAGGCCTTCACAGGCTGGGGTTTTCAGAGCGCTTCGCAGAGGGTCCGCTGGTAGCACACAGCGGACCTTTTCCGACCTCTCGGTTCTCTCTGCAGAGGAACAAGCAGGTGAATTCGGTCTCTGCCTCTCTTGTTATTACTCTTTTGTAATCATTATATGATTGTTTTAATTTGTCATGTATAATAAATTTGTAGGCTATTCATTTAAACTATAAAGTTGAGTTCTTATGAAATCTCTGTCGTGATTGAAGAACAAAGAGAATACACGACAAAAGAAAGTGTTAAGTCTATGGCTTTAGGATATAAAAGTTTCTTATTTTAAACCACCAACTAACAAAAACAGTTTAATTAAAATCTGTGGGTGAGAAGTTGTGTGCTTTAACCACTAGGCTCTTATAAGTGATGGATGGATGAAGTAGTTCACAAATGTATCTGGTTACATCAGGTAACAGCACTGCAGGACTCAGGTGCTTTGGGGAGAAGGGGGTGGTGTGAAACCAGTCTAACTAGTGCTGTGGATGGTCGTTCTGTCTGAAAAGAGGCTCTCTATTGTTATGTTCATCTAAGCTTGATTAGAAAATTGAAATGTTCTTTTTTAAATTTAAAACAGCTCCTGAAGCAGGCAGAATGACACACACTACATTCAAGTGAATAAGAATAATATATAGAATGAGAATTTAATAATTTCATTTGTGAAGTCCAACTCAACCTAATACAGCCAGTAACTGATAAACCTCCAGAAGGTAGTTTGGCAGCTTTGGCAGCGTGAGCTGCCGATGCTTATCTATGATTAAAAAAAAGTTAGTACAACATTTAATTCTGAAATGAAGTCAACTGTTCCAGTTTTCTCAACTTTTTAATTCACTGTTTACACAGACTATTGTCTGTCTGTCTGTTTGTCTGTCTGCCCTAGCAAACAGTGTAGAACTGACGTTATCAGATCTATGTCCTGTTCTCAGAACTGTGCCTATACTTGCTGCTTGACCCTAACTCTATGGGTCAGATACTAAATCTCCACCTTTTGGTTTTACCCTGGAATTGCGTCTTTGGTGCTAAAATGGGGGTGGCCTCATTAACATTTTTAACAACTTCCCCAGACAGACCAAGGAGGGGGGCTGTTGACAATCGGCTGATGAGGGTGTGATAAGTGTGTGATCAGCGTCAGAAGAGTGACTGACAGTCGACTGAAATTAGCGAAAATGAACCGCTCCATCTGTAGGACTCCTTCTTCCCTTACCTCCGGCATCCACCACCGGGTTCAGGGATTACCACCACAACAGGCACTGGAGACCCTGCATCCACAGCTCTGAACGGTCCAATTGACAATGGAGGCAGAAAACATGGTCCACTCAGTCTCTATGTCTCCAACCTTACTCAGAATCTGGTTGAAGCTCTCTTGGAGGTGTGAGTTAAAGGTCTGTCTGACAGAGGGTTCAGCCAGATGTTCCCAGCAGACCCTTACAATACTATTGGGCCTGCCAAGTCATTCCAGCCTCCTTCCCTGCCAGTGGATCACCACCAGGTGGTGATCTCTCTCTTCATCCTAATGTCCAAAACATATGGCCGAAGGTCAGGTGAAACGACTACAAAGTCTTTTATCGGCCTCTCCATGTATCATTGTCTTTGCCCACGTGAGCATTAAAATGTCCCAGAAGAATGATGGGGTCCCCGGTTGGAGCGCTTTCCAACACTCCTTCCAGAGGTACTCCGGGTACTCCACACCACCGTTTGGCCCATAAGCACAAACGACAGTGAGTGACCTATCCCCCACCCGAAGGCGCAGGAAAGCGACCCTCTCGTCCACTGGGGAAAACTGTGGCTATGGGGAGCTATGAGCAAGCCCACAACAGCCCTCGCCACAGGCAACTCCAGAGTAGAAGAGGGTCCAGCCCCTCTCAAGGAGTTGGGTTCCAGAACCCAGGCTGTCAAGAGTCTTGTAACATTGTGGTGGAAATTTCCCATAAACAAGCAGATAAGAGAGTTGTCTTTTGTGTGATTTATTAAAAAAATAAAGGAAAATAAAAATAATGGCGAAAGCAAATCAAAAACACTGATGTTGATCGTGCACATCAACAAACCAAAAACCAGGAGATCGGTGCATACAACACAAAGGTGTGATGCAGAGAGCCCAAACTCTTTAGGTTGTGGTCCCTTTTTTTGGCCCTGTGGAATGTCTCTGTGGACCAATCAAATTGTTCGTGCCACCTTATCTTGTCAGTCAAACAGAACATCACATGTTTTACCTTGATGTACGACATAGCACAAGAGATTAGATGTTTGTGTGAGAATATTCAGTATTGAACCTAATCAGTCTTGTGTTGGATAAGAAAAAGCACAAAGGCACAATTCTTCCCTTTTACAAACATATAACTTGTAAGCCATTGTCAATCACAATCAAATTCAATTAAAATCTTGAATTCAACTTAAATCTCCTCTCATCATAATTAATAGAATATACAGAAAGTGAATTACTGTTAGAAGAACAATTTTTATGTAACAGTGTGTAGACTGAATGAGTAAAGGTAGTAGTATAAATTAAATAAGTGTAATCCACAGTAATGGCACATATCAAACTTAATACCAATAGTAAACAATGAGTGCTTTATCCATGAGTAAATCAGTGCAGGATAACCATCCCCAATCTGACTTTGAAAATCATCAAAATCAATGAATGATTCTATTTCTAAGAAGTTAACTTACAGTAAGTAAAATGCAGTTGCAACATGCAAGGCAACACCATACACCATGTATTTAGTAACTGTTTTGTGATTTTGACACAAAAGTCAAACTTAGTGAACTCTTTTTGCAAAACTCTACAAATCCCTGCATTTCTCAGCTCTTATGTCATGTGCTCACTTAGAATTCACTAGTATCGACATTCTTTACTTCATCAACAACAAGCAAACAATTACCAAGTTGAAAACACTATACATAAAAAATGAACAAATTTTTCAACAGATAGATTAGAGTCCGGCAACCCGCTGATATTTAATATTGTTCCCATGCTTGTCTTTTGTATTACCTGTGTTTACGTTGCTCCGGTTACTAAACATTATACTTGTTTCACCTGTCAGTCTTGGGTTGTTGCATTTGAGTTCTTCTCTCTAGTTATGTTTGTAGGCAACAGCAGCCTGTTCCCTGCTCATAGTGAGGGCTGTTCAAGTCCTTCCTGTCGCCAGTTTGTAACAACTCGTCTCCCTCTGAACACTACCCAAACAAATGCGTGGCCACACCGCAACTACAGGAAAAAAAAACAACGCCTGAGTCTAACAATCCCAAAGCGCTGCTGGCACTCCAGTCCATAAATATCTTACCCCATGCAGCTCCCACTCAACCTCCGAGTGGAACGGATGTCCTCTTAGTCCTGAATTATGAGAACCGGCAGCACTGGAAACACCTGTGAGCCTTTATCTCCTCCCCTCCCAATCAGAGAGCCACCCACGTCAACCGCCAGGTGACACCGGCTACATTAAACCTCTGAATTCTGTCTTTTGAGTCTTGAATGTTCTGCAATATTGTAAAATTAGCAAAAAATAATGGGATTCAATCCCACTGTCAGTGCAGCAAAATAACATTACACTCGCAGCCTTAACCACCACATAACTGAGAGCTTACTACTGATCTGACATCATGCAACAGATATGACATACATAAAGATGTTTTTTCTAAACAGTAGCAGCTAAATCAAACTGTCACCAGGTAGACATGTGTTGAAGAAGTAGAGAAAACAAACGTTGAGGAGGAAGAAACTGAGTCAGAGCTTGGGTCCCAGGAAGAGGCAGAAGGAGTCGAGGTGAGGACAAATTCCAAGAAGGAGAAGAAAGAATAAGGGTCCAGAAAGACCCAGGTGGAAGGAAAGTCACCAGGCTAGAATCTCCAAGCCCGAAAGAGGAGTGGAGCCGAGAGAAAAAGAGCGGAAACAGAGGGAATCTCTTCTGTGAAGCCCAGGAAGAGGAGGGCATCGGAATGAACCTCCTCCTTGAAGCCCGGAAAAAACATGGAGTCAGAGTGAGTCTCTACACCCTAGCTTGGAAATGGCATGGTATCGGAGGGAATCCCCATCGAGGAGTTGGAAATGAAGGGCGTGGAGGAGGTCTTTTAATTGGAATCCGAATCGGTGGTGAAGATATTCTACATCTTGGAATGAAGCCCTTTCTGGACGGCGGCGATGGTCTCCGCCTGCCAGCAGGCACTTGGGAGGTTTGAGGATAGATCAGCTGATCTGATAGATCAGAGAATGATGCAGATGACCACGGAGTTAGAGGTAGTAAAGAGAAAAGCGGAACAGTCTGGGATGAAAGAGCGAGGAGAGTCAAGCTGGCAGGGCACTGGGGTCAAGCGACAAGAGAGAGCACAGAGCAGTTGTCTGAGTGAGTACCTTGGACGAACGGAGGATCAGAGGTGAAGGGAATGGAAATCCTAAAGAAATAATCAAGCATGCAAGAGATGATGCCAATAAAAATGATAATTGCAATCTCTGTGCTGTGTAATGTTTTGACTAATTGCTAAAGGAAAGTAATAATAATGATTTAAGTTTATCAGTATGGTGCTTCTTAATGATGATTTTATAAAGATAATGTTGGGGTTAAGGTGTTAAAGGTGTTATATTCATGCCCTATTGCAGGAGTTGTTTACCAGGGTAAAGTAAGGTCAAACAGTTCAAGGACATAACTAAGGCTTTGAGAAATCTGATGTGTAAGCTGAATTCTTGCAATCTTGCTCAAACTGGGTTTTTGCAGAAAAAAGGGTCAGGTGAAAACAACTGAGAAGTCAAAAAAGAGAAGTAGCTAGATTGTTTGGTCACGTAGCCAGGTCCAAGGAAAGTTCATGTTATGACTGTATTCGCTTTAGGGTTGTGATCGGGCAGAAGATATTGATCACACTGTAAAATAAGAGTATAGGATTATGTAGGAAGGCTAGAGGATAGGCACAAAATGTGTATAAAAACTCCAGGTTTTGGCTGGTTGGGCAGAAGATGTTGTGGCTAGGGGACACTATCAGTCTGGACAAAATTGAGAAACAAACGAGGGAGGAACAAAGAAAGCAGCGATAAAGACACCTGCCTCCGGCCAGCTGAGCATTTTCACCCGGACGGGATGAAGCATCACAGGGAGAATCACATTCGGAACAAGAGTGAACTGGACGGAGGAAAATTAACAATCACATCTCCCCCTCATCAGCCCCCAGGCTCAAACACCAAGCAATAAGGGGATTGAGTAAGAAAGCGAAGAAGTCAGGGAAAAAAAATTAATATTTGGACTATGTGAATTGAAATCTTTAATCTTTGATTGATCTATCACTTGCTGTTTGCTTTTGCTGAATAAAGCACCAACTTTGGAGTTAAAGTAACAGCGACCGCTCTTTAATTATATTAGGAAAAAAAATTCTTCAAAAGAACTCGTAGCCTTTCCTCATTGATGTAAAAAGCAATAGATCGTGTGTGACTAAGCCAGGCTGCATAGGAAAGACTCTTTAGTCTTTAGTCAAATTTAGTCCAGACCCATAAATCAACACATCCTGTGTGGTAAAAGTGTACTGCCAAAATCTTTTCCAGCAACCATAGCAACTGTTACATATAAGAAGGAAGCTACTATAACTCATTGTTACTTCTTGCTATGTGTAATCTTCTGGTCTGTACAGGTGCTACTGAGTGTGATGCAGGGTGGACATGAGGATTAAAAGCAGTGAATTAGCTGGATGAATTCCTTCGCTTTGGCCTAAATTAGAAACTGTGTTGTCACACCACGAGCTAACAGATTAACCACTGTTGTGGAAATCTTCTCGGAGATCATCACTGTGATAAACCATCTCAAAGTTTACTCTCATGTCGACACGGAGTGGATCACAATTACATAACATCTAAGACGTAAGGCACATCCTACTATGTACAAAGTATCCACTGAAGCGCTGAGGACACAGGACCTGTATTTATACCCTGTTACAAAACCCCACGAGCTGTTGACTGGTCTTTGATATACATGAGTGCAGTAAAGCCCCCTTTACTTCCTTTAACAATGTTCCCGTGTTCACTACAGTGAAACCCCACCATTTGATAACCAAATGCTTGATGACCCCCCAGGAACAACTCTCAGCCAGAGGCACAGCATCTCCTGACAAACACAAAATTTCCCACATTCCTCCCTTTTTGACACCAAGTGTCAAACATACAAACAAGGGAAATTATTGTTAATATTTGAAGTTATTGTCCATTTACTGTCTGTCTCTCTTTTAAGTCCTTGATGTTCTGTTGGTGCTCTTCCACATTCATAGAAGGAAACATGGTTTCCCTACTCACAGAAGATTCCTTAAACCTGTTCTGTTTGAGTTTCCGATGTTGCTCTTCTGTTGATTCCATCTCTGTTGTTCTTCTTTTTTTAATGTTGATTTGTTTCCCGATTTGAAGACATTCAAGCAGTTGAAGTTGATGTTCCACTGAATCTTCCACAGTCAGCAAATCTGCCCTAGCAGAAATATCGTTGATGATGCTTTCATTAACTTTCTAGTCATCTGTGGTCCAAAACAGTAGGTCAGGTCAGCTCCTGCTTTGAGGGGAGAATAGTCAAGGGAAGCTTAAAAGTATAAAACTTTAACAAGAAAACTAAAAGCAGTTACACCCTGTAGATAAATGACATCATCAATGACACAAAGCAGTAGCAGCTAATGCGGATAAAAGTTATCTAGATGTTAGTGTTAGAGTTAGTAAGTGTTAGTGTTAGAAAAATAGAAATAGAAAAACAGTTTCTTAGTGTGAATTACTCCAAAGCAACTTTCTCAAGTGAAAACAGGAAACATTTCATTACAACTATAAATCCTGTAAAATTAAAAACATGTTCAAAATAAAAGCAAAAACTGTTCTAAAAGCTATTGTGGAATAGTCTCAGTAACCATGTTGTTTGTGGTGGAAATTTTCCATAAAGAAGTAGATGAGAGAGAGTTGTCCTTTTGTGCGATTTATTGAAATAATAAAGAAAATAAAAATAATGGGGAAAGCAAATAAAAAGCATGGATGTTGATCGTGCACATCAACAAACCAAAAACCAGCTGGGGAGATCAGTGCACACACCACGAAGGTGTGATGCAAAGAGCCCACGATCCTCAGGTTGCTTCTGCCTTTTAGCTTCTCTGTCCGACTAGGGTGGAATGTCTTTCTAACCCAATCAAATTACACGCACCATCTCCTCCCTGTCGCAGTGTGTGTGAAGATTTTTACTTTCTCACACCTGCATCGCTGACGTCCAACTATCTGTGAGAAAGGAGCACCAAGTCTCAACAGACAGAGACACAACTCCCCGACCTTGGGTTTAGAGCTAGAGTTGAGAGTCTATCAGGCAGAGACAACCATTGAACAATGTAGGTGAAATGTCAAATGCATACAGTAAGACAAAACATAAGATATTAATTGCAGAACATAAGTCATAAATCATATAATAACTGCATAGAAATAAGGAAGAGACAATTTTTCCCATAACACTCCCCCCTTTTGATTACACATTAATCAACCACTAAAAGAATAAAAATTGTCAACATCACATTCTGTAATAATAAAAGATCCATGCAAATGAAACAATAAGGGTATTAACTCATCAAGATTCAAAATACACCTTCACATAAAATGCAAGTAACTTAGGGACAAAAGGTTGGGAGCTGTTTTTGGTGGGTAGTTATACAAGAATAACCTCTCTATCGGCATGCGAAGAAAATGAGCCCATACCATCGTCAAAGTCATTAAGTGAGTTAGAGTTGGGGTTTTTGAACATAGTGCATTGTGTCATTTGATACGAGAGTGTTGCTGAAGTCACACGCATGATGAGACCTCTAACCAGTGGGATAACGTAAAAACCAAACAAGAGAATCACAGCCATCTCAATTATAAAGGAAACAGCTGTGGACATGAGAACAGATTTCCATTTTCCAGACATTTCGTCTAGCCAATTCCAAGAGGAAAGAACCTATACCAGAGTTAGCTGAGATTCTGAAGGCCGTGTAGCGCCTTCGCCACAATACCATTAGAATCAGTGTTATTCAGGATGTAAGTACAACATGCCTCTCCAAACATAACACAAACGCCTCTTTTCTCTGCTAACAACGTGTCTACGGCCATTCAATAGTAATGTAATAAAGACAATTAATGTATGATAGCCATAGGTTTCCGGTGGGGTTCTGTTTCATATAATCTTAAGATAGATTTCATGCTTTCGAATCTTTAATTGTACATTTGCGTCTAGAGCGAATAGGAGATTCAGGGATTTAACCAGAATGATGATGCGTTTTGTCTCATAACCTCTGTCATCTGTAGATGAAGGATAAAAACGAATTGTAGCAGTGAATAAAGTGATTGTGAGCAAATTAAACACCAAATTAATATTTAAACTCAGTGTTGTGAATTATGTGAAATTTTCTCATTCAAAAGTATTGTGTAAAGTTACATGGAAACATCATATGATCAAGGCAATAATCAGAGTAACATAAAATGTCTAACGCAACAAGGTTACAATTGATGTCTGTAACAATCTGCTTCTTCTTATTGAACAGTAGCGTTAGATTGTTTCCAACCTGTGTGTTGAAGTATTGACAGTTCGTTGGAGTTCTTCAGGTTGTGATCAGCTGATCACAGAGACTTCGTTATCACCGCCAGGTTTCCTCCCAATGTCGTCTGAGTCACTGTCACTCCCGTGATGTGAAGAGTCTACACGTCGTCCAGCGTCGGCAACTCAAGGCTGCTCGTGTGTGTGTTTTCTCAGGAGCGTGTGTGTAGATGTATGGTCTGATAGTGTGATTCACCGGCGCAGCTTCAGGCGGCGCTTGGCTCACACCTTTAGCTGAACGGTCAACGCAGCCTCGCCTCAGTGCGTGTGTGAGCACAGCGAGGGTCGTCCTTCTTAGTTCTTTTCGTCAGTGGTGGTTTTCTCGTGTGGTGTAGATGTAGATGGAGGGTCGTCTGTTGGATCCGGGACCTTCTTGCAGTGGAGTGGATCCAAGTCGCTCTCTCTGCGATCTTTACAGCCGTGTGGGTCGTCAGAAGGACCTGGAAGTGGCCTCGCCACCGTTTGGAGTCCCAGTGCTTCCTCCTGAACTCCTTAACGATCACCCAGTCTCCTGGTCGGATGGTGTAATGGTCCTGTCGCCTGTTTTCACCTGTTGGGAAATCTGAATTATGGGGAAAAGGTGTTTGGGCGGCACGGCTGCCACCAGGCCCAAACCAGACTCCATGGCTACAGGTGGAACCATTCGTCAGCCAGAGTCTGCGTTCCTGTGAGGTACAAAATGTTTAAAGCACAGGGAGAGAGGAAGGAAAGGATAGAGAGAGTTGGAGAGAGGGAACAAGGATCAGGAGAGGAAACAAGGATCAGGAGAGGGAGGGGTTGTTGGGCAGCGACCTTCGCAGCAGCGTCTGCAGCTGCATGTCGGCACAAACAAAGTCATCACTGATGTTGTGAGTCGGACAGTTACAAACAGCATTAGCTGTAGGCAGCAGGACAGCGTCCAGCAAAGCAGAACCTAATCATGAAGTGAGATAGGTTTGCAATCAGACTTCAAAAGCTTCCTATGCTTCCACAGAGCGTCTGTGAGTCTGTGTAGATGGTAACAGACTCTCCTTCTGCTAGTTTACTAGCTTCAGTCAATGTGATCAACTCTGCAGCCTGAGCAGAGTAGTGTCTTAGCAAAGAGCCAGACTTCAAAGACGACCTCTTGATAGTAACGTTCAGCATGTTGAGTAAGGTGGTGTTGTATCTAAGCCGTCGGGCTGTAGAACGTGGGATCTATTCCAAAAGAATCAAAGACACAGTATGAGGACAAAGAACAGAAGTCGTACAACCTGATCTCTCATCCACTGTTTGAGTGAAAGGTCGCATAGGGTCAGATCAGGAAGACCCAAAGTAGGAGCCAACTGAAGAGCAAGCATGAGGTCAGTGAACGTTGTTCAGCCTCAGACGTCCACGTGAGACAAGAAGTGGACGATGAAGACGTCTGCATCAGAACCCTGAGTGGGGCCTCAAAGACAGTAAAGTTAGGAACGAAAGTCCTACAATAAGAACAAAGACCTAGAAAAGATATCAGCTGTTTTTACGTGCACGGTTTAGGCAGGTTTCAAATTGCTTTAACTCAGTTGGGTGAGATGGATTTGCCATCAGCTGTAATTACAATGACCCAGAAAATAACCTTTGTCTGAACAAAGTGTAATTTAGACAGGCTCTCTTTGTGGCCTGTTGCATCCAATGTTTCAGTAGCTTAGTGGTGTCTGCAGTAACGCCATCTATGGCTTCCTTCAAGAGGCTGTTGTTGTTTACATGGTCTGTGGTCAGATTTAGGTGTGATGACCACTGGTTCACATCCTCTGATCAAACCTACATCATGTCTGTGTGTGAGCCACAGGGAAGCAGTGGCTTCCTGTAAGACTGAGTGTTGGGTCAGAGCGTCCTCTGAAAAATAAAAATAAAAACATGTAGTGTGTCATTAGAATACGGAGGTACCCAGTTCACTGTTTGCTGCACATGACGGGCAGAATAAAAAAACGTTTTCTAAAAGTATGCAAAGTAGGTAAATACGTCACATGGGGTCAGAAGTCGTTCACCAGTCTCCACCCCGTTGACATCTGTTCACGAAAGGACCCATGTCCTGCATCTGTCTCCATCATGTTTTCACAGAGGGACGTGTGGAACTGTAGAATAAAAAATAAAAAATCTTTTTGTTCGTTAGGAAAAGAAATCGCAAGCGCAGACCTGTGTTCATCGCAAAAGAATGAAGTTGAGGTCAGTTTGAGTGTGTGTGTGAAATCATAAACAAGCTGTGATGCAGCCTGTGTGAGGGCCTCAGTTACAGCCCCCCCTCAGCAGCCAATGATAAGAGCACAGCTGAGCTGAAGTTAACAGCAACAAAAGAGGGATTATTTAGAATGTCTGTAGATGTAACCTGCACTCCGTCTGGAGTGGAAATCAATCAAATACCTAATTTACACATGAGATCTCTTCCTAAAAATTTAACTGGGCATAAATTTGAAAGCAACAATAAATCTCAAGGTGTCTTGCTGTCAGATGTTACACAAGACAGTGGGAGAGTAAGCTTTTAATAGTTTAATAGTCTGGTACGTACAGTAATTATTATTACTTCTCTCTAATAGTCATCTTCCCTTTAATAGTCATTAAAAGTCTGTTTCAGTCGGTCTCAGTCTTCCTACGGTCTGGTTTTGTTTTTTCTATAGTCTGTTTTGTTTCTCTACAGTCTGTTTTGTTTTTCTATAGTCTGATTTTGTTTTTCTATAGTCTGGCCAGACAAACCTATGTTGTGCACAAGTATTTTTAGAAACATGAAGGATTTTATTACTGAATTTGTTGCAAGTTGAAATAGTTTAAACCCATCAGACTGCAAAGTCATGCAGCAGTTGTCGTTTAGCTGTTTGTCATCATTGTAAAATCACTCTGTGGGATTTTTTTTTGAGCAGAAAGCGATTCTTCATTGCAATAAGCAGATAAGCATGAACATGAATTTGAGCGTGTATCAGCTGTAAGCGTGTTTCTTCATTGCGTGTATGAATGTGTGTGTGTGTGTTTGCGGTACCGTCTTGTACGTCACGTGAAAAGGAACCGTCACCTTCCTCCTTCCCCAACCATCAGTCTGATGTGAGCGCCAGTGGGGTGAAGCCTTTCAATGGGACAGTTGTTCCTCGATGACAGACCTTTCCTGGATGCTTGGATGCAGCTCTATTGGGCCGATCACGTCTGAAGCCTCTCCTGTTGTTTCAACCAGTGTCTGTGTTAGAGCACGTCTTCTCTGCTGTTGCTCTGTCCTTGTTTTCCTTTGCTGATTGTCATAAGCAGGTGTCTGTCAGACACACACGCGTGTATGACACTTTCACGGCTTCAGAAGCTTCAGACACAGTCCTTTCATGCTGGTGCAGGGCTTGTAGTAGCTGGTTCATCTGATGAGCCCAGAACGTGATGGCTGCAGACGTTGTGGAGTCTGTGAGGCGTCCATGCTGAGGTCTGTGTCCTCCAGCTGCTGTGGTGTCAGAGCTTCCACCCTGTTCTGGTTGTTGGTCGGCGCTTCTTCTCCTTCGGTTCTTCTGCTGATGGTGGGAAAGGAGTCCAGATCCGGATTTACCCTCATCGCGCTCAGTTCTGCATTAGAATAGAGAGCAGAAACAATGGGAGCATTTGCTCTTGGCATGATATGTGTGTGGTGTATGTGTGTGGTGTGTGTGTGGTGTATGTGTGTGTGGCAGAGTGCAAACAATTCTTCCCCAGAGTTGTTATCTCCTTTTTTTTCCTGTTACTCTCATCTTTTGTTTCTTTTAGGGCTTTAGTTTTGATAGTTTTGTTTTTTCAGATCTTTTCTTTTGTATCTAACTTTTCTTTTAAAGGTGCATATGTCTTTTACACTAAGTGATTCTCCTTTTGAACCCATAACCAGTTTCCCACTCATGGAAACATGAAACGCACTAATAACCATATTTACTTTTACTTTTAATTACCTTTACTTTTGTAATGCTGCAGTCTGGTGGTGGAGACTTAGATTGCCCCGAACCCATCTTTCAGAGTCCCGGCGGTTTTCTGCCTTAGACTTTTTTGTGTTCCGGCCGGAACCTTTTTTCGAAATTTCTCTTCCACGGACGTCTCCGTAGAAAGGGAACCGCTCAGATCAGCGACAGGGTTCTCGGAAGTGGTCCCTCACCGTCAGGCCCCTCTAAGACCCGGGTCCCTCGTATCTCAAAACCACTTCCCCCTGCAAACGCGCTCCGTATTTCAGAAGCCGTCTTTTATTTCCTTGTCCACTCCCTTTGGACTGCGCTCAGATCTGCACACTGGTCTGTATCCTCAGTACAGACAAAACAAGCTCGGTCCCACGAGCCAACCCTTAGCAACCACCGTCTCGACCACCAGGGCAGACTTTGACCTAATTCATTTTACCCGAATATTAAATTTTTTAATTAAAAGAAATTGTTTGGTCCTAATTATTATATTTTAGATGTTTTTCAGCCACATAGTCGTTTTAGAAATATTATTATCTCTAGTCCTAGTTATGTTTTCTTTTATGTTTTTTTCCAAATTAAAAGGAATCTCTCTCACCGAGCCGAGCCAAATTAGGATTTGAGTTTGAATCTGAGTTCGTGGATCTCGTCAGAGGCGATCCAGACGGGTGAGCAGTCCTCTCAGCTCTGAATGTCTGTAGAGGTTTGGAGGCTGAGCGACCCTAGTCCTCAGGACTATCGTCCCTGGTCACACCGTCCAGACGACCTGCCGCGGGATCCTGTTCGTGACGCCAATTTCTGTGGTGGAAATTTTCCATAAAGAAGTAGATGAGAGAGAGTTGTCCTTTTGTGCGATTTATTGAAATAATAAAGAAAATAAAAATAATGGGGAAAGCAAATAAAAAGCATGGATGTTGATCGTGCACATCAACAAACCAAAAACCAGCTGGGGAGATCAGTGCACACACCACGAAGGTGTGATGCAAAGAGCCCACGATCCTCAGGTTGCTTCTGCCTTTTAGCTTCTCTGTCCGACTAGGGTGGAATGTCTTTCTAACCCAATCAAATTACACGCACCATCTCCTCCCTGTCGCAGTGTGTGTGAAGATTTTTACTTTCTCACACCTGCATCGCTGACGTCCAACTATCTGTGAGAAAGGAGCACCAAGTCTCAACAGACAGAGACACAACTCCCCGACCTTGGGTTTAGAGCTAGAGTTGAGAGTCTATCAGGCAGAGACAACCATTGAACAATGTAGGTGAAATGTCAAATGCATACAGTAAGACAAAACATAAGATATTAATTGCAGAACATAAGTCATAAATCATATAATAACTGCATAGAAATAAGGAAGAGACAATTTTTCCCATAACACTGTTACTGTAGTCAAACATTATAAAAATGTGAAGCAGAAAGTATCATAGGTTTCACTGTGAGGTCTTACTATGGCTCCTATGACAATTATATAAAACAGAATCATTTCAGATCTTTGTTTGTGAAAATAATAAAACAGTAGCCGATGCATTTTTATTGAATTTAAATAGATTGAACATCAATAAAGAATAGATTACAGTAGATGTTTAGTTCAAACCCAATCATTTTGAAGGATCTAATCATTCATCTTTTCAAACCCTGGCTTTGGAGGTTTCCATCCATCCATCGATTTTACAAACCGCTTATTCCCTAATGCGGGGTCACGGGGGTGCCGGAGCCTAACCCAGCTGGCTATGGGCGAGAGGCAGGGTACACCCTGGACGGGTCACCAGTCCATCGCAGGGCAACACACTTTGGAGGTTATAGCTGTTAAATAGTTCCTTTAGAGATTTTTATTTATTTTTGTATTTTATTTTATTTTATTTTTTTACTGATTGATAATAATGTGGCTTCTTCAAGTAAAACTTGCATTTAAGATTTAATTTGATTTGAATGTATTTTTAATCCAGTTTTGATTGTCATCTTGAAACCACCACTATCATTCTCAGAAGAAATTATCTAGGTTAACATCAATAAAGTTCAGTCTTTTTCAACTCTTAATATTGGATGAGAAATCAGAACCACTTTCAAAAAACAAAAAATGTAAAAATTAAAAACAAATATTTAGACCTCCTCCCTTTTGATACATGGATTTAACCCATGAGTCAATTGTGTTAAAAAGAAGAGATGTTAGCATGTGTACCTGGATTAACCCAGGTTCACCCTTCATCAAAACCTGATTTCACAAAGATAATATGGATTGAAAATGACAAGAACAGAAATGATTGTATGTGGTCCTTCAAACATTTGTTTAAAGCATCTCATTTGAAAAACTCATTTTACTGCAGATAATCTAAGGTTAAAACAAACAAAAGCATATAAAACAATCAAAAAATCCCCAAAACAAGCAAAAACAAAACTATATACTGTACAGTATTTAAACTGAATTCAGTAGCACCTCTTATAACTCTTAGGAAGAAACATCTGTTTGGTTCTGTTTGTTAAATGAGACTTCCACAGAGCATGATTAGGTTAAATAAATGTAACAAAATAATTTGTTGCATCTTCTCTTTTGTTCTGATTCTGGTGCCTGTAATCAACAAACACCTACTGGAAGAAAATACTTTTTTCCTGGAAGGAGTAGTTAGTGAGAGTCTTGGTCTGTGACCTTCACAGAGGTCAGAGAGAGGTCAGAGAGTGTCCTTTCTCCCCCACTGTGGGTCTTCGGCTGCTGGTCAACATCAGCTTTTGTTGGTGCCAGATTTCTGTAGAGATGACATCTCCTTGATGGATCAAAGCTCCTCACACAGAGACAGCAGGGTACAGATCCCTGATTCCTCCACTACTTGCTAATTTATCACCATTGTTCACTTTCACAAGACTTTCTTTCTCAAAACACATCTTACTACAGATTTCCATATGTTCTTAACTTCTTTTACCTTCTTCTTCCTTCTTGCCAACTTCCTTTTTCTCCTGCTTCAATCTTTTGCTAAATGAGTGACATGGACTACATACACTAACAACAAAATGTTATTTGTTCTATAGTTTACCTGGGGCCCGTTTCAAGAAGGAGGTTTAATAAACTCTGAGTTAAAACGAAACTCTGAGTTGATTTACTCTGAGTTTGCAAACCTGGAGTTTTCGGTTCCAGAACAGCTGAAAACAGTTGGTTTAAGCCACTCTGAGTTGTCTGACTCAGAGTTAAGCGCGTGCACAGCGACGATACAAAGCCCTGATCAATGGAGTGAAGATATTACGAGTCACCATGGCAACAGGACACCAAAATACGTCCGGAAATGGATATGATACCTCAAGCAAATAGCGACTACGAGCCTATATTCCGTAGGAAAAGCAACACAGCTGCAGCGGCGAAAGAGAAAGAATTAGCTTGAAAGAAAATAGATGTCCGAGTCAATGCGTAAGTTTACATTTTAATCATACAGTGTTCAGCGTAACTAAATACTAAATAATTTTAGCATTGTTGTTATTTATGTATTGTATGTATGTATGTATTTCACTCGTAAAGTAAGGACTTGTAAAGTAATTTTTCACTCATCTAAGGAGTTACTTCAGTAATTGCATAAAATACCGATGTTTGTATGAATTAAAAGTGCAGTGTTATGTCTATGCATTTTTAAAATTCCTGTTGTGGTTGATGTCCGATTTGTAAAGTAATGATAATTCAATAATCCAATACGTTTTATGGAGAGCAATTATTACATTAATCTAATTAGGTTTTTAAAAGTTACCCAAAACACGTAATAATATAAGAATTTAATTTCAGTTTTTACGTAGGCGCAATCCTGCAGGCATAAAAGAACGTGGCTAAAAATTAAATATAAAAACATAATTCAAACAGGTATAAGGCACCATCCTATCATGGGTGTAGACTACCTGACTACTTCCTGACAACATTTGACATATTAAATAACTAAATAGCTTGCAGAGTATAGCAGTGCAGCAGCATTTTCAACATGGCTGTAATGTTTTCACACAGTTAAATCATTTGACTTCTACTCAGCCAACAGAAAGAAGGCAGAGACTAGAACAACTGGTGGAGGACCTGCACCTCCACCACTGAGGCATGCAGAGGAGAAGGCCCTCAGCATGAACACTGGAAAGCAGAGGCTGAAGGAATTCCTGGAGGGAGTTCATCAGAACCAGTCACTCCCCAGGATACAAGTGCATTTGTAAAATGTAAGAGGCCAACCTTTATATTTGATTTTTTACATAGGCTACTTTTGATATATTAATTTCTTAGAGTCTGGGTTGGGTTCTTTGTTGGTCTTAACAGATTCTGATGGTAATATATGAATCCTCCTGTCACAACAGAAGCCCAGGATGTTGTGAGTATCATACTAAATAAAGCTTAAATTATGATAAGCAGTATTACAAAGTGTAATATTAATACAGTTTATACACAGCACATGATTTCTGATGTTTGTGTTGCGTAGCCTAAATGATGTAACTTGATCTCCAAGTATACAAGTATACATTATTATCTTCCCTCTGCCCCAGAGTGTGAAAGAACAGCAGGAGGACGTCAGTCACGTTCTGCTGCACAGATGCACACAGTTCAGGTATGTTCAATAAACACCAGAGTTCAATTCTGTAAGACTAATGAGGAACTATGTCTTGTAACTATAAATCTTCTGTATTTTAAGTTACCGGTTACAGAGTTGTATAAACTAAATCTCAAGGAAATATCACACTTGTACCACAAGATTGAAAAGACAGATCTAGAAATTGAAATTCCCAAACACAAGCTGGAGATGAGTGTATAGTTAAAGGTGAATTGTATGAATAATTGGAAGAATCATAAAATCTAACAATTGCCTTTGTATTTGTAGGAAATGAAGAAAACCAAATAAATTATGATTTGCATTTATTCAGTTTCTTTGATTGGTGGTGGTGATGGTTTAGTAAAACATTACAGCAAATCACATCTGACTGTCCATCCACTCTGCAGATTACCATGATGGAAGGAGTCTCCTCAGGGTCTTGTATTTGTAGGGCAGGGTGTTGCTCCCCTCTAATAACTGCAATAATGTGGAGAACAACACATGCCACAATAATGTCACAGGCCTCTCAGGTGTTTCCCTGAGTTGACGTAGGCACTGAAGACGTGCTTTCAACAGGCCTATGGTCATTTCCACCCGGGCTCTTGTTCTGCAGGGCCACATTAAAGCGCTGCTGGGGGCCTGCTTCAGGTTCTGGGTGAGGGGTCAGTAGTGTGGGCTGGCATTAACCCCTATCTCCAGCAGAAAGCCGTCAATCTCTCCTATAAGAAAGTTAACATTACTTTAGTGCTGCATAGAAGTGTTCCTGTGAGTGTGAGTGCATGCATTGAAATAAGTGTATAGGACATACATGTACTTACCCTAGTGCAGCCTGTTACTTAGGGTTGACTCACTATATATTCATGAGTTCATGAGTGATATGTGCAGCATCACATATGATCTTGGTGATGTAAACAATGTAATGTCAGTTACAGTGACCATTAGAAAGAGTAGTCAGTGCACCTGCACATTTATCAGTTTATTTCAGATCACAGCAAGATATTATTAACTGATCATCATTTTTCAGATTAGCCTCAATGAAACAAATTAATTACCACATACCTGTAATCCTGTGAAACTCTTCTTTAATGGCTCTGAGGAGTTTGTGTCAAAGAAAGCGCTTGAGGTCGAACTATTCTACATACAGTAGCTTCACTAATGTGCTCAGCATCTCCAATATTATAAAGAAAACTACCGTTTGCAAAAAAAAAACGTAACGCAACACAAAGAATCTGTTCGGATGTAAAAGCACGGCCACGATGGGTGATGTGTTTGACGTATGGGTGGATAAGATTGTTAATGTATGTATGGAGTCTCGATAAAAACGGTACCGCTGAAATAAATATGCACGGCGATATGACGGAAAATTAACTCGTGGCGTTAAAATCCTTTCGCGGCGTAAATTCAATGCCGTGTGAATTAATACAGCTACAGGATCCTCTAGAAACGGACATTTTGGTCTCTTCGCGAAGGAAACAGGTGAAATCTATGAATGCACTGAAAGATTAAACGAGGTATTTTAACACTGTTCACTTTAAAAAAGGGGCTGAGACCGAAGGAAACTCTGGGTTTCCCGAATAAAACCTGCTCGCGACCAGGTTAGGTTCACAGAGTCAGTTGCCATAGTAACTGACTCTGAGTTTCGATTACCTCGCCTCTTGAAACGGCTTAAACTTACCCCGCTTTACGGGTTTAAGTAACCCCGCTTTCTGAAACTGAAAACTCTGACTTTTCCTCATTTCGGAGTCAACAAACTCAGAGTTTCCACAAAACCACCTTCTTGAAACGGGCCACTCCGTGTCGACATGATCATATGTGATGCTGCACATATCATAAACGTGAACTCATGAATATATAGTGAGTCAACCCTAAGTAACAGGCTGCACTGTGGTAAGTACATGTATGTCCTATACACTTATTTCAATGCATGCACTCACACTCACAGGAACACTTCTATGCAGCACTAAAGTAATGTTAACTTTCTTATAGGAGAGATTGACGGCTTTCTGCTGGAGATAGGGGTTAATGCCAGCCCACACTACTGACCCCTCACCCAGAACCTGAAGCAGGCCCCCAGCAGCGCTTTAATGTGGCCCTGCAGAACAAGAGCCCGTGTGGAAATGACCATAGGCCTGTTGAAAGCACTTCTTCAGTGCCTACGTCACCTCAGGGAAACACCTGAGAGGCCTGTGACATTAATGTGACATGTGTTGTTCTCCACATTATTGCAGTTATTAGAGGGGAGCAACACCCTGCCCTACAAATACAAGACCCTGAGGAGACTCCTTCCATCATGGTAATCTGCAGAGTGGATGGACAGTCAGAGATGTGATTTGCCGTAATGTTTTACTAAACCATCACCACCACCAATCAAAGAAACTGAATAAATGCAAATCATAATTTATTTGGTTTTCTTCATTTCCTACAAATACAAAGGCAATTGTTAGATTTTATGATTCTTCCAATTATTCATACAATTCACCAATTATTCATACAATTCACCTTTAACTATACACTCATCTCCAGCTTGTGTTTGGGAATTTCAATTTCTAGATCTGTCTTTTCAATCTTGTGGTACAAGTGTGATATTTCCTTGAGATTTAGTTTATACAACTCTGTAACCAGTAACTTAAAATACAGGAGATTTATAGTTACAAGACATAGTTCCTCATTAGTCTTACAGAATTGAACTCTGGTGTTTATTGAACATACCTGAACTGTGTGCATCTGTGCAGCAGAACGTGACTGACCTCCTCCTGCTGTTCTTTCACACTCTGGGGCAGAGGGGAGATAATAAGGTATACTTGTATACTTGGAGATCAAGTTACATCATTTAGGCTACGCCTCTTACATTTTACAAATGCACTTGTATCCTGGGGAGTGACTGGTTCTGATGAACTCCCTCCAGGAATTCCTTCAGCCTCTGCTTTCCAGTGTTCAGGCTGAGGGCCTTCTCCTCTGCATGCGTCAGTGTTGGAGGTGCAGGTCCTCCACCAGTTGTTCTAGTCTCTGCCTTCTTTCTGTTGGCTGAGTAGAAGTCAAATGATTTAACTGTGTGAAAACATTACAGTCATGTTGAAAATGCTGCTGCACTGCTATACTCTGCAAGCTATTTAGTTATTTAATATGTCAAATGTTGTCAGGAAGTAGTCAGGTAGTCTACACCCATGATATGATGGTGCCTTATACCTGTTTGAATTATGTTTTTATATTTAATTTTTAGCCACGTTCTTTTATGCCTGCAGGATTGCGCCTACGTAAAAACTAAAATTAAATTCTTATATTATTACATGTTTTGGGTAACTTTTAAAAACCTAATTAGATTAATGTAATAATTGCTCTCCATAAAACGTATTGGATTATTGAATTATCATTACTTTACAAATCTCACATCAACCACAACAGGAATTTTAAAAATGCATAGACATAACACTGCCCTTTTAATTCATACAAACATCGGTATTTTATGCAATTACTGAAGTAACTCCTTAGATGAGTGAAAAATTACTTTACAAGTCCTTACTTTACGAGTGAAATACATACATACATACAATACATAAATAACAACAATACTAAAATTATTTAGTATTTAGTTACGCTGAACACTGTATGATTAAAATGTAAACTTACGCATTGACTCGGGCATCTATTTTCTTTCAAGCTAACTCTTTCTCTTTCGCCGCTGCAGCCGTGTTGCTTTTCCTACGGAATATAGGCTCGTAGTCGCTAATTGCTTGAGGTATCATATCCATTTCCGGACGTCTTTTGTTGTCCTGTTGCCATGGTGACTCGTAATATCTTCACTCCATTGATCAGGGCTTTGTATCGTCGCTATGCACGCGCTTAACTCTGAGTCAGACAACTCAGAGTGGCTTAAACCAACTGTTTTCAGCTGTTCTGGAACCAAAAACTCCATGTTTGCAAACTCAGAGTAAATCAACTCAGAGTTTCGTTTTAACTCAGAGTTTATTAAACCTCCTTCTTGAAACGGGCCCCTGGTCTCTTGTACTGGAGATTACAGGGTAACAAACAAATGGTAGTTGACCATGTCCTTGTCCATGCTTGTCTATGAGGGAGCCTGAGCAATGCTGAGATGGAATAATTTCTTCTTACAGGTTTATAGAGGGGGAGACTCGCAGAGTTGCCAGTTTTGTAAAAGTTGCTTTAAATTTTGAGCCCCAGTGTATTAGACTATGTTGTAATGTTTGTATATTTGAGGGCTTGTGTGTATTGTCTGAGGGCAACATTTGATTTTGGAGCCAAACTGAATGGGTTTGCGCCGAATGTGAAATGAAAAGGAGGAAAGCTGAATTTTGACCTGAAAATAAGATGTTTAGAGAATTTGGTGAGATGTTATGGATTTGTGTTTACTATTGAAAAAATGCGAAGCGTAATTCCAAGAAATGTGTTTGAGCAATCGAGAAAAACTGTAAAAAATATTTCTAACTGTAGAGGGCAGTGCATGAGGCATAATCAATATTACAAACAACAGATATTGGGTACAGATGACCCAATTAGATGAGGTGCAATGAGAATAGGTTTTATGTCACATTGATTGTTGGGTTGTGTCACAAATGTTTTCTGCAATAAAATTACTCTTTGATTGTGGATTTACAAATTTTATGTGAATTTGTTAGTTTTAACACTGTAATTATTTACTAAATAATATAATAATAATAAGAAGATTTGGATTTGATGAATCCAAGGACTACATTAATAGATAATAATAAGAAACTGGACCACGCTATTCAACATGGTTTAACTAATATCGATATCAAGTTACAGATATCAGTTAAAATAATTCTCACCCACCTAATTATGTTCTTACACGAAAAACTATTTTGATATTGTTTTGATAAACCAAGATGTGCTTTAAATAAAGGTAAAGTGGAGAGTTGATAATTTATTTGCAAGTATGCATGATAGGAATTCTCCTAGCATGCAATCAACCCATAAATAAATTACCATGGTCCTTATATTTTTAAACATTTAGACATTTTAGAGGTTTGACATTATTAACCTATTGCTACAAATAGCCCTTAAGCTTTTAAAAGAATCAAAAATTCAACACTAAAAATCAACAGTCTGATCCGGATAATACGGTTATCACTATATGAGGGGCAGACCACAGGATTTAAGCTCTGAATCTGAAGTTGCTTACCTTGAGCACATGCCAAGAACAGGGTTGAGGGGTAGGTTTTTAATACTGATTAATTAAAAAGATATTACATGTACAAGATGGGTGTAGTCATAAAGTAATTGTGCTTATTTATTCTGTTGGCAACTGTCACAGTAATTGGCATTAACTTAAAAACTAGCCAAAACCACAGACTCATAACTGCCTTTTTGCCTTCAGTCTACTTTGTGTTTTGTCTCACAATGTGGTTTGTAATTACTAAAACAGAGTGCTAAAAAACTGACAGTGATAAACTGCAGGTCAAGTATTATAAAGTACAGAATTAGACCCAGCAAAAAAATTAAATTATTACATGCGGAAAAATTGTGCTCATTACAATTAATTATCGTAATATAGCAGAAGGAAAATACACATTTATGCAGCAATTCACAACCTCTTTATGTCCATGTCTTCAAAGACTTTAACTGTGTATACTGCATTCATTAAGAAAGCTTGACACGTTGCTGTAGACGGTGCATTGTAACTACATTTGGAGTTCCACAGCTCTGCAGTAATCTGATAATGAGGACTTTATAACTAAAGTATGGACATAATATAGCCAATTTGGTATCTTTCAAAATCAAAACAAAATAACTGCTGATTACTTTCCTCTGCACTTCCAATTATAGTCAGAATTAACAGGCAGCTATTGGTTTCTTGTTCATTACACTACAGTATGAAAACTCACATTGTGGGAGACCTGAGGACCATGTTCTGTATTTCTGAGACACGTATACTGTAAATAGGATTTGGAAATTACAAGGCAACACAATACAATGTATTTTCAAATTAAATTACCATAATAAAAAAAACAGTCAGAATAGATATGATTGGATGTCAGTATGTTATGTTCATTGCTTTAGCACATTATTGAGCAGAACACAGTGTATATGGTATACTTACTTTTACAAACACAATTTTAAAGGTACGATAAAAGACCATTTGTATGAGTAATCTATCAGAATTACTAAAATGAAAATCTAAAAAAAATTACTTAATTTATTAAATTATTGGGTTGTGCCAAAAATGCTTCTCATAGAAAATGACCATCTGAGGGTGACCAATCAATAAATGAATTTTAAAAATACTAGCCATTGGTTTATCACTCAATTCAATAGAGCATGAAAAATCACACTTAGAGACCTGAGGATAGACGGCGTTCTGTAGTTCTGTGACATATATAAATGGAATTGAAAATAGGACAACACACTGGCCTGCCCATGCTTAAACACCTATGTGTTTATGGATAAAGACTCATTGTGTTAGCTGGCACAATTTTACTGCTCCCTTTGTATTCAAATTGGTAGTATCACTACACAGCATACACCACAGACACAAATGTTTTTATGATTTAGCTTATTTACGACAGATCACATATTGCCATCATGCTGCTGCTACTTAGCATTTATTAAAGCACACTTTTTATATATATTTTCTTTATGGGTGATATTTGGCATTGAGGTTAACAATTAATTGACAAAAAAGGTTTTGCAACTGTTTTTATTTGTCTTGGCTTGTGGGACAATTGCATGATTCCCTCTGTCTTGTGTAATGATAAACTGAATGAGTTTTTACATAATTAGATTGGATACTGAACATTACTTTCAAATCACAAATGGTGCAATGAGTTTTTCTACTCTTCTCAATTTTATAACAATAATTTTTAAGTGTGGATTAATGTATTTAGCCAATGGATTATCATTCAGGTTGCAACCCTAACTGCCTTCCTTCAAAAAATATAGCAGCACAATATACACTGTGATAGATTACATATGTCAGATATACACTTATTTTATAGCATAGTGTAATGAATGGTAATCAAGGACTGCCTGAAGAATGGAAACACAATTCGCCCAAATAAATTCGTCATACTTGTAAATGCTCAGCAGAGATCTCTGATCAGATGTGTGATCTGTAAAAGACTATAACAGGTATGGCCTCTATAAAATTTATTAATGCATTTATCCCTGGTGGTAGAATAAAATTATAATGTCAAACATAAGTGTTTGTGTATGTTAGTTAGCGCTATACTTAACATGTTTTCACAGCAGCAGTACAGAAGCTGTCATCCTGCTCTGGCAGCTTGGGACATATGACACCAAACCAAAGCAGCATTGCGCCTGCCTGTACCTCAGCTTTGTGTGTCATGGTGACAAATCCCTCAGACCCCACATTCAGTATACAGCGTTCATTAGTGGCCATCTGACGCTCCAGAGTTTGGGGGCACTGTGGTCTCTCCATCCCCTCTCTGTCCATAGCGTCTCCTGCCATGGCCCAGGATGCAGTGAGCGCTGCCGCATCCTTCTTCATCATCATCTCCCTCACTTTCAGAGGACGACTCTCCAAACTGTCTGGGCTTCTCATAAACACAGCAGCCTAAAAAGCAAAACACGGTTAGTCTAAATACTCAGCTTATGCTTTTACTATGTTAACTGTGAGCCTCGATTCTCAGAATGAAAATCCCAAACATGGCACTGTTAATTCACCAACAATTTTCGATTTTTGCATTTATAATACAACTTAAATCTGTATCCGAAAGTCAAGACAGCAGGCAATAAAAATATAGGTCATTCTTTAAAGGTGAAAACAAGATTGTCAGCTGATGACAAACAGTAGATCAACATCACCTATGATGTGGTGGCATATAGTCAAGTGATAGAGGTTATGCTGTTAAACTTAATAATATGACCTCTGCAGAAACAAATTATGCACTACAATAATTACATGTTGGAAGTACCCGAAAGATGAACTCACACTTTGAAGACCTTCTTCCTAAGTGTTCGTTGTCAACAGTGTCGCTGGACCACTCTACCTTCTTTTCAGTCTTTCTCTTTCTTAGCTTGATGGTCAGGCTTCGTCCCTCCTGAAACAAGTGGCAGATCTGCTGTGAGACACTGACCACCTCATGTCACCGGAAGCCTACAGGTTAGATTGTGTCTCCCAGCTACTACTCCAAATATCAGGACAGGGTGGTACTAAAAGAGGGACCTAAATTCACCTTATACACAGTCAATAACTAGACCCATCCATGAGCATAATACCTTAAACGCTAGCCACACACAACCGTAGTAGCAATAATACAATGTTTGCATATTAACAAGCGCTTCTATGTTAAAACATGTTAGCACATGGACACCCGCGCAAGCAGACAGGGCGTAAAGCAATGTTATCATTTCAATACGATAACAGGCAAGCACAGCGGCCTAAAAACCCTTATAGGTCCGTACTACAGAGTAATGCCCCCTGAGTGGCGAAGTAGTCAAACAGCATCACTTTTCGCAGCACATCCTTACCTGCTGGGGCGGTGGCGGTGTACTGGTCGGAACAGTCTCTGTTATCGTCTCACTTGATGTCCCGGGAACCTCCGCCATCCCTGGAGCTGCTTTGCTAACGCTACAGTTAGCTAGCTTGATTATATAGGAAAATCCGAATCGAAGGTTATTTAAAACACTTTCTTTAATATGACAATACAATAGGTACAATATATTCCAAATAATTATTGTACATTGTACCTTACCGATACTTCTAGGCGTGTATCAAGAAATCCCGGAAGTTGTTAGTGTAGCGCGTATCGATGGCTGTGTTTCGAGCGAGTGACGTCACTGATTACGTTTGACGCATCGCTGGTGAAAAGAGTGGTTGGGTGATTATAAAATGAAAAATACATTGTTGCAGGTCAGGCGAGTCTGTTCCATAGCTTTAGTAATATTAAGCTTTTTTTCAAAATTTCCATTCTTTTGAATGGATAGACCGTTTTCCCCTTGATGTATGGAAATTTTTCAAGATGCATTCTGCAAATGGAAATTCAATATGCATTTTGAATATGCATTCTGCAAATGTAAATTCATTATTAAAAAGTGTTTATTAGTGTGTTTGTAAATCAATACTTTCGAACATTATATCAACATGTTGATTTTGTGGTCCTTTACACTGTGCCACAATCATAAAATATAACTAGAAAAAGTAATTTCTCGAGAAATTTTGTGGGAGAGCTGATCTGCTGCCGCAACGATGAAAAACATTGATTAAGCTGCTGACGTCAAAAAATTGACTACGTCCAAAAGTTGACTACGGCAAAACTATGAAAACGAGAAATCGTTGACAAAGATTAAAACGATGACAAAAGATGGCGATTAAAAAGATGATGATTCAAAAGTTGACCAAGGTAAAAAGATGTCAAAGATTAAAAAGTTGACCAGAGTGCATTGTTGACAATCATAAATAAGCTGACTAGCTTTTTGATTTGAAGAAAGTATTTGTAAATAATTACCTAACTGTGTAATAGTTTAATAACTAGTAAAAATTTACCAGTCAGAAACAAAAATCTTGCCATTTAAGGTAATAAATTACATTGGTGCTTTTATTTTGAAAGGATTTAGAGGTGGTGTGTGAGTGATTACTAAACTATAAATAGTCATTAGATAGTCATAATTTATCATTTAATAGCAAGGATAGCCCTATTAAAGCAAAAGATTTAGATTAATCACTTTCAGAATAAAATCACCCTAATAAGTGTGAGTGGTTATTTACTGAACTCTAAAATAGTCTCATTAACGATTAGTAAGTATTCAGAAACAGAAAATGTCTAATCAATCTTGCCATTAAAGGTAATCAATTGTAATTGGTGCTTTTATTTTGAAAGGATTTAGAGGAAATGTGTGGGGGTAATAGCGTAACTGTCATTTAGTCTGTTAATAATCATAATTACCCATTCAAAGGCAAAAAAAGTAAAGTTTTTCGCTTTTGAAGTTGAAATGACGTTTCTACGGCAATGTATGACGATGACAGAAGCTGACGAAAAGAGGCAAGTTGACAAAAAGTTGAACGATGATTCCCATAGACAACCATTATAAAAAAACGACGAAAAACGTTGAATATCATTAAAAGTTGAAAAGCTGAAAACGTGAAAAGTTATAGCCCCCATCTCCTAAAGACGACACACGTTTAGAAAGTTGAACGGCGATTCTACGACGAAGCGTTGAGACGATAAAAGCGACCGAAAAAACGGGGGCGAAATAATAATAAGAAAAACTAGATAAAGCATTTCCATAAGAAAATGCACAGTGAATGCTTCCAAGGTGAAAATATTCCTGAAGAGTTGCTGAAAGTAGCTGAAACATTTAAAACAGATGAAAATAGCTCAAGCATGTTAAGCATAGTTCAATGTATCTAAGGAGAAATAGGGATTGATTAAACAGTGCTGAATATTTGCGGAAGAAACTAAAGTAGTTGAATTTTATATGGAGGAAACACGACAAAGATTTGGTGAGATTAACGAATTGCTGAAAATCAAGGAATTGTGTAAAGGTTTGCTTAATTTGTTGTAATATAGCCAAATGTATCAAAATGACTAAATATTGTAATTAAATACTTTTGATTTCAAGAGCTGAATGAGTAGCTAAACGTTTTGGAAATATTCAATACGGCTTAAATTTGCCTCAGAACAACTATTTGAATTTAAACTGATAAAAGCTGAAACTTTGAAGGAAGTGTGTGCAGATAATTGCTGAACAGTAAAATAGTTTCATTAACTAGTTATAATTAACTAGTCAAATGCACAAAAGCGATATTTGGGCTAAAGAAATAGATTGGTGCTTTTATTTTGAAAGTAATTTGAGGAAGTGTGTGTCCTAAATTGCTAAACTGGAAAAAGCGCTCATTAAGTAGTCCTAAATACCAAAAAAAGCAGTCAAAAGTGGAAATCAAAAAGGTTTAGAGCTTAGTTAGTCGCACTAAAAGTTTAGTACTCTTACTTTAAAATGATTTACAGGAAGCTTGTGTGAGTAACTGTTAAATATTTTCATTAACTAGTAATAATAAACCAGTCATTACTTACAAACTCATTGCCGATTCAAAATTGATCATTCAAAAACTGAATTTATGCTTTTAAAGCTAAAAATTTGGATTGGTACTTTTACTTTGAAAGGATATTGAGGACACCTGTGCAGGTAATTTCTAAACATTAAGATTGTCTTATCATCTAGTCACAATACAGCAGCTAAACGCAGAAATATTGCTATTTTTAGCTAAAGATCTTGAATGGGGCTTTTATTTTGAAAGGATTTGGAGAAGTTGTGTGTATTAGTCTAAATAACTAGTCATAATAAACCTGTTGAAAGCAGAAATATTGCTATCTTTAGCTAAAAATTTAGGATTGGGGCTTTTATTTTAAAAGGATGTGGAGAAGCTGTGTGTCCTTAATAGCTAAACTGTAAAACAGTCATATTAACCAGTCACAATTACCCATTCAAAAGCATAAATAGTCCTGTTAAAGCTAAAAATTTGGATTGGTGCTTATATTTTGAAAGAATATGGAAAAGGTCAGTGCAGGTATTTGCTAAACATTATTTTAGTCTAAGTAACTAGTCATAATAAACCTGTTGAAAGCAGAACTATTGTTATCTTTAGCGAAAGATCAGGATTGGGGCTTTTATTTTGAAAGGATGTAGAGGGGCTGTGTGTGCTTAATAGCTAAACTGTATAACAGTTTCACTAACCAATTCAATTCAATTCAATTTTATTTATATAGCGCCAAATCACAACAAAGTTATTTCAAGGCACTTTACAAAGTAAGGTTTAAAACCTCACACAACTAAACCCAACAAATCCCACATACAGCAAGCATTTAATTTGACAGCAACAGTGGAGAGGAAAAACTCCCTCTCTAACGAGGAAGAAACCTCCAGCAGAACCAGACTGGATGTGGGCGGCCATCTGCCTCGACCGGTTGGGGTGAGAGGATAGAGAGATAGAAAAGCACAGCAACAGCAACAAGCAACAACAAGCAACAACAGAGCACAGGCAGGATGGTAGGACCAGGGACTGGATGCAGGCAGGATGGTTGGATCCGCAGCTGCCCATCACAGACACCAAACTTTGAGTCCAATGATACCTGTGGGTGAGGACAGAGAGGGAGAAAGAGTGGGGGTGGGGGGGAGAGAGAGGAGAGAAGCACAACTACTGGACAGAAAGAGACAAGGTTAGTTAAACATGGGACAATGATGGGAGGTTATGGGACAGAGGAGGTAGAAGGAAACAGAGGAGCTCAGTGTATAAATTAAGTCCCCCAGCAGTCTATGTCTATTGCAGCTTAACTAAGAGATGGTTCCTGTGACTAACAATAATTGCCAGTGACCTGAACCATCTCTAACTATAAGCTTTATCAAAAAGGAAGGTTTTAAGCCTAATCTAAGTCTAATCTAATCTTAAGGTGGAGAGTGTGTCAGCTTCTCGAACCTGAAGAGGGAGCTGGTTCCAGAGGAGAGGAGCTTGGTAGCTAAAAGCTCTGCCCCCTGTTCTACATTTAAACACTCTAGGAACCGCAAGTAGCCCAGCGCTCTGAGAACGAAGTGTTCTGCTGGGAGCATAAGGAACTATAAGGTCTTTAAGATAAGAAGGAGCTTTATCATTGAGTACTTTGTATGTGAGTAGGAGAATTTTAAATTCTATCCTACATTTTACAGGCAGCCAGTGCAGAGAAGCTAATGTAGGAGAAATGTGATCTCTCTTTCTAAGTCCTGTCAGAACTCTGGCTGCAGCATTTTGAATGAGCTGTAGGCTTTTTAAGGAGCTGTTAGGACATCCTATGAGTAAGGAGTTACAGTAGTCCAGCCTAGAGGTAACAAATGCATGGATCAGTTTCTCTGCATCGCTCTGAGAGAGGATGCTTCTGATTTTAACTATATTTCTAAGGTGGAAGCAGGCGGTTCTGGAGATTTGTTTACTGTATGATGTAAAAGAGAGATCCTGGTCAAACATGACACCAAGGTTCCTCACAGTAGAATCTGAAGCTAATGTTATGCCATCCAGGGTGACTATCTGACTCAATAGTGTCTCTCTCAGATTTTTAGGCCCAACAATAAGAATCTCGGTTTTATCTGAGTTTAGTTGAAGGACGTTTTGGGACATCCAGGATTTGATGTCTTTTAAACAACCCTGAATTTTGACTAGTTGATCTGTTTCATTTGGTTCCAAGGACATGTATAGCTGAGTATCATCTGCGTAAAAATGAAAATTAATAGAATGCTTTCTAATAATCTCACCTAGAGGAGACATGTATAAGCTAAACAGAATTGGACCCAGCACAGAACCCTGTGGAACTCCATAGCTAATCCTTGTGCGTGTGGAGAATTTATCATTAACATGAACAAACTGGAATCTGTTCAACAAATAGGATTTAAACCATCCCAATGCTGTTCCATTAATCCCGATTCTATGTTCTAGTGTCTGTAATAGAATGTGATGATCAATTGTATCAAATGCAGCACTAAGATCTAACAGGACAAGGACAGAAACTAGACCATTGTCCGAAGCTAATAGAAGATCATTAGTGACTCTAACCAGAGCTGTTTCTGTGCTATGATGTTTTCTAAATCCTGACTGAAAATCTTCATACAGGTTATTCCCACTAAGGTGGTCAGATAATTGTTTAGCCACGATTTTTTTCCAGAATCTTGGAAATAAAGGGTAAATTTGAAATGGGCCTATAGTTGGCTAGTTGTCCAGGGTCAAGGGTTGGTTTTTTCAATAGAGGTTTGACCACAGCCCACCTTAAAAGCCTGTGGTACATAGCCTAGTTGTAAAGATTGGTTGATTTGATTTAATATGGATGAGCTGATTAAAGGTAGAACTTCTTTGAGTAATCTGGTTGGGATTGGATCTAAAAGACAAGTGGACGACTTGGAAGAGTTAATTATTGAGGTTAACTCCATATGAGTTATGGGGGAGAAGCTGTCTAGGTAAGACAGAGGATTTAATAAATTTAAAGTTGATGGATCTAGACAGTGCTTTCTGTCATTTGGAAGAAGTCCGCTGCTGAATGTTTTTTTCTAATGATGATAATTTTATTAGTAAAGTAGTTCATAAAGTCATTGCTGCTGAGATTTAAGGGGATAGTAGACTCAATACAGCTATGACTCTTTGTCAGCCTGGCTACAGTGCTGAAAAGAAACCTGGGGTTGTTTTTGTTTTCCTCAATTAGGGAGGAATAATATGTTTTTCTAGCAGCACAAAGTGCTTTTTTATATTTCATTAGACTGTCCTTCCATGCAATGCAGTTTACATTTATTTTGTTGGAACGCCACTGTCTTTCTAGTTGTCTAGTCCTTTGCTTTAGACTGCGGATGTCTGAGTTATACCACGGAGCTAACCTCCTCTGACTCACTGTCTTCTTCTTCAGAGGAGCCACTGTGTCTAACATTGTACGTAGAGAAGCTGCAGCATCATCTACAAGACAGTCAACCTGTTCATAAGGATTAAGGTGACTGTTCTCTGTGTATCTGCAAGACATTGAGGCAAAAGATGATGGAATCATCTGCTTGAATCTGGCAACAAGCATTGTCAGATAAACATCTGCTATAGTAACATTTCTTTCCAGCTGTTATAGGGTCAGTTGTGCTAAATTCAAAAGTTAATAAGAAATGGTCAGATAACAGAGGGTTTTGGGGAAGAACTATTAAATTATCAATTTCAACCCCATATGTCAGGACAAGATCTAGGGTGTGGTTAAAACGATGAGGGGGTTCATTTACCTGCTGTGTAAAACCAATAGTGTCTATTAAGGAGTTAAAAGCAGTGCTGAGACAGTTGCTGTCAACATCTACATGAAAGTTAAGTCTCCCACTACAATGACTTTATCTGTGCTAAGAACTAAGTCAGATAAGAATTCAGAGAATTCAGTTAAGAACTCTGAATATGGAGCAGGAGGACGGTAAACAATACAAAACACAACTGGTTTCTGAGTTTTAGAGTCTGGGTGAGAAAGGCTCAGAATGAGGCTCTCAAATGAGTTATAACTATGTTTAGGTTTAGGAGTAATTAATAAATCTGATTTATAAACTGCTGCTACTCCTCCACCTCTACCTGTACTTCTTGGAACATGATAGTTGATGTGACTCATTGGAGTCGACTCATTTAAAGTAACATATTCATCCTGCTGCAGCCAGGTTTCAGTGAGACAGAACAGATCTATGTGATGGTCACTTATCAAGTCATTTATTAAAAAGGATTTAGATGAGAGAGATCTGATATTTAATAAACCACACTTTATTAGCTTACTATTACTTTGTCAGGAACTGTTTTGATGTTTATTAAATTCTGGTAAGTCACTCCTCTCTGATTTGTTTGTGACTTGTATAGTTTAGGTGGTCGAGAAGCAGACACAGTCTCTATGCGATATCTAAGACTAAGAGTGGGTCGCGGCTGTAGAGAACATGCAGAGAGGCGTGTAAGACTGCGACTCTGCGTCCTGGGCTCCACTCTGAGTTGTCAAGCAGTGGGGGGACTAAGCAACATGGCCATGTTACTAGAGAGCAGAGAGGCTCCGTTCAACGTGGGATGGACGCCGTCTCTTCTAATCAGCCCAGGTTTTCCCCAAAAAGTGCTCCAATTAGCCACAAAGCCCACATCGTTTGCAGGACACCACCTAGACAACCAGCGGTGAAGCGATGACAGCCGGCTATACATGTCATCGCTGGTCACATTGGGGAGGGGTCCAGAGAAAACTACGGAGTCCGACAACCAGTCATGATTACCCATTCAAAAGCACGAATAGTGCTATTAAAGGAGTCATATCATACTTTTTATTCTAAAAAATATTAGACTTTAATGTCTCAGTAAGGTCTCTGTAAATTTTCATCCCATAAAACCCTGTAGATCGTCCACACTGCCCCTGTCAATGTGTGGTTTTCACTCTCCATCAGCAAACACTGTGTTTTCTGGGCGTGTCGCAAGCGAAGCTGCTCACCACACCTCTGTGCGGAAGCGCATACCTTTTTTGTTGTTGTTTTTTTTTTTTTTAATTGGCTCCATAGATACGAGCCACCGCACGGTTAGGATACAATAGGTGGCAGTAGTGCGACATTGAGAACGCAATCCACCGCAATCCTCCACAGAAGAAGACGACCCACTACAGGACTGCACGACATTAGCCAGCTAGTTCGTAGCGTAGTGGAACCATACGTCTACGATCCCGAATCTGACCCTGAAGCTGAAGAGGAGGCTGTTGAAGTCGCCACATTTCGGCTGATGCAAGATGTGTCTCATTGGTAATTTCGCATTTACTTCAATTTGATTGATTTATGTAATTTGCAAAGTGACTAGCGGTTGCTAATGCTTATGCTAAATGGCGTGTGCAGCTTCAATATTCACAACACAACTTACCTGGAAAACTCTCGTTAATAGAAAACACTACTTTAGCTTACATTATACAAATAAATAAGTTTGAGAGCATAGCTGAAATAATATAAATACATTTTACATTTACACATTTCACTGTTTTTGTCTTACTTGTGCTGCTGCTCTGACATAATTTTATTTTAAAAATGTGCATTAATATTTAGAGCAATCACTGCATGACCTTCCTGGGAACAAAAAGCATTGGTTCAAATTATATATTGACCTAACGTATTTTTACTGCTTTAAATTATGTTTTTTGTCATTCATGATAAATTTGACAGTAATATGTCTCTGTATCTAAAGTTGTTACAGGTATCTAGTCTACAGAGGCTAGTGAGCTGGTGCTGAGGATTCCTGGGGTGAAGAATCTGAGTTGCCATCTCTTCATGCTTCTTCATGCTTGGGTTGTAGATGAAGGCAGTTTCCTGATGGATAAAACACTAAAACACTCATAGTATGATTGATGTAGACCACCTGTAGAATAACTCCTTTACCATTTGAGTAAAAATGTGTTTTTTGTGAGTGCAACACTCATTAAGAATTTTTTTATTTTTTATTTATATATAATTTATATGCGTTTTGTTTATGGCCGCTTCAACTTTATAGCTTACCATATTAGAAAGAGAAAAACATGTAATTTCAATACTATGATTTCCTAAATAAAAGTGTTTTCCCTTCAGAAACAGAGTTCAGTGAAATACATAGTTAAAGCCAACTTTATTGTAAACCAAAAAAATACACCACTACTCCAAAGCTAGAACAAACTGTTACCTTCACACTCTAATGTGCAATGTATAGGTTACTGAGTTAATTAAGAAGTCTGGGGGTTTGAGGAAGAAGGAGAAGCTTTTGCAGGGCCTTGCAGACGAAATGCATGAAAGTAGGGTAAACAGGGAGATGTGGTGATCCTTGTTCTCATCACTATTTGGAAGACTGAGCGGAAGCAGTCCTCTACCAGATGGAAGCTGTGGCTGTCCTCACCATCACCTCATCAAAACAAAAGGTAGTGCAATCAGAATTGTAGATTAGTGAAATGTTCATTATTATGTAGGTCAAAACCTTCTCTAATGTAAGAACACACAATACCAGACAAAAAATTAAACCAAACAAGAGGACAGGCCTGTCTGTGCTAAAACAACAGATAAACAGTTGTAACAATTCAAATATAAAATCTAAACAGTATATACCAATTAAAATCTTCTATTACCTATCTTACTGTTGGTACATACAAACTTACATACCTTCACTCCTGAGCTGGGCAGCAGATGTCCGTGTACCAACAGTCTGCAGTGATTTCTCTGTTTGACAGCCTCCTTGCATGTGGGCAACTGGGATTTGCCCTCCTACAGTATAGAAAAGACTGTTACATATACTGTAAATTGTATTGGTCCTACAAATATAATGGCTATGGTACAAGCTATAGGTAACTGACCAGATAAGCAGCAGGTATTGTAGAGATGTGACTAATTAGCAACTAAGCTTGCAACACAACACAATAATCATTCCAACTAATCATGTTAGAATTTCATAGAACAATGACATAACCCCAAATCACAAGTTGATTTAGGCTGTGACACAGGACGGGGTAATAACAAACATAACCGTTCATCTGCAGTTTCTTTTTGTAGCGATCGACCAGCTGTAGCTCTAAAGTGCAAAGGCCTAAAGGCATGCTAACGGCTAACGCAACACAAACAGGAGCGGCAGCACGTCAACAGGACAAAAGCTTGATCCACCGTTTCCTGCCTGTCGCCGATCGAAGGCCCATCGCTATTAGCTGTTCCCCACACAGGTGTGTGATTGCACCAACTCAGAGTAGCACATTTGAAAGGGACAAAGGCTCAGTTGACTCACTGTAGCCGTTAGCGACGCTAGCGATTAGCTTGTCTCACATGTGGGTTACTGCATTTTAAACAGACCCAACTAACATATTTAGATATCACAAGTATCAAGCACAAACTTACTACAGCGAGCTAGATCCACCGCTTCCTGTCTGTCGCCACTGGAAGGGCGATAACGATCAGCTGTTCCCCGCAGGTGTATGAGATTACAGAAAAAGGACAGACGCTAGACCCACCGCTCCCTGCCCACAGCCGCTCGATGCCGATACGATAATTATAGCTTTTCTCCACACAGGTGTGTGGCTGCAGGAGCCCACATGAGCACATTTGAAGGGGACAAAGGCTCGGTCGACTGGCTGTACCCGTTAGCATAGCTAGCTAGTAACTTGCCCCACACATAGGTTACTACATTTTAAACGGACAAACTAACATTTTAAAACATTATAAATATCAAGCATGTACTTACTTCAGTGAGTGGATGACAGACTTTAGGAATAGGTCCTTTTTTTCCAACAGGAGCCGTGAAACAAATCCAGCATTGTACGCACCCTCGTTTGAAATGCACATACGTATAAATGCTGAGGCAGTGTTTCTGGCACCGGTCCGTTAAAAAATAAAAGTGACCCACAAATCCTCACTTGTTGATCCCTTGTTAAAGTGAATAGACTTTGGTGTTGGTTAGAACACCCAAGAACCGAACTATTTCTATGGGAGGACTTGAACGCTGCCGTGCTGGTCTGTTCTTGGTGAGTGAGAGGGGGGAAATGGCGGAAGTCCAGTTTTGGTTCGGGATCATTGTGGGGGTGGTGATTCAGGATTTACAGGGAGAACTTCCGACCAAGGTGACGACAACTGGGACCCGGTCTCAGAGTAGGTCGTGGTCTGTTTTCATTGGGTGAGAAAATTTACGTTTTCAAAATGTGAAAAAAGCAGGAAATGCATTTCTACTGTGCTCAGTGTGTGTATATGTGACCCATAGAGTCATAGGAACGCTCCAAAATGTCTAAAAAGTGGATTTTGCATGATATGAACCCTTTAATTTTTTTTTATTTTTTTTTATTTTTTTTTTGTTCTGTCCAGCAGTTAAGCAAGCAGCATATATTACGCTGAATGCCATATTGTGATGGACAGCTTTGCTTTAACAAGAAGAGTATATATAGAATATATATACTCTTCCTGATTTATGGTTTATTTAATGGTTTATTTAGCTAATCCAAAATGTGTGTGATGTTGCTGTGTTGGTGGACAGGTTAGGTTTCTGCTTTAGGGTGTGTATGCGGGAGGGTGGGGGGGATAAGGGGTGCAACCAGCTGCTGAAACCAAGCAAATCTGTTAAGTAAACAATCGGAGCAAAAAAATAAATAAATAAGAAGCATGGATGTACCTTAGGCTAACACATTCATAACTAAACAATTTTTGTACTGTGGTTTACCTTGGAGATTAATACTAATACCAATAATAGTGCTAAGGTATGTGCACATACTAATACAAACATATACATGCAATATACATACATATGTGCATTATTATACATATCCCATACTACTTAATAAAAGTCATGACATACAACACCACAAATTCCATATTCACACATTATTCATATCGGTAGTGATAAGTATCAATAATACTTACAGTTGGATTTGGAAAGTGTCCCACTACAAGGTTAGTAAGGCTGTAGCTTATCATTATTCACCCAAAGGGTGAGGCAGACGTTGGTGCATGAACAATGCCACTTGTGGAAGCCAGGGTGATGTGAGGGGCTCCGCCACTACGCCCATCCAGCAAGCAGAGGAAGGAATCCTAGCAGCCAGGGAGCCCACACACCTTCAGTTCCAGGAGGGCAGGTGTTGCGACCCAAGCCGCCCACACAGAGCCCCCCAGGCAGAGCTGCAGCAGCCACAGAGACAGCACCCGAGGCCAGAGTGGGCCACCGGGGGTCAACGCTGTCCGCCCCATGAGAACCAGGGGCAAACACTCCCCCCGGCGGGAGGGTCGGCCTGAAAGAGTAGAGCCCGAGGACCCACGGTCCGTAGGGAGCCCGCCAGAAGATGCCCCCGCGCCCAGAGTGGGGCCCGCCCCCAGCCCACCACCCCCACGGGCGGAGCGGGGCCTACCCCATCGGCCCGACCTCATCCCCTGGCGCTACAGCGGCCTGCAGCACAAGGCCAGCAATTGGTGGGGTCAGCAGAAAAGAGACCACCCAGGCAGACGATCATCGTACCCCGGGCGAAAAACCGGACCCCCCACACTTCAACCGCACCACACGCATACCAACTCACACAAACACAGACAGACAGATGATATGAACCCTTTAAAGCTAAAAATCTGGATTGGTGCTTTTATTTTGAAAGGATATGGAAAAGGCCTTTGCAGGTATTTGTTAAACAGTATATTAGTCTAATTAACTAGTCATAATAAACCTGTTCAAAGCAGAATTATTGCTATCTTTACCAAAAGAGCAGGATTGGGGCTTTTATTTTGAAAGGATGTGGAGAAGCTGTGTGTGCTTAATAGCTAAAATATAAAATACTCTCATTAACTAATCACAATTGTCCATTTAAAAGCATAAATAGTCCTATTAAAGCTAAAAGTTGGATCATCAGCTCACTGAGCAAAAGGAGTTTGACTTTTAAGTCAAAGTGCTAATGAACTCAATCCCTTATCTGCTGCAGCTGCGCCGTTGTCATGGGGACGGCGCTCCAAAGGCAGGGACCTGCAATTATCAGCACAAAAAGCTGGAGTGAGGCTGATTTCCACCCCAGCTTAACAGGCTTGTTACACCAAAACCATAAAGATTAACACAAAAATAACTTCACTTTATGAATCTCAAGGTGTCAATGAGCACCTGGAGTGCGTTTTATGCTTGAGGATTGAAAATTGTGGCCACAGTCACGATTTAAAAAAAGCCTGTCCCTCTGTGATTTTACCCAGAAGTCAGAGAGTATTTTCCATTGGAGTAAATGGGAGGATTTCTGGAACTCTCTGTGCTTTGAGGCAGATACAGACTAAAGTGTAGTTTTGATGGCTTAGCCAGGCACATCATTGGTAAGAAGACAAGTATGACTACAAACGAGTGAAGAAAATGCGTTGATAGAGTGAAAACTGTGGCTGTAGTGACGAGTTAAAGAGAAAAGTTCTGGCGTAAGAAAGCGTCTCACTTCACTCTAACTGTGGCATCCCCCACTCAATTAGAGCCAACACACACTAATCGAAAAGCTGAGAATTCCTCAAAAACCACCCTATGCTTAAACTGATATAACTCAGAATCTGTTAAAGTTATCAAGAAGCTAAACAGGACATTAATAGTTGAATAGTTGAAGATTGTTTTGTAGTTTAAATGGTGTCTGTAGCTTAAAGTGTGTTGAAGTAGTTAAAGCTGAAAGCAGACAAAGTTGAAGAGGATTTGAAATCCTTCTTCCATTCATTTCAATGGGGAAAAAAAGTTGAAAAAAGCTTAATAACTCGAAAAATATGAAACATACGAATGTGAAAAATAATAGCACACTTCTCCTTAAAAAGCTGAACATTTTGATATTGGAATGGTTTCTCAAACCTCAAAAGATGCGGGAGTAGTTAGATGCGGTAAAACGTACGGAAGAACAAATATAACTAGATAAAGCCTTTCCAAATGCACAGTTAATGCTTCCAAGCTGAATGTATTCCTGAAGAATTACTGAAAGTAGCTTAAGCATTTGAGACAGCTGAAGGAATCTTTCTTCTGAATAATGTTTAAAGACTTGCTTGAGTTGGGTTTCGAACCAGGCATTCCTGCATTACAGGTAGTACTTTCTTGCCATTGGGCCAAACTATCTGCTTGAGTTGCTGCTTAGAGTGGCTGTATACATCCTACTTTGAAAAGTAAAACTTTCTAAGAGTTCTTCATTTATAATATAGATTACTAAGATGTAATGAAACACTATAGTGTTACATATATATAACTCACTTTATCTGGAATAATACTAATATTTATGCAATACGGGGATTGCATAAACATGACTCGGACAGGAATGGAACCCAGACCTCCCACTCCAGAGTCAAGGACTTAAACCATTGAGCTACTGAATATGACAGGTGCAGGATGACTTGGCTGAAGAGTTTCCTCCAGATGGAAAGAACTTCTTTGTCATTTTCACGTGTTTATTTTATTAAAGAGTTGCAACAGTCCCAAAACCCTAAAGCTAAAGCAAATAAGAGTATTTTAATACAAAATCATGCATCAATCATTGCAATTTCAATTTTAACATTGTAGTGGCTCACAGCAGTTAGTCCCGCCCTGAGCCGCTAAGGCTTATGGGTAAACAACCGTTCTTGTCTTTGAAGTGTTATAGTTAAAGTTTGGATTAAAAAAATGTCATGAGTTTGGTGAAATTAATTTCATATCTTGTTCATTTATGGTTGTAATGTGTTCTTTTTGTTTTTGTTCTGTTTTGTGTGGCACGCCGTGAGTGTGGGTATTGTGTGTTGGAGAGACCATCAACAAGCAGTGATTTCTTGGGTGTGTGAAAAACAAATGTGGCTTGATTTCTACAAAGAGAGCTCACCAAGCTATTGTTTTGTGTCCCATTGCCTGCACAGTCTAAACTGAGCACATGAAACATGAATGATTTCACTCAGAAACATATCAAGGATTTAATTTCTGTAGCTCAAAGGATGTGGGAGTAGTTAGGTGCGGAAAAACGTACGGAAGAACAAAAATAATAATAACTAGATAAAGCATTTCCATAGGAAAATGCACAATGAATGGTTCCATGCTGAATGTATTGCTGGAGAAATGCTGAAAGCAGCTTAAGCACTGAAAACAGCTGGAAGCGACTGAGGAATTTAAAGTATAGCTGCATATATCTAAAAATCTGTTTTGCATATATTCTTAATAAGTTCATGCAAAACCTGATTTCATTGCTACCTTAGTCAGGGCTTGAACCAGAGTCTACAAGATCAGAGTCAAACAGTTAACCACTGAGCCTGACAGCACAATACAAAGCAGCACTATACATATTATTTGAAAAACTACTAAACTAAATGCTTTGCTGAAGGATTGCTGAAATTAGCTGAAGCATTGAAAACATAGTTTGAAATAGCTTAAAAGTTAAATGCATAGATAAATATATCTAACGATTAGTTTTTTAAAAGAGCTATATGTGCCCAAAGGAAACAAATATGGTTAAATTTAAGGTAAAGAAATACAATTTATTTCTATATTTTACAACCATTACATTAAAGGTTTATGTTGCAACAACTTAGTTTCACACCTTGTGCTTGCCCTGAAGCACTGAAGCACCTGGAAGCTCCTGAGGATTCTTATGCGCAGCTGCATATATCTAAAAATCTGATTTGCCTATATTCTTATTTCTTTCATGCTATATAGATATGATTTTGCGATTTTACCGATGCCTTAATCAGGACTTGAACAAGAGTGTTCAAGGTCAAAGTCAAACACTTAACCACTGAGCCACAGTAACTGCTGACAATACAACTCTAAGCATCACTATACATACTATTTGAAAAACTACTAAACTGAACGTTTTGCAGAAGGATTGCAGAAAGTAGCTGAAACATAAAAAACATAGTTTAAAAATGGCTGAAGAGTTTATTGCATAAATAAATATATCTAACGATTAGTTTTTTGAAAAGAGCTGTATGTGCACAAAGGAAACAAAAATATCTGAATTTAAGCCATTATTATGTCTTTCTACTGCTTTACAACCATTACATTAGAGGTTTATGTTCCTATAAACAACTTGGTTTTATTTCTAACTGTTGTACTACATGGGATTTGAACCTGTAACTATAGGCTTCAAAGTCAAGGCTCTTATCCACTGAGCCAAAGGAGCGACTGCGATTGGCGTTCATGGCTACAATACACATCCTAGAGTCAATGGTAAAAATCTAGTTTGTTTTATTAGAGAGAAGAAAAAGCTTCATATTTCCAAAACTATAAAAGATATGACTAAGAAAACTAATAGCACACTTCTCCTTGAAAAGCTGAACATTTTGATATTTTAACGGTTTTTGTAGCTCAAAGCATGTAGAAGGAGTTAGGCGCCGACGATTGTAGAAAGGACGTTGAAAGGAAATATCAATGCTAACACTAGATAAAGCATTTCCATAAGAAAATGCACAGTGAATGCTTCCAAGCTGAATGTATAGCTGAAGAATTGCTGGAAATAGCTGAAAATTTTAAAACATATTTGAAAGTAGCATAAGCACATAAAGTATAGATCAGGGGTGTCAAACTGCGGTCCTCGAGGGCCGGTGTGCCTGCTGGTTTTCCACCTCTCCCATCTGATTACCTTGAACAGCTGTGTCAGTTGGCTGTTGATTGACTTAACACACCTGATCAAGGTAATTTGCAGGCTCTAGAAAAGGGAGAGTTGGAAAACCAGCAAGGGACTGGTTTGAGTTTGACACCCCTGGTATAGATGAATGTATCTGAACAGAACTGGGTGTTGTTTAAACAGAGCTGAATATTTTCAGAAGAAGCTGAAGCAGTTGAATTTCAAATTAAGGATAGTTCGGAGAGATCTGTTGAAATTCAAAAAACGTTAAAATGAAGAAAGTATGTAAAGGATTGCTGAACTTGATGAAATATAGTTGTATGTATCAAAATAGGTAAATAGAGTCTGAGAGCTGAAAGAATAGTTGACTGCTGTGGAAACATTTAAAACAGCTGACAGTAGCTGTAGAGGATGTAGCTGAATTTTAGATTTGGAAAAGTTGGAGTATTTGATGATGCATGTGCAGGGATTTGCTAACATTTATAACTCAATATATCTGAAGGAAATCAATATAGTTATATTAAGAAGTGATCGCATAAACAAGCCTTATATAACTGTAAAATATTCTAATTAACTATTAACGATGAGTTGAATGTATAGCTGATCAAATCTGCAAAGAAGAAGTTGCAGAGCTAGATGTGCACAAATAAAACAAAAGCAGTTTGATTTCACTAAAAAGCGTTTTACATGACAACAGTGGTTTAAATCTTTCTTCTGAAGAAAGTTCAGACACTTGCTCAAGCCAGGTTTCAAACCATGAACTCCAGCATTATGGGTCCTGCTTTCTTGCCACTGGGCCAAACTATCTGCTTAAATTCCTGTTAAGAGGGGCTGTATAGATCCTACTTCAAAAACTAAAACTTTAAAACTTTAAAAGTCACTTTATCTGGGAAATGCAAATATTACACAATAATCAGATTGCACAAACATGCCTCACAAAGGTATTGAACCCGGATCTCCCACTCAAGAATCAAGGACTTGATCCATTGAGCTACTGGACATAACAGCTGCAGCATGACTTGGCTGAAGAGTGTCCTCTAGATGAAAAGAACTCCTTTGTCTTTTTCACGTGTTTATTTTATTAAACAAAGACTTGAGAGTTGCAACAGTCTCAAAACGCTAAACCTAAAGCAAATGAGAATATTGCATACAAAATCATGCGTCAATCATTACAATTTTAATTTCAACACATTATAGTGCCTCACAGCAGTTTGTTCCGCCCTGAGCCGCTAAGGCTTATGGGTAAAACAACCGTTTTTTGTTTTTAAAGTCTTTTAGTTAAAGTTAGGATTCAAAAAATTGTATAACTTGGTGAAATTAATTTAGTACCTTGTTCATTTATGGTTGTAATGTGCTCCTTTTGTTCTTTTTTGTGTGGTACACCGTGAGTGAGACGATTGTGTGTGGGAGTGACCATCAACGAGCAGTGATTCTTTAGGTGTTTGTGAAAACCAATTGTGTCTTGCTTTCTACAAAGGGAGCTCATCAGTTGCAATTGCTCTTTCTCTGCGCAGTCTTATCTGAGTGACTAAACCGTGAATGATTTCACTTATAAACAAAAGCAAGATTAAATGGACGTTCAATAATTAGCTTTGCTTGCAAGCAGGACTCTAAAATTATTTTATTGTGTGTTGCGATAGTGTAGAAAGTCTAAACCTGAGCCAAATGTGCACAGTTTAACACTAGAACTACTGGGTTTTCTAAATATACCCATTCCCACTAGAAGGTGGTCAAATGATCTGCTCGGCTAGCTGAGACCCTGAATCATCTGTGAACAGCTGCTTTTGTTAGGTAAAGAGGGCCATCACTGACGCACTCTAGGTGGTGGGTTGCGTGGGCTCGCTGACCCTGCTCCTGCCTGCAAGGCTTCACAGTTCCTATGAGTCTATGAGTGACATCCACTGTTACAATGTTCAACCGCTATGTGCTTGGATTTACAACGTGAAAGGATGAGTGTCATTGTTTCGGTCTCACCAAAGGAAGCAATAAGAGACATCAATAATACAATAAGACATTTTCAGATCCTTCTCAAATGTGGCGAAGCTTTGCTTATTTACAAAAAAAACTAGTTCAAATATTGTTTGCACTGTAACGTCACCAAAAATTACAGAAAAGATGACAGTACATTCATCAAGTTTTAACAAATGTGCAATAAAAAATATAAACAGAAAACGCTTGAAAGCGTTTTTTATATTCCATTTATTTAGTTATTACTGCTTTCACCTGTACCACATAAAGTCATTGCAAAGTTACAGCCATGTTCCTACAAAGTTAACCAGCTGTTTATTTCGTTATTCCTTCTTTCATGTCAGTCTGTTGAATGAAAGTGGGCGTGGCCAACCGCTTTCAGAATCAGAATCGTTTTTATTCCCCAGGTTTGAACAGGGCAAACATTATTTTTATTTACAAAAAAATTAAAACGTTCACGTGTGATTTGCCCGCTTTGATGTAGACAAAACTCGTCAAAGCGTTTTACATTACATCCCGTTTATTTCGTTATTCCCACTTTCATATCTGTCTGATAATTAAAAGTGGGCGGGGCTATCAGTCCCGTAGCAAAGGTAAGCGCTGACTGTGGGGGCTGGGCGCATCAACACACAGGACAAAGACCTGTGTTCCTCTGCTACAGCCTCCTCTTTCAGCCTGTTGCTTTGGGCCGTTATTCCCCCACTTTCTGGTGCCACATGTTGACAAAGTTGACCAGTCGCTTTCATATAGACACCAAACTCTATAAAGCATTTTACTTTACATTCCGTTTATTTTGTTATTCATATACATGTAATTGCAAATGCTGCACTGAGCTCTCTTTTACTTTGACGAGTTTTGTGTCTACATGAAAGCGGGCAGAACAAGTCCATGCGTGTGTCACCGCTGAAAGCGGCTGGTGAACCTCTTGGGAACATGGCTGTAGCTCTGCAATGACTTTATGTGGTACAGGTGAAAGGAGTAATAACGAAATAAACGGAATATAAAACGGAAACGCTTTCAAGCGTTTTCTGTTCACCCAAACTAGATGGGTGTACTGTCATCTTTTCAGAAATTTTTAGCATTTGTATGTTGTTGTATATGAATAACAAAATTACGCTTGAAAAAACTGTGAAGAGTTCCGTGCCTACATGAAAGCGGGCAGAACAACGTCCGTCTATGACTCACTGCCGAAAGCGGCTGGTGAAACATGGCTGTAGCTCTGCAATGACTTATTGTGTGGTACAGGTGGAAGGAGTAATAACGAAATAAATGGAATATAAAACCGAAACGCTTTCAAGCGGTTTTTGGTTTATAATATATTTTAATTACACATATGTAAAAACTAGATGGGTGAGCGGTGTACTGTCGTCTTTTCTGCAATTTTTAGCAGTGGATGTCACTCATAGACTCATAGGAACATGAGTAGGAACCCTGCTCTGCCTTGCAGGCAGCAGCAGGGTCAGCAAGCCCATGCGTCCCACCCCACAGAGTGCGTCGGTGATGGCCCTCTTTACGTAACAAAAGCGGCTCTTGGCAGGGTGCCAGCTGGAGCGTGCCGGACAAACGAACACCCAGCCGTTGGTAGGGGTATATGTAAAGGTGTACGTCCTTTAGTAGTTCTAGTGTTAATACAAAATAATGCAATGAAGCTTTTTATACTATTTAAGCAGAAGGACAAATTAGAATATCATTGTATGATTAAGAAACAATCAAATTAAATTCAAATAAATTAAAAATATTGTATTTAAACATAAAGATTAGTCTCTTATGCCAACATGAAGAGCTTAATACAAAATTAGTTCATTATTCATTGCAAGGGTCACTCCTTGTAACACCATGTTCTGTTATGGTGCATTACCCACAATGCATTGAAACACTTTTCCATTCATTTCAACAGGACAAAAAAAGTTGAAAAAAGCTTAATAACTTGAAAAATATGAAACTTATGAATGAGAAAAATATTTGCACACTTCTCCTTAAAAAGCTGAACATTTTTATATTGGAATGGTTTTTGTTGCTCAAAGGATGCGGGAGTAGTTAGGTGCGGAAAAACGTACGGAAGAACTAAAAATAATAATAATAAAGATTACAACAACATAACAGTGAATTCTGGAAGCATTCACTGTGATAAAGATTACAACAACATAACAGTGAATGCTGAAAGCAGATGAATGTATCTGAACAGAACTGGGTGTTGTTTAAACAGAGCTGAATATTATCAGAAAAAGCTGAAGCAGTTGAATTTCAAATTAAGGATAGTTCAAAGAGATCTGTTGAAATTCAATAAACACTAAAATGAAGAAAGTATGTAAAGGATTGCTAAACTTGATGAAATATAGTTGAATTTATCAAAATAGGTAAATGGAGTCCAAGAGCTGAAGGAATAGTTGAATGCTGTGGAAACATTTAAAACAGCTGACAGTAGCTGCAGAAGAAGTAGCTGAATTTAAGATTTGGAAAAGTTGAAGCATTTGATGACGCATGTGCAGGGAATTGCTAAAATTTATAATATATCTGAAAGAAATCAATATAGTTATATTAAGAAGTAAAAACGTAAACAAGCCTAATTATACTGTAAAATATTCTAATTACCTCTTTGTAATTAATCAGTTGAAATATTACTGAAACTAGCCGATGAGTCGAATGTATAGCTGATCAGATTTGCTAAGAAGTTGCAGAGCTGAATGTGAACAAATAAAATAAAAGCAGTTTGATTTCAGTATAAAGTGTTTTACACATGACAACAGTGTTGTAAATCTTTTTTCTGAAGAAGCTTAAAGACTTGCTCCAGCAGGGTTACGAACCATGAATTCCTGGATTAAAGTCCTACTGCCTTGCCACTGGGCCAAACTAACTGCTCATTTCACTGCTTAGAGTGGCTGTATAGATCCTACTCTGAAAACTGAACGTGATTGCATATACATGCCTCAGACAGGAATCGAACCCAGATGTCCCACTGCAGAGTCAAGGACTTAATCAACTGTGCTACCGGACATAATGGCATCAGCATGACTTGGCTGAACAGTTTCCTCAAATGAAAACAAATCCTTAGTCATTTTATCATGTTTATTTTTTTAAACAAAAATTTGCAATAGTACCAACATGCTAAACCTAAAGCAAATGAGAATATTTTGATACAAAATCATGCATTAATCATTGCAATTTCAATTTTAACATAATGTACTGGCTCACAGCATTTAGTCCCGCCCTGAGCCGCAAAGGCTCATGGGTAAAACAACCCAACCGTGTTTAAAGTCTTATAGTTAAACTTAGGATTCAAACATTTTTATAACTTTGGTCAAATTAAATTAGCATTTTGTTGATTTATGGTTGTAATGTGTTCTTTTTGTTTTTCTTCTTTATTGTGTGGTACACCGCGAGTGAGGGGAATGTGTGTGGGAGTGACCATCAATGAGCAGTTCTTTGTGGGGTGTATGAAAAGTAAATGGTGCTTGTTAGTGATGGGTAGATGAGGTGTCATGAAATGTTTTGATACATTGCAAAACTGTATTGATACTGTGCAGATACTGTGTGAATACTGACACCTGCTGGACATTAAAACTCCCTACAGGCAGCCTAGTTGACGGACTCATCTGACACTGATTTTGTGACTTAATATATACAATAATATAATTTAAGCCATTATATGTTATATAGTATTATTTCATATTTTCATTTACATTTAAAATTTATATTTTTAGATACAGTCGATAAAGTGTATCATAATGTAAAAATCTAAGTGAACATGTTGTGAATGAAGATGCCTTTTTTTGTTTTTTTTTTTAAACAAATTTGGTCTCTCTGCCCACTGCAATGAGGAGATCTTGCCAAAGGTTATCTAGAAACAACACACTGTCATTTTAGTACACCATTTCCAAACAACAAGAAACAAATAATGCTGAATAACATGCCTAAAGAGGGTGCAGACAGCTGCTGTTCTGACTGCAGTCTACTGACGGCCTCATTGCACTTGGAGGAACTGCGGAGTGATTTAAATCTGGGGTCTAGAAGTGTTGCTGGGGTCAACACACTGTGAGGTGGTTTTGCTTAAATAGGAAAGTTCTGTCGAACAAATACGAACTTTAACCTGCATAAAACAATATGATTAGTAAAGAGTCACTTTGGAAATTAATCTGAATTCAGATAGATCAAGTGAAAACTTTTTAAAATTAATTAATTATTTTAATAATACACTTTCACTTTATCATAAAATTAAATCAAAAAAGAAACCTTATTTTCCGATATGAGATGAATTATAGATAAATTTGACGATGATCGGCAAACGCTCAGGGATTCCATTCGGCAGATGCATCCCGACACATGCGCTTCCTTATAAACACAGTCTGGCGCGTCAGACAGTGACTGATACAGGAACTGTATCGGTCACGTGCTTTCCCGACGCGATACGCGCACCGACACAGTGTTTCGCTCTAAGAGCTCGACGCAGGCGCCGACGCATCGGTGTTGCCGGACCCATCACTAGTGCTTGTTTTCTACAAAGGGAGTGCACCAACAGGTGCTGTTATATTGTGTCTCATTACCCGCACAGTCTAATCTGAGCAGTGAAGACATGAATGATATTGCCTGTAAATAACGTAACGTAGGATTTAATTGGGCTTTCAGTTAATTGGACCTGCTTGCAAAAAGGACTCCTAAAATATGTTGCTGTAAACAAAAAAGTCTAAACCTCAGCCAAAATAGTTCATTAAATAATGAAAATGCATTAATGACTTTGATTTTTTTCTTTTAGCAAAATTACAAGCTGAAGAGCATTCTGTGATTAAAAAATAAAAAATATTATTATTATTGTAATTAAACACAAAGATTAGTGTCTTATGTCAACATGAAGAGCCTAATCAAATATTTGTTCATCATTAAGGGTCACTCCTATTAACACCACGTTCTGTTATGGTGCATTACCCACAATGCATTGTGCTATAAATTTGCATATATTGTTGAATGCTGTAATGTTGACTTAATTCCTTAAAAACACCCCCTTAACTATTTGACAGACCAAGTAGTTTTAAAAAGCTTAATGTCTACACCTACTCTTATGGGGAATCAACAATGCAATGAACTCAGCAATAATATGCATAGAGCTGCTGTGAGCATTAGGAGTTTGATTTGTAAGTCAAAGTGCTACTGAGATCAATCCTTTATCTGCTGCAGCTGCGCCGTTGCCGTGGAACAGGCAGGAACCTCCACTGATCAGCACAAAGAGCTGGAGTGAGGCTGATTTCCACCCCACCTTAGCAGGCTTAATGAAGATTACAACAACATAACAGTGAATGCTGGAGGCACTGTTGAAAGCAGAACTATTGTTATCTTTAGCGAAAGATCAGGATTGGGGCTTTTATTTTGAAAGGATGTAGAGGGGCTGTGTGTGCTTAATAGCTAAACTGTAAAACAGTCACATTAACCAGTCATGATTACCCATTCAAAAGCACAAATAGTGCTATTAAAGCTAAAAATCTGGATTGGTGCTTTTATTTTGAAAGAACATGGAAAAGGCCTGTGCAGGTATCTGTTAAACAGTATATTAGTCTAATTAACTAGTCATAATAAACCTGTTCAAAGCAGAATTATTGCTATCTTTAACGAAAGAGCAGGATTGTGGCTATTATTTTGAAAGGATGTGGAGAAGCTGTGTGTGCTTAATAGCTAAAATATAAAATACTCTCATTAACTAGTCACAATTGTCCGATCAAAAGCATAAATAGTCCTATTAAAGCTAAAAGTTGGGTTGGTGCTTTTATTTTGAAAGATTCAGAGGAAGTGTCTGATTAAATACTAAAAAATCAAACAGTGTAATAAAGTAATCAATAATATGCATAGAGCTGAGTAAAAACTGTGTCTGTAGTGACGAGTTAAAAACAGACGTTCTATCTTTAAAAAGCGCGCCCACACACTCTAGCTCACGTAATACACACTAATGGAAAAGCTGAGAAACAAACCAGTTGAAAGCAGAAATATTGCTATATTATATCTAATTAAATATTTGTAATTAATCATTTGAAATATTACTTAAACGAGTTAAAGAGTTGAATGTATAGCTGATTGGATCTGCAAAACAAAAGGTGCAAGCCAAGGACTGAAGCCAATGAACCACAGTATATACTGTAGTTGAAAGAGGACTCACTGTAGCTGAAGAGCTGTCTCCACATAGAGAGACATGTGTGTGTGAATACAACATATTTATTGGTTCAATAAACGACTTGAGAGTTGCAACAGTCCAAAAAACGGTGGACCTAAAGCAAATGAGAATATTTTATTACAAAATCATGCATCAATTATTGCAGTTTCAATTTTAACATATTGTAGTGGCTCACAGCAGTTAGTCCCGCCCTGAGTCGCTAAGGCTTATGGGTAAAACAACCGTTTTTGTGTTTAAAGTCTTATAGTTAAAGTTAGGATTCAAAAAATGTTATAACTTTGATGAAATTAATATAGCATCTTGTTCATTTATGGTTGTAATGTGTTCTTTTTGTTTTTGTTCTTTTTTTTGTGTGGTATACCGTGAGTGAGGGGATTGTGTGTGGGAGTGACGATCAATGAGCAGTGCTTTGGTGGGTGTGTGATAAGTAAAGGGTGCTTGCTTTCTACAAAAGAGGAGCACCGGGCGGTCTAACCTGAGCAGCAGAAACAAAAATGATTTGGGCTGTAAATAAGTACAGGATTTAATGAAGCATTCACATAATTGGTCTCTAAAATAATTTATTGTAGGTAGCTAAAGTCAAGTCTTCACCTGAGCCAAGTGTGCGTAGATCATTATAATATAATTATAATAATTAATGAATTTTACTGTATGAGCAAAAACATTGAATTAAAAAAATATTGTAATTAAACACAAACATTAGTCTCTTATGTCAACATAAAGAGCCTAATCAAATAATTGTTCATCATTAAGGGTCACTCCTATTAACACCACGTTCTGTTATGGTGCATTACCCACAATGCATTGTGCTATTAATTTGCATATATTGTTGAATGCTGTAATGTTGACTTAATTCCTTAAAAACACCACCTTAACTATTTGACAGACCTGGGCCCGTTTCAAGAAGGTGGTTTTGTGGAAACTCTGAGTTTGTTAACCCCGAAATGAGGAAAACTCAGAGTTTTCGGTTTCAGAAAGCGAGGTTACTTAAAACCGTAAAGCGGGGTAAGTTTAAGCCCGTTTCAAGAAGCGAGGTAATCGAAACTCAGAGTCAGTTACTATGGCAACTTACTCTGTGAATCTAACCTGGTCGCGAGCAGGTTTTATTCGGGAAACCCAGAGTTTCCTTCGGTCTCAGCCCCTTTTTAAAGTGAACAGTGTTTAAAAACCTCGTTTAATCTTTCAGTTCATTCATAGATTTCACCTGTTTCCTTCGCGCAGAGACCAAAATGTCCGTTTCTAGAGGATCCTGTAGATGAGGACGATGTATTAATTTACACGGCATTGAATTTACGCCGCGAGAGGATTTTGACGCCACGAGTTAATTTTCTGTCATATCGCCGTGCATATTTATTTGAGCGGTACCGTTTTTATCGAGACTCCATACATATATTAATAATCTTATTCACCCATACGTCAAGCACATCACCCATCGTGACCGCGCTTTTACATCCGAACAGATTCTTTGTGTTGCGTTATGTTTTTTTTGCAAACGGTAGTTTTCTTTATAACATTGGAGATGCTGAGCACATTAGTGAAGTCACTGTGTTAGAATAGTTCGACCTCAAGCGCTTTCCTTGACACAAACTCCTTAAAGCCATTAAAGAGGAGTTTCACAGGATTGCAGGTATGTGGTAATTAATTAGTTTCATTGAGGCTATTCTGAAAAATGATGATCAGTTAATAATATCTTGCTGTGATCTGAAATAAACTGATAAATGTGCAGGTGCACTGACTACTCTTTCTAATGGTCACTGTAACTGACATTACATTGTTTACATCACCAAGATCATATGTGATGCTGCACATATCATAAACCTGAACTCATGAATATATCGTGATTCAACCCTAAGTACCAGGCTGCACTGTGGTAAGTACATGTATGTCCTATACACTTATTTCAATGCATGCACTCACACTCACAGGAACACTTCTATGCAGCACTAAAGTAATGTGAACTTTCTTCTAGGAGAGATTGACGGCTTTCTGCTGGAGATAAGGGTTAATGGCAGCCCACACTACTGACCCTGCCCTACAAATACAAGACCCTGAGGAAGACTCCTTCCATTACAGTAATCTGCAGAGTGGATGGACAGATTTGCTTTAATGTCTTAATCAACCATCACCACCACCACCAATAAAATAAACTGAATAGATGTAAATCATAATTTATTTGTTTTTTTTTTTCATTTCCTACAAATACAAAGGCAATTGTTAGATTTTATGGTTCTTCCAATAATTCATACAATTCACCCTTAACTATACACTCATCTCCAGCTTGTGTTTGGGAATTTCAATTTCTAGATCTGGCTTTTCAATCTTGTGGTTCAAGTATAACATTTCCTTGAGATTACGTTTATACAACTCTGTAACCGGTAACTTAAAATACAGAAGATTTAGCGTTACATGACATCGTGACATGACATGTTCCCCATTACTCTTATAGAATTGAACTCTGGCATTTACTGAACATCACTGAACTGTGTGCATCTGTGCAGCAGAATGTGACTGACCTCCTCCTGCTGTTCTTTCACACTCTGGGGCAGAGGGGAGGTAATAATGTCACTATAATGGGAAAGTTACATCCTTTAAGCTACGCAACACAAACATCAGAAATCATGTGATGTGTATAAATTGTATTAATATTACACTTTATAATACTGCTTATCATAATTTAAGCTTTATTTAGTAGTATACTTACAACATCCTGGGCTTCTGTTGTGACAGGAGGATTCACATATTACCATCAGAATCTGTTAAGACCAACAAAGAACCCAACCCAGACTCTAAGAAAAGTAAAAGAAACTAAGAAATGGATATATCAAAAGTAGCAATGTAAATGTAGTAGTAATGTAAAAAATCAAATATATAGGTAGACCTCTTACATTTTACACATGCACTTGTATCCTGGGGAGTGACTGGTTCTGATGAACTCCCACCAGGAATTCCTTCAGCCCCTGCTTTCCAGTGTTCATGCTGAGGGCCTTCTCCTCTGCATGCGTTAGTGGTTGAGGTGCAGGTCCTCCACCAGTTGTTCAAGTCTCTGCCTTCTTTCTGTTGGCTGAGTAGAAGTCAAATGATTTAACTGTGTGAAAACATTACAGCCATGTTGAAAATACTGCTGCACTGCTATACTCTGCATGCTATTTAGTTATTTAATATGTCAAATATTGTAAAGTCAGGTAGTCTACACCCATGACATGATGGTGCCTTATAACTGTTTGAATTATGTTTTTACATTTCATTTTTAGCCATGTTCTTTTATGACTGCAGGATTGCGTCTACATAAAAACTGAAATAAATTTCTTATATTATTACGTGTTTTGGGTAACTTTTAAAAACCTAATTAGATTAATGTAATAATTGCTCTCCATAAAACGTATTGGATTATTGAATTATCATTACTTTACAAATCCCACATCAACCACAACAGGAATTTAAAAAATGCATAGACATAACACTGCACTTTTAATTCATACAAACATCGGTATTTTATGCAATTATTGAAGTAACTCCTTAGATGAGTGAAAAATTACTTTACAAGTCCTTACTTTACGAGTGAAATATAACAACAATACTAAAATTATTTAGTATTTAGTTACGCTGAACACTGTATGATTAAATTGTAAACTTACGCATTGACTCGAGGAGCTATTTTCTTCCAAGCTAATTCTTTCTCTTTCGCCGCTGCAGCCGTGTTGCCTTTTCTACGGAATATAGACTCGTAGTCGTTATATGCTTGAGGTATCATATCCATTTCCGGACGTATTTTGTTGTCCTGTTGCCATGGTGACTCGTAATATCTTCACTCCATTGATCAGGGCTTTGTATCGTCGCGGTGCACGCGCTTAACTCTGAGTCAGTCAACTCAGAGCTGCCTAAACCAACTCTTTTCAGCTGTTCTGGAACCGAAAACTCCAGGTTTGCAAACTCAGAGTAAATCAACTCAAAGTTTCGTTTTAACTCAGAGTTTGTTAAACCTCCTTCTTGAAACGGGCCCCAGGTAGTTTAAAAAAGCTTAATGTCTACACCTTCTCTTATGGGGAATCAACAATGCAATGAACTCATCAATAATATGCATAGAGCTGCTGTGAGCATTAGGAGTAAGTAAGTCAAAGTGCTACTGAGATCAATCCCTTATCTGCTGCAGCTGCGCCGTTGCCATGGAGCAGGCAGGAACCTCCACTGATCAGCACAAAGAGCTGGAGTGAGGCTGATTTCCATCCCAGCTTAAAAGGCTTGTTACACCAAAACCATAAAGATTATCACAAAAATAACTTCACTTTATGAATCCCAAGGCTTCAATGATCACCTGGTGTGCGTTTTATGCTTGAGGATTGAAAATTGTGGCCACAGTCGCGATTTAAAAATGCCTGTCCCTCTGTGATTTTACCCAGATGTCAGAGAGTGTTTTCCATTGGAGTGAATGGGAGGATTTCTGGAACTCTCTGTGCTTTGAGGCAGATACAGACTAAAGTATAGTTTTGATGGCTTAGCCAGGCACATCGTTGGTAAGAATACAAGTGTGACTACAAACTAGTGAAGAAAATACGTTGATAGAGTGAAAACTGTGGCTGTAGTGACGAGTTAAAGAGAAAAGTTATGGCGTAAGAAAGCGTCTCTCTTCACTCTAGCTGTGGCATCCCCCACTCAATTAGATGCAATACACACTAATGGAAAAGCTGAGAATTCCTCAAAAACCCCCCTATGCTTAAACTGCTATAATTCAGAATCTGTTAAAGATATCAAAATGCTAAACAAGACATTAATAGTTGAATAGTTGAAGATTGTTTTGTAGTTTAAATAGTGTCTGTAGCTTAAAGTGTGTTGAAGTAGTTAAAGCTGAAAGTAGACAAAGCTGAAGAGGATTTGAAATCCTTCTATTCATTTCAATGGGGAAAAAAGTTGAAAAAAGCTTAATAACTTGAAAAATATAAAACATATGAATGAGAAAAATAATAGCACACTTCTCCCTAAAAAGCTGAACAATTTGATATTGGAATGGTTTCTGTAGCTTGAAGGATGCGGGAGTAGTTAGGTGCGGAAAAACGTACGGAAGAACTAAAAATGATAACTAGATAAAGCATTTCCATAGGAAAATGCACAGTGAATGCTTCCATGCTGAATGTATTGCTGAAGAATTGCTGAAATAGCTAAAAATCTTATGAAATTTATATGAAAGTAGCTTAAACACAAGGTATAGACGAATGTGTTTTTACAGAACTGGGTGTTGTTTAAACAGAGCTGAATAATGCTGGCAGCATTCACTGTGATAAAGAGCGAAGATCTCAATAGTGTGAGAGCTGTTCAGCTCTCCCACTAATAAAGAGCGAAGATCTCAATAGTGTGAGAGCTGTTCAGCTCTCCCACTAATACTACTACTACTACTACTACTACTACTACTAATAATAATAATAATAACAATAACAATAATAATAACTAGAAAAAGTAATTTCTCGAGAAATTACGTGGGAGAGCTTATCTGCTGCCGCAACGATGAGAAACGCTGATTAAGCTGCTGACGTCAAAAAGTTGACTACGTCCAAACGTTGACTCCGGCAAAACGATGAAAACGATGAAAACAAGAAAATGTTGACAAAGATTAAAACAATGACAAAAGATGGTGATTAAAAAGATGATGATTAAAAAGATGACCAAGGTCATACTAAGACAAGATTAAAGAGATGACAATGATTCAAAAGTTGACCAAGATAAAAAGATGTCAAAGATTAAAAAGTTGACCATGGTGCGTTGTTGACAATCATAAATAAGCTGACTATTTGAAGAAAGTATTTCTAAATAATTACTTAACTGTGTAATAGTTTAATAAGTAGTAAAAATTTACCAGTCAGAAACCAAAATCTTGCCATTTAAGTTGCTGATGTCAAAAAGTTGACTACGGCAAAACGATGAAAACGTTGAAAACGAGAAAACATTTAAAAAGATGAAAACGATTAGAAAGATGACACATTTACAAATATTAAAACGATTAAAAAGACGACAAAGATTAAAAGATGACAAAGATGAAAACTTAAAAAAAAAGATGACCAATATTAAAAGTTGACAAAAATCGATGATGACCAAGGGACTTCATTGTGGATCACAAAAGAATCTGACTATGTTGAAAAGCTGTTAAAAAGACAAATATGATAAATGAAACAGGAAAGAAATCAAAGCAAACAAAATAACCTTGGACCATCAACTACTTCACAGACAGGCTACAGTTTGTGAGGCTGCATGACTGTATGTCTGATCTGGAAGTCTGCAGCATGGGGGCACCAGAGGGGACAGTACTGTCCCCCTTTCTGTTTACACTATACACATTGAACTAGTACAACTCCCATCACTGTCACCTGTTGAAGTTTTCCGATGACACCGCCATTGTTGGCTGTGTATCGGGGAGGATAACCACCTCATTCGGAACACCAGTAAAACTAAGGAGTTACAGTAGTTCTTGACTTCAGGACATCCCCTCCACCACACACACTGGTGAACATCCTGTCACGATCCGGGTCTAGTTTTGCTTTTATTTATTTAAGGACTTAGTTTGTCAGCCATGTCATCATGTTTTGGTTCCAATTTCCATTTCCTGTTTTATTTTGGTAGTACTCCCGGTTTCTGTTTCTGTTCTAGCTTCACTTCCTGTTTACCGCATGTCACAGCTGTCCCCGTTTCCACCGGTCATTATCCATACCTGCACTTCATTAGTAATCAGTTCACCGTGTATTTAAGCACTACCTCGCACCCCAGTACCTCGCCAGATTGTCGAGTCTCAATACCACATTCCAGCGTTGCCGTATAGCTAAACTTGTTGCACGATCCTGTCCGGACCTGACTGCCGATTCCTGCAAACACCCTGTCTGTACCTTCGCCTGGATCTACCGGTAATGTTTCTGACGGTCTGACCACGAGTTTTGCCTAGCCCTAGTCGGTACCTCTGCCGTGTTTACCTGTGTACCGAACTCCTGCGTGTTTCCAGGACCTGATCTTGCCTGCTCCCTTTCATGCCTGAGACTGTGACTATTCGTGTATGATCTGGATCGCCTGACAACGTTGGATAATAAACGCTGTTTGTTAACTATAACCCTCGTCCGCACTGTGCATTTGGGTCCTCCTCCATGTGTTCCTGACACATCCAGGGCTCAGACATTGAGACTGTGGACCCATCTAAATCAGAATCAGAATCAGAAAAGCTTTATTGCCAGGTCCTGTAGAGCGCACTTTACAGAACGAGGAATTTAACTTGTTGAGTTCACCTGGGTGAACCTATGTGTTTACCTCAACAATAAACTGGACTGGTCAAACAACACAACAGATACTCTGTATAAGAAGGGCCAGAGTGGCCTCCACCTGCTGAGGAGACTGAGGTCCTGTGGTGTGTGCAGACAGCTGCTAAGGACTTTCTATGACACTGTGGTGGCCTCAACATATGGAGTTGTTTGCTGGGCGAGGGCAGTACAGGCAGAGACAGTAAGAGACTTAACAAGCTGGTTCAGAAAGTCGGTTCTTTCCTGGGCTGCACACTGGAGTCCATGAAGGAGGTGGTGGACAGAAGGATGCTGGTAAACTAACATCCATCATGGAGAAGCCCTCCACCCCCTGCACCACTGTAGAGGCTCTGGGCAGCTCCTTCAGCACCAGACTGTGCAGTGCAGGAAGGGGCGCTACCGCAGGTGTGTGTGTGTGTGTGGGGGGGGGGCTCGTCAATAAACATAAACACATTATATGCACATCTTTATCCATCTGATTAAGCTGAAAGACACAGATGTTAAGATGGAAAAACAGGTTTAAACATAGACTGTTACCACGTCAGACCACAGAGGTCAATACAGGGAGGAGCCCAAACCCCACCAATTGCCCACCGGTGCCTATTTTTTACTAAACTATAAAATAGTCGTTAAATAGTCATAATTTCATCATTCAAAAGCAAAAACAGTTATATTAAAGCTAATTATTTGGCTTGGTGCTTTTACTTCACCTATCACCCTTGATAAATAGGCTTACTCCAGCTAAACCATAATATTTATCACAAAAATATTTTCATTTTATGAATCCCAAGGCTTCCCTGAACATGTGGAGTTAATTTTATGTTTGAGGACGAAAGCTTGTAGCCACAGTCGCTATTTCAAAATACATCTCCTCCTGTTTTTTCCCCAGACGTCTGCCGAAAATTATCATTAGAGTCTATGGGAGAATTTCAGGATGTCTCTGTGCTTTGAGGTCGATAGCGACTAAAGTATAGGTCTGAGGGCATAGCCGGACACATCATTAGAAAGAAGACAAGTATGACTACGATTTACTGTGATAGTTACATTGATAGAGTAAAAATTGTGGCTGTAGAGACGAGTTAAAGACAGAAGTTCTGTCTTTAAAAAGCGCACCCTCGCACTGTAGCTGTGACATCACGCACTCTAGCTGACGCAATACACACTAATGGAAAAGCTGAAAATTTAACAAAAACCACCCAATGTTTAAACGCTGACAAGTTGAAAAGTATAGAAGATACGAGGATGCTGATTTACACGGAGAACGTTGAAAGATGATTTGAAGTTGAAATGACGTTTCTACGCCAAAGTATGACGATGACAGAAGCTGACAAATAGAGGCAAGTTGGCAAAAAGTTGAACGATGATTCCCAAAGACGACCATTATAAAAAAACGATGAAAAAAGTTGAATAACGTTAAAGTTGATAAGCTGAAAACGTGAAAAGTAATAGCCCCCATCTCCAAAAGATGACACACGTTTAGAAAGTTGAACGGCGATTCTACGGTGAAGCGTTGAGACGATGAAAGCGACCGAAAAACAGGGCGAAATAATAAGAAAAAGAAAAATAAAGAGCGAAGATATCAATAGTGTGAGAGCTGTTCAGCTTCCCCACTAATAATAATAATGTTTTGGACAAAATAGATGCACCAATGCACCAGGTAAATATTTTACTATGTATTTTTTTATTTTAGTATTATAATATATTTTTACCTTTTTGCTTTAAAAGTCTCACTACTTGTCATTCATTTGTCACATGACAGCCGAGCTGCGCAGGCTCTGTAGTGAGCAGCAAGCGCTCCAGTTCGTTCCTGATTCGTTTATATGGATCTTTACGGATCATTCGTTCGCTCATTTGTTCATTTATCATGTGACCGCTACCAAGCGACTGTCGTGCTGTTAAACGACAATGGCAGGGTATTTGTTAGGTTTTTGCATGGGGGGGGGGACGCTGAACAACCAAAATCACAGTGATGATTGTGAAGGCAGAGTTGAAGAAGAGACCGTCAGAGGTGGAAAAAGAAAATGGTAGAAGCGAAAGATACAAAAGAACATGGAACGTAAGGCTAAATGGGGTTAAAGATGAAAACACTCAAGGGCTGATGGGCGAAACCATCTTAAAGATCGCACAACATTGGAAAAAGAAAATAGACTACATTCTTGACATAGTAGGTACACCGGCTGGGCCCAAATAATCTCCCCCTCCAACAAATCACCATTTAGTTCATAGGAAGGAGCTTCAGAGATGAGTTTAGGTGAACAACTCAACACCATCCTTTCTGCAGAGACCTCAACATACGGTTTGCAGAAGACCTCATTAAAGAGGACAGAAAGGCAAGAAAAGTAGTGTGGCCCAAAGTTGAACAGGCGAGGAAGAATTTATGTAAGACTGTATATCAAGGTCGCTATGCATCCATTAACATAGAGTCACACCATGACAAAGTTCTCATTTGGTAACACTTTCAATTATTATTTCTCTTGTTATATGTTGCAAATTCAAACATATTTCCTTACTGATTGACACTAAAAGGAAGACAATTTATTCTGGTCTCAGCAATGGGGTATTCTTCAGCCAAGGCAATTCTAGATCAGCAGGGGTCGCTATACATCTTAGAAACTTTCAAGGCCAAATTGGGTCTCATATGGCAGAGGAATACAGTCACTGGTTGACAGTCATAATAAACATTGATAATTTGAAATTCATCCCGGTTAACATATATGGCTATAATAATATCGAATAAAAAAAAGCTAGAACAAATCACATTGTATTTAGACTCTGTTTAGCACACTAATCCAATATCATACCTGGGGGGACTTGAACCTAGTACAAGATGACTGTATGGATACAGTGCACGGAAGTATTCATAGCGCGTCACTTTTTCCATATATTTTATGTTACAGCCTTATTTCAAAACTAATTTCATTTATTTTCTAAAAATTCTACACACAATACCCTGTAATGACAAGTAGGTAAATCTTTATTAAAAATAAATCCATCCATTCATCCATCCATCCAGGACCTTCTTGCTGTGAGGCGACTGCTCCTGCCCCTATTAAAAATAAAAAACTGAAAAATCACATGTTAAAAGTATTCACAGTCTGTGCCGTGAAGCTCTAAATTGAGCTCATGAACATTCTGTTTCCACTAATCATTCTCAAGAAGTTTCAGCAGCGTTTACCTGTGGTAAATTCAGTTGATTGGACATGATTTGAAAAGGCAAACACCTTTTCTATATGAGGTCACAGTGTCACAGGTCAATACAGGCAGGATGGTTGGATCCACAGATTCCCCTCTGTGTTCAATGATACCTGTAGGTGAGGACAAACAATGAAACAAAACAGGAAATGTCAAAACTAATCAGGAAACAAGCAAAAGTCCAGACCGTGACAATTGCCAGTGACCTGCACCATCTCTAACTTTAGGCATTATCAAAAGGTTTTAAGCCTGATCTTAAAAGGTGGAGACTGTGTCAGGTTCTTCAACCCGAACAGGGACCTGGTTCCACAGGAGAGGAGCTTGGTAGGTAAAAGGTCTGCCTCCCATTCTTTTTTTTTATCCAGCAGTTCAACAAGCAGCATGTATTAGGCTAAATGCCGTATTGTGATGGACAGCTTTGCTTTTACAAGAGGAGTATATGAGAAATTTATATACTTGATTAATGGTTTATTTAAAGTTGTATTTAGTCCATCCTACAGTAAATATGTGTGATGTTGCTGTGTTGGTGGACAGGTTGAGTTTTTGCTTTTGGGTGTGTGTGCATGAGGGGGGGTGGTGAGTAGATGTTCAACCAGCTGCTGAAACCAAGCATATCAGTTATATCAGCCATCAACATCCATGTTTTTATTTGCTTTCCCCATTACTTTTATTTTCTTTATTATTTCAATAAATCGCACAAAAGGACAACTCTCTCATCTGCCTCTTTATGGAAAATTTCCACCAACCATAGGTTCCAGACTAGCTCTGCTAACTATTATATAATATTATATATTATATATATAATGCTCCACTCACACATACACACATACTCTGCAGCTGTGCATTGAGGGCCAACCTCTGCCCAGGGCCCATTGAAGACCACCAGACCCCCCCCCCGGATAGGCCTAAGCAGTTACCAGAGGGCATTGGACCACTAGGGCAGGCAGCGTCCCACCCGAGCAGGGGCAGCGACCCAAGGGAGAGACACCCCTACGAGCACAGACAGGCACCCTCAGAGTGAGCCTACCTAGGTCTCCATCCCCAGGTCCGCCCCCGCACACTCGCAGGGAGGCCCGCCTCCGCTTCCCGGAAGCAGGCACACGTCAACCCTCAAAATGGTCCTACTACAGCCTGCCGGTCCCAGCAGCCACCACACCCCCACTGCAAAACTGATTCTTATGATATTTTATGTTGGCAATTCTTCCCATAATTTAAATGGGTAAGGACTGCCATCTTTTGAGGTTGGCTTCTATTTGTTTTAATAATGGATTGTAGTTTAGATCAATAAGCTCTGATAGCCTAGATGACAATTCAATGCCCAAGTATTTAATGTTTCCTGAATGGAGTGTGGTAGAAGGGTTGTTCTTCATCTTAAGGTTAAGTGGTAGCACTATAGATTTTGTCCAGTTAAAAGAGTATTCTAAAAGACCTAAGAAATCATCTATGAGGCTGATAGATGTAGGAAGAGACGTCTTTTGCTCCAGGAGAAACATCATCAGCATATAAACTTATTTTATGATTCACTGATTTGGTCGATATTCCAGTAATTCCTGCATGCTGTTTTAGTGCTGCAGCTAGAGGTTAAAAAAATGTTGCAAATAGTGATTGAGAAAGTGTCTGGTCCCTCTATGCAGATTAAACCTTGGTGAGGTCTGGTTATTTTTTCTGACCGTGGTGTTTGCTGTTCTGTGTAATATTTGGATCCAGTCTATAATTTCCCAATGCCAAATTTATGCAGAGTGGCTAAAAGAAACTTCCAGTTTACTCAATCAAAAGCTTTTCTGCACCTAAGGAGACAATGGCTGACTCTAGTTTATGGGTGGTGACATAATTAGTTAAGTTGATTAATTTGTTCATATTGTTTGTTGACTGCCTACCTTTAATGAAGTCTGTTTGATCAGAGTAAATTATCTAAGCAGCGACTTTTTTCTAATCTTCTAATGCTTTACACACTATTTTTAAATCTACATTGATTAGTGAAATTGGTCTGTAACTTGATTGAAGCATAGGGTCTTTTCCTGGTCTTTGGAGCAGGCTTATGAACGCTGAATCTAAATTTGTGGGTAATGAATGCTGTTGTTTAATTTCAGCTACCATTTGGACTCTCTTGCAGAGCTTCTTGTAGTACTGCCAAAGACAACGAGTCTAGAGTTGTGGATTGTTCTTCCTTTAGCTTTGGCAGTTCTAGTTTATTCAGAAACGCCTCTATGGCTGAGGTGGATGGATCTATTTGGGACGTATATAACTCTTGGTAAAAGTTTCATGAGTGATGTTCCCTTTCTTATTAATTATTGAATGGATGATTTGTTTTTCTTTATTATTTTTTAATTGGTTGGCTAGAAATTTACCACATTTGTTACCGTGGTCGAAGTTCTCCCAGCTTAAACGATCTATCTGAAACTGAGTTTTGCAATGAATTATATTATTTAATTTCAGCTTTAGATTCCTTAGGTCTTCTAGGATATCATTGTTTGGAGAGGCAACATATTTAATCTCTAGAGATTTTATTTTTTGCGCTAATTCTAATTCAAGTAGCATGTCCTTTTTTTTTCTTGTGCAATAAATATGAAATTATTCTACCACGCATGACTGCCTTTTCAGTCTCCCAGAGAACACAAGGTGAGGTTCCTGGTGTATCGTTGTTTTCCATAAATGTTGCCCATTCTCTTCTTGCATAACTGATGAAGTTTTGATCAATGACTAATGATGCATTAATCTCCAAGTCCTGGTTGATGGTGTACAGTAACTGTCCTAATCAAGGAAATGGACACTGGTGCATGGTTATTGCGATAAAGTGAATATTGGTGTCAGAGAGATGTTGTAAGACACAAAAATATTGACTAAAATAGAATCTATATAGGAGAGTGGTGTATTGGAGAGAAGATTGTGTATTCCCTGGATGTAGGATGAAGAGAGCGCCATGTGTCACAGAGAACAAAATCATCCATGTATTGTTTTAAGGTCTGTACTGATTGCCAGTTCCTGTTGCTCACAGCTTTGCTTAGCCTGTCCAACTCTGGGTTAAATATTAAATTAAAGCCCCCTCCTAAGTTTGGAACTAGAGTGAGTAGACAGTGATGTACAGAAGCTGTGAAAGAAAGAGAGGTCGTCAACATTAGGACCATACACATTAGCTATGCAATATTTAATGTTTTCTATCAAGATATTAAAGGGGTCATATCATACAAAATCCACTTTTTTGACATTTTGGAGTGTTCACATGACTCTATGGGTCACATTTACACACACAAAGCATGGTAGAAGTGCATTTCCTTCTTTTTTCACATTTTTTACTGCTGTCCTGCTGCAGAAACAAATCTGCAACATAACCAAGTGTACCCCCTACCCAGGACATGGACTGTTTACCCTACTTCCATCAAGCATTTCATCTGCAAGTCCCTGCAAAAGCTTCTATTCTCAAACCCCCAGACTTCTTAATTAACTTAGTAACCTATACATTGCACATTGGAGTGTGAAGATAACAGTTTGATCTAGCTTTGGTGTAGTGGTGCATTTTTTGGTTGACAATAAAGGCTTTAATTATTACGTATTTCACTGAACTCTGTTTTTCTAAGGGGAAAACACTTATTTAGAAAATCATAGTATTGAAATTACATGTTTTTCTCTTTCTAATATGGTAAGCTATAAAGGTAAACCAGCCATAAATAAAAAGCATGTGTAAATATAAATTAAAATAAAAACAAATTCCTAATGTGTATTGCACACACAAAAAACACATTTCTACTCAAATGGTAAAGGACTTATTCCACAGGTGGTCTAAATCAAACACACAGTGAGTGATTTATCCATCAGGAAACTCTGCCTTCATCTACAACCCAAGCATGAAGAGATGGCAACTCAGATTCTTCACCCCAGGAATCCCCAGCAGCAGCTCACTAGCCTCTGTAGACTTAATACCTGTAACGACTTCACATACAGAGACATATTACTGTCAGATTTATCAAGAATGATCAAAAAACATAATTAAAAGTAGTAAAAATACATCAGGTCAATATATAATTTGAACCAATGCTTTTTGTTCCCAGGTAGGTCATGCAGTGATTGCTCTGCACATGCACCTTTTTTAAATAAAATTGTCAGAGCAAGACAAAAACAGTGTAAAATGTATTTATATTATTTCAGCTATGCTCTCAAACTTTTATTCATTTATAATGTAAGCTAAAGTAGTGTTTTCTATTAACGAGAGTTTTCCAGGTAAGTGGTGTTGTAAATATTCAAGCTGCACAGGCCATTTAGCATAAGCATGAGCAACCGCTAGTCGCTTTGCAAATTACATAAATCAAATAAATTGAAGTAAATGCGACATTACCAATGAGACACATCTTGCATCAGCCGAAATGTGGCGACTTCAACAGCCTCCTCTTCAGCTTCAGGGTCAGATTCGGGATCGTAGACGTATGGTTCTACTACGCTACGAACCAGCTGGCTATTGTCATGCAGTCCTGTAGTGGGTCCTCTTCTGTGGAGGATTGCGTTGATTTGCATTCTCAATGTCGCACTACTGCCACCTATAGTATCCTAACCGTCCGGTGGCTCGTATACATGGAGCCAATTAAAAAAAAAAAACAACAACAACAAAAAAGGTATGCGCTTCCGCACGAGGTGTGGTGAGCAGCTTCGCTTGCGACACGCCCAGAAAACAGCGTTTGCTGATGGGGAGTGAGAACCACACATTCACAGGGGCAGAGTGGACAATCTAAAGGGTTTTATGGAATGAAAATTTAGACGTTACTGAGACATTGAAGTCCAATAATCTTTAGAATGAAAAGTATCAGTCTCCTTTAATGAATATTTATATTCCTTCTGTAGTATCATTGTATAGTATTATTATGAATAAAGTTAATCCTTTTATTTATCAGGATGGCGACCCCTCTTTGTTTAGAATTGTAACCAGCTAAGTAAGCATGTGGGAACTCTGTTGATGCCAGAGTGTAATCTATAGTTTTGGGAATATGAGTTTCCTATTGATTCCACGTACACTCCAAGTGACAATCTTCAGTGGTGTCATAGCTTACCTGACTGCTGTGTCAGTGCTGTGCTGTGTACTGATCACTGGTCTTGTGTGTACTGTATGTAGTGTGTGACTGACCTTTGCATCAATTATTTTCTTTTAACAAACCTTTTAACAAACCATTTTTGTTACCACCTGCTAGTACAGCCAGGGAGTTTCATCCCAGTCCCCGTGGAGCTCTCCCTTGACGTACAGTGTGTCAACGCTGATAACAGCCCTGCAGCCTTTCGCCATGAACTTTTTGTGGATGGGGAACAGTCAGTGGCGGCGGTCAAGGATCTTAGAAAACTGGCCTGTTTTCTAAGATGCAAATCTGAGACTCTAAGTCTAACAACCTCTCCTCCAAACCTGCAACTAGCGTACACCTATTACAGATACCATTACCATCACTAAAGGAGGCAGAGGATAAGCTAATTATAAGACACACCGAGCACCAAACAGAGCGAGAGGGAGAGGAAAAGGGGGAAGCCATAGCAGGAAAGTAAGCTGGAGCTACGCTAGCAGAGAAAACACTAGGTAACGAAGATTAGCAGGACGTTTAATGAAAAGAAAGGATGCTTGAGTGTTACAAGCTTGTTTTGCTACTCTTAGCAGTCCCTACCAACTGTAAGGCAATAATATTAACGCCGTACATATGTAGTGGCAGCAATCCTCAGTAACCAGAAGTGGCCCGAGGGAAAGATGAATGCAGAAATTTACACAGACATCCTGGGTGAAAACCTGCTTCAGAGTGCTCTTGACCTCAGTATGAGTACTCAGCACTTGACTCAAAGTATTGAGCAAAGGCTGTGAATACTTGGGTACATCTGATTTTTTAGTTTTTTATTTTTAATAAATTTACAACGATGTAAAAAAATCTCATTGCCATTACAGGGTATTAGGTGTATTAGGTTTGAGGAAATAAATGAATTTAATCAAATTTGATATAAGGCTGTAACAAAAAATGTGGAAAAAGTACAGCTCCATGAATACTTTCCAGATGCACAGTAGATCTTCAAATTATGATTCAAGACACCCCAATGTAACGTTTAACAACTTCTCTAATGAGCAAAGCCTAATTGACACATGGAGACATCTTAACCCAGGTATAATACAGTTCACATGGTTCAGCTCTTATTATAATTTTAAATTAAGAATTGACCATTGGTAAATTGTATGTCACATATTGTCCCATGAGGCTTAAATGTAACATCTACTGCTCCATTAAAACCTAGGTCGAAAGCCTTCTCCAGATCCATAAAACATGTAGACTGGTTGGGCAAACTCCCACAAACCCTCAATCACCCCGGTTGTCCAGTCCAGAGGAACTGTCCCCCTCGTCCACGTGATGTTGCAGAGGCGTGTCACCCAAGACAGCCCCACAACCAGAGTCTTGAGGTACTCAGGACGGATCTCATCCACCCCCTGTGGTGGAAATTTCCCATAAAGAGGCAGATGAGAGGGTTGTCTTTTGTGAGATTTACTATAAAAATAAAAAAATGAAGGAAAGGAAAGGAATAAAAATAATGGGGAAAGCGAATCAAAAACATGGATGTTGATAATGCACATCAACAAACCAAAAACCAGCTGGGGAAATCAGTGCACACACCACGAAGATGCAAAGAGCCCACAATCCTCAAGTTGCTTCTGCCTTTTAACCCCTTTCTCTGGCTCTGGTGGAATGTCTCTCAGCACCAATAGAATTGTTTGTGCCACCTTATCTCATTGTGAAATGAGAATGTTTACATTCTCTCTTCTGCAACACCAAATCTCAAAGACAAGATGCACTCGGTTTTACAGCCTTGGGTCTGGTGGGGAGTCAGATAGGATGGAGCCAGAGTCCGGGTGTATAAGACAAACATATATCATAAACTATTAGTCAGTCAAATGGAACATCAGATGTTTAAACTTGATGTACAACAGGGCACAAGTGATTAGTAGTTTGTGTAAGAATGTAAAGTATATAATCAGATAACGATTACAAAAGAGTAATAGCAAGAGAGGCAGAGACCGAATTCACCTGCTTGTTCCTCTGCAGAGAGAACTGAGAGGTCGGAAAAGGTCAGCTGTGTGCTACCAGCGGACCCTCTGCGAAGCGCTCTGAAAAACCCCAGCCTGTGAAGGCCCTCCTTATAACCACCACCTAGAGTCTTTCCACATGTCCAAATAAGGCTACTTGGAAGGTCCTGGCGCTGGGCCGTGTTATCTGTCCAGCTCCCAGATCCCTCTGGCCCAGCTTCAACCTCTCCGTTCCTTTCCCAGGTCGGCGTGACATTTTGAATAACTCAGATAGGGTCGGCGTGACATTTTGAATAACTCAGATAACTATTGTTAAACAACAGATTCTGTGAACACAGACTCTGTGAACTCAGTTTAAGCAAACACACGAACCCATCTACTCTATGTATTTCTCTCATAAGCAATGATCAATTTTACTACAGTATTGCACCTTACCAGCACATGACGACCGTGTTGGATAAGAAAAAGCACAAAGGCACAATTTTTCCATTACACCCCGCTGCCCTGCCACCGAGGAGCTTACAAACTACCTCGGTGACCTCGGCCTAGGTGATGGGCGAGTCTTCCTCTGAGTCCCCTGCCTTTGCTTTCTCAGCAGAAGTCATGTCCTCCTTCCACCATCCAATAACATCCCCAGTTGAGGTCAACAGCTCCCCACCTCCACTGAAAACAGAGTTGGTAAAGGACTGCTTCCCCCTCCTGAGGCGCCGAACGGTTTGCCAGAATCTCTTTGAGGCCGAGCAATAGTCCTCCTCCATGGCCTCTCTGAACTCCTCCCGGAGGCCTGAGTTCTTGCCTCCGCAACGGCACGGGCTGCAGCACGCTTGGCCTGCCGGTACCCATCAGCTGCCTCAGGAGTCGCACAGGTCAACCAGACCTGGTAGAACTCCTTCTTCAGCTTGATGGCGATGGTTCCGGGATTACCACCACGACAGGCACCGGAGACCCTGCGTCCACAGCTCCGAATGGCCGGACTCTATGTCTCCAACCTCCCTCGGAATCCGGTCGAAGCTCTCCCGGAGGTGTGAGTTAAAGGTCCGTCTGACAAAAGGTTCAGCAAGATGTTCCCAACAGACCCTCACAATACGTTTGGGACTGCCAAGTCATTCCAGCCTCCTTCCCTGCCAGTGGATCCTACTCACCACCAGGTGGTGATCAGTTGACCAAGTGTCCAAAACATATAGCCAGGGTCAGGTGAAACGACTACAAAGTCTATCATCGACCTCCGGCCTAGGGTGTCCTGGAGCCATGTGCACTGATGGACACCCTTATGTTCGAACATGGTGTTTGTTATGGCCAAACTGTGCCTAGCACATAAGTCCAATAACATAACACCAGATCAGGGGTCTGAACCCGAATGGTGAACCATGGTGTTATGGTTCAGATCCCAATCTGAACCATTCGGGTTCCTCCCAATCACACCTCTCCAGGTATCACTGTTGTTACCCACGTGGGCATTGAAAGCTCCCAGAAGAACGATGGAGTCCCCAGTTGGAGCGCTTTCCAACACTCCCTTCAGAGACCCCAAGAAGGCCTAGTACTCCACACTACCATATCACATCCAAGTTAGGGAAAACACAATACTCAATGAAAGGGATAATCTTTCCTAGAGGAGAGCCTATTAAGAAAGAGCTGTTGGGGGACCTCATCTGTATAATCTGTTATTAACAGAATTATTATTAAGGTCCCACATGCTCAGACAAAGGAGGTACTGTGGCCTGCATGTAAAGTCCTCATCCTGATAGTAGTGAGTGAGAACAAAGAGATTTCAAATCTCAGCGCCAAAACCAGGCGCCAGGCTGGGGACCCATACCTGGCTCCCCCGCTGACATCCAACTCCCGCTGACACAAGCGACAAACGGAGGAGAAACTTGGACGTCAGCCATCCTGATTGGACCAAACAATAGGACGGGCGTGACCAAAAACACGGTTATAAAAGTCGCCGTGACCGAAGACTCGTCCCTTCTTCTCTTCGATCTCTCCTTCCCTTGTTCTCTTCGATCTCTCCTTCCCTTCTTCTCTCCGACTTCGTCCCGGACCCTTCTCTCCTCGCACACGAGACCACTGCAGACCTTTCTTCTCTCCGTCCGCCTGGAGCCTCCACCGCAGCCAACAGCTGAACCAACGGAGACGTCGTCACAGAGAACGGGCCTGATCACCCATCTACTTCCAGCCACACGGCAGGAAACCGCCGGCGTAACCACCTCCCTCGCCGCCGCATCAGCTGAACACGACGCGATCACCGCGACGCACACCTGGACCGGACCGAATCGCAACAGCGCAAGCACGCACGCACGCAACGCCGGATCGTCTCATCAGGATTGAGCAGTAAGGCAGAGGCATTCTTAAGTCTGAGCAGAATAGAACTCTTAGGGTATCAGTAATTGTTTTATTGTTGTGTTGTTTCTTTTCCTGCACACACGATCTGACCACTGTGTATTTCCGCGATCACGTGACTGTAACGCTGTTACCGATCTACGTGAATCTAAGAGGTGCACATTGAAGCGTTGTAACCTGTGATTTCGCTAGCTTAAGTGCTTTATTGTGTTACTGTTGCGGTGCTCTGTTTCTGCTGCGACCACGTTTCAACCACCGCACGCTTCCGCGATCACGTGACTATATCGCAGAATATAGCCCCACGTGTTTGTGTGACCACAAGCCTTATCCACGCTAGTCCCACTTCACACTCCTTTACACGCTCCTTTCCCTGTGAGCGCCAGACACGCGCGCTCCATTCAAAGGGCTCACCGGCACACGCGCGCAGCTGTGCCACCTCACCACGCCCCTAAAGGGGGGCGCTCTCCTCCTCCTCCTCCTCCTCTTCTCTCTCTCTCTCTCTCTCTCTCTCTCTCACACACACACACACACACACACCCCTCTTATCTCAGGTAACGCGCATACACATACAGAACACCAGACAAACACACCATAAGATTAAGTTGTGATTTGCTGAGTTATTCAAGATAGTGTTGACACTAGAGTTAATATTAACTGTTTAATAAAGCGTTCATAATTTAATTGGTCGTTGTCTGTGATTATTTGTATATGGCTTTGCAGCACTAGTGAATTGAGTCGGCTATGGTACGGAGTTCATCCTTCAACTAACTTAAATACAAATGAGACTGTATTGGCTATTCCAAATCGGTTATTGGTCCCTGGAAACAGGGTGGTGCCCCGTAAACTAAGTAATTATTAATTCAATTAATAATTATTAAATCAATAATAGTAAGTGTTTCACTTGCCAAACTATAGACATTTGTTGTATAGTTATATATATTTAAGCTAATAACCAAGATTTGTGAATCTAAATTATAAACATAATTGGTATCTCCAATCAGGAGCTATAAATCCAATTATTATAATTTGTGCTCCTCGCATATCCCCAACAGAGCTATGTTACATTTGAGGTGGACACAGGCTGTGGTTACTAAAATGTCAAAAACAGCCTTTTACAGGGCTCCAGCTCCCATTCTAGAGGTGTAATTACATGGGTTAATGCATGGAGCGATTGCTTCCTTTTCACAGCTTGTCATCAACAAAATGCAGTTTTTTTTCTCCACCGTCACTTTCTACAAGCTCATTAATGTGTTTATCGATGTGTGTTTAACATAATTACTTCCTTGATTGTGCAAAAACGGGCAAAGAAAATCCGAAATGAGGCAAGACAGGAAATAGCCTCTACGGAAGACGACGGGTGCTTGACTGCTACTGTCAGGCGATTCTCTGTTGTGCCTCTTCGCGCCAGTGACGTTGGCGCTGCTCCAGTAAGTTAGCTTATTTCCTAACTCCCAAGATTGAGGAGAATTATATAAGTCGTCTTAGGACATTTTCAAAACTGGACTTTCAGTCAAAACAAAAGCTCATAACTGATGGAAGACCAACGTCGGAGTTTAAAGGCTTGCTTCAAACTACAGGATAGAAGACAACTCGCTCCTTTCAAACGGACTGGTACACCCAAAAAGACTGGCTGTGCTGCCACAAACCGACAATACTGTTTTCAACCTGTGATAACGTCTGGACTATACGGGATATTGTGAAAAACATAAGCGTCCACAATGAAAAGGTAAAGGAAAACAACAGAATTACAGAGCTTTTTGTGGAGAAGGACAGGCGCATGGACTTCATTTACAAATAAAACTACAGTAAGACCTCAGTTTTCTAAAAAATAACTGATGACACCAACTTAGATCTTTTAAATTTTAAGTAAAGTCTAAATCTGGTGTTGATTTGCAGTCCTGTGTTAACTAAAAGTAGTGATGTGACGTTCCGTATCGAGGCTACAAAGCGTGTGCCGAGTAGAGGAGGTGTGTGTTTCTACGATGCGCGTACAGAGGCTTACTTCATTTAGTGGTGGGGCTGAAATGATGACGCGCAAAGCCTCGGGGCCCAGCTGTACCTCGTAGCTGATTCAGATTTCAGATTTTGCCGCGGGCTCCATCACTGGGAGAAACAGAAAGATGTCTAACCCCATTTATGTAAGCTAGATGTGGCAAAAGCCTGTGAGCGGCTGTATTCCAAAAACAGAAGAAATTGTGTCAACTTGCCACAGTGAAGAAAATGATGTTTTAAATAAAAAAACAATGATATGTCTCCTAAACCACAATCCATACCTCAAAGTTACGAAAGAAAAATCATTGTCCATCCCCATTGTAAATAATCATCATTTTTAAATAATAATTTCCCATAATGCCTGTGTGTGTGTGTGTGTGTGTGTGTGTGTGTGTGTGTGTGTGTGTGTGTGTGTGTGTGTGTGTATGTATATTTGTATATACTGTTGTATTTTTTAAAAGTCAAAGTTCTGTTTTAGGTAAGTAAAGCGAGTTAAAGCTAGTATCAATGTTCGGTTCTCTCTGTTCCTGTTATAATTAAAGTAATTGTGTTTGCCCATAGTGAACATAAAGATACTCATATAAGTTCTTTTATTGCAAGTCTGACTCAGTGCCTCACCAGCCATGAACCTCACCGCACGCCACTGGTACCTCCAAGCGATTGAAGTGTCCAAAATAATTTCCCTCTGGGATTAATAAAGTTTTTTGAATCTTGAATCTTAAATTTTGAAGAGGCCACAAGAAAAACAGCAACCACTAAATACCTACAAAGGGTAAGGCAAGTCCTGAGAAGTCAGCTGAATGGAAGGCACAAGGACCGTGCAATCAACACCTGCGTCCACCCAGTACCCTGATGACTGGCATGATAAGATGGCCAAAAGAGTAGTTGGAAGCCACTGACAGCGGAAGAAAGGAGGCCAAGGATGAGTGTCAAAGACACTATCCAAGATGAAAATACTAGGCTCCATGAATACATTAGAAAGATGGCCCCAACAGATGAAGTGCCTTGTGAATGCCTCAGGCAGCAGAAACCAGAGGAGGGGAAGGAAGAGGAGGAACCCTCATTGAAGCAGCAGCGGTCCCAGCAAATTTGGCACCCTGGGCGAGATCATGATTTTAAGCCCACAAACTTTGAGGGGCCTACACAGACCAGCTTTATTAATAACAACATAGTATATAACTATACTATACTAACATAATTTATCTACAGTATGAAAGAATTGCAAATAAGACTAACTCACGGATTATTTCTGCCACCCTGGTCAAATTACACCCCTCCTCCTATTTACTGCATGGTTCTGTCCTTCCACCTGGATCCTATAGATGCTGCTGAGCAGTGTTGCCAGACATATATTATAATATTATATATAACATATTTATAAGATAGTTTGGGGGTCAGTACGATCTACGATATTGTAGAGCCAATATACAATAGTTTTGACACTGCTGCAGTCATGTTTTGATTGACACGCATATCAACCGAAACTGTATCCACGTGTAGTTGATTGGCTCCTACCCTCTGTCAATCACATCAGAAGCGAACAAGAGTGAAAATAAACAAACGTGAGTTCAGAACCAAAGTAAACAAGTAAAAGAAAAGACTTCAGCGGTGCAGGGCGCAAACGAAGCAGCTAAATCGACCTGTCTGTGAGTTGGATGGATTCAACCTGTTGAATGAGGTCGAATTCTTTTGCTGCTGCGGTGTTCAAGTGGTTTCAGACTATACAGTGTTAAAAAACATGTCAGAAGCTTTTTTAAAAGAAATGTTTGTTTATTCACGCAGTATAATGTTAGCGCTACTTTCATAGCCGACACTTAATGTGCCCTTCATCGCTGATGAAAGGCATTACAGTCTAATTCAATAGTGTACGTTTTATACTATTGAAAATTAATGTAATTTGACTAAATATGTTATCATCAGAACAAATAAAACCTATTCAGATAGCTAGATTCGAAATCACGACCTTGGTATTACCAGCCCTGCATTCTAAATCACTGCACCAACCAGCTAATGCAGGAGAAAGTGGTCAGTACTGTTAATAAACAGTGGATAACAGCAGCACCCCCTGCATTTCGATGGCTTGGAGCAGTGCAAATCCTACCAGTGGCTAGACAAGGTTGGACTAAAAGACAGCACAGAGGCATTGATCCTAGCAGCACAGGAGCAGACTCTGAATAGCAGATCAATAGAGGCTGGGATCTGCCATACCGGGCAGGCTGTGCAAAGATGCCCCTAAAACAATCCAGCACATAAAAGCAGGATGCAAGATGTTAGCAGGCAGAGCATACATTCAATTCAATTTCAATTCAATTTTATTTATATAGCGCCAAATCACAACAAAGTTATTTCAAGGCACTTTACAAAGTAAGGTTTAAAACCTCACACAACTAAACCCAACAAATCCCACATACAGCAAGCATTTAATTTGACAGCAACAGTGGAGAGGAAAAACTCCCTCTCTAACGAGGAAGAAACCTCCAGCAGAACCAGACTGGATGTGGGCGGCCATCTGCCTCGACCGGTTGGGGTGAGAGGATAGAGAGATAGAAAAGCACAGCAACAGCAACAAGCAACAACAAGCAACAACAGAGCACAGGCAGGATGGTAGGACCAGGGACTGGATGCAGGCAGGATGGTTGGATCCGCAGCTGCCCATCACAGACACCAAACTTTGAGTCCAATGATACCTGTGGGTGAGGACAGAGAGGGAGAAAGAGTGGGGGTGGGGGGGGAGAGAGGAGAGAAGCACAACTACTGGACAGAAAGAGACAAGGTTAGTTAAACATGGGACAATGATGGGAGGTTATGGGACAGAGGAGGTAGAAGGAAACAGAGGAGCTCAGTGTATAAATTAAGTCCCCCAGCAGTCTATGTCTATTGCAGCTTAACTAAGAGATGGTTCCTGTGACTAACAATAATTGCCAGTGACCTGAACCATCTCTAACTATAAGCTTTATCAAAAAGGAAGGTTTTAAGCCTAATCTTAAAGGTGGAGAGTGTGTCAGCTTCTCGAACCTGAAGAGGGAGCTGGTTCCAGAGGAGAGGAGCTTGGTAGCTAAAAGCTCTGCCCCCTGTTCTACATTTAAACACTCTAGGAACCGTAAGTAGCCCAGCGCTCTGAGAACGAAGTGTTCTGCTGGGAGCATAAGGAACTATAAGGTCTTTAAGATAAGAAGGAGCTTTATCATTGAGTACTTTGTATGTGAGTAGGAGAATTTTAAATTCTATCCTACATTTTACAGGCAGCCAGTGCAGAGAAGCTAATGTAGGAGAAATGTGATCTCTCTTTCTAAGTCAGAACTCTGGCTGCAGCATTTTGAATGAGCTGTAGGCTTTTTAAGGAGCTGTTAGGACATCCTATGAGTAAGGAGTTACAGTAGTCCAGCCTAGAGGTAACAAATGCATGGATCAGTTTCTCTGCATCGCTCTGAGAGAGGATGCTTCTGATTTTAACTATATTTCTAAGGTGGAAGTAGGCGGTTCTGGAGATTTGTTTAATGTATGATGTAAAAGAGAGATCCTGGTCAAACATGACACCAAGGTTCCTCACAGTAGAATCTGAAGCTAATGTTATGCCATCCAGGGTGGCTATCTGACTTAATAGTGTCTCTCTCAGATTTTTAGGCCCAACAATAAGAATCTCGGTTTTATCTGAGTTTAGTTGAAGGAAGTTTTGGGACATCCAGGATTTGATGTCTTTTAAACAACCCTGAATTTTGACTAGTTGATCTGTTTCATTTGGTTCCAAGGACATGTATAGCTGAGTATCATCTGCGTAAAAATGAAAATTAATAGAATGCTTTCTAATAATCTTACCTAGAGGAGACATGTATGTACCCTGTGGAACTCCATAGCTAATCCTTGTGCGTGTGGAGAATTTATCATTAACATGAACAAACTGGAATCTGTTCAACAAATAGGATTTAAACCATCCCAATGCTGTTCCATTAATCCCGATTCTATGTTCTAGTGTCTGTAATAGAATGTGATGATCAATTGTATCAAATGCAGCACTAAGATCTAACAGGACAAGGACAGAAACTAGACCATTGTCCGAAGCTAATAGAAGATCATTAGTGACTCTAACCAGAGCTGTTTCTGTGCTATGATGTTTTCTAAATCCTGACTGAAAATCTTCATACAGGTTATTCCCACTAAGGTGGTCAGATAATTGTTTAGCCACGATTTTTTCCAGAATCTTGGAAATAAAGGGTAAATTTGAAATGGGCCTATAGTTGGCTAGTTGTCCAGGGTCAAGGGTTGGTTTTTTCAATAGAGGTTTGACCACAGCCACCTTAAAAGCCTGTGGTACATAGCCTAGTTGTAAAGATTGGTTGATTTGATTTAATATGGATGAGCTGATTAAAGGTAGAACTTCTTTGAGTAATCTGGTTGGGATTGGATCTAAAAGACAAGTGGACGACTTGGAAGAGTTAATTATTGAGGTTAACTCCATATGAGTTATGGGGGAGAAGCTGTCTAGGTAAGACAGAGGATTTAATAAATTTAAAGTTGATGGATCTAGACAGTGCTTTCTGTCATTTGGAAGAAGTCGCTGCTGAATGTTTTTTCTAATGATGATAATTTTATTAGTAAAGTAGTTCATAAAGTCATTGCTGCTGAGATTTAAGGGGATAGTAGACTCAATACAGCTATGACTCTTTGTCAGCCTGGCTACAGTGCTGAAAAGAAACCTGGGGTTGTTTTTGTTTTCCTCAATTAGGGAGGAATAATATGTTTTTCTAGCAGCACAAAGTGCTTTTTTATATTTCATTAGACTGTCCTTCCATGCAATGCAGTTTACATTTATTTTTTTGGAACGCCACTGTCTTTCTAGTTGTTTAGTCCTTTGCTTTAGACTGCGGATGTCTGAGTTATACCACGGAGCTAACCTCCTCTGATTCACTGTCTTCTTCTTCAGAGGAGCCACTGTGTCTAACATTGTACGTAGAGAAGCTGCAGCATCATCTACAAGACAGTCAACCTGTTCATAAGGATTAAGGTGACTGTTCTCTGTGTATCTGCAAGACATTGAGGCAAAAGATGATGGAATCATCTGCTTGAATCTGGCAACAGCATTGTCAGATAAACATCTGCTATAGTAACATTTCTTTCCAGCTGTTATAGGGTATGTTGTGCTAAATTCAAAAGTTAATAAGAAATGGTCAGATAACAGAGGGTTTTGGGGAAGAACTATTAAATTATCAATTTCAACTCCATATGTCAGGACAAGATCTAGGGTGTGGTTAAAACGATGAGTGGGTTCATTTACCTGCTGTGTAAAACCAATAGTGTCTATTAAGGAGTTAAAAGCAGTGCTGAGACAGTTGCTGTCAACATCTACATGAATGTTAAAGTCTCCCACTACAATGACTTTATCTGTGCTAAGAACTAAGTCAGATAAGAATTCAGAGAATTCAGTTAAGAACTCTGAATATGGAGCAGGAGGACGGTAAACAATACAAAACACAACTGGTTTCTGAGTTTTAGAGTCTGGGTGAGAAAGGCTCAGAGTGAGGCTCTCAAATGAGTTATAACTATGTTTAGGTTTAGGAGTAATTAATAAATCTGATTTATAAACTGCTGCTACTCCTCCACCTCTACCTGTACTTCTTGGAACATGATAGTTGATGTGACTCATTGGAGTCGACTCATTTAAAGTAACATATTCATCCTGCTGCAGCCAGGTTTCAGTGAGAAAGAACAGATCTATGTGATGGTCACTTATCAAGTCATTTATTAAAAAGGATTTAGACGAGAGAGATCTGATATTTAATAAACCACACTTTATTAGCTTACTATTACTTTGTTCCGTAAGAGGAACTGTTTTGATGTTTATTAAATTCTGGTAAGTCACTCCTCTTTGATTTGTTTGTGACTTGTATAGTTTAGGTGGTCGAGAAGCAGACACAGTCTCTATGCGATAACTAAGACTAAGAGTGGGTCGCGGCTGTAGAGAACAGGCGTGTAAGACTGCGACTCTGCGTCCTGGGCTCCTGGGCTCCACATGGAGGAACATGAAAAGCCATAACTAAGTGGCCGGTATAGTGTACAGGAACATCTGTGCTGGGTGCATTCTAGAAGTGATAGGAACACTAGGGGCTGTAACTCCTAAGCTTTGAGAGTGGCTCCAGCAGATCCCAGGAACAACATCTGAGATCTCTGTCTAGAAGAGTGCAGTCCTTAGACATGCCTTAAGAACTGAGTCATATAAAAGAGACTCAGAATAAACTAAAAAGAAATTCCTATGTGCAATATTTGTGCAATAAACCCTCACATTACTCCATAATCACCCTACCCACCTGTATATTGTTGTACTGTGCCAACACAACTTGACTTTTAATTCTTTCTGCTGTATTTTTATTTTTCTTCTCTATTTTACTTTGTGCTGTTGTGACGCAATTTCCCCACTGTGGAACTATTAAAGATTTTCTTATTATTAATATTCGTAAACCACTGAATGTACTGTATATAACTCTTGATCATCATCTGGAAATTACACAATTATTCAAAAAGAACAGACAAGCAAACAGGTGTTTATATTTACTAATAATTTATTCTTAAGAAAACAAAATAACCATTTTACAGTGATTAACCCTTGAGATAACATGATGCACTGTCATGATGTGCGATATCTTTGCTTCTTTTTACTTCCATTTAGTGAGACTTCTGTCGTTTCCAGAACCTCTTGACTTCGCTGTGTCCCTGCGGTGTAACCACCATCACCCTGTGAGTTACATCCTGCCACACCAGGCAGCTCAGACTCTGCACCAAAAAACAAAAAAAGGGTTAAACGCCAGTGCTACTAAAGTAAGAAAGGCACCGATGGAAAATCTCTGAGGTATAGAGGGCCAGGGAGGTAGAAAACAACCTTTAAATGCATTTTTAATATACTAAACTCATTAGGACAAAGTGTGCGGTTTATATTTCATATCTTTATTATTCAACAAGTACACCATCAGTTTCAATTATTTTTATTTCACCACTAAAGATTAGTAAAAAGTCTGCATCAAAAGTACTGGTGTTTTATTATGTAAACAGAATTTGATAAGATTTGCCTTTGATATGAGTCTGTCAAACTAAAAACACCATGCATATTTTTTATGTAGATTGTGTATGTGATGTGTTTAAAATAGGAATTTTTATAACATTGACTAGAATTTGTTTTTGGTTGATACCATCTAGTAGAGAAGACGTTTACGTCGATGTTCCCAGGCTCAGAGTGTGATAGTTTTTAATTATGTCACATGGTTGTTGTAGAAAATCTATAATAATCTTCCAGTTGCTCATTCTGAGTATAATTGAAAGGACATATATGGGGCTGGTGGATTCTGGGATGGCCACATGAGTCACCGGTTCGAATTCCCGTGCAGAGTAAGTGGGCATCCAGTGTGCGCCCTTGGGCAAGGCCCTACAAGCTATTGCCTACCTCATATGACGATGAAAGACAATGAACCACATGGCTAGTGGAACAAGAAAGAAATGGCTGTGATGCGAGAACAAGACTCTGACTAAGGTTACTTGAGTAGTAGCATTCCAACAGAGAGGTTACATGCGAAGAATGTGCGGTGAATGGGAATGGAGAAACCCACATTCAAGGCTGACGGCGAAGCAACAAGTAGCTCAGTGTTCCAACAACCACAAACGGCAACTGCTATCACAAATTGAGATTGACAACACAAATGCTACGGCAAGGGGGAGCCAGGACGCCAGGTCAGAGGGGAGATTTCATCATCTCCCCAACTGGAAATTGGCTACGAAGCCCCAATGAGACATGCTGAGCGAGGCAGCGACTGACCATAAGATCATGGCGAGATTGAGCAGGCAACTCCAAAGACAACTACAACGGCTAAGTAAAGTACCATCAGAAAGTCACATGGAAGATGTGAAAGCAGCATTGAGAGCGATCCCTACCACAACAATCACAGAAACCACTGATCCTAGAGGCGCTTGGCTATAAGAGCAACCATGAGAAACAATACCCACCATGGAAATGAAGGTTGGAAGCAAAAATCAAGGCAGCTTGGAGGGAAGTGAGCCAAATGACAGAGGCCCAGAGAGGTGCAATGAAAAGGCAGATGCCCATACTTGAAGCACTCGAAACTGCCAAGCAAAGGCTACAAGCCTTGGCCAGCTGCCTAAAGTGATACACCAGAGATAACGAAGCCAGACGAATAAACCGGCTGTTCGAAACACAACTTGAGAAAGTGTACTCTCAATGGCAGGGTAATAACAGCAGAGCAGACCCACCAAGGCTGGAAACTGAACAGTACTGGAACGATATATGGGAGAGGGAGGCATCACACAACAGACCGCAGCAACATCCCTGAACAAAATCCAGTGACTATCACAGTGGCAGACATCCAACAGAGAGTCTCAGGTATGAAAAACTGGACAGCACCCGGCCCTGACATGATCCATGCCTACTGGCTAAAGAAGCTCCATGCAATCCACGAGCGCCTGGCAGCACAAATGAACCAGCTGCTAAGGGATGGAACTCACCCTGAATGGCTAACCGAAGGGTGAACGATCCTGATAATGAAGGATTGCTCAGGGTAAAGTCCCATCCAACTACCGGCCAATAACCTGCCTCTCCACAACTAATGTCAGGCATCACCACAGCTAAGATAAGTGGGCACATGGGTCAATACATGAGCGACGCACAGAAGGGCATTGGTAAGGATACCAGATGAGCCAAACACCAACTCCTGATTGACAGAACAGTCGCCCAAGACTGTAGAGTGCCGACACACCAACCTGTGCACAGCCTGGATCAACTAAAAGAAAGCCTATGACTCAATGCCACACACATGGATCACTGAATGCTTGGAGCTGTACAACATCAATAGAACTCTAAGGGCCTTCATTGCAAACTCGATGAGGTTGTGGAGAACCACCCCTGAAGCCAATGGGAAGCCACTTGCCCAAGTATCCATCAAATGTGGCATATACCAAGGAGATGCACTGTCCCCACTGCTGTTCTGCATAGGTCTGAACCCCCTCAGCCAAATAGTAAACAAGACTGGCTATGGACACCGACCACGGAACGGGGCCACCATAAGTCACCTCCTCTACATGGATGACATCAAGCTGTATGCCAAGAGTGAGCGAGACATCGACTTGCTGATCCACACCAACGGGATCTACAGCTCGGACATTGGGATGTCATTCGGACTCAAGAAATATGGGAGGATGTTGACAAAGAGAGGCAAGATAATCCACACAGAAGGGGTCTCACTCCCAGAAGGAACAATAGCAGACATTGAGGACAATTACAAGTACCTTGGAATACCACAGGCAAACGGCAACCTTGAACAGGCAACAAGGAAAGCAGCAACAGCCTAATACCTCCAACAAGTAAGGCAAGTCCTAAGAAGCCAGCTCAATGGCAAGAACAAATCCCGGGCAATAAACAGCTACACCATGCCAGTGATCAGATTCCCTGCGGGAATAATACGGTGGCCAAAGGACAAGATACAGACCACAGATGTTAAGGAACGAAAGCTCCTCACCATGCATTGAGGGCTCCATCCCAAATCCAGCAACCTAAGACTGTACGCTAGCCGCAAGGATGGAGGCCGAGGACTAGTGAGCGTGAGAGCCACTATCCAAAATGAAACAGATGACGTGCTGAGTGAATGTCTCAGGCAGTGAAGAACAGAGGATGAGATGCTGGAAGAGGGACCATCATGGGAGGACAAGCCCTTGCACGGGATGTACCACAGGAACATAACTGAAGTGGCTGATCTCAACAAATCCTACCAATGGCTTGAAAGGGCCGGGCTGAAGGACAGCACAGAGGCACTCATCCTGGCTGCACAGGAACAGGCCCTGAGTACCAGAGCCATAGAGGCCCAGATCTACCACACCAGACAAGACCCAAGGTGTAGACTGTGCAAAGAGGCCCTTGAGACAGTCCAACACATAACTGCAGGGTGTAAGATGCTGACAGGGAAAGCATACATGGAACGCCATAACCAAGTGGCTGGCATAGTATACAGGAACATCTGCACGGAGTATTGACTGGAGACCCCAAGGTCAAAGTGGGAAACACCCCCCAAGGTGGTAGAAAGCGAGCCAAGATCCTGTGGGATTTCCACAATTTTCAACTTTTCCATTAGTGTGTATTGCGTGAGCTAGAGTGCGTGATGTCACAGCTAGAGTGTGACGAAACGTTTTTTTAAGACAGAACTTCTTTCTTTAACTCATCACCAAAGCCACAGTTTTTTAGCTATTTATATCTTTTTTTCACTCGTTCGTAGTCATACTCATCTCCTTTTTAATGATATGTCTGGTTAAGCCCTCAGACCTATACTTTAGTCTGTAGCTGCTTCAAAGTGTAACATTTTAAAATTGCTAACAATTTTTGGTTTTCGAATAAAAAAACTCATACCAGTTGCTCATTAAACCATTGGCATTCATAAAGTGAAGTTATTTCTTTGACAGCTATTATGGTTTAATTGTAACAAGCATGTTTAGCAGGGGTGCAACTCTGCTTTCTCAGAGCAGAATGATCCTGATTTTCCCGCCTTTCATCTCCATGACAACGGCGCAGCTGCAGCTTTGACTGACAGGTCAAACTCCTGATGCCCATTGTAGCAGCTCTATGCATATTACTGCTTAGTTCATTACACGATTTGATTGTTTAGTAATTAATCACACTTCCTCTAAATCCTTTCAAAATAAAAGCAACAAACCAAATATTTAGGTTTAACAGCATTATTTTTGCTTTTGAAGGGGTAATTGTGAATAGGTACAGTCGTAGCACTTCAATGTGTCAGCCTTTACGGCAATCTGTTTGCATTTTCAGCGCGGTATCACCGAGTTTTTAGCGCGTTGGAGCTGTGTTGCGTCTATTTGGCCTATAGGTGGCAATCAGCCCCCACACTGGCCTCTATGAGGCTGTTTTACACTTATGTTATATAGGCCCATGTAGAGCATGCACGTCTCAACGCCTCTCTGGTGTAATGGTTTGTTTATTGTTAACAGCCTTGACGTGTCAATTTTTTTACCCCGGGTTCGAATCCCGGTGGAAGCAGGAGTTGTAATTACTGAACATTTTTATATTTTCGCATACAAGAAAATAACAAATGTTTAATAGGGCTGGCTGCCTGTATTATTTAGCAGAGCTACAGCGATGTTCCCAAGGGGTTCACCAGCCGCTTTCAGCAGTGAGTCATAGACGGACGTTGTTCTGCCCGCCTTCAAGTAGACACGGATCTCTTCACAGTTTTTTCAAACGTAGATTGTGTTAATTTCGTTATTTATATACAACAACATGCAAATGCTAAAAATTACAGAAAAGATGACTGTACACCCATCAAGTTTGGGTGAACAGAAAACGCTTGAAAGCGTTTCCGTTTTATATTCCGTTTATTTCGTTATTACTCCTTTCACCTGTACCACATAAAGTCATTGCAGAGCTACAGCCGTGTCCTACAAAGTTAACCAGCTGTTTATTTCGTTATTCCCTCTTTCATGTCCGTCTGGTGAATGAAAGTGGGCGGGGCCATCCACGTCCCAGAGCGGGAGACTGGGGGAAGGGGAAACACACATCAACACGCAGGACAAAGATCTGCGTTTCTCTGCCTGCTACAGCCTCGGCTGCGTTGGGTTGTTGAGTGTCCCTTTCACCTGTACCGTATATGAAAAGTGTTCTTACGAAGATGATCAGTCGCTTTCAGAATCAGAATCGTTTTTATTCCCCAAGTTTGAACAGGGCAAACATTATTTTTATTTGTTTAAAAAAAATCCCATACGGTTTGCACTGTAACGTCACCAAAAATTACAAAAATCGACAATACAGTTTTAATAAATGTGCAATAAAAATATAAACAGAAAACGCTTGAAAGCGTTTCCTTTTTATATTCCGTTTATTTCGTTATTTTCCGTTTCACCTGTACCACATAAAGTCATTGCAGAGCTACAGCCATGTTCCCAAGACGTTCACAAACGCATGGACGTTGTTCTGCCCGCTTTCATGTAGACACAAAACTCATCAAAGTAAAATAGAGCACAGTGCAGCATTTGCAATTACAACAGGCTGAAAGAAGAGGCTGTAGCAGAGGAACACAGGTCTTTGTCCTGTATGTTGATGCGTCCAGCCCCACAGTCAGCGCTTACCTTTGCTACGGGACAGATAGCCCCGCCCACTTTTATTTTTCAGACAGATATGAAAGTGGGAATAACATAATGAACGGGATGTAAAGTAAAACGCTTTGAAGAGTTTTGTCTACATCAAAGCGGACAAATCACATGTGAACGTTTTAATTTTTTTTGTAAATAAAAATAATGTTTGCCCTGTTCAAACCTGGGGAATAAAAACGATTCTGATTCTGAAAGCGGCTGATCAACTTCATAGGAACACATTTCATATGGTACAGGTGAAAGGGACACTAACAACCCAACGCAGCCGAGGCTGTAGCAGGCAGAGAAACAATTAATTTATTTTTATTATATGATATTCTCTACAAGTTAGCAGTGGTAGTCTGCCAGACTTGTGTGAAATACCATAAGAAGAGTGTTTTAAAAAAGTCAAGTGAAAGGTTTTGGCGTCTCACAGCCTACGTAGGTGCAGCTGATCACGCTGCCCGATCTCCCATGGAGCTTTTTCTTTGTTTCGGAGCTAAAGTATTTTACACCTATTGACCGAGTGGAGACAATATGTTAATGTCTTTGTGTCAATACGTAGTAGGGGATGGGGTTTGAAGTTTGCTTTGTAACTGAATCAACATCAGACGCCGTAACTCGTGCGAAGCGAGTTCCAAATCCACTGTATTGCCTGTGTAATAAAACATTGTTTTTCTGCAGATATTGTGGTAAATGTCATTACAGTAAAGTATAATAATGCAGCTTCCGTTTAAAGGGCACATTGCCTATGTCTTAGTGTTTTACCTGTTTAATTGCACCAAATCGTTGAAACCAAATGAGGAAACGGAAAGCGGCTTTAAATCTTTTTAGCTTGTTTTTTCGTTTTTAACACGCTGCTTTGAATAAATGCCGTTTGTTTCTTTTTAATCGAGAAACGGAAAACGGTCTGTGTATGTTCCAACTGTTTGATTTGTCCCCCAGAATAAAATCTTTTTTTCCACAAAACGAGAAAACGGGAAACGGCTTTAAATCTAATTCCAGGTCTAGTTTTGAAAACACTGTTTTCAGCTCGTTTATTTGGTTTTAACACGGTGCTGTGATTAAATTCTGTTTTTCGCTTATATCAAGAGAAATAAGGAAGCGGATGTTCTTTGTATTTTATTTTCTGGACAATTTACCTAGAAAACGGCTTGATTTATTCTAGAGGGGGAAATCAAACGTAGAACGTACACAGACCCGACACAGTACTTACACACGAGGACATACTGTATAAAGGCAGCAGCGAGATCAGCATTTGACAACAAACACTAGCGCGTATAGACAACTTGATCCAAGTCATCTGCCTATGAATAAGCGGCTCCTCAGCACCATCGTTGGAACGTCACGTCACTGTCTGCTTCAGACAGTGACGCCACTTCCCCGATTCTCTCGTTGCCTGCATTATCACATGCATACATTTCTGGTTAAGCTCTACCTGGACACATCATCTGTCATTCGGGCTTTTCATTCAGAGTCAGAGCAAACTATAGGTCATTGCGGTCGGAGTAAATTTTAAGAGTTTGGTTAAACTTAAACGCTGCTATAACGAGAGAACGACTTAGTTTTTCGTTCTCTGCTTTTTTCTCAAAACGAAAAATCAGATTTAAATAAAACTCCGTGCCTTGTGTCGAAAAAACAACACTTGAATTCCGTTTGTCGCTCATATAAAGAGAGGACGAAACGAAACGAATCCAGTTTGTTTTGTATTTTTTCCTCATGATCAACAAACCAGAAGAAGAGTACAAATATGCATATAAAATACATTTATAACACAGATTGATGAATAAATATAGATTCCTATTTTATGTTATTATACTTATATTATTCTATTGGATTGACTGGAGGAGGGACTGTGTCTCTCGGCTGGCCTGAAAACTGTGTAAAAACATCAGCAGCTTCGGCAATTGACAACAAACACTAGCCCACACTAGCGAGCAAAGACGCATAATAATCTATAATATTTATAATAATAAATTTATAAAAAAAATTTAAATACAATATAAATGAACTACTCTACATTTAATGATACAATACCATGACATCGTTTTTTGTGCCTAGTGTGCAGACACAGATAGAATTGTGAACAGTCGGACCTCACATCTTTGCGCCACCTGGTGGTTAAGACGAGACAAGCACCCTGATTTTTTTCAGCTTGCTGCAGGATTAAAAATCCTTAGTCAGGGACGCACCCGTGGTGCGCTGGCGACGCGCACGTACTGCGGTAAAAAAGGTGGTCGCTTTGAAGTGCTACGACTGTAACAAGACTATTTTACAGTTTAGCTATTAAGCACACAGCTCCTCTAAATCCTTTCAAAATAAAAGCCCAAATTCAGATCAGTTCAGATTCAGATCTTTAGCTAAAAATAACAATACTTCTGCTATCAACTAGTTTATTATGACTATTTAATAGGACTACTTTACTGTTTAGCAATTACCTGCACAGGCTTCCTTAAGATCCTTTCAATATACCAGCACCAATCCAGATCTTTAGCTAAAAACAGCAGTATTTCTGCTTTCAACTGATTTATTAAGAGTAGTTAATTAGACTATTTTACAATCTAACAATCACTTACACATGCTTCTTACATACTCTTTTAAAATAAAAGCACAAAATAAATGTATCAGCTTTTGTAGTCATTTTTATGCTTCTGAATTGGTAATGACTGCTAATAAATAACACTGTTTTATCGTTTATCAATTATCCACACACCTTTTCCAAATACTTTCAAAACACAAGTTGGACTTTGTATTTCTGCTTTCAACTGGTTTATTATGACTAGTAGCAGTTCTTTGAATTTTTAGCAAATCTATTTCAACTTTCCTCAATTTGAAATTCAACTGCTTCAGGTTCTTCTGCAAACATTCAGATCTGTTTAAACAACTCATTCTCTTCAAATACATTTATCTGTGCTTTACATGTTTCAGTTATTTTAAAATGTCTTAAGTGTTTCATCTACTTTCAGCTCTTCTTAGCAATACATCCAAAATGGCAGCATTCACTGTGCTTTATCTAGATACTATTATTATTATTATTATAAGTATTATTATTATTATTATTATTATTATACATAATCAAGACTGTTGATTGCTAAAAAGAAACTTGTGTGGTCCTTAAAATGCCAACGTAAATGGTGCCTCGTGTGAGGGGTATCTTATAATTACTAAAAAAGTGCTCCTTGTGCTCCATGTAGAATTTTTGTAGTCTGAATTTGACTAGAATACTTGTGGTTTACAAATCTTGAAAAATAAGTACAGCTGCTAAATTAATTGAAAAATTGAATTGAAAAAATGGAGTATTTAGTGTTAAGCATTCATAAAGAAAATGACTTATTTAAAAACCTTCTATAAAAGGTTATAACTGAATAATTACTGAAACAGTTAAAAAATGCAGTCCAACCTGAGCTTGGTCTCGAAGCACCTCAAAGTCTGCCTGGGAAAGGAACTGGTTATACAGTACTCCTGAATGAGAGACAAACAACATCAACGTGAAACAGGTGAAGATATAACCTCTATTACAGTTCAAACACCGCGTGACGCCAACAACCATCATTCAGACAAGGAGTGTTAATACGGTGGCTTGTAGGTACAGATTGGACTTTGACCCTTAGAAAATTTAGATTCATCCCAATAAAATTCTTTAAAATAAAAAGCTTTTATTTTTTATGTAAGCAAAAACAATGTTATTTTTCTTTATCTTTATGGTGGACCATGAAATTTACCTGTGGGTCATCATAGATATACAGGTGGTGGTCATATAATTAGAATATCATCAAAGACACTGAATTTAGGGTTTTCATTAATTGTCAGTTACAATTATAACAAAACGAAATATACCATTCAGTATGTAATGAATGAATGAAATACATTAATATATATATATATATATATATATATATATATATATATATATATATATATATATATATATATATATATATATATATATATATATATATATATATATATACACACATATATAAAAAAGCTTGCACACACCCTCTGTAAACTTAAGTCGATCTCTCTCCAGCTCCCATAGTCTGATCTGATCTGTTATGGTTGGAGGCAGCACAGGGGTCTGAAGAACAGAGATGGCAGATGAAAATGTGTTGATCCAAAGCCTAATCATTGATAATTATTAGCATGTGACATGATAGCTTTAATGTACCTGTTTGAGCAGGACAGGATGAGCTCTGGTCCTTAAAAAGTGTATAATCTACAGAGGTTGTAGCAAAAATAACAAAGTGACAAGAAGATTAGTAGCCACAAGTCCACACAATGTCACTGTGCTGTTTTGGTTAACAGACAGTTACTGTATGTTGGCTAACGTTCAAGATTAGTCACACTATCCTGTGTCAAAGTCAAAACTCAAAATCCATGTGTGTCACAAAAAGTCGTGGCCCAATAACAGTAAAACTATCAGAACATAATTAGTAGAATTATGATAAATAATCACAGAAAAAAGAACTACACTTAATGCCATTATTTTTAAATAGTTCAAAGAAAATGTTTATATTCATGACTAATTTCGATTACTTGGCACAACCAGATGTCACGCTGGTTATACAGTTTTAGTTCAAGCTGACGCTATATAAACAACTGCACCTAGTAGGTGTGTTTTTATGTGACCAATGATCTGACTGGAAAAAGACTAAAACAAGCTTTCCTACACACATTTTTTCCTTAATAGGTCTATGTTATACAATCAGATAGTAAAAAGAAATTGCCCCTCTCCCAAAGACAATTGATAAAATCATGTACCTTTAGTGGCTCTGTAGAACTTCAAAGTCACAAATGTAAATAAAAAATATTTTGGAAATGGAGTGTTTATTGATGTTCAAAACAGACATAATGCTGTTTGTATCTTATCTGCTTTAAACTTGTGACTTTGGTTAAAATCAGATGTTTAAGAACATTTTATGAAAGATGTAGAGAGAAACTAAAAAGGTGCATTGGTGTACTTTAAAGTAGTGTATAATTTTAACTGTTATGTATCCCTGGTGGGAAAGCCGAAAAAGAAGTTGTAGTAGATGTTCCATATGTAGTGGTAGTACCTGTTGTGCGGTGATGCCATTGGCAATGGCCTGTTGCACTGACTCTCTTGTAATCTGAGCCACCACTACATTGGGGAAGCGATACAGCATTTCGCTGAAGAGAGCCACCAAAGCAATCTGCAGTTCAGAGTCTAAGAGGGAAACAAAGACACAGCAGTGTTAAAACCCAGCTGTTGTTGTTGCAATTAGCTAATCCTCCAGTGCTCAGACATACTTGTGTAGGCATAGATACGATAATTGGTTTCTACAACAATGAAGCCTGTTTCTCCAGTACTGAGGGTAGATGTCATGCAAGAAGAGGATGAGAAGGTAGTAGTAGTAGTAGTAGTAGTAGTAACCCCTGCAGCCAGAGTGATGGCCAATCTGGTGGGGTAGTACCTCCTTGACTTCCTCTGAAGACAGAAAAGAAAACACACACAGAACAAAATTACTCACTACACTACTATGTATTTGGTGAGTACTACTACTGTATGTTCTGTTGTACATGACTTATACGAACTATTACAAGCTATTATAACAATACTACAACACTCTGACTGCTGCACGTGTTTTACACACACACACACACACACACACACACACACACACACACACACACACACACAATATAATTTATACAATTTTTCTCTGCTAAAATACATGAAATACATTAGAGATTTAAACTTGTCAATTGTGATGGCTGCATAGGCTTTACTTGACAGGGCATTAGTTCTATTTGTAGCGTACATCTATTCATCCATTAATTTTCTACCGCTTTTTGCCGTTCGGGGTTGCGGAGAAGAAGTTAATGCTGCAAAGCATTCACTGTATTTTTTTTCTAATCTTTATTATTATTTTTCTTCAATACGTTTTTCTGCATCTAACTAGTCCCGCATACTTTCAGCTACAGAAATGCGCTGTTATTTTTAAAATGTTTTTCTCATTCATATGTTTCATATTTTTCATATTTTATTAATTTTATTTTTTCAACTTTTCTTTCCCATTAAAATGAATGGAAACAACTTTTGAAATTTTCTTCAGCTTTGTCTAATTTAAGCTTTAACTACTTTCGCACTATTAATCTCCCAGAAAGCTTTTAAATATCTTTAATATTACAAGTGAAACCCCTTAATGTTTAGCAGCTCTATGCATATTACTGGTGAGTTCTTTGCACTGTTGATTCCCCATAAGAGCAGTTGTAGACATTAAGTTTTTTAAACTACCTCATCTTTCTAATAGTTGAGGGGGTGTTTTTAAAAAGGAATTAATTCAACATAACAGCATTCAACAATATATGCAAATTTATAACAGAACGTGGTGTTAACAGAAGTGACCCTTAATGATGAACAATTTTTGGTTAGGCTCTTCATGTTACTATAAAAGACTAATCTTTATGTTTAATTACAATTTTTTTTTTATTCTTTATTGCAAGCAAGGCCAATCAACTGAATGTCCAGTTAAATCCTGCACTTATCTATAGGTGAAATCATTCATGTCTCAGTTGCTCAGATTAGACTTTGCAGGCAAAGAGACACATAGCAACAACACCTCTTGGTGAGCTCCCTTTATAGAAAGCAAGGCACAATTGTTTTTCGCACACGTAACAAAACACTGCTTGTTGATGGTCACTCCCACACACAATCCCTTCACTCACAGTGTACCACACAAAAAAAAGAATAAAAACAAAAAGAACACATTACAACCATAGATGAACAAAATGCTAAATTAATTTCACCAAAGCATTTTTTGAATCCTAACTTTAACTATTACACTACAGACACAAGAACGGTTGTTTTACCCATAAGCCTTAGCGGCTCAGGGAAGGACTAACCGCTGTGGTCCACTACAATATGTAAAAACTAAAATTGCAATGATTGATGCATGATTTTGTATTAAAATGTGCTAATTTGCTTTAGGTTTACACCTTTGAGACTGTTGCAACATTCAAGTCTTTGTTTAATAAAATAAACATGTTAAAATGACCAAGCATTTCTTTCCATCTGGAAGAAACTTTTCAGCCAAGTTATCTTGGAAGAGCTCATCGGTTCAAGTTCCTGACTCTGGAGGGGGGGATATGGGCTTTCTGTCTGAGGCATGTTTATGCAATCACATATATTTGTATTTCCCAGATAAATTGAGTATACTATATTAGTAATCTATATCATAAACGAAGAACTTTTAGAAAGTTTCAGTTTTTCGATTAGGATGTTTACAGCCCCTTCTGAGCAGTGATTTAAGCAGGTAGTGTGGCTGAGTGGCTAAAGAGCATGACTCTAATGCAGGAATTCCTGGTTCGAAACCTGACTGGAATGTATTTTTCAACAATTTTCAGAAGGATTTGCAGCACTGTAGTCATGTGTGAAACACTTTATAGTTTTTATTAAAATCAAACTGCTTTTGTTTTATTTGACAGCTGCTACCTCTTCCTTTTAAATGTTTCCACAACATTCAACTATTCTTTTAGCTCTCGGACTCTATTTACCTATTTTAATACATTCAGCTATATTTCATCAAATTCAGCAATCCTTTACATACTTCGTTCATTTTAGCAATTCTTTAATTTCAGCAGATCTCTTTGAACTTTCCTTAATTTGAAATTCAACTTCTTCAGCTGTTAAAAAAATGTCAACTCTGTTCAGAAACATTCATCTATATTTTATGTGCTTAAGCTACTTTCAGATATGTTTTAAATGTTTCAGCTATTTTCAGCAATACATTCAGCATGGAAGCATTCACTGTGCATTTTCCTATGGAAATGCTTCATCTAGTTCTTATTATTTCGCTTATTATTTATCAGCGTCTGTCATCGTCATACTTTGGAGTAGAAACGTCATTTCAACTTCAAAAAGCGTCTATCATGCAACTTTCTCCTTGTAAATCAGCGTCCTCGTATCTTCTATACATTTTTGTGAGCGTTTAAATACTCTGTGGTTTTTATTAAATTTTCAGCTTTTCCATTAGTGTGTATTGCTTGAGCTAGAGTGCATGATGTCACAGCTAGAGTGCGAGGGCTCAATTTTTTAAGACAGAACTTCTCTTTTTAACTCATCACTACAGCCACAATTTTCACTCTATCAATATAATTTTTAAAATTAAATTACTAAATACTAAAATGTAGTCCTACTTGTCTTCTCTCAAACGATGTGTCTGGCTAAGCCATCAGATCTACACTTTAGTCGCTATCGGCCTCAAAGCACAGAGAGATCCTTTATTTTCCCCATTGACTCTAATGATAACTTTGGGCAGACATTTGGGAGGAATGCAGAAGGAGACACATTTTGAAATTGCGACTGTGGCTACAGTCTTTAGTCCTCAAACATAAAATTCAAAGCTGTTACTTATTGAAGCCTTGGGATTCGTAAAATGAAGTAACTTTTATGATACCTATTATGGTTTAGCTGGAACAAGTCTGGTTATTATTAGCACAGTGAGCCGGATTTTCCCACGTTTTGTCTCCATGGCGACGGTGCAGCTGCAGATTTGAGAGACAGGTCAAAGTCCCGATGCTCAGTGTACACAGCAGTTTTATGCTTATTACTTATAAGTCATCTGCACTATTGGATTATGTAGTAATTAAGCACACTTGCTATAATTCCTTTCAAAATAAAATTACCAAGCCATATAATTAGCTTTAATAGCAATATTTCTGCATTTGGCTGGGTAATTATGACTATTTAAAGATTGATTAACAGTTTAGTAATTACCCATACATTCTTCCCCTAAGTCCTTTCAAAATAAAAGCACCAATGCAATTTATTAGCGTTAACTGCACCGTTTTTTCCTTTGAATGGTTGACTATTTAAAGACTAATTGACGGTTACGTAGTTACCCCCACACATTTCATCTAAATTCCTTCAAAATAAAAAAGGACCAATGTGATTTATGACTTGACTGTGACTACTATGACTGGCAAGATTTTTGGAAAATTTCTGGTTCTGACTGAATAATTACCAATCGTTGACTATTTTACAGTTCGGTAAATCACCACACATACACTTAATATTGTGCTTTTATTATGTAAGGGCTTAATATAAATGTTTTACTATAATAGGGCTTTTTTTGATTTTGAAAGGTAAATGATGACGACATAAAGTTTAGTAATTACTCCCACACAACCTCTAAATCCTTTCAAAATAAAAGCACCAATGTAATTTATTACAATGAATGGCAAGATTTTTGGTTCTAAATTGTTGATTATCACTAGTTATTAAACTCTTACACAGTTAAGCAATTAATTACAAATACTTCTTTTAAACTCTTTCAATTAAAAAGCTAGTCAGCTTTTTCATGATTGTCAACAATGCACCTTGGTCAACGTTTTATTCTTTGACATCTTTTGATCTTGGTCAACTTTTGAGTCATTTTCATCTTTATAATTTTTTCATCGTTTGACCCTAATCTTCATCTTTTCAGTCGCTGTCATCATTTTAATCTTTGTCAATGATTTGTCATTTTCATCGTTTTGACGTACTCAACTGTTTGACGTCAGCAGCGTAATGACCGTTTGGCATTTTTTCAACAACAGAACAGCTCTCCCACGTAATTTTTTGAGAAATTACCAGTACTATCCACATTCATTTAAGTGGAAAATTAGGTTTTGGTTGTTTGTTTTGTTCTTCATTATATTGAATTATCATTTGAATACCGTTGTTTGGATTTCCCAGTGTGTTGTGTTTTGATGACTTTCATTGAGTTTAGTTAGGTATTTGTCCTTAGTTACCAATGTGTCTTAATGGTCTGATCAGCCATTATGTGTGTCCTGGTGTTTTTGTTCTTGAGGTCAGATGTCTTTGTCCATCTTTTGGTTATGTTGCTCAATTATTTCTAGATTAGTTTAGCTTTGTTGACCTCTTTCATGGGCCTAGTTTGTTATAATGTTTGTATTTTTCTTAATATTCCCTTATAAATAAAAAAATAATAATAAAATAAAATAAATCTAATCATTTTTTTAAATCCATTTGTGTTCCTCCTGCCTGGTCCATCACATCAATGATACATAACGAGTTAATTGTTAACTGTGTTTATGTGGCACTGGTCCTAGTTTAAGTGTTTGTGTATCTTTTTACTAGCCCAAATGCCTCACCTTCCTTTGAAAGACCAATCCAAATTCCCGCAGGTGCTGCAAGAAGGTAAGTAACAATTCGCTCATGCCTTCCACAGAGTAATCCTGACATGTAAAAACAACACAGAAATACATACTCAGAGAAATGCATTATGAAATTCTGAAAACAAACACATACACAAACTTGCACAAAGTTTTGTCTGTACTCACCCTGCCCAGAGTAGAGAAACTGAGCTGGAATAAGAATGACAAGATCTCCACCAGGTCCATCCCTCTGGACTGCAAAAAACAAACCATTAACTCTATGCAAGTACTTAAGTAAATGATACATCTTTAAAAAAGTTGAATAGACATAATTTTTGTGTGTGTCTCTCTCAGAACAATTCTCTTCTACAAATAGGGAGCCAATTATATGTATGTATGTGTGACATTATTCAAAGTTTGGTATGTAAGCACCTGAGCTGTTTTGAGGTACTGTAATGTGAAGTACCACAGCTGAGAGGCCGTGTCCAATAGAAGGAACTGGAAACCAGCCGAGGTGATATAGGGTGCCTCTCCTGCCTCACTGAAAGTAAATGAGACAGGACAGCGTGATGTAGAAGGCAAAACCTACGCTCTGGTTTTCACCAACACACAAATATTTCCTCTTTTTTCTCTTCATCTTTGACCATGTTCCTTGTATTTCCCCAAAGCTCAGTATAAAGTATAAGGTAAATTTTAAAATAAATATAGAGTAAATATCTTAAAGCTTGTAGCTGGCAAAACTTTTAGTTATATGAATATTATAATAATTCACAGTTATGAACGGGCCTTTATATTAGTGTAAACAACTGTGGAAATCCCCACATTCACCTCCAGTTTCTTCTGCAGAGCTGTTTGTAGAGCTGCAGAGAACTGGTCACTATACCTACATCTTGGTTTTAGTAAAGCATCAGTCGAGTCAGTCAAGTTCTTATACTTGTTACTTCTATTCAAGAGTAAAATAAGATACTCCCAGTGAAGCTAAAACTAGATTTCTGAACTTACTGGAATAAATAGTTCCTTGGACAGTAGTTTTGTAAGTATGACAAAAGAGAGACTTACCCTTTACATTCAGTTCTCAAAGAGTTGACAGGCTAAGAATTTACAGAAACAACAAACAATGCCATCTCTACCACAAATATTAAATACCTTTTCATGAGGCCTGCCTGGACCAGCAGCTGAGCCAAGTCCTGGCTGACAGCAGCATTGGGAGAACCAACCATGAAATGCAAAATGACCTCCCAGCGCTCCATAGCATAGCGGTCCAGGCTCTCAATGTCCCGGGCATGTCGATCAGGCCCCAGCGTGCTACCTTCATCCACCCATGCTCTACCCCTTTGAGACAACACAGAAGGCTACTATTAGAATCACTGTACAACTGTATCCAAACAACTGTGGCACACTATATAATGTAGGTGAGAAAATTTCCCCACCCACCCTAAAGTGTTTTTTGCTTTTCCTATAAACAGGTATACAGCGGGGGAAATAAGTATTTGACATCAGCATTTTTATCAGTAAGGGGATTTCTAAGTGGGCTATTGGCACAAAATTTGATGTTGCCATCAAGCCAAGTACTGAATTTACAAAGAAATCAGAGCATTTAATTATATAAGTTGAGTAATAATAAATAGTTAAATGACACAGGGAATAAGTATTGAACACATGAAGATAACAAGGTGCAAAATGGCATAGAAAGCCAGGAGATCACCTGAAATCCGTCAGTATTGATAAAGAAACCCTGCCAGTGCCCTATCAGTACTAATTGATATAGGCTGCTTTATGATGGCCTATAAAGGCTCCTCATTATCCAGTAAGCAGACAGGAAAGACTTCATGATGGGCAAAAGCAAAGAACTCTTTCAGTCCAAAGAATAATGAGGAGAGTTTTCCAAGAGCCAAGAACCACTCTGACAGAACTTCAGGAAGACCTTGCATCAGCAGGTTCTTTTGTTTCAAATAAAAACTATAAGCAATGCACTAAACCACCATGGCATCCATGGACGCTCACCACGCAAGACTCCATTGTTGAACAAAAAGCATGTTGAGGCTCAGTTAAACTTTGCAAAGGGCATTTGGAGAAGCCTGTGGATTATTGGGAGACTATAGTATGGTCAGATGAAAGCAAAATTGAACTTTTTGGCAGTCATACTACCCACCACAGTGCCAGAAATGGCACTGCCCACCACCCCAAGAACACTATACCAACAGTTAAGTTTAGGGGTGGATGCATCATGGTTTGGGGTTGCTTTTCAGCAACAGGTACTGGCAGACTTCATATTATTGAGGGCAGGATGAATGGAGAAATGTACTGGGACATTCTGATTAAAAATCTCCTGCCATCTACCAGAAAGCTGAAAACGAAAAGAGGACATTTCAGCAGGACAATGACCCCAAACACAAGGCCAAGGAAACAATGATATATTGTTTCCTTGGCCTTGTGGGCCTTCCTTGGCCAGTATATATATATACTGGATCCTTGGGCAAGACCTACAAGCTACCGCCTACCTCATATGATGATGAGAAACAATGAACCACATGAGATACCGGCTCAGACGTAGCGCAGTCTAACAAGGTCTGCGATAGGTGTTGGGGAACCAGAACACCTTGGCGAGAAGTGGGCTACTGGAACAAGGAAGAAATGGCTGAGATGCGAGAACAAGGCTCTGTTGGAATGCTACTACTCAAGTACCCCTAGTCAGAGGGGTTACATGCAAAGAATGTGCGGGGAATGGGAACGGAGAAACCCACATTCAAGACTAATGGCGAAGCAACTAGTTGCTCAGTGTTCCAACATCCATAAAACGGCAATTGCTATCACAACATGAGATTGACGAGGTACAACACAAATGCTACGGCAAGGGGGAGCCAGGACGCCAGGTCAGAGGGGAAGTTTCACCATCTCCCCAACCGGAAATTGGGTACGAAGCCCCAATGAGCACAGATACGCTGAGCGAGGCAGCGACTGACCTGAAAGATAAGATCATGGCAAGATTGACCAGGCAACCCCCAAGCCAACTACAACGGCTAAGTGAAGTACCATCAGAAAGTCTCATGGAAGATGTGAATGCAGCATTGAGAGCGATCCCTACCGCAACAATCACTGAAACCAATGAGCTGATATACGCTTCAGCATCAGTGATCCTAGAGGTGCTTGGCTATAAAAGCCATGAGAAACAAAACCCACCATGGAAACAAAGGTTGGAGGCAAAAATCAAGGCAGCTCGGAGGGAAGTGAGCCAAATGACAGAGGCCCAGAGAGGTGCAATGAAAAGACCAATGCCCAAGAGGTACAGCCAGATGCCCATACCTGAAGCACTCGAAACTGCCAAGCAAAGGCTACAAACCTTGGCCAGCCGCCTAAAGAGATACAACAGAGACAACGAAGCGAGACGAATAAACCGGCTGTTCGCAACACAACCTGCAAAGGTGTACTCTCAATGGCAGGGTAATAACAGCAGAGCAGACCCACCAAGGCTGGAAACTGAACAGTACTGGAAAGCCATATGTGAAAAGGAGGCGTCACACAACAGTGATGCACAGTGGCTGGTGGACCTGAGGGAAGACCACAGCAACCTCCCTGAACAGAATCCAGTGACTATCACAGTGGCAGACATCCAACAGAGAGTCTCAGGTATGAAAAACTGGACAGCACCCGGCCCTGACATGATCCATGCCTACTGGCTAAAGAAGCTCCATGCAATCCACGAGCGCCTGGCAGCACAAATGAACCAGCTGCTAAGGGATGGAACTCACCCTGAATGGCTAACCGAAGGGTGAACGATCCTGATAATGAAGGATTGCTCAGGGTAAAGTCCCATCCAACTACCGGCCAATAACCTGCCTCTCCACAACTAATGTCAGGCATCACCACAGCTAAGATAAGTGGGCACATGGGTCAATACATGAGCGACGCACAGAAGGGCATTGGTAAGGATACCAGATGAGCCAAACACCAACTCCTGATTGACAGAACAGTCGCCCAAGACTGTAGAGTGCCGACACACCAACCTGTGCACAGCCTGGATCAACTAAAAGAAAGCCTATGACTCAATGCCACACACATGGATCACTGAATGCTTGGAGCTGTACAACATCAATAGAACTCTAAGGGCCTTCATTGCAAACTCGATGAGGTTGTGGAGAACCACCCCTGAAGCCAATGGGAAGCCACTTGCCCAAGTATCCATCAAATGTGGCATATACCAAGGAGATGCACTGTCCCCACTGCTGTTCTGCATAGGTCTGAACCCCCTCAGCCAAATAGTAAACAAGACTGGCTATGGATACCGACCACGGAACGGGGCCACCATAAGTCACCTCCTCTACATGGATGACATCAAGCTGTATGCCAAGAGTGAGCGAGACATCGACTTGCTGATCCACACCAACGGGATCTACAGCTCGGACATTGGGATGTCATTCGGACTCAAGAAATATGGGAGGATGTTGACAAAGAGAGGCAAGATAATCCACACAGAAGGGGTCTCACTCCCAGAAGGAACAATAGCAGACATTGAGGACAATTACAAGTACCTTGGAATACCACAGGCAAACGGCAACCTTGAACAGGCAACAAGGAATGCGGCAACAGCCTAATACCTCCAACGAGTAAGGCAAGTCCTAAGAAGCCAGCTCAATGGCAAGAACAAATCCCAGGCAATAAACAGGTACGCCCTGCCAGTGATCAGATACCCTGCGGGAATAAAAGGTGGCCAAAGGAAGGGATACAGACCACAGATTTTAAGACACGAAAGCTCCTCACCATGCATGGAGGGTTCCACCCCAAATCCTGCACCCTGAGACTGTACGCTAGCCGCAAAGAAGGAGGCAGAGGACCAGTGAGCGTGAGAGCCACTATCCAGGATGAAACATCCAAGATCCATAAGTACATCAAGGATAAGGCTCCGACAGATGGCGTGCTGAGTGAATGTCTCAGGCAGTGGAGAACAGAGGATGAGATGCTGGAAGAGGGACCATCATGGGAGGACAAGCCCTTACATGGGATGTACCACCGGAACATAACTGAAGTGGCTGATCTCAACAAATCCTACCAATGGCTTGAAAGGGCCGGGCTGAAGGACAGCACAGAGGCACTCATCCTGGCTGCACAGGAGCAGGCCCTGAGCACCAGAGCCATAGAGGCCCAGATCTACCACACCAGACAAGACCCAAGGTGTAGACTGTGCAAAGAGGCCCCTAAAACGGTCCAGCACATAACTGCAGGGTGTAAGATGCTGGCAGGCAAAGCATACATGGAACGCCATAACCAAGTGGCTGGCATAGTATACAGGAACATCTGCGCATCATCAGGAAAAAGGAACATGAGAAACTAGAGAAATACCAAGGGCTCAGAGAAGAACTGGAGAAGGCTTGGAAGGTGAAGGCCACAGTGGTGCCTGTGGTGATTGGAGCACTGGGGGCAGTGACCCCCAAATTGGAGGAGTGGCTACAACAGATCCCTGGAAAAACATCCGACATCTCAGTCCAGTAAAGTGCAGTCCTAGGAACAGCAAGGATACTGCGCAAGCTTCCTGGTCTCTGGTAGAGGACCCGAGCTTGGAAAGTGGATGAGACCACCCGCGTGGGGTGAGAAGGGAGAGTTTACATATATATATAAATAATTTTACTCGAGGTACTTAATGGTTACTCAATTGACCCTACCCGCCGAGCAGACCTATCTTCAGGTTGTCCTTGAACACTGGATTTAAAATGTATCCCTGCAGTCCACCTGGTAACTGCTGACTGTGCCAAAGGCGAAGTCCTGACAACGCTGAGACACATTTGTCGTGGTCCCTGCAAAAGACATAAATCAGGTTGTTACTGTAAAATGTGTAGTTCACACATAGAGAGAAAAAACAGATGAGAAAATAGCTGCATGAAAAAAATATATGACTACATATATGTCAGTAAAATATTCTCCATTAGCACAGGACACAACTGCTGGTAGAAGTCAAAGAAAGACGCACTTCTTACTGTCTTTCTTCACCCACAGTGCCACAGCTGCCTGAGGAAGAGGCCGACCCAAGAACACCATTCGCATTACATAATTTTTGGCCAGAGGGGGAAGTTCCCTGTTAAAATATCAAACAATAAAAATTTGCACATCACAAATGTCCATGTTAGTACAATTAGGATCACAACAAGTATGCGCTGTGCTATGTGTGTGTTATAAAACTGAACTCAAAAACAATATAGTTTTAACACAGCTGAGTGTGAGGGAAGGTTTTCGCATAGTTTTAAAGATTAATGCAGAAATCAGATCGTTTTTGTAAATAAGGCAAGGGTAATTTTTTCTAGTAAAAATAGTAAGCACTGTAACATCTGTATTGGGCTTGTGTGAAAGAAGAACTGGTGAGGAAAGTATAATTCATTTCATTTATGTTGAACATTTGCTACCTAAATGTATTATTTAAAACTAGTTACCTGTAGACAGCCAGGCAGGTGGCTGGATGGTTATACAGTCGGTCCAGAACATCAGGACTGAGCTCTCGCAAATATTCGTGCAAATTTTTACACTGTAGTTGAACACGCAGTTTCATTTTCTACACACACAGACAGGGACGTGGTTAAATGCACAGTGGCCGACAGTGCCAACAACAATCCCTATTCAGCTGTTCACACTTTAAAGATGTATACGTGCAAGAAAGATCCTTGCATTATTGTTAGCTTAACCCGATAATACAACTTACCGTGAATAAAGATGAGATATGGAGTAAGTACTGACTTTACGCCTCTTGTATGTGCAAAATAACAGCATTGTTTTCGGCCGTCAGTTACGGCGCCATGTTGCTATGTCATGTGACCGTATTCTTTGTCCTCGTTTTCTTCTGCTTCATCTTCCGGTTAATGAGCGGTTGGCAAGCAACAATATCATGTATTATCGCCCCCAATTGATATGGAGTGTAAACCCGGTATTGAGCTCAACCAAATGAAATTAAACAAATTTAATGTTCTTCTAATCAAATTAGTAGATTAAGAACGATATCAATGACTTATTTTTTGACAAAACCTGGGTAACTCATTTTAATTAAAGTTTCTCCACAAGGAATCTGTGGCATTACTGGCAATGAAATATGACACACAAAGTCACACTGACCTGTTATTTCAAAGAACCACCGATAGAAACAGGTGTGTGCGTGCGTGGCAGTGATCTGGAATTAGGTAGAAGGTCCCAGGGAATACCGAAGACACCCTGGAAAGTCTCTCGGCTGGCCTGGGAACACCTTGGGGTCCCACCAGAAGAGCAGGAGGAAGTGTCCAGAGAGAGGGAAGTCTGGAGCTCTCTGCTTAGACTGCTGCCCCCGCGACCCGGCCCTGGATAAACGGCTGAAAATGGATGGATGGATGTGATTGTTAAACCCATCCTTTGAATTCTGTATAATCCTGCTGAATTTCTATCACAGTCTCTAATCTGCAATGGCTGTACTGTAAATTGAGTGAAGATGAATTTCAGCAAACAACTGAACTAAGTGTTTTTATATGAGTATGGGTTTTTGATTATACTAATCAGATGAACCCACAGATGTTGAAACTTTAAATTCAATGAGAACAAAACTAATATTTTATTTTTAGGTCCTAAAAAAAAAATTAGACGTAACTATTAAAGGAGGGTTCTCATCTTACGTTTCTTTCTAGCTCTTTGTATTACAGTAACAACTGCAAAATGTAATAACTGTTAGCAACATTTTTATGTTTAAATATGTTACAATTGAGTAAATGTAAAGATTGATTGATGAATTTATGTTGGTTATGCTGAAAGATAAAACATCCCAACGTGAGATGACCACTAGTGCAAATCATTCTCTGCATTGTAGTAATTAGGGTGTAGTAACGCCACGCTATCTCCGAGATAGCAGAAAACAGAGATCCGAGATTTAGGAAATGCATATTATTAAAATCCCAGAAAGACAGATGACTGACAGATGATTCAAAACACGAACTATAGGAACAGTATTTCTTTAGTTCAAATTGAGGCTATGCTTATACAGAGGATTTGACACATTTTACTAGGACATCCAAATAAGAGGAGTTACAATAAACAAGCCCACAAGTAACAAATATGTTAGTGAATATCAGTGTTAACTCTTTATTCATTTAACTTCATTAATTAAAAAAAATGTTCCTAAGTAGTTTTATTAACATTAATAATTACTCACTTTTGTTCCTCACCAATATTTAGATATTAAATTATTCTTTATATTGGAAACTGAGAAGAATGAAACAATAAAATCCACTTACAAAATAAACAAAGGACACAAAAATAGATGGACACAAAATGACCAGAAAACACACACACACACACACACACACACACACACAAAAGTGTTTTTGCTTTGATTTCTTACCCATTTTTCCTTTCTCACTAAATTGGTTTTCTTATTAAGAATTTCTCCAATTTCTCCTAAAATCATCTTCACTTTTGTTGGTCAGCAGCTTATGAGCAGTCAGTGTCTTTTCGGCAACAGTTGTCCCACTTTTTATAGTTTATTTTAAATGGGGAGAAAAACATATGTACCTGAGAAATTTCCTATGAAAAGGCCTTTACATGACAGGAATTTAGCTTACTGAAGTTACACTCTATTAGCCACAATAGATGAACCAAATGCTAATGGTCCAGTGACAATTTGTTTTTTCAGGCTCAAATTTACAAAGTATGTGTTGAGAAAGTACCAGTATGACAAACACTGATAGACATGTAAAGAAATCAAGAAGGTGAAGCTGACTTCTTCTCAAGAGTCCTCCTTCTCTTGATACCTGGAATACCAAAAAAAAGATTAAATATCAACAGGCAGCACAAATCGTCTGTATTTAACAAAAAATATATTCTTGTAACTGATAGAGAAATCAGTTCTCTATAATCTTAAAGTATCTGTTTTTTCCATTAAAGCGGAGAGCTGTATGTTCCAGTTAATCTTTCAAGTAACATGGCAATATGAATTCTTGCATAAATAGAATGCTTTGACAAATTACCTGCAGTGTATACATGTGAAAAATACGGTCTGTCCTTCATCTGCAGATCTCATTTGCCTGGTATGGTAAATCATTCCCTCTTTATTGCAACGGGAACAGTGTCTATCAATCTGAAATAGGAGGAATGATTCCTATTTAAATAATCAACTGTTGATACCATTTTGGTTGATGTGAAGCAGATGTTCTTACCACAGGTCCCTTCAGCTCATAGTCCTCCTCATGCTCTAGAGTCACTGGTGACTGCTCCACAGGGTTGAACATGACCGTAGACTGCATTTCCTGGCCTGTAAACTCTTACCAAGAAAATGGATGTCAGATAACAAGAACAAATTTGTGATGTTAAACTATCCTAAATAGCTGAATAACCTGGTAAATATTTTGCTTCTTTTCCTTTCCATCATTGCAGTTGCATTATTACTACATGTTCTATTACAAGACAATTAAATTTATTATAAGTCACTTCAAAACATTAGATTACTGGTAATATAGTTACAATGTCAATTTTGCTTGACCTTAACTAGCAGTCAATGTGATTACTGAATAATCTTTTCGATTTTTGTGATCAATCAATTAAATTATTTGAATTACAATGAATTCAAAGCGAGAAACGATGACTTGTTTTCTTCGACTGATGATACAGTACATTTAATTAGAATGTCAAGAATTTTATTGAGGAATATGTATGAGTTCAATTACACGTCCAGCCTGAGGCGAGAACAGAAGGTAGGTACAGTACCTCCTACAGGGATGGAGAAGGAGCAGCGAGGGCACCGGACCGTGTCCTGCGTCGCTGGCAGAGGTAGAACGTTTCCACACTCGGGGCAGAAGTTTAAATCCCCCAAAAAATTCGACATATCTGTGAGAAGTAGATGATCATGAGCAATAATCACCGTTGTAGACATAAATGAAAGTGTTTAGCCATCGCCATGTTTACAAATGTGTTAATTACTTAAAAGATTAAAACCTTACACTTCTGTTAAAATGTATAGTTTCTGTTTTTATAACCAACTAGTAGGGCTTAAAGACTAATTCAAGTTAACCGAGAGTTGCGTGTCTCTCATCTACACGTGGATATAGCTGGAACAATCTGCCAAGTTAACTGTCGACTCTTTCAAGTTTTAAGTAACATTAGATTTTACGACATAATTTATTTACTCGCCTATTGAACGTAGAAATGTTGTTTCAATCTTCAAATGATACGCAGTGGTGAAGCAACACTATCAAAACATAGGCGTCTGCATGGTTAGACGATGAAAGGTCCTTAAACGTCTCACCGTCGCACATTGACACGTCATTTAAATGCGCTAACGATCCCTAGTTCCATCTCCGCTAACGGGAGGGAGCCGGAGCTGACGGCCATGCGGGCTTCATTTGCCTTAAGCTTCTCCTCCAGTATTGTGCACCGAAGTGTAATTGACAGTTGTTTAAATAAAAGGTTAAGAAAAAAAAGTATTGTGCACCGGTCCAGAGTCGGATGTGAGCGGGGCTGTGCGCACTGTTTGAGGTGTTTTTTTTAACCTTTTATTTAAACAACTGTCAATTACACTTATACCAAACATGGCGGATACAGCTTACAGTAATACAATATTTAAGGAGGGAGCACAAAGGTAACAAAAGTAACAATAACAGGAAGGACAGTGTTAAGTAAAAAAAAATTACAGAGTGGGTAGTGGTACAAATGCAGGGAAAATACATCAATGACTGACTCAGTTATCTAATCCACTGGGAAGGTCACTCATGGTATCAACTATTTTTTTTAGCTTTGGGTGCATCAACTAAACTTAGGGATCTCAAATATACACCAAATTTGTTTTTAAAGAAGGCACAGCTGGGGGGACATCTCCGTAGTCTGTTTTTGTGTATAAAGAACTTAGCTAAACACAATACAGTATTAATACATAAATCATCTACTATGTTGTTTAATGTTACACCAAATAACATGCCATCTTTAGAGAAGAAACTCATAAAGGGTGGAAATTTATTTTTTAACCATTTGTGAACATTCAACCAGAAATACAGCAGTACATAGGAAAAAAACATGGACGATTTCCTCAATAGCATTTTGGCAGAAGGAACAGCTGTTCTCATCAATGTTAAAGCGTAGTCTTTGAAAGGATAGATATTGTTCATAATTTTAAAATGTGTTTCTTTTGCTTTTGGGAGAATAGGAAGTTTAGTATATTTGGTTCTTAATTTAATAACTGTGTTTTTGTCAAATTTGTGTAATATATTATTTTTGTTCTGTCGCCCCGGAAATAACCGTTCAGTGAACCAATTTCTGATAAAAGAATTGTCACATTTTTTTGTCCAATAGGGGAATTTCTTGAATTGATAATGAGGGCAGTTTTGGTTTTATAATTTGGTGTGTCATTATGTTCCTTGTTAGGAACACAAATTCTCGAGGAAGAGCATTACGTATTTTTAAGAATTCTGAGATGGGAGGATTAAAACTGTGTTTTGAACAGAATTCATCGTAATCTAACAGATTACCATCAGTATCCATCAGATCAGTCACCGACCATATATTTTTCCCAAACCATCCAGCATAAAATAAGGACTTGTTGAGATGCAGTACATATCTGTTGTTCCATATTATATTTGAGTGTGGTGAGAAATTATTTACATATAACAATATCCAATATAACAAAACCTGCAATGCTATGGGGATCTTAATAATATCAAAATCACTAATTAGCAAAAACTGTAAGCCACCCATTTTGTTAAATAAGTAATTTGGGATACAGAACCAAAAGGAATGGCTTTGTTTGATCCATGATTTTAGCCAGTTTACTTTCAGGGTTCCATTAAGGCAGTCAAAATCAATAACTCTGAGACCACCATCTTTAATTTCTTTGACCATATAGTTCTTTTTAATGTAATGAGGCCTGTTTCTCCAAATGAATTTCAGATTAATTTTGTTGATGGATTTTATTACTTTAGTTGGGATGGCATTAGAGTAAGATGGGTAAATACATCTCATTAAACATTCCATTTTTGTCAAGTAAATCCGGCCTAGGAGCAATATATCTCTTTGAAGCCATAAGTTTAACTTTGTCTTGTATTCATCAAATTTCTTTCCCACATTCATTGATTGGCTTATTATTTAGTCTTTGTTAATGTAAATACCCAGCTATTGGGTTTCTGATGTAACCGAGATGTGGTTGATTTGTTTCAGAGCTGTGTCATGGATAGCCAGGAGTTCACATTTCTTTGAGTTTAAGTTTAACCCTGAAGCTTTGGAGAAGTGTCTTATTTTTTCGATAACTGCTGGGACTTGATGTGATATCCTTATTTCCTTAATGTGATGGGCCTTCTGTTTTCTATAATTCTAGGATCTTTTATAAGGTTTTGGGTTGGAAATTATAACTCTATGTCTCATTGCAGGTGGCAGGGTGCAGGTCTCAAAAATTTTCAAGAAGACTTGATAGATCAAGTTTCTGATATCCTCCCAAAAGTGTCTGTAAAAGTCCCATGAGCCCGTCTGAGAGAGTCTGCTCATCACTGCGTCAAGCTCAGAGATTAAAAGTTGATTATCACATGTTTGTTTAAATGTGTCATCTACTTTGGGGACGTGTTGTGCAATTTCTTTTATAAAAGTGTCACAGTCTATTCTAGAAAATTTAGAGCTGTAGAGTTGGCAATAAAAACCTTCATGAAAATTTCTGAGGATATGGCTTTTTCATCTGTAATTTTTACATTGTCCACAAAAAGAGACTTGACACCATTTCTTTTTTGTTTTCTTTTTTCTAGGCTGCAAAAATATGCTGAATTTTTCATCTTCTATCCATCTGGCTCTGGACCTGATATATGCTCCTTGGGCTCTATGAGCGTAAAGTTCATCTAATTTAGTTTGCAATTTTAAAATCTGTTGCCTGTCACTGTCCGAGGGGTTAGGCCTACCACAGTAATCATTCAGCTGTTTTACAATGACCAGCTCATTTTTTTCAAGATCTTTCTTTAATTTTTACTGAATGAGATTGAGAATTTGCGAATTTTGTATTGAGGTATTCCCATTTTTTGACTGGGGAATCAAGTTCCTCAGATGTCTCAATTTCAAAAATCAGTGATTTAATAATTTGGCAGTAATCATTATTGGGTGTTTGATATATAAAAATAAAACACAGTGGTCTGTTAATGGAGCAGGAGAAATATTACATTTAACCTCATGGGACAATAGTTGAGATGAAATTAACCAATGGTCAATTCTTGATTTTGAATTATAATTAGCGCTGAACCATGTGAACTGTATTATGCCTGGGTTAAGATGTTTCCATGAGTCGATTAGGCCTTGCTCATTGTAGAAATTGTTAAACGTTACATTGGGGTGACTTGAAGCATAATTAGAAGAAGATCTATCCATACAGTCATCTTGTACTAGGTTCAAGTCCCCCCCCCCCCCAAGTATGGTAGTATTAGATGAGTGTGATAAACTGAGTTGGTCTAAATGTGATGAGATTTGTTCTAATAATCTTTTATTTTCTTTGGTATTATTATAGCCATATATGTTAACCAGGATAAACTTTAGATTATCAATATTTATTATGATGATCAACCAGTGACCATGTTTGTCTACCATATGGGACACAAGTTGGCCTTGGAAGTTTCTAAGTAGTATAGCGACCCCTGCTGATCTAGAGTTGCCATGGCTGAAGAAAACCTTGTCACCCCTCTGCTGAGACCAGAATAAATTGTCTTCCTTTTCAGAGTGTGTTTCTTGTAGAAAAACAAAATCAACATTCTTCCCTTTACAAAATATGAAGAAACTTGTTCTCTTAGTTAAGACCCCTAGCATTTAAGGAAAGTAAGGAAATATTGAATTTTAGTTGTATCATATAACAAGAGAAATAAACTTGACAGATACAGAACGAAGTTGAAGGTGAAATGAGAACTTGGTGGTAGCAAAACCTTGAAGTTATAATTATCGTTTTATGTCAACAGTAATACTGAATTAAGTCATGGTGTCACTCTCTGACCGTTGATGAAGGCATAGGGGCCTCGAAACATAATGTTACATCCATTCTTTCTCACCTTTTCAACTTTGGGCCACACTGCTTTTCTTGCCTTTCTGTGCTCTTTGCAAACCGTATGTTGAGGTCCCTGCTGACTGGATGCCAAAAAGCTTGTCCCTGAAGCTCCTTCCTGTGAACTGAATGATTTGTCGAGGGCGGTTGACATCGTTTGGGCCCAGCCGGTTTACCGTATTGAGAATATAGTCTATTTTCTCTTTCCAATGTGTGTGATCTTTGAGATGATTTCGCTTACAGCGCTCTAGTGTTTTCATCTTTTTCTTCCTTAACCCCATTTAGTCTTAAATTCCATCTTCTCTTGTATCTTTCCACTTTTCCACCTTTCCACCATTTTCTTCTATCTTCTATCTTTCAGAAGATATAGTGATATTTGCTATAGTCAGAGTATTTTGTTTCAGCTCTGACTTAAAGTAGGTCATCATGTCCTTCAGAGTATCAATTGCAGCTAAGATTGTGGCGTTGGAGATGCTTGAATGATCTGCATTCGACTCGAGATGGTCTGTTTTTTTTCTGCGGTCCTGCTGGTTTCAAAGGCGATGTTAAGATGTTTTTAATACCCTTGGCACTTGTTTCCATATCCTCAGGTGTGCAGTAGTCATGTGGAAACAGCCATTTAGCTTTAGCATTAGTCGTAGCTTTAGCGTTGAATTTGGCCATGTTTATATGCTAGTTTTTGAATGTGTTACGTAATATTTAGCCGGTTCATAAAGTTGCTTTTTTATCTAGATATTCAACAGAGAGTTGGTCTTACGAATATTTAGTCAAAATTTTGCGTTTTCAAAAGTTTTACTGCGCTGGACGTTTACCAGACGTGCACTCCCTTCGCCATCTTGCCCGGAAGTACTGTTTGAGGTGTTTGAGTCCGTCACTAATCTGAGACCAGACACAAGGACTCTTTGAGGGTAGGGGTGGGGTCTATTTGCAGATGACATGAATATTCAGTTTTACAGTCGGCGATCATTTAACATTTACATTTGACATTTAACATTTACATTTAGGTATAATATTTAGATTTAACATGTAACATTTACATTTATCATTTATATTTAGACACTTTGACATTTAGCTAAATGTGAGAAAAACATGCGTCATTTAGTTGAATGTGTGTGCTGAACTGGTTGCTGTTACAGCAGTTATTTGAAGCAGAAGCAAATCATGTTAGCTGTCCTTTTTGATGCCTTGAGAATGTTTTGTAGTCTATACAGTAACAGTCCTTACAGTTGTAAAAGGCATAATGTGACGCAGAAGGTAGGACTGAAGTTTGCTCGTTAATTGCAATGACCTGTTGTCAATAAACTATAACATGTTAAACTTCTGCATTCTGTTTTTAGGTTAGGAAGACTAGGTTAGGAGGACAAGCCTGGCATCTACTCTGATGCCAGGCTGGTAGGCAAACTGCAGCGGATCCATTGCTGAGCTCACCATGCAGAACAGTTGATGTAGAACCAGTCTCTCAGGTATGATGACTACTAAACCAATACCGAAGGTAGGTGGTGGAAAATAAAAAGATCCTCTGCGGGCACTCATCTGCTCTGTACATACAGTAACACCTTGATGTTGCGTGACAGATCATCTGATCACACACACTTTGTCACAGAATCTTCCTCACAAAGATGATGCTATGCACATTGGTAGTCCTGGCTCACAATGAGTTCAGTTATTGTGAGGCAGATTGAGTGGCTGTTATTCTCCCGCAGGTAAAGCAGGCTCTGAGACAGTCGCTGGAGTCTAAAGAAGCAGGATGCCCCGTAAACTTAGCTTTGTTGGCAGGTGATTCTGTAAGTGACCCGACGGTGGCGAGCTGACTGACCTGTCATTCCATTAGCAAACGCAAGGTGTCGTAACGTCATCGACAGTTGTCAGCACTGAGACGGGATAAATAAATGATGGTTACGTTTATTAATGTTAACAATGTGGGTCGCGTTGTGTGTCAAAACACGACCGCAATCCTTCAAGAGTTACAAATATTTGCCGATGTTGCGCTTCAAATGCTCTTGGGCGTTTTATTGTGAAAGTCCGGCCACTGGCCCCGCCCCCGCTTTCCCTTTTTCTTATTTCGTTTTGAAAGTGGAGAAAAGGAGAATGAGTAAATCAGTATATCGCAAATGTGTTTTACCGATTTACGGAAACGAAACACAGCATAAAAAGTCGTTATTCCTTTTTTCATTTTACACATGAATAATGAATTGCACTTCATGCACAGACCTAGAATGCATAAACTAACATTGCATGAATCTTTGCTTGGCAGAATAGTGTATTAATACTGTAATGGAAAAATTGTACTTTAATGCTTCTTGTGTTCATTTCTGACTCTGTATAGCGACCATGCATTCTGTACTTGTTGATTAGACCCAGAACTGAACATTCTCAGACAGACAATCTATTTCCCTCTCAAGGTGACCGATTATTTATGGCTTGTGTCTGCCTTTTACCCCTGGCTCCTTTCTGTCTAATGCCTCACCAGACCCAAGGCTGTAGCCTTGTGTATTCCCTGTGTAATGTAAACATCTTTACCCACAGTGTGATAAGGAGATTCCACCAGGTCCCGGGAGAAAGGTGAAAAGGCAGAAGCAACTTGAGGATCGTGGGCTCTTTGCATCACGTCTTCATGGTGTGTGCACTGATCTCCCCAGCTGGCTTTTTGATTTGCTTTCCCCATTATTTTTATTTTCTTTATTATTTCAATAAACCGCACAAAAGGACACCTCTCTCATCTGCTTCTTTATGGAAAATTTCCACCACAAATACATTAATCAATGACCTAAGTATTTATGTGAAACAGATTATTAACATACGCAGGAGGGCTGTGTCGTTCCATTACAGGAAAGAAGAGGACAAAGATCAAACTCACTGATGAAGAGGTTTCTTTCTTAGTTCATGTGGCACAAAAAAACTCTGAGCTCATGACCCATTGACCTGACTGATTGAAAACATGTTCTACAGACTGACTATGACACTTTGAAGCTGCGTCTACTTGAATTTCCTTAAGTAGTTAATATCCTGAATTTACTATAAATGTCCTGTGGTATCTCCTAATAAAATTGTCTTTGTGGAGGGATTTGACTCCATAAAAACACAATAAGACCCTAACCTCAGCTTAGACCATTAAAACAGGTTTATCTGTGAGCTTAATAATCCGTAATTCAGCACAGAACATTACCTTGGCAAAGCCACTGATTGGACATATCTGACATTTACCAACAGAAAACCTACAAGTAGAAATGTACACTATACGTGAGTGTAAGAGTTTCAAGGTGAACAGGTCTTTAATAATCCCGATTTTCAGAACTGCCTATCAAACAAAAAAGTGCAATTATGATGCTGATGTTACACCTAAATGAATTCTATGAATGAACAATGACACTGTCAGCATGTTGACAAATATCAAAATATTTGTTTTTAATTATACTGTTATAAAGTTATAAACACCTCAGGCAGTGATTTTTATCATCACCATACAGACATGGATCCATCTTCCAAAGCTAATTACAGTACAGTGATAATCACATTTCTAGCCACTCCTCTGTCTTACTGTTGGAAAACTATTAGTCATAGATATTTCAGAAAACTGTGGTTTGGTTGTTGTGGAGTTACATTTTGCTCTGCATCTGGGGTCCAATTAAAATTAATCTTGTTTTCAGCTTTGTAAAAATATTAGAACTTTCCTAAACATCATCTGTCATTCATCCATTGCACAGTTGCATTTAATACTCAACTGCCCAAAAAAAATAAAGACAAAAAAGGAAGTGCTTGTCTCATGTCCTTTCTGACAAAATTAGATGAGCCACAGTGATTGGTCAGATGTGCCAGCGTGGGCATGTTTTGTTTAAGTTTTCTTTCTTTAGTAACCTGAGTGCAGTTATCATCATAGAAACGTAAGCGTGCTGTTGTGCCTATTAATACAATTCACTGTTTTGAGACTCAAAAACACAGCAGTGGTTTTGCTGGACCTTTATAATAGTGATTCAGGACTGGTTCTAAAAACTCCCTTTGAATGTGGCCTGACCTGCTTCATTTGAAACATACTGAACAATTTAGTGTTACTGCACATTTGGTTTACTGTTGTGCACTAAATCCAAATTTAAATTTTTGACTAATCCAAGAGTGACTCGTAGCAAACTGCACCTCTGATTCCTGCACACATATGTTTTTCTTTCTTGTTCTTTTTGTTAGCCCTCTAACATCACAACTTTCTATAGACAGACTTATCACCTAATTCCTTGTAGCAGGTTAAATCAAAATGTCGAATAACTTAGAGGGTTGAATTAATTGCAACCAATTCCTTTAAATCTTTCCTAAATGTTAGAATTTTATACATTTTTTTCCCCCAATTGCTACACAAAACACTGCGGCTCATTTTTAGCAACACAAACAGGCACTTTCTGTACAAATCATAACAATGACAAACTCCACTTACAGTCTCTGCAAACCTCTGGCATTTAGTCAATAGTGTGGTGTTTAGTTTCATCTGGCCATTATTTCACAAGAATAAAAAAAAAATCACCAAACAAGGCCAGAAAGCATAGCATGTTATAAAACAGTTTATGGTTGGAATTTTCTTTTTAAACAAGTAACACAAACGTCTTGTTGAAGTCTGTGTGAACCTGAACTTGCTTGTTTTAAATGAGCACCCTTTTTTTAGAAGCTTCCTTAACCCCTTTAACCTGAACCGTAACAACTTAATCTCACAGCTGCAAAGAACCCTGTACGGCATCACTTCCTTTATGAACCACTGTGTCTGCTAAAATTATCTTTGGTCTGAGAGGGTATTCTTTAGAGAATGGGTCTCTCCCCTCTTCAACACCATTCACATTGTACAGTCTGGATCAGTCTCTCAGCTCCAGCTAATGTCATACTGCGTCCAGCCCTCTGGTGGGGCCAAGAACACCCTTCGACCTTTGTACAGGAAGCAGATCACTCCTCTGTAACCTGTACGAGGAACTCCAGATTTTAAGTCATCCATCACCCCTAAGTTTCGAGCAAGGACTTTAAAACTGTCCCGGCTGGAGTATTGTACCCTGTATAGTCCAAGTCCCCTTAAACTGCTTCCTTGTTGCAGGTCCTCAATCCTCACTAGTGAGGCGCTGTAAACTTCTTTAATAAACATTTCATCGTATTTCTCTTTTAACAAATAAGATAGATCCTGCTTGGTAAAAGGCACAAATTCAGTGTTTAGCCTAATATAACGAAGGTACTGGTCAAAGAACTGACCTAAACTAACACCTTTCCGTCCAAAAGTAATAGTCCGAGAGATTTCTGGACGAATGCAGGAGCGGTCCTTGCGCTGCTCTGGTTGACGCATCCAGTCATCCCAGAAAGCTGAGGGCCACTTGGGTTCCAGCTCAAACCACATTTCCTTCAGCAGCATCCAGCCCAGCCCAGGGAAGAAGTCTGTTCTGTAAAGGAGCTCAGCTTTGGATGGATCCACCAAGGCATCTCTGCCATTATCATTCCAGGCAGAAACACACCATAAGGTGGGATCTGAGCGTAAGATTGGGTACAAGGCGCTAAAATACTCAAAGAAATCAGGTGCCACCTAAATGAGGAGGGAAAAGCACAGTAGAAGACCGTTGTTTAAAACACATCCAGGAAAGCATTCAGGAGTAAGTTTTTTTTTTCTTGCAAATGATCTGGTTTCCACTCTGGTCAACGCCCAGGGTGACATTTATACATTTAGTGAATTTAAGTAATTATGTAATAAAGTGCAATATTAATTTACTAATGATGCACACCTTTAGCACAAGTATGCCAGAGTTTCAGCTAAAAAACAGTAACCTGTAAATACAGTTTCACAGATCCGTTTGTGTGTGTGTGAGAGAGAGAGAGAGAATTACAGGGCTCATCTTCTCCCTTGAGCGCCCATTTGAAGTTATAAGTGCAGAAATATAGCAGGAACATAATTATGAACTTGCATCTAAAGGCAAGTTACGTATTATAACACACACACACACACACACACACACACACACACACACACACACACACACACACACACACACACACACACACACACACACACACACACACTATTGTCTTTGGAATGTACAAACTAATGCATTTTATCATACCATAAATCATACAGTAGCAAACCATGTTGTCAGTCTAGAAAGAAAAAGTGATCCCTTGCTGACTTTTGGCATTTTCGGTACGGGCAAACGGAAACTTGATTCTACCTGATGCTGATATAATTTATATAATAATACAAATAAGACAAAGTTGTTACAATCAGTAACTTATTTAGCTATCGTTAACAACTGTCAAACAATAAAATTTGTCAGTGTTTGCATTTAGGACACACTGATCAAAGTGAACAGTGACTTATCACTGCACCCATGATATTTCTCCAGTCTTATAAGAGTGTGTCAAACTTTCCAGTAAAGACAAAGGCAACAATAAGATAAGTAAATGATAAAGATAAACATAAAGTTTATGTTGTACGAGAACGTAATGAAGTGAATGCAGTAGTTTTAAAACACTGACCTCCAAGTCATCCTCCACTATGACCACAGTAGAGTGGGAAAATGTGTTAAACACCTGGTTGAGTGCCCAGCGGTAATGTCGAGCAATTTTGTAGTAGCCTTGGAACTTCCTGTGCTCTGGTCGAACTCTGATGTCTGACAGGTCTGGTTGCTTTATGTGCAGAACTTGATTTCCATATGATCCAATCACATGAGCAGTCTCGGTGTGGCCGCAGTCTTGGCTGACAATGATTGGATGTAGCTCAGAAGAAGGGCGATACTGTATTAGTCTGTCGAGACTCCGTTTTACAGTCACCCTGTCACAGGCAATAACTAAAATAGGAATTATAACATCTGGAGGAACAGGAGAACTCTGCAATTTAGTGTAACCAATTATTTCTTTCTTAATTTCAACGGCCAGGTGCTGTTCCAATGACGCAGCTTCTTTATGAACAGGCTGATGCAATTGTACTTCAGTTTGGGTCCTGTCGCCTATGCTGTCTTTAACAGGAATTTGGTGGTGGACTTCCTTTGTGTCATCCATTTCTCTTTTGCCAACATCCTTCTGTCGAGCCCAGACTGCCCTATGACTTTCAATCTGCTTCAGTAGCTTTTTCTGGGTCTCAAGCTGAAATTCAACCTCCTCTGCCAACCTGATTACCTCGCCAGCCAGGTTGGCTTGAACTTCTTTTCCTCTGCCTCCGCCCCACTCCTCTTTTCCTCCTGGCTCAGCTCCTCCCCCTTCCCCGAGGCGACCGATCGGAGGGCGACCCCAGAGATAAAGTAAAAGCAAAGCATTCCAGGCAACAAACAGGAAGGCACCACATAGTATAAGAGAGCCTTTCTTGCGAACCATGGCCCAGGAAAAGGTTAAAAAAAAAAAAGCAGGACAGAAATTCGAGATGGGACTGAATCCCACAGATCAATCTCAGATAAGTAGGAAAGTGATATCCCGTCAAACTGCAGTTATTTCATATTTGTCAATCATCCTGTCATTTAGCCAGGAGGGTGTCAAAAGGAAGACAGTATTTCTTTAAAGTCAGTTCACATTATCCTATTAAAGTCCCATGACAAGTCAATAGGTGGAGCCAGCGCTTACCCAGTTTAAATTTACCAACAGGCAAGGGTTACAAAGCTGCAAGTTACAGAAGGGGTAGAAAGTGAAATCTTGGATGAATCTCAGCCATCATTCTGAAAACAAAGCAGAAAAAGAAATCAGAACTATTAATGTAGCTGTGTTACATGATGTGCCAGTAATAGCATTCAAATTCAAATAAATAAAAAAAAAAAAAAAGTAATTTAAAATTGTGATTTTAGATATACGGTATAATAAGATGCCGGGGGGAAAAACGCTTTGATAAGCTATCCGAAGTATCACTTACCCTATACAAATTGTTGTGTTTTCAGATATGAAACTCAAACCCCCTTCAAACTGTTGAAATTTCTTTAAGATAATTAGACAATTTTTCCATATATCAATGAACGCAAAGAACTACCTGTTGCACATCAACCATCAGTCAAATAACAAGAATTTGTAACGTCTTTAAGCACTTTGAAATAAACATATCCAAGATAAAATAGAATAGTTTTGTAGCACCACGGTCTTTGTGATGTGGAGTAGACAAATACAAGACTAAAAAATCACTTTAGAATGTGATAAATAATAACGTGTTCTACAGTGTCAAAAAATGAAACTTTGACACTTTTAGTAAGTTTAGTAAACTTTTGAACAATGTATTTTGGATGATACAGAAAAAATAATGTTAAAAAAATAAGGTCACATGACTGGAACTGATAAATTAAGGCTAAACTACTTAGTGCTGATTAATATAGGACGGCGATAATCTTGTAAGGATGAATGTTTGACTTCAAAGAACAGATGTTCTGATTAGGAATGAATTTCTGACTGCTTCTGCAATGGAACAAACTTCATCCTGCAAGCTATTAACATACCACCTATGTTTATTTCTTCATTACTGCCTCTTCACAAAAAAACACACTCCACATACAGTATACTCATCAGATGCATGAGCCTACACAACAGTCACATGTTTTGAGTTCAAGTTGGAGTCTTGTGGGTTTGTGAACTGATCTTTCCTACTGGTGGCCAACAGTGTGTACAATTCATCCCGTCACCTCTCTCTGTAAGGGTTGATCTTCATCCATGCTATAACATCTATAATAAAACTTCAGCAAGTAATTGGATATGTGTGTTTGTGTGTGCGTGTGTATATGGGTTAGTAGTCTTATTTTTAATCTTGCTACCTTCTTGTGTGCACCTCTAACTGTGACAGCGATCAAAGAGTACAAAATGATTTTTGAATTTTGAATCAAATTAAAAACAATATAAGATAGAAGCACAGGTTTATTAACTGAGGATCACTGTAAAATAAAGTCACGGTAAAGTGACTTTAAAGTTTTAGTGTAGTCCAGAAATGTTGTCATTCTCAGAATCAAGCAGATGTAATCCGGGGATAGGAGACAGACATCTACATAAAGAAACACATCCACCAAAACAATATCCACTTTAACTTTTTCTAAAAAGCAAATCCTAAAAAAATGCCCTCCGAATGCTGCAATGCTACATTTATTCCCTCAAAATTGCTAACACATACAAAACATTGCTGAGTAGCTAAAGAAAAATAGTACTTGCTTTTAACAAGAAATTAAACATGGCCCTCCGCATCTTGATTCACCTTTGTCAGTGTGTAATTATTATACTCTTATTTTATCATCAATTTGTTTTCCCGCTCGACCATGCCAGCCTAACATAAAAGCATGATTGAACTTAAGTTTGGCCTCTGAACGATGTAGCTATCAACACAGCCAACTCATAACAGCATAAATTATTTTGAAGGTATCTGACAGGAATCATTCACTATACTACTGTTGCAAGTATGCTTATTTTGTTGCACAATTGTCAAGTGAGGATAAGAAGAAGCTACTGCATCAAGCCTCATGGAGCTGGATATCCTGGTTCTGCTGGAGGTTGTCAAAATTTGAATTCTAAATTGAACTAAACTACCAATGAGTATTAATGTCTGTGTATATGTTACTATACTGATTTTAATGAATAAATTAAAGGCTTGCTGTATGTGGGATTTTTGGGTTTAGTTGTGTCACGTTTTACCTTACATTGTAAAGTTCCTTGAGATAACCCTGTTGTGAATTGGCTCTATACTGTATAAATAAAATTGAACTGATTTAAATTGAATATGTCCATACTTAACAAACCACAAGTATTGATCACAAATTAAACATGGTTTAAACTTGTGCAGCTTCTGTTTCACCCACAGAGCAGCAGCTTATTTTGTTTGTTAGCTTATTATGTACAAAAGGAGATTGTCTTTTACACCATCCAGTAAAGGTCTGCTGACAAGAGAGACTCACTTTTTACAGTAAGCTGTAAAAAGCTGATACTAGACTGCATAGAACCTTATTATGGACCTGGATAAATTGACTTTACATCAACAGTTTCAAACTCAACAATCACAATAATGCGCAACTATATTATATGATATCTATCTATCTATCTATCTATCTATCTATCTATCTATCTATCTATCTATCTATCTATCTATCGGCAGCTAAACTAAAAGATCAGTCACTAGAATTAAGAGAATACATTTCCATAACAACTTAATTAAGCTTTTGTGCAACAGAGTCTGCTGATGAACAAATTAGTAAAATCAACATTGTAACCATAATTGGTACCTTGTTTCAGAGGTGAAAATTATCATAATTTGTGCTCCAACATTGTTGAGTGAGACTTACTATGAACCAAATAAGTAACATGAACACCAACAATAAACGGAGAGTTGAGGTTGTGTGCAAATTGTGTGTTTAATGACCCACTTTAGCTTGTAGTGATAAATATCTAAAAAAATAACAACACTGAACACTAACAATAAACAAAGAATTGAGATTGTGTGTAAATTGTGTAAACTGTGTGTTTAATGACCCACTGTAGCCTTAGTGATAAATATTTTAAAAAGCAACACTGAATAGTGAACAGCGTTAATAACACTATGGGCCATTTGAGGTAGAAAAAGTAGAAATGTAACAAGACAGAAAATGGACATTGGAGATTTTAAGTTCTTGACAGAAACGAGAAGCTAGGAGAGGTGAAGCTCAAACAGGCAGACCACAAACAAGAATGAAGTGGCGACCCTACCTGAACCTGGAGCAGGGTTCACGTCTGTTTACCTTCCAGGGTTGGAGAGTTAAGCTGTGCAGAGGAGGGCATTGTGTTTTTCGCACATACAGTAACTACCAGCTCTTTTAACACCCTCCTCCCACTGTTAGACAACGTGGAACTTACTGATAGGATAAGAAGTGAAGCGTAGAGTGAAGAGAAGTGTACAGCAACAAGCCCATAAAACAGCTGATCAACTACACGGATTATGACTATAAGCCGCTGCTAACGATGAAGACGATGTAGCTACTTACTTCCAACTCATGCTAATGTCCACATCAGATCAATATCACACAACTGTTAACTCTTCACATACTTATTTTAAGCTATTAGAATAGGCGGTATCAAACAACCCAGAGCTATATTAAACTACAGGATACTATAGATGTTGGAAAGAGCATGGTCATAACCGGCGTGTCGTCTCTAATAAGGGACATTAGGAATGTTTCAACAGCTAACCGGAACGCTGGGTGCCGTTAGCTAGCTGGCTAACGCAGAGCAGCGGCAGTGAATGCGTTTCCCCATTTATGAGTTGTCCTGGAAGGACACATGGATGTGGCACTTGAAGCCAGTTTACTCACCCCTCACTCGCTGCTCAGAACAAGTCAATGCGACTTGCATCTTCAAAGGGGATGTGACTTGCATCAAGGTGGCTAGCTAACCTAACTAACATTAGCCAGTCGAACCGTCCTTAGTGATATTTCCTTCGGCGTCACATTCACAACACATACCTGCATCGGATCAAAGCGGCTCTACTGTTGCCTGTACCTCTACCCTAATTCAGGCTATTCGCCAGCTCTGCTTTGTGCAGCATAAATAGCTGCTAATGTTATCTGGCTGCAATACTAAAAATGTTAATGTTACGCTTTCATATGCATCCAGTGTCAGACCCTCCTCTGTTTTGGTTAAGTTGTTCATAACGTTATTCCAACTGGGTCTGCCAGGCTGCCACTACACTTATGACGGCACGATGACAGCATTTTCACTGGACTGTACACAGTGCAACTTCCGGTTTAGTGGGTGGGCGGGGCGCACCTTTAAAAATATTTAAAATGTAGTAAATTTTCACAATCTGACCATCATTAATGAGAACATTTAAAAGGAGAATGCGAAATATTTTATGTACTCAGAGGTTCAATGGAGCTCATTTTTCTAAATACCATATTATGGCAATTTCAAAACGTAATTTTTCAATGGACAGCTTTTTATAATAGTTCATTAGTGGCGCTTTTATTTCATAACGCACTTTCTAAGTAGAATAATTTTGTCTGACAGTTTGGTTAGAGTTGCGTCTTTTCACATACGTTTGTTTACATTGATACCTCATAGGATGATTGGCAAAACAGGCACCAATCATAACCAATATTGACCTAAAAAGAATTTCTTTCAACTTCATGTATGTCAGGCCACAATTAATCCACAAAAAACAGTATACAGTAAGTCTAAAACCTGGGGGCATTGCACAAAATAGATGTTTATTCATAATATTACGATGAAAATGTTTAAAATCTAATCAATCTGGAGACCTGTCCTCCAGAGAGTGTACCTTTTTCATACAATATTAGTACTTATATAACATTAGTACCTGCATATTCAAAAACACAATTTCATTAAAATATTACTATGTTTTGAATACACCCATGTTTTGTAATCTATAGGTTCACTTGATGACATAAGAGTTACTGAGACATTTCTCAGTACATCTTTTTTGTCTGTTGAATATGACTCAGGTTCTATCTAGCATAACAGACAGGCAACTGATTCCAAAGTTCCACTGGGTAGACTGACTATCCAGCTGTAATAACAACATTACATATCACTGTTTGGGAAAAGTAATGTTCATGCTGGACTATTACATGAATTTGGACCAGGGGCAGCAACATCACAAATACAGGGTTCTGCAGTACACTAGTAATAGTATACTATAGCCTTTTTGTTCCATCAGCTCTGTTGCAAGCATCTGACTTTTTTTCTTTAGATAACATGCCAAAACTAGTCATGCTAACCTGAATCACCGATCACCAATTGTTCTGCACATAAAAGAACATTTGAATGGACACCAAAAAGGTGTCCTGGATTTTATTCACTAGTTAAACTTTAGAAATCCTCCTGTTTCCATCATGCAACACATTTTTTATTTCAGTTGTCAGATTATGTATATATATATTGCTCACATATTAATTTTTGATTTGTCCTTGTATTACATTTCTCACATGCTAAACTAAACAAACAAACTGTCGTTTGTCAATGGAACAAGGCATGAACAATTATGTTAAGAACATGTGATGCCTCACAGAGAATAGTTCATTATGGCTGATGCAAGAGTCCACACAATTATTATATAATGCCTGATGAATTGAGCTGTTATCTCTCATCTGTTTGAGTATCTTGGAGCAGCTTCAGTTGGTCCTCAATGGTCTTCAGCTCTTGCTGTATGGTTGACATCTGAACAAAAGAAAAGCAAAAAATTCAAATAAGGAGACATTTTACTATTTGATATTATAGTAAGCCTTCACTTACTAGCCTACTTTGTCAACAGACTCCTGGACTAAGTGGGATTCTGGGACCCAAACTGTTCCTTGAACTGAACACTACTTGCGCTTCTCCAGTTTTATCGGCCTCTCAGCCTGCTTCAGCCTTGGCTCGCCGCTGTAACTGTCCCACTGCCTGTCGCTACTAGTGACCCACAGACTGCTGCTGCAGACTCACATTCTGCCCCTGATGCCTCGACTACCAGACTTCAGTCTGTTCCAGTCTCACGTCCTGCTGTTATTCAGCAGGAGGCGCCTGCCTTGGAACCCAAGGCTGCAGACTCAGCTTTGTCTGTTCCTGTTGCCAAGCCTATCTGGTTTTTTGCTGCTTCTGTCGCCAAGCCAATGTCTTGTCTCTGCTGCTCCTGTTGCCAAGCCCCGTCTAGCCCCAGTGCAGCAGTCACGTCCAGCTCTAGCTCCTTTGTTACAGTCATGTCCAGCCCAAGCCCCCTGTGCTGCAATCATGTCCAGCCCAAGCCCCAGCGTTCACGCCTAGGTCAAGTTCAGCGTTTGGCCCAGCTCATGCTCCTGCTCTGTTTTCAAGCCCAGCTCAGTTCTGCAGCCACATCCAGCAAATGCTACAACCCAGCATCTACGGCAGGAGTGGACAATCCTGGTCCTCAAGGGCGAGTGTCCCTGCTGGTTTTTCAACTCTCCCTGCTGATCACCTTCACCAGGTCTGTCAGTTAGCTTTTTCAGCTGCTGATTGAATGAACACACCAGATCGAGACAATCAGCGTCAACTAGGGCAGGGAGAGTTGGAAAATTTGCCCACCCCTGATCTATGACCCACTCAAGCCCCAGTTCTGGATCCACACCTGGCTCAAGCTGTAGCCCAGTCTTGAAGCTCTGCCCTTGTTCCTGGTGGTCCAGAGATGACCACGCAGTCACAAAGTGACTGCATGGTCACCTCCTTCATAAACACTTTAGTGTTTATGAAGTTGTGTGCTGGGCGGGGGGCAGTACAGGCAGGGACAGGAAGAGATTTAACAAGCTGTTTAAAAAGGCTGCCTCTGTCCAGGGCTGCACACTTGAGTCCATCGAGGAGGTGGCGGAAAGAAGGATGTTGGCTAAACAGCTGAAAAAGATGGCTGCATGTGATTGTGCTGTCTGCTCAGTCTGTGTCCATCCATCACATCCTGTATCCTCCAAATCCTCTTGTTATTCTATCTTGCATCTTTCATCTGAGCAAGGAAGTCTTAAATCAATCTGTTCAATGAAGACTGGAAGTAGGATTTGTCAGAACAACATCGTACTGTGGATTGTTTGGAACAAGGACCTGAGTAGGCTGTAGGCCTAAAGTTATCCAGGATTTTTCTGGTTTAATATTAAAGGCCTCCATGCATCCCAAACATTCAATACCATCACCCACAGAGGATGAGTCACTTGTGACTATCAGCAGGCTAAGTCAGATGCTTGAACAGCAAAGAGACTTCTACAAGGAGATGCTACAGCAACAAAAGGAAAACTTTAAATGTTTTGTGCAGGTGATTATTGAAGGCACACAACAAAAGGCTGGATGATGTCATCAGAGATGCCCAAGGAGTAAAATCTAGTTTGGAATTTAGCCAGGACAAAGTTGATGCAATGATAGCAGGAAATGGATAACCCATAGAAGTTTGTAACAGATATAAAATCAAGGGAGGAGCTGGACAACATGGCCACAAAGCTGGACTTCATTGAGAACCAGTCAAGGAGGAATAACCTTGTAGTTGATGGCATCACAGAAGAAAATCAGGGACTTGTTTCAAAGTAAAATGGGACTAGATGATAAAAACAGAAACGCGCCCAGAGTGGGTCAGTTTCAGGAGGGGAGGAAACCCAGGCAAATAATTGTTAGGATAATAGGACTATTATGTCCTCTGCCAGAAAAATAAGAGGCACCAGTATTTATATAAATGAGTACTTTTCCGATGCTGTACTGAATAGGAAAAAAGAACTGTTGCCTAAGCTGAAAGCTGCACATGAAGGGGGAGATAAAGCCAGTCTGAAATATGACAGACTGGTCATAAAACCCAGGTGCGGATAAGTCCAACAGCAAAGTTAAATGGATAGATGATGGTTTATTTTATAAGTTTACATAATTGTGTTTTTGTTTTACATTTCTCACTCTGATAAGTTACTCTGTTTTTTAACTTAAAGACTTGACTATAGGTCTGTTATGGGAAAAATTGTGTCTTCCTTACTTCTATGCAGTTATTATATGATTTATGACTTATGTTCTGTTTTGTCTTACTGTATGCATTTGACATTTCACCTAGATTGTTCAATGGTTGTCTCTGCCTGATAGACTCTCAACTCTAGCTCCCAAACCCAAGGTCGGGGAGTTGTGTCTCTGTCTGTTGAGACTTGCTGCTCCTTTCTCACAGATAGTTGGACGTCAGCGTTGCAGGTGTGAGAATGTAAATATCTTCACACACACTGCGACAGGGAGGAGATGGTGCATGTAATTTGATTGGGTTAGAAAGACATTCCACCCTAGTCGGACAGAGAAGTTAAAAGGCAGAAGCAACTTGAGGATCGTGGGCTCTTTGCATCACACCTTCGTGGTGTGTGCACTGATCTCCCCAGCTGGTTTTTGGTTTGTTGATGTGCACGATCAACATCCATGCTTTTTATTTGCTTTCCCCATTATTTTTATTTTCTTTATTTTTTCAATAAATCGCACAAAAGGACAACTCTCTCATCTGCTTCTTTATGGAAAATTTCCACCACAGGGTCACTTGAACATCTGCAGACAAAGACAACATGGTAAGACAGAGTAATTGGAGCGTGCTGCAGCACGCTCCAATTACTCTGTCTTACCATGTTGTCTTTTCTGTATTTTTCCTTTTTTTAACTAGTGGGTGTGATTTTCTTTAATTAGTCTTAGTATATAAGCTGCACCAACTCTGATCATGTTATTCGAGAGAGTTTTTTGGTGCGTTTTTTCACTTGGATTTATACTTTCCCTTATCTGTAAAGCTGGTGTGCAAGAGCAGACCCAGCGCCACGCAAACTTTGTTTACACCCAGGAACAGCTGATCTCACTAAGTTTGGCAGCAAAGTACTTAACTCCGCCAGGAACGTCAAGCTTACCCAAACAAATAAGGAAGAAAACGAGAGGGGACGAGGTGAGAAGATTCAAGCCATGTCTCCCTTCACTGATTATGGATAACGTGAGATCACTGGCAGTTTAACAAGCATTATGTATTACGCTAAATACCACATTGTGATGGACAGCTTTGCTTTAACAAGAGGAGTATATAAGAAATATATATACTCTTCTTGATTAATGTTTTATTTAATGTTTTATTAACTAATCCGAAATATGTGTGTTGTTGCTGTGTTGGTGGACAGGTTAAATTTCTGCTTTGGGGTGTGTGTGAGGGAGGGGGGTGGTGGGTGGATGTGCAACCAGCTGCTGAAACCAAGCAAATCTGTTAAGTAAACAATTGGTGCAAAATAAATAAGCAGGGATGCACCTTAGGCTAACACATTTATAACTAAACAACTGTTGTACTGTGGTTTACCTTGGAGATTAATACCAATACCGATAATAGTGTTAACGTGTGTGCACATACTCATACAAACATATACATATCATATACATACACATATGCATTGTTATTTTCTCTCCGGCGCCGGTCGAGCTGGCTGCTGGTCACAACAGCTCCTGTCCTCTTACTTCTATTTATTACTTTCTTCACTTATTTAAGTTTACCTTTCTAGTGTGTTGTTAGTAACATTAGTGTACACAACCTGTACACAGCTTTTATATAGTTTTTTCTAAGTTTGGCGCAGTACAAACGCTGTTTTTAAAGCTACGATGTGCGTCGGGGTCAGAGCGCGCATTGTTTACACCGCGGAGCAGCTGATCGCGCTGCGCAGCGCCGTAGTTCTGCCCAGAGACAGACACGAGATCACCGCTGAGGTGCTGGTGAAGTCCCGACGGGGGCGCCGCGCTGGAAAACTACGACGGGAGAAAACGAGACGCTTCAGGCCCGCTGTCCCCTCCGTTATCATGGGGAACGTGAGATCTCTCCCCAACAAGATTGACGAGCTCGCGGCGCTCACACGGTACCAGCCGGAGTACAGAACGAGCTGCGTCCTGCTGTTCACGGAGACCTGGCTGACGTCACTCATCCCGGACTCGACTGTCGCACTGGACAATTTTCATCTGCTACGTGCGGACAGAACAGAGAACAGCGGTAAGAGGAAGGGAGGGGGTCTGGCTGTGTTTGTGAACATCAGGTGGTGTATGCCACGACATTGCACTGTCAAAATGAAGCTGTGTAACAGAGACATTGAGCTGTTAGCGGTGGGCATGAGGCCATTCTACCTGCCAAGGGAGTTCACACACGTTATAATAATTGCTGTGTACGTCCCACCCTCCGCTAACGCTGACACAGCTTCTGAGACCCTGCTCTCAGTCACCAGCAGGCTGCAAACACAGCACCCACAGGCCCTCTTCCTGATCTCTGGGGACTTTAACCATGCACCTCCTTCAGCTGCTCTGCCTACATACACCCAGTATGTGACCTGCCCCACCAGAGACAACAAAACCCTGGACTTATTCTATGCCAACACCAAAGAGGCCTACACTGCATCCTCCCTCCCACCGCTGGGCAGAGCTGACCACAACATCCTGCATCTCCTGCCTGTGTATAAACCTGTTGTACACAGGGAGCCGGTGGTGCCCCGCACAGTGAAGAGGTGGACAGCTGAGAGCGAGGAGGCTCTCAGGGACTGTTTTAACACCACTGTGTGGACGGAGCTCTGCGACCCACATGGGGAGGACATTAACGCAATAACAGACTGTGTAACGGACTACATAAACTTCTGCTGTGAAAACACTGTTCCCACCAGGCGGGTTCGGTGTTTCACCAACAGCAAGCCATGGGTCACCCCTGATATTAAAGCTCTGCTAAAGGAGAAGAAGAGAGCATTTAAATCAGGGGACAGGGAGGAGCTGAGGAGGGTGCAGAAGGAGCTGAGGAGGAAAATCCGTGAGGGGAAGTCCAGCTACAGGAGGAAGTTGGAGGAGCAGCTGCAGCAGAACAATGTCAGTGAGGTGTGGAGAAGCCTGAAAACCATCTCAGACTTCAAAGCTCCACACCCACAGGCTGAGGGGGACCTGAGCTGGGTCAACGAGCTGAACTCACACTTTAATAGGTTTGACCAAGCACCCACTCACACCTCCCAGCAGCTGCCTCTGAACCTTTTGTCACCTCATACCACTGGATTACCAGCCCCCACAGCCCTTCACACCTTTACACAAAGCCCTCTACCCTCAGCCCTGATGACTGGCGACTCATCCCAACCACACCCCCTCACTTCACACCACCACACTGAGTCACTTCCTCAACCCCTCACTTCAGACCACACTGAGACACTCCCTCAACCCCTATCCTTCTCCAGCACCTAGGTGAGAAGTGAGCTCAGGAAGATCAAGGCCAGGAAAGCAGCTGGACCAGACGGCATCAGCTCCAGACTCCTTAAGTCCTGTGCAGGCGAACTATGTGGAGTTATGGAGCATGTCTTTAACCTGAGCCTCAAGCTGAGGGTGGTACCACAGCTCTGGAAGACCTCCTGCGTGGTACCAGTGCCCAAGACACCGCACGCCAAAGACCCCAGCAGCTTCAGACCAGTGGCTCTGACATCACACCTGATGAAGACACTGGAGAGACTGGTCCTGGGTCACCTCCGCTCTGCAGTGGGAACCTACCTGGACCCGCTGCAGTTCGCCTACCGACACGGCATAGGAGTAGACGACGCCGTCATCTTCCTCCTACATCGAGCCCTTTCCCACCTAGAGAAGCCCGGCAGCACTGTGAGGATCATGTTCTTTAACTTCTCCAGTGCCTTCAACACCATCCAGCCGATGCTTCTGAAACACAAACTGGAGGAGGCTGGTGTGGACCTTCATCTGACGGAGTAGATTATGGACTATCTCACAAACAGGCCTCAGTTTGTGAGAGCCAGGGACTGTGTGTCTGACACTCTGACCTGCAGTGTGGGGGCCCCACAGGGGACTGTACTGGCCCCCTTCCTTTTCACCCTTTACACGTCAGACTTCAGACACAACACGGACAGCTGTGTTCTGCAGAAGTTCTCTGATGACTCTGCGATCGTCGGACTGATCACCGATGATGATGATGCAGAGTACAGAGGACTCACTCAGAACTTTGTGGACTGGTGCCAGCGGAACCACCTCCTGATCAATGCAGGGAAAACGAAGGAGATGGTGGTGGATTTCCGCAGACAGCAGCCTGCTGTCATACCACCGATGCACATCCAGGGAAGAGACATTGAGAGAGTGGACTCTTACAAGTACCTGGGAGTGCATCTGAACAATAAACTGGACTGGACTCATAACACGGATGCACTGTACAGGAAGGGTCAGAGCAGACTCTACCTGCTGAGGAGACTGCGGTCTTTTGGAGTGAAGGGGCCACTCCTGAAGACCTTCTATGACTCTGTGGTGGCATCAGCCATCCTGTACGGTGTGGTCTGCTGGGGCAGCAGCATCACAGCGAGGGACAGGAAGAGTCTGGACAGGATCATCAAGAAGTCCAGCTCTGTCCTGGGCTGCACTCTGGACACGGTGCAGGAGGTGGGTGAGAGAAGGGTCCTGGCTAAACTGACATCCATCATGGACCAGGTCTCTCACCCACTGGAGGACTCACTGTCTGCTCTGGAGAGCAGCTTCAGTAGCAGACTGATCCACCCTCGCTGTGTGAAGGAGAGATATCGTAGATCCTTCCTACCTGCTGCTGTCAGACTGTACAATCAGAACTGTTGACCACATCCCACCACAGTCACTCACCCACTGCATCAGTGGTTTATATAGCAACCTGCTCTGCACAATATTTGTGTAAATCTGTGAACAATCATGTATATTGTTACCGGTACAAATCTTATACCCATTACTGTGCAATAACCCTGCAATGACCTCATACTCACTCTAACTGTACTGTACTGCTTTGTACTGTGCCAACACAAACTGTTCTGTACCTGTATTCTTGCTCATCTGTACTGCTGTTGTGAGAGGTAATTTCCCCACTGCGGGACTATTAAAGGTTTTCTTATTTTTATAAGAATATATTTTCTTATACATATCCCATACTACTTATTAAAAGTCATGACATACAACACCACAATTTCCATATTCACACATTATTGATATTGGCCTGTTTATCAGCTCAGGTGTTGAGTGTCCGACGACAAGGTTAGTAAAGCTGTAGCTTAACATTGTTCACCCAAAAGGGTGAGGCAGACTTTGGTGCATAAACAGAAACAGAAATACACAGAAATAGAAAATCTTTGCTGAGTGCAGTTTAATGTGTTTCACGGAGACCTGATTTGATTCATCTGCTGTCACAAGACACACTCCAGGTTCAAAGGTATGGAGTCAAACTAGGGTCACATTAGATTTGTGCATGCGTAAACCGATCTGTGCGTGCGTCACCAGATCTGTGCGTAAGTCACCAGATCTGTGTGTGCGTAAACCAGCCTGTGCGTGTGTAACGACATTTGTACTTAGACTTAGTGGGGCTATACGATGCTTACACTTATAATTTGGGGTGTTAAAATTACGCACAAACCGTGGCTAAATTTACAAGTAAAATAACAAGACCTTAATTTGCCTCGACGCTCTGATTGGCTAATGAACAAGGAAGTTGTCGCAGTTCTTTGATGTGGCACAGCAGATCCTGAAAGCTCCTCAAGCAGCAACAAGCTAGTCCACTGACTGATGACTTATTAAATTATATTTAATGTTCAGACAGACATGACGGCTCATATTCATGTGTATGAAGTGTGACGTCACTCTTGTGATCTGCGGAGGTGATGCAGTTGTGTAAATGTTAAACTGGTGTTTCTATCATAAGTCAATGTAGCATGTTAGCCAACAGGCTATCAGCAATGCCATGCTATGTTATGATGCAGCTGGAGTTAAGGTAGGTATGTTCTAGTAACGCTACAGTTGTAACGCTGTGTGATCGTTTATCAGACCACAATAAACTTGTTTACTTTAACAATGCTTTTAAACAGCCTGATATGTAATGCAGTTGTTAGACAGGCCTGGATTTCAGCGCAGGATCTTGGTGCTTCCCGCTGAGCAACAACGTCTACAGGGAGACAGACGCCCAGTGTTGCTGCAGAATCTCTCAAGATGTCACCGATACCAAAGACACTGGCAGAAAGCTTGGTCTAACTCAGTCTTACAAATAACTCAGTCTTACAAGATGTCTCTGACACCAATATTCACTCTATCACAATCAGTGATCATGCACCAATGTCCATTTCATTGATTAAGACAGCCACACCATCAACCAGGAATTGGAGATTTAATACATCATAACTGATGAAGTCTTGATCATTGAGTAATGTCAGGAGAGAATGGAAAACCTTTATAGAAATCAACGATACACCGGAAATGCCACCCTGTGTTCTTTGGGAGACTGGGAAGGCAGTTATGCGCGGTAGAATTATTTCATATTCATCACACAAGAAAAAAAAGGACATGTTACTTGAATTAGAATTAGAGCAAAAAATAAAATCTCTAGAGATTAAATATGCTGCCTCTCCAACCAATGATAGAATCCTAGAAGACCTAAAGAATCTAAAGCTGAAATTAAATAATATAATTGATTGCAAAACTCAGTTTCAGATAGACCAATTACGCTGGGAGAACTTTGACCATGCTAACAAATGTGGTAAATTTCTAGCTAACCAATTAAAAAATAATAAAGAGAAACAAATCATCCATTCAATAACTAATAAGGAAGGCAATATTACTCGTGATCCCCATGAAATAAATGATACCTTTAAAAACTTTTACCAAGAGTTATATACGTCCCAAATAGATCCATCCACCTCAGCCATAGAGGAATTTCTGAATAAACTAGAACTGCCAAAGCTAAAGGATAAACAATCCACAACTTTAGACTCATTGTTATCTTTGGCAGAACTACATGAAGCTCTGCAGGAGATGCCCAATAAAAAAGCTCCAGGACCAGATGGATTCCCAACTGAATTTTATAAAGAGTTCTGGTCCATGCTGGCACCCAGCTTTTACAAAATGATAGCTGAAATTAAATAACAACATTCGATACCCACAAATATGAATTCTGCCTTCATAAGCCTGCTCCAAAACCCAGGAAAAGACCCTACACTCCCATCGAGTTATAGACCAATTTCACTAATAAATTTAGATCTAAAAATAGTGTGTAAAGCACTTGCTAGAAGATTAGAAAAAATCACTCCATATATAATTCACTCTGATCAAACAGGCTTCATTAAAGGTAGACAGTCAACAAACAATATGAACAGACTAATTAGTTTAATTGATTATGTCACCATCCATAAACTAGAGTCAGCCATCGTCTCCTTAGATGCAGAAAAAGCTTTCGATAGAGTAAACTGGAAGTTTCTTTTAGCCACTCTGCACAAATTTGGCATTGGGGAAACATTCATAGACTGGATCCAAATATTATACAACTCAGCAAACGCCGCAGTCAGAACAAACAACCAGATCTCACCAAGGTTTAATCTGCATAGAGGGACAAGACAGGACTGCCCACTTTCCCCATCACTATTTGCAATATTTATTGAACCTCTAGCCGCAGCAATAAGACAGAATGAAGGAATTACTGGAATATCGACCAAATCAGTAAATCATAAAATAAGTTTATATGCTGACGATGTGTTACTGTTTCTCCTGGAGCCACAGACGTCTCTTCCTACAACTATCAGTCTCATAGATGAATTCTCAGGACTTTCAGAATACTCTATTAACTGGACCAAATCTATAGTGCTACCCCTTAACCTTAAGGTGACTAACATCTCCTCTACCACACTCCATTGAGGGAACATTAAATACTTGGGCATTGAATTGTCGTCTAGGCTATCAGAGCTTACTGATCTAAACTACAATCCATTATTAAAACAAATAGAAGCCAACCTCAAAAGATGGCAGTCCTTACCCATTTAAATTATGGGAAGAATTGCCACCATAAAAATGATGATCCTGCCAAAAATTAATTACATACTCTCAATGATTCCAACTCAGCCAGCCCAGGCGTGGTTTAAGACATTAGACTCCTACATCTCACAGTTTTTGTGGTAAACCAAGCCACCACGAATTAGTTTAAAAACTCTTCAAAAATCCAGACGCTGCGGCGGCCTGGAACTACCTAACTTCCACCACTATTTTCTTGCCAATAGACTGAACCATGTCCACAAATGGATAAAACCCATGCCAGCAGACTCCTCCTGGATAGACATTAAACAAACATTCTGTGGAAATATTAAAGTTGCAGATCTGCTCTTTATCAGCACCAAAATCAAACATCATAGTTGTTACCAGAACATTAGCATAAAAGCATCTCTGCAAGCCTGGTGGGATTTTCTTAAAATTAATGGGTCTTCGCTTACTCTTTGCCAAAACACACCTCTCTGGAACAATCCAGACATCATACAAAACAAAAAGGCAATACACTTTCCAACTTGGCATATCAAAGGGATAACACATCTGAAACATGTTTTCACAAGAGACAAGTTTACCTCTTTTGAAGAATTAGTGTCCCACTATGAAATCACTAGTGCCAATTTCTTAGAATACCAACAACTAAAGTCAATACTTAATGCAAAAAGTAAGAATACTCCCATCCACGTGCAACCACCACCAGTAATAGAGCGATTTATTGATATATCAGGGAAAAGTACAGTATCCAAAATCTACATCTTAATTTCCAATGTAGACCAGACAGTGAGCCTTCCGATCTCTAAATGGGAAGCTGATCTCAATATCACCACTAATTACACGTTCTGGAATAATATATGTTCTAATTTATTCAGAATGACAAAAAATACAAATTTACAACTAATACAATACAAAATTCTTCATAGAACTCACTATACAGGACAAAGGATGTTCCAAATGGGTCTTACAAACTCAAATATTTGCCCTCACTGTACAGATAACACAGCAGATAGATTCCTACATGCATTCTGGTCATGTGTAGAGTATGTGAACACCTTTCAACCCAGTTAGGCTGTCCAATCCCAGCGGCCCATGCACTTTGTCTTCTAAGAGATCTAAGTGGGCTTGATCTAGAGACAAACTCATCACACACACTTCTTTCTGCCCTATGTGTCGCAAAGAAAATCATCCTCATGAACTGGAAAACTAAAAAAAAATTAAGCATTACTCAGTACCTGAACAGCTTGTTAGATCATACCACCTTAGACACATTGTCTGCTTCATCAAATCAATGACCAAAACTATACTCTGATTGATTGCATTTCCAGAGAGGGATGCGTGGGGCTCGGGTGCTACGTCGTGTCTGGCACAGTGGTGGTGGGATGACTGGTGGTTGGGGGGGCCTGCCTGCCTAAGGAACCAGGACAACGGGTTGGTGGACTCTGGGCTGGCCGCATGGGTCCCCTGCTGCGGGGGTATGGTGCCTGCGGGGACCGGCGGTCCTGTGCCGGAGTAGGGCCATTTTGAGGGTTGGCGTGTGTCTGTCTCCGGGGAGCTGGAGGCGGGCCTCCCTGCCGGTGTGCGGGGGCGGACCTGGGAGTGGAGACCTGGGTGACCTGCGTCCGGGGGACTCCCTCTGGGGGTGCCTGTCTGTGCCCGGAGGGGTGTCTCTCCCCTGGGGCGCTGCCCCTGCTCGGGTGGGGCGGTGCCTGCCCTAGCGGCCCGACGCCCTCTGGTGACTGCTCGGGCCTGTTGCAGGGGGGGTTGGCGGACTACTCAGGCTACAACCTTCATCGGATGCTCTGCAGTTTTAATTGCATTAGTCATATACACTTGTCCAGGAATCTGGGAGCTCCTTCCGGGGGGGGGCAGTAGACGGAGCCTTCCCATTGATGGCTCTGTCTGCTGGACCCCTCGGAGAATTGGCTATCTCCCAAAGTTCCTCATACTTAGTCACATACACATACATTTAGGGCCGGGGCTCCTTCACTGGGGCCTGGGGCTGAGGCCAGTTGTGGCCTCGCCCACTGGCCCTGGTGGAGAGATCACCACCCAGTTTTAACTGCAAAAAGACATTTAGGGCGAGGGGGGGCACTGTCCGGGGGACACATCGTCAGCCAGCGGTTGTGCTCCTGGAGGTGTCACCCACCTTCAGTGCACTTTAGTTCCACACTCACATCCAAGCTGGGTTGAAGGGTTCTGGGGTACCTTTTCTGCTGCCCTCTGCCTCCCCCGGGTTGGGGGGGTTGGGCGGGGCTTGGGAGGAGCTGCGGTCCCTGCCTGGGGCCACATGGACGGCAGGCTGGAGACCTACCCTCCCCACGAATTTAATCAAGCGAATGGTGTGGGTGCGAGAATGTATCTGAGAGTGCATTGGTTCACGTATGATTGACTAGTTTGTTGTGAGAGAGTCTATAGTGTGTGTGTGTGTTGATGTGATGATGTGTGTTGCACATGTGGGTGGGTGTATGCGTCTGTGTTTGTGTGAGTTGGTATGCGTGTGGTGCGGTTGAAATGTGGGGGGTCCGGTTTTCCGCCCGGGGTACGATGATCGTCTGCCTGGGTGGTCTCTTTTCTGCTGACCCCCACTAATTGCTGGCCTTGTGCTGCAGGCCGCTGTGGCACCAGGGGATGAGGTCGGGCCGATGGGTCGGCCCCGCTCCGCTCGTGTGGGGGACTGGGGGCGGGCCCCACTCTGGGCGCGGGGGCATCTTCTGGCGGGCTCCCTACGGACCGTGGGTCCTCGGGCTCTACCCTTTCAGGCCGATCCTCCCGCCGGGGGGAGTGTTTGCCCCTGGTTCTCATGGGGCGGACAGCGTTGACCCCCGGTGGCCCACTCTGGCCTCGGGTGCCGTCTCTGTGGCTGCTGCAGCTCTGCCTGGGGGGCTCTGTGTGGGCGGCTTGGGTCGCAACACCTGCCCTCCTGGAACTGAAGGTGTGTGGGCTCCCTGGCTGCTAGGATTCCTTCCTTTGCTTGCTGGATGGGCGTAGTGGCCGAGCCCCTCACATCACCCTGGCTTCTACAAGTGGCATTGTTCATGCACCAACGTCTGCCTCACCCTTTGGGTGAATAATATTAAGCTACAGCCTTACTAACCTTGTAGTGGGACACTCAACACCTGAACAGGCTTTCCAAACTTTCCAACTGTAAGTATTACTGATACTTATCACTACCAATATCAATAATGTGTGAATATGGAATTTGTGGTGTTGTATGTGATGACTTTTATTAAGTAGTATGGGATATGTATAATAATGCACATATGTATGTATATTATATGTATATGTTTGTATGAGTATGTGCACATACCTTAGCACTATTATTGGTATTAGTATTAACCTCCAAGGTAAACTACAGTACAAAGGTTGTTTAGTTATGAATGTGTTAGCCTAAGGTACATCCCTGCTTCTTTTTTTTTGTTTTTTTCCGATTGTTTACTTAACAGATTTTACTTGGTTTAGCAGCTGGTTGCACCCCTTACCCCCCACCCTCCCGCGTACACACCCTAAAGCAGAAACCTAACCTGTCCACCAACACAGCAACATCACACACATTTTGGATTAGCTAAATAAACCATTAAATAAACCATAAATCAGGAAGAGTATATATATCCTATATATACTACATTGCTAAACTGCTGGACAGAACAAAAAAAAAAAAAAGAAAGCTTGGTCTGCGAAATAGCAATTGTTTATTCAGTTCGCTGCAATCACTTTCAACCGTCAGCTGAGACCTGCACCACTCTGACTCTGCTTCGCTTCACCCACAGTTTACTTAGGCGCTGACGGCGCCTGTCGGCAGGTAACAGGCCAATCGGTAAAGGACAAGGCGCTCCTCATCATTCACAAAAAACACGACACAAAACACAAGTTAAACGCTACGCTCCGTCCATAGATTGCTCTGTTGCGGAGAGCGCTCTAACATATAGATAACGTAAACCAAGGCATTGACAGGGACAGTTTACAGGATGTCACCCAGGTAAAACAACTCACCGGAAGTCGGTCGCCAGTTAACATGGTCACTCTTTCATATGGATGCCAGTTGATGTTACTTACCTGTTTACGTGCGCTTTCAGCAACAGAATAATCTGTGGATGAAGCACATGCTTTACATTACATAACCCTAACAGGTAGGTAGGTAACATTAGGCGCTTTATCCACAGATTACTCTGTCGCTAACCGGTGGCTTTCAGAGAGAGCTGTCAGTCAAAATCAGGGGAGGGGAAGGTGGTTTACAGGAGGAAACTGGAACACAGACTCCAGAACAACAACACCAGGAAAGTGTGGAGGGGCATGAGGACCATCACTGGCTACAAGTCCAGCAGCCAGGTCATTGAGGGGTCTGTGGACAGGGCCAAACTACTTAATTACTTCTTTAACAGATTCCAGGTTGGTCCTCTAAACCCCCTGCTGCTCATGATAGACCCACTTCACATCACTCACTTGGCCCATCCATCCCCGCCTCAAACACATTCACAGCCAGATCAGGCGAGAAAGGAACTGAACAAGCTTCCTCCAACAAAGGCTGCAGGACCTGAGGCCCAAGGGTGCTGAAAGTCTGTGCTCCCCAGCTGTGTGGTGTTCTCCAACACATCTTCAACCTGAGCCTGCAGCTCGAGAGAGTTCCTCTTGGGTAGAAAATGGCATGCATTGTGCCAGTGAATAAGATGCCTGGCCTAAGGGTTTGACTCTTTGGTCAAACCCTTAGTCAACCCCCTCTAATTCACATATCAACCACAAATAGGAGTGGATATCATCATACATCTGCTCCACCATACCTACAACCACCTCGACAAGTCTGGTGCCTCAGAGAATATCATGTTCTTTGATTTCTCCAGTGCATTTTTATTTTTGTTCTGTCCAGCAGTTCAACAAGCAGCATGTATTAGGCTCAATGCTGTATCGTGAGGGACAGCTTTGCTTTCACAAGAGAAGTATATAAGAAAATATATACTCTTTTTGATTAAGCAATGCAAAGATCAGCAATGCAAAGAATGACAGCAGAAAACTATGGAGCACGTTAAATGAGATCATTGGCAGAAGTCAGCAGTCTGTTACATGGTATGTGGATTGATGGGGCTTTTATTACAAAGAAATAGCAAATCATTTGAATAATTAATTCTCAAGCAAAGTGGAGGAATTAAGGACTGGCACGGGCCCAAATGGTTCAGCGTCATATGATGCAATCTTGAACAAAATTATTTATAAGAACTGTATATTTTTGCATTCTGTCAAGTTAAAAATGATATTTTAAAAAAAGATATTTTAAAATCCCTTCCTTATGGAAACGCATCAGAAATGACAAGACTTATTGGATCAGTAGCTAAATACCTGTCCTCTCCAATTACTCATTTATTTAATTTGAGCTTTTCACATTGCATATTTCCAGAAAAGTGGAAGGAGTCTAAAATTATTCCATTGCCTAAGAACAAAACATCAACATTTACAGGACCAAATAGTTGACCTACTGTATTAGTCTCATGCCTTTACTGAGCAAAGTAATGGAAAAAAAATGCTTTTGGACACATTGATAAATATTTCTAATGACCAAATACCAGCATGCATATCGAGAGGGTTACTCTACGTGTACTGCTTCAACTCATGACAGATGAGTGGTTAGTGGAAATAGATTCAAACAGGTTTGAGGGTGCAGCAATGCAAGATTTTAGGGCTGCCTTTGACCTGTTAGATCTTGACAAATTAATAAAAAAAATTACAATCTTATGGTTTTTCATCTTCTGCTTTGAAAGCAGAGTATTTACCTTGCGTATTAGAAGATTTGGATTCTCACTTGTCTTGGTCAGCTCAGACTGATGATATGGTGGTTAAAATGGGCAAAGGCATTGCTATGGCAAGGAAATGTGCTGCATACATACCCACTTCTATTCCTAAACAAGTAGTACAGTCTCTTGTTCCATGTCATCTAGAGTATTGCCCTATTATATGGTCGTCTGCATCACAAAGGGTGCATCACAAGCCTAAGTTGGCACAAAATAAGGCTGCCAGAGTTGTTGGCTGCCAGCCATCAGACTGTAAAAAACAGTAGTGCCGTGACATACAATGCGGAAAACATAGTGTTCTTCTTCACTGTTGTTGTAAAACCACCATAATAACATCACTGTCTGTACCTTTGTAATATTTGTATTTTAAGTATTTGTTTTTTTAAGATGCGTAATATCTAATATCCCATACTCATACTCATATTTCACCCTTTCATCCACGTTTGATTTTGTTTTGGTAAACATGAACAACGTATTGCACAGTTAAATAATGTTGTTATTTATCCTGTTTTTTTGTTTGTTCTTTGATACAGTAACAGTCTATGGCTGCTGCGAACAAAAGAATTTTCCCATTGTGGAATAAATAAAGTTGTATCTTATCTTATTATTCCTGCCCTGGTTCCTGATGATTTGGTGTTGACAGTTCCAGTTCGGGTCCATTGAATTGTCAGTTGCATAATGCATTTTCAAAATGCATATTGAATGGTCAATTTCAGAATGCATTTTTTTTAATTAAATGACCAAAATAGCATATTGAATTGTCAATTGCAAAATGCATTGCCATTTGAATAAAGACTACAAAAAAACATGACAATAGGAAATGCAATTTATTAAGTTTTTATTTAAAGCTTTAATTAATAAAACTGGGTATTGAATTGCCACTTTTAATATTGGATAGCAAAATGTAAAACGCATTTTCAAATTACATGACCAAATTGCATATTGAATTGCCAAATGCAAAATGCATTTTCAAATTGAACGACAATCTTGCATATTGAATTGCCAATTGACAAATGTATTGTGAATTGGATTCTGAGTCTGAAAAACTTCCATACTGCTGACATACGGATTCCTCTGAGGATCCTCTGGATGCCTCCATGGCTGGAACCCTAGCGTGGTCAGCAGCTGGATATGCGCTGATTCTTGTTCCATTGCGATCCAAGAACGAGCACCTCTACCAGATTCGACTGGATCCTCTATTAGATCCTCTAACAGAGCTGTAGAATATATTTTTACACCCTTCTGCAAATATTTTTATATCATCTAATTGCAGACACGTAGCTGTATATGAATTTTTTTATCATTTTTCTCTGGTGTGACTAATAATAGTTTTCAGTGATTAACAGTAGTTTTAGTTTTAGTATTTAAGGCCAGCTTTTGTTTTCAGTGATTGCTGGTTCGTCACGTCGTGAGCATGAGTGTTACTGTGAATTAGGCCGAGGAGCATTTGATGAAGTGGAGTCTTTTTTAGTTGATGTCCAGTCCTTTTGTCACCTATCGACATGGATGTTGTTTTGTCATCCATGTTTGGGTTTGTTTGCCCGAAAGGAACTAAGCGTGTTTAGTTTTAGTCTGAATGTATTCAGTGCTGTATAGTTAATTTATCCTTTAGGATCCAGCGCTGGTTTAGTTTAGCTCCCCAGTATCATTGTCTTGTATTTCATGTACTGTATACATGGAGCGTATTTATTTAGATAGTGTCTTTAGTTTAGATGCTTACCCGCATAGCAGTGATTTTAAGTTCTTACATTTTATGTAAGTCCTGCCTGGCAGTGAGTTTGTGTTTAATTTATCACCTCTCTGAGGTTTGAGTGGTACTGCTGGAAGAAGTGAGTTGTAATAATAAATAATTTTATGTTAATTCTTATTTCCTGTGTTCTGGTCATGCGATTGGGATTCTTCCCCCTTCATATTCCCTGTGACCTGGTCTGAGGATGCAGCTGTGACCTGATCTGAGGAGTGCTTTTAGTAGTGCAACAAGGTCACAGCTGTGTGCGAGTTGCACTTTGGCCGTAGCACCATTCATTCTCTGTGAGAGCAGTTAGTTCCCCACTCGCAGTGGGCATTAGCTACTGTTTCCTCATTCCACAGCATCTCCTCTCCTGCCCCCGTATCGTCAAGCCCTGCCGGTTCGGAAATGACGGGGGGAGTTTGTAACAAAACTGAGCTATCGGGGGAGAAGCACTTTGGTGAGAGAGGTAAAGAAGAACCCAAAGATCACTATGGCTGAGCTCCAGAGATACAGTTGGGAGATAGGAGAAAGATGTAGAAAATCAATCATCACTGCAGCCCTCCACCAGTTGGGGCTGAACAACTAAGGAACTTCAAGACGGTGAGAAATAAGATTCAGTGGTCTGATGAGAAAATAGAATTTTTTGGCCTTAATTCTAAGCCACATGTGTGGCAAAAACCAGGCACTGCTCATAACTTTTTCAATACAGTTCCAACAGTAAAGCATGGTGGTGGCAGCATCATGCCGTAGGGATGTTTTTCAGTTGCAGGGATAGGATGACTGGTTTACATTCCAATAAGACAATGATCCTAAGCAAACACCTGAACAAACAAAGGAGTACTCCAAGACATGTTCTTGAATGGTTCGGCCAGAACCCTGACTTAAACCCAATTGAGCATCTCTGGAGAGAGTAAAAATGACTGTCCACCAACATTTACCATCCAACGTGACAGAAGTGGAGAGGATCTGCAAGGAGGTATGGCAGAGGATCCCCAAATCCAGGTGTGAAAAAAACTGCATAATCCCAAAGAGACTCATGGCTGTATTAGCTGAAAAGGGTGCTTCTACTAAATCCTGAGCAATTGGTTTAAATATTTATGACCATGTGACATTTCAGTTTTGATTTTTGAATATGAATTAATTATTTGCAAAAATGTCAACAATTCTGTGTTTTTATGTCAATATGGGGTGCTGTGTGTACATTAATGAGAAAAAAATTAAATAAAATTATTTTAAAAAATGGCTGTAATATAACAGCCAAAAAATTTAGGGGGTCTAAATACTTTCCGTACCCATTGTATATATGATATATCTACTCATACTCCTGTTCTATTATCTAACAAGACTATTCAGGCTAGGTGAGCACTAAAACCAAGCTGAAGAACATTAACTGTAGAAAATGCGTCTAGCTGCCATAACTCAACTTCCAGACAGCCTCTGCTGAATGATTAAAAATCACCAAACAAATAGCCTGTCTATTAGCTACTGGCTGCATTATAGATAAAAAAAAACTTTGGGGAAACGTTACCATATCATATCAGATTGTATGTAATGTCTGCTATAATGTGCTATAATGTGGCATTGAACACAAATGAGATTATAAATAAGTCATAGTACAAGCTGCTGTACATTTACCTTACTATCCATCTGCTGCCTGACATGAGCAGGAACCTTTGTAGCATAGTCTGATGATTGGACTCTGCAAAGTACTTCCTCCAGCCTTGGAATCAGCTTTTCTTTGCGCTGGTGAAGCTGCAGAATCAGTTTGTCCTTGTTCATTCCACTCTGAGATGAAAAGATTAAAAAACTGCATTTTAATCATCACCGCCATATTTTGCAGAGTCAGACAACACAATATTGTTTTGCACAAATTTGTGGTTGTGGATAATAAGGTCTAAGCTTTTATTTCCATGTCACGCGATCACAAGTGAAAAGTTCATTTCACAAGCAATATCCGATAATAATAGTGATCTTAAATTGGTATTACACTGAAAAATATTTGTCATTAGAGTGATTAAGACAGACAAAGGAAATAAAAGATAATCAAGTAAGAAACAGGTTTTTGCCTAAAAAGACCTCTTACTTGGCAGGAATGCTGTAACCAATCCCAGCTGTCAATTGGTCAAGAGGCAGGGAGACAAACAATTGACTCACTCTCACACGGACACATCTACAGGCAACTTAGAGTCACCATTTACTATAACATAACTGCATGTCTTTGAACTGTGGGAGGAAACCTGTGTACTCAAAGTGAAGTTGTGACCACTACCAGATTTTTTTTAATTGTATAAAAAACACTTGATGTTTGCAGTTGTAACACACCTGGACGTGAAGGTGTAGCTGAAATGTATGGTCCACCACACCAATGAGGCTTCCTTTAGGTGGAGGTGTATTGTGGACAGAGACGAGAGAGTTAGTTCTTTGAGGACAGAAGATATGGAGGTGAGAGATCCGGCTTAGAGTCCAAACAGCTGACTGAAAGTGAAGCAGAACCTGGGCCTGGTGGTGTGAACACACTGCCCACACTGAAACACACAACATGCAAGCAAGATGTTAATAAACGAAGCTACATTATCATCCTACTTGTTTTGGTTGCCATAACAACAATTGAAGATTCTTCTAGATTAAGCATTTCAGTATTTCATTGTATTTCAACCTTTCCTGCCTCATGACTAAAAACAGCTACAACTGTCTTCAGCACCACTGCCATCCTTGCAAGGGCGAGCCAATGACCAGAAAACAACATTACCATAAACAAGATATTGTTGAGAACAGCAAGATGATAATAAATAAATATGGCAGGTACTTCAGTGCCTTGAACCAGTAAAGAAAAAAACAGCAGGAAATAAAGAGCTCTTGCTCTATGTGCATGTTGCAAGTTAACTACTCATGAACTGGAAGAGCTAGTTTAGTATATTCTATATTGTATGTAGTGAGTTTTACAGTGAGTTTTAAAAAATCCAACAGCATGTTGATTGAAGATGACTAAATTGAGATGAATATGCAGTTTAAACAACATTGTGCCTGTATAGTACAATATGTATGTATGTATGTATGTCATAGACATGTGTAATTGACAATAAATAAAAAATTATTGATCGCAACAGCAGCTTTTTTGTCAGAAATATAATTGAAATTACAAATAATATAAATAATATAAAAAATATTTGAGCACTTGTGATTACTGAAACTATGGAATGAATAACTGTTTGAAATGGAAGGGCTGTTTGAAGTTGTTGACTGAATTACTGGCAGGTTTCTCTTTGGTCATGCCACACTGTGCTCTTAGTGAACGTGCCACTCTGATTACTTCCTGGACCAACAGGAAATCTCTTTCCTCTTCAGGGAAATGCCAGTGTGCCTGAAAAAAACAGAAACATATCAACTAGCATACAACTTGAAACCTATTGAGTTAGAGGATGAAAGATCTGTACACTGATGTGGACACTGATATTTTAGAAAATCAGAAAAAAACAAACAAAAACAAAAGCAATCGGAAGAAATGTCTCCAAGCAGGTGGTTTTCTCTTAACTGTAAATACAATTAGGAAGTTTAAGGTCCTTAGGAAGAGGTGGACTGTCCTTTGCAGACAAAACTGAAGGTTTTGAATTTTGAAAATTAAATCAACTCCATATTAACACAAAAAAACGCAAACTTGCAAAGCTAACAGTGTACCTACTGTGTTGTGAAGTATGTATAGGCTTCGCTGCACATAAAACTAGTGCCTTGAATCTGTGCTCTTACATTTTACATTTACATGCTATTTATCATTTTATCACTCTTCTATCATTCATTGACAGGGTAAATAAAATATACCATAGAAATAGACACTGTTTTAAAGTTGGATTCTAAGAAATGCATATATTGTTTTGTATTAGTGATTCAGATCTTGAAGTGGACACACTTTTCTTGTGTACTACTTCTTTTACATATATATTTTGCTCGCAGTGTTGGAGTGTATATAAAATGTTTCATTTACTTTCACAAAATGTATTCAAACACAAATGATTCACAGATTCATCCATATCAGGTGTTTCTGCGTGTCCACACCATAAGCAGAAAATGTTTGTCTTCAGTTTATGTTCGTCTGATGTTGTGGTTATGTGCAGGAATAATTGGCTTAGACTTACCAGCTGGGAGGAGTGTGGGTACGGCTGTAAACACAGACTGTCCTGAGCAGAAGCTCTAGGTCTGAATGGTTGGAGTCTCTGCCACAATTCCTCAGTAATGAAGGGCATGAAAGGGGAAAGCATGGTCAGAGACACTGACACACAGTGATAGAGGACAGTGCTGGCCACATGTCGCATTCTGTCACTATGCTCTATGTCAGTCTGGCCCACCACAGGCTTCACATATTCCTAAAGGAAAAGACAAAGAAACATGACAAATACTGGTCACATCTGGAGCCAGAATTCTAGCACTTTATTTACTGTATGTATCTCAAGGAGTTGGTTACATTGATTGAGGCATTGATTACTGCAAATACGACAGAAACAGGATATCTCATCTCTAATCTGTCCTTGTTTGCTGATGAAAGAGATGCTCCTTACCATGTACACGTCACACAGGCTATGAACCCAGAAGGTATAAAGGGCAGATGTGACAGTATGCAGCTCATAAGCTTCAAAGGCCTGTTCACACTGTACTATTGTACTGTACAGTTTGGAGCAGATCCACCGGTCCATGCTGCTCACTGGTCTGGTCTGGACAATAAAAAGACAAATCCTAAATACATCCTTTATAGTACTTTTAGCTCAATGCTACTGTACGTTCACATCAATAAGAAATGTATAATTCATAATATTACGTTTAGAGCATTATGAAAGTGCGATGGTAAAACCTGTTATTCACCGTTTGCATCCATCATATTTTTTGTGCGTCCTGTCCAGCAGTTCAACAAGCAGCATGTATTAGGCTGAATGCCGTAATGTGATGGACAGTTTTGCTTTTACAAGAGGAGTATATAAGAAATATATAAAGTCTTCTTGATTAATGGTTTATTTTTTATTTTTTTAGTTCATCCTAAATGTGTGTGATGTCGCTGTGCTGGTGGACAGGTTGAGTTTGTGCATTGGGGGGTGTGTGTGTGTGTGTCGGGGGGGGGGGTATTAATATTATATACAGTAATAGTATATATAGTAGTAATAATATATAATATAGTATAGTATTATATAGTACAGTTCTATATTATATGTATGCTAAGTTATGCTCGCTAATAAATCAAAATCAAAAACTTCGATCCTCCTGTCTGAACAACAACTGCTCAACAGCGCCCCTACTGACTGCTGGTTAAATCATCCGAGCCGTGATAAACCTTATGAATCAATGACGGCGACCTACTGCACCTATTCACCGCAGCCAGCAGGTAGATGGGCACCTACTGGCCCATACGTATGGGCTGATAACCACTAATAATGACCATTGAATGCCGTGATAACGTCCGAAGCCGCTGACAAGGTTAGAAAAGATGTAGCTTAACATTGTTCACCCAAAAGGGTGAGGCAGACGTTGGTGCATGAACAATGCCACTTGTGGAAGCCAGGGTGATGGGAGGAGCTCGGCCACTACGCCCATCCAACAAGCAGAGGAAGGAATCCTAGCAGCCAGGGAGCCCACACACCTTCAGTTCCAGGAAGGCAGGTGTTGCGACCCAAGCCGCCCACACAGAGCCCCCCAGGCAGAGCTGCAGCAGCCACAGAGACAGCACCCAAGGTCAGGTCACCTCATGTCACTGTGGGTCAATGCTGTCCAACCCATGAGAACCAGGGGTAAACACAACAGAGCAGAGCCTGAGGACCCATGGAGATGCCTCTGCGCCCAGAGTCTACCCCATCAGCCCGACTATATCCCCTGGCACTCGCCCGGGCCTGGCAATTGGTGAGGGTTGGCAGAAACAGAGACCACCCAGGCAGCGAATCCACATACCCCGGGCAGAAACGGGCTCCCCACACACCAACCGCACCACACGCATAAACACTCAAACAGACAGAGATGCACACCCACATCAACACACTACCACAATGCTCATGCTCGCCCCATGTAGTGCTCCACTCAAACCTACACACATACTCTGTGGCTGTGCATTGAGAGCCAACCTCTGTCCAGGGCCCATTGAAGACCGCAGCCCGAGTAACCCAACAGACCTCCACCCCATGCCCCGCAACAGGCCCGAGCAACTACCAGAGGGCGTCAGACCGCTAGCGCAGGCAGCGCCCCACCCGAACAGGGGCAGCGTCCCAGGGGAGAGACACCCCTTCGGGCACAGGCAGGTACCCCCAAAGGGACCCCCCTGGACACAGGACACCAAGGTCTCCATCTCCAGGACCGCCCCTGCAGATTGGCAGGGAGGCCCGCCTCCGCTCCCCGGAGACAGGCACACGCCACCCTCAAAATGGCCCTACTCCGGCACCCCTATGCCACCACACCCCTACTGCACCCCTACTGCAGGGGTGCAGTAGGGGTGTGGTGGCATATGGCCACCCCAGAATCCACTAGCCCCATTGCCCAGGTCCCCTAGGCAGGCAGGACTGACAACACCTCTCTATATCAATGCTTAACCTGGGAGGATTAAGACAAGAGGCCACCATGCCAGTGTTGATGTTTTATCTAGACATCACTGCCTGATAGTTCTTTTATAGTTCCTTTACTGTGATCAACAAGACTTGGGGTAGATGACTGGAGTGCTGCACTTGAAGTGCCAAACCAGGGCACAGATCTGGTCTTGGCTTAAGGGACAGTTAGAGGCAGGTTGGCTCCCAGACTGGCCAACAATATAATAGTACAGACATATACTGTCTGTACAAATATGAATTAAGTACAGTTCCATTGAACAAGCAATTTCTTTGGTTTACCTCTTCCAGTGCTCCCACTGGTGTTGTGCTCTCAGCCAATACTTTCAGTGTGAACCTCAATGTCTGCCACATTTTATTACAGAAGTGTCGGCAGCTCAGAACCTGAGATGCAGAAAAACTGATGTCTTCTCCTGATGAAGAGAGAAAAAAAATTCAAACACGTACCATGTATAGTAATAAAAATACAATGAAACTAGTACCCAGCAGGCATTTCACTGTCGAATCATAGTTGAATCAACATCATAATTATAGTTGAATGACCACTATTATGTGTTAATTTTGAATAGTAAATTGATGGGGCAATGTTATTATAACGTCTTGCTGTTAACGTTATAGCATTAAACATTGTTTCAACGTTACATTAACGTCACAAAAACAACTGACATCATTTTAAAGTTAATTTATGAGTATTTTAGCATTACATGAAAACTACACCGATTTTCAATGGGAGTTGACCAAAACGATGTCGGGTAATATTTAAGAATGAAGGGACACTCAGGTTACTCCATAATTTCTATGCAGAGGAGTTATCATATAATCCTCCAGTAAGATGCCTTGGCAGATGGTTTGCTGTGGTCTAGAAAAATACAACTAGTGCTTCATGGTTTCCTCTGTACGCATACAGCACTAATATTCAATGGCCGGCAACCTGCTCTGGATTATTTAGAAGACAGCGACTTCTATAGTGTTAGAACAGTCTGATATTCAGGGTTACTTGTATGATCCAGAGTGCAGCCCAGATGAGGTACGCAGAGTGGATGAAGCTGTCACAGCCAAAAGGTGCCCGAAATGAGTTGACAGCGAGGCAGCTGACAGCGTAGGGGGTTTCCAGCCACGGAGCAGCAGACAGCGGGGAGATGCCACAGATATATCGACCGGTCATGTATCATCACAGACAATATTTGAAGGGACTACTGTCTTGTTTTGCCAGCCACCAACAGCAGATGAAAAAAAGAAGAGGGTTTTGGCTAAATGAGACATCTGTGGCTTTCTGACAACTGTCTGCTTTGATTTAAAATAAAAAGCTGCGAAAAGACTTACAAACGATACCTTTATTCAAACACACTTAAAAATGTGTTGTTGTTTTTTTTTGTTAAAAATGTAAAGCAATGTCTGAACGTTTGTCTGTTAGATTCACTTGTGCTTTCAGCGCAGAGACATGATGCATCTGGCTCGCAGTTGTCTGTTGCAGTGCAGCTTTGTCCTCCTCCATAAGGCGTAAGTCATCTACGCTGTACTATGGCTCATACAACTAATCAGAAATATCAGTATGTGCTGAAGAACTTGCTGTCTTCTAAATAATCGACAGCAGGACCTCTTGTCATTGAATACGCTTATGCGAGGAAAAACAATGGCAGAAAGATCAGTTTCGCTCCAGCAGCCTGGCTCTGCCCCCCTTCTTTGCCTGAACATTGCTGGGGCAGGTACAGAGGAAACCAGGAAGCACTAGTTGTAGTCTGTGAGCCCGGGGCAAAAAAAAGCCTCTGTCCTGTTTCAGAGACTTTTAGCAGAGGAATAAATGATAATTTCTCTGCACAGATAATATGGAGGGTACGGACTGTCCCTTCATTCTTAAATACTACCCAAGATCGTTTTGGTCAAACCCTATTGAAAAAGTTTTCCTTTAAACATTTTGATGTTGCATTGACATCACAACAATAATTAACTTTATTTCAACCATATTTTAATGTTGAAGCTCGGTTGTGTGCCTGCTGGATAGATTTTGTGGCAAGTAGCCCGTGGATTGTACAAGAACACTGGTGGATGAAAACAATACAAAACAGTTTAACATGATGCAGGGTAGATCACAGGAGTCAGTTCCAAGTCTCACTTCTCTTTTACTATAGAAAAAGTTGCATCTTCTGTTCCCACAACATAGTGTTTTACATTTCATTCTGCACAGCTTTGCACAGTCTGACCAATGGTGAGCAGAGATATCACTCACCCTGTATCTTGTGAGAGCAAAGAGCAAATCTTAGCGCATCAGTGCCACACTGAGGGATCCCCTTTGGGAGGTCTTTCCTCTGGGGGAAAGCAGATAGAAGAGGAAGTATTGTGTGTTCTTGGTCAGCCAGACAAACTATGTTAGTGCGGAGGAGAGCTAACCTGTGCTTCCATGGCAAATAGCCTCTCCCTTGAGTCAACATTTCTCTCTTTGACTTTCTCCTGAAGTTTCTGAGAGAAAGGAAAAATATAAAAGCAAGAGTTGTACTTTGTAATATAACAAAATAACTAAACTAATACTTTATTGATTATGTTTGATTAGATATATTTTTGGAACAAGCCCATGCTTGTATGTATTATGCTTAGAGAGGACAGTGTTACTAGACTGCTGGAGTGTGTTTTCATTATATTTATGGCAGCACTTTAAAAAGCCTAATTTTGATAACTCAGATAGTTCTATACTGAGTAATTTATTAGTAGTAGTGATAATGTCTTACCTCCAGAGAAACTCCATCTATAACGTCTAGTGGATCGATAACATTTCCCAGAGATTTACTCATTTTCCTGCCATGTTTATCTCTCACCAGGGAGTGAAAGAGAACCTGAAATACAGTATAAGAACATAGAACAATAATCGTTTTGCTTCCTCTATAGTGTTTGTATGGTTGGTATTTGATTGTGGACTTCTCATTATGTAAATACTTGTCTAAAAGGTAACTGTCCAGTCAGCTCTGTGCCAAGCATCACCATCCTTGCCACCCAGAAGAAGATGAGGTCACTGCCTGTTTCCAGAATAGAATTGGGGTAAAAGCGCTGAAGATCAGCAGTCTGTGGGAAATGTTAATTGTTGGTATTATTACTCAAAAGAAATGGGACTGTTAATGCATTGTCAGCTGCAAAAAATGCCAAACCTGTTCTGGCCAACCCAGCATGGCAAAAGGAAACAGTCCAGAGGAAAACCACGTATCCAGGACATCAGAATCTGACAGAAGCAGTAGGAAGACATGAGTAACAAAGAAATATTTGTATATTGTTAACCCCCTTTCCAGTTATTGGACATCCACTAGCCATTACAGCTACATTTATCAGAATATTAACTGTAACAAGGATTACATCACTAGGATGAAAAATGCCAACTGCAGCATGAGGTATAACTGAAAGATGTAGTAACACACTAGTAAATCTGATCTTTGCCTGATAAATGAAGGTTAGAGAATTCTAAGGCTTTAATTAAAGTTGACTCTGTTAAACCTATGTCCTAAAGTTCCTGTAAGTAAATTATACAGTGTAAAAGAGTTAGTTTTACACTGTATAATCACAGTAAAGCATTTTTTTCCCCTTTGTGCTCAGATGTAACATTTAGAACAGAAACTAAAAAAAATGGCAAAAGCTAATATCCATTTTAAAACAGGAGAAAAAAATATGACTAGTGAACCAGGGTAATTAAGTAAGCAATGTGATTTAAAAAAAAATTAAGATAAAGATGAGTCACCCTGAGACAAAACAATGTCTTCTGGATTTGCTCCAAATTTGACAGCAGCTCTCTGTCGGGCCTCGTCCTTGCTCCGTCCCCAAACCCACTGATCATTCTATGACACACATACAGCATAAGAAACCGACACAACAGTTTGGTGTTATATTGCACATTATAATTGGTATTACACCTTGCCATGACCCAAGTTTCTGTGTTTAGAAATGAGTTTGCCAAGACCCTCGCTGCCCCTACTGCTCCTCCTGAGCATGGTGGGAACTGCAAACTGTTGACCCACCATTCAGCAAAGGCCAGTCAGCAAGGCAGCAACCTGACCACCAGGTACTTTATTACAAAGCCCAACACCAGGCCTGACTAGGGCCATGCCAGGCAATAATGTGGTCATTTTCATAAGAATCTCTTCATAAGTGGACTTCTCAGCTTCTCATACCAGGGCACTAGAGAGAAGAATGCAGCCAAGAAATTCCCTGATTCCGCAGAAGACCAGCTCCATACCCAGGGTACTTGACGTTTCATGGGAGTTTACACAAGCATCTCATCTTGTGAACCTGAAGAAGGTGTGTCTCTCAAGGCATTCTGTAAGCAGTGGAAAATTCACAGCAGAAACAGTGCTAGGGCAGCCCATGAACAGGTAGACTTAGAGTTGCAAGTTGCTGTTGCTAGACTTAATAAGCGATCAACTTATTATTTTGATCATTTGAAGAGCTACACTTGATATAGAAGATACAGAAGCTGCTTGCTTATGCCACTTTGTTAGGCCTACACCAATCCCCAGGTGCTGGGGCAGTTGGAAGCTGCAGAGCATGTAGAACAGCTCATAGCTCGGCAAAGCAGTTGTCAAGCTGAGCAAGAAGCCGAATATCATATCAACAGGAGGTCAGTGTAATGACAAAAGAGCTCTCACAACAAAAAAAGATAGGTCACAGCAGCATAACAACATCAGGCCACCAGGATATATTTCCCAGAAATTAACCGAAAAAAGAATTAAAGCCAAGCATGACTAGTTGAGTAGGGAGATCAGTCCACAGGGGTGAGATCTTTGTCAACCACTTCGAGAAGAGTCCAACCGTGAGTGGTAGGTTTAGAACCCACCATCAAACACATGTAAAGGTACTGGGTTTGATATCCTGTGGCTAGGATATTGAACATTTTGACTCAAACAACCATTAACTTACAGTATGTCTTTTTGATTTTCCACACGCCTCAGCTTAGAAACACTACTGCTAAATCTAGCACAGCAAGTGTGTCAATATTGTCAATGAGACAATTCACCCTGCCAATTGGTACTGATACTTATCACTGTGTGAGATTTAAACACTTGCTGGAAAAGAGCACATATGTAAGCTGGAACCACCTTGCCAGCTAGACTCTAAACACTCCATTATTTCTTTCAGCTATTTGTTTTCATTTACATTAGAAATGAACTAATTTTGATATTATTTTACAATTACAAAATACACCAAATTCCAGTGGCATCACATTCCATGAAAATTTGCCGGTTTAGTTCCTGGATAGTTGCCAAAACAGCAACCATCGTGAGTGACCACTAGATTTCAGAGGTCATACTAACACCTCAAATGACAACTTCTGCTCAAAGACAAGTCAGTAAATAAAAAAAAAGGAGTGAAAACGGACAAGGACAGATTTCATAGTGGAGGTGGTGAACTAACAGCATAATCCCACAATGGTATGGTTTAGGTTTCAAATATTGAAGGCTAATACAAAATAAAAATGTGTGGAGTACGCAGCAAAATATGTCACAGCATAATTTTCACGAGTTTCAGTATTTGCTTTAATAATTTCTGTAAAACGGGGCACTAACAAATAACAATAACGGGCAAACCTCTGGGTGGTCAGTGGAATTAGCAAGAACCACTCGGTAAGCAGGAATCTGGTGACCCCACCAAAGCTGTCTGGAAATGCACCAATCACTGCAAAAGACATAGGTCTACATTGTTGCAATACTCAAAAGTTCATTAATCTTGAGGCTGGTGTCATTTCACAAACACTTCAGACCAAAGAAAAATTACATACAGTATAGCGCTTGTGTTTGTCCTATTTTCTAAATGAAAATAGTCAAAATTCAAAGGGTAGGACAGATTACCTGATGTTGGAAAGCCAGTTCTTCCATGTCTTAGTGTAAAAGTGAGGGATTATTTCTAGGTGTCCATCCTCCACAGCCTGATACAAGACAAAAAAAATCACATAATAGAAATATTAAAACATAGTGGTTCCTGTATACTTTGAGTAAACTAGAAATGTTTGCTTTTTGAGAGCGACAAATGTACCTGTACAGCTTTTTTAGCCATTTCATCACAGCGAACAAACCACTGCTTTTTTAAAAGCGGTTCAATGATGTCTCCTGAACGGCTGAGGATGGAAGGGAACCAACCAGACATATAATACAGAGATGAGAGAAAAGAAAAAGAAAATTAAATATCTTAAATGTACAGTGTTTAGGGAAGAGATTAACATGAAAAACAAACAGATATATAAATCTAACTTGGCTGCATTCTTTTGTCTTTATAGTGTCACATAGATCAGTTGTTTGGTCAAAGGCTTGAGTTGATGTTTGTTTTGTTGACATCAGGTAATGTTATAAGGCCCCATTATTTTCACTATTTTAGTTCTTTGAGTGACAGTATTAAAAAGTACAATAAGTTAGTATTGTTAATTTCGATTAAATTGTAAATAAATTTCTTGCTTTTTGCACAAGATTTATATTAGTCACATGCTCATTCTTGCAATGTTGCTCATTCTTGCCTTTCAATCTGTTTTTCTGTTACATTTTGAATGTGCATGTATGTTTTTTGCACATACTGACTCAAAATACCTGCAGATGGGTAACATCATGGCGTGACTCCTCTCTCCTCTAAAAAGCTTCTTTTCCACCAGGGCATCCACCACAAGCTGCCTGGCATCAAAACGCTTGACTCCCTTACAATAAAACAAATGATAACAGCAGCTACTTTCACATCAACCATTTGGAAGGATCAATACTTGGTTAAAAGTGATCTGACTTTCTTAAACACAGAAGTGTTCAGAAACAAAGCAGGATTGTATTAAAACATAAAATGTTAAACCACTGAATATAACAATTAAAGTAATTTTGTGGTGGATTGTCTTTGGCAGAAAAAGCCCAAAAAAGCCCATAATGAAGATGCTATGAATGAAATATTTTTTGCAAACTTTATTATTTTGTTCCTATATCTACAGTAAGTATTTTGTACAAGCTGACATAAATCTGAACACTTTGATGACACAGAGTTCAAGATAAAGACAGTGGTGTTCATGTACCTCCAGCCACAGTCCACACAGGCGTGTCATGGTTCCATTTTCACCAATAACCATAAGGCGTGGCAGTGAGTTTCTTTGTGATAGCACAAAATCAGTGTGGTCATGAGCAGGAGTCACCTTCACTGCCCCTACAAGAAACAATCCAAGCTCATAATAAATAACCATCATTGCAGAAGGTGTCCAAAATAAAAATATAGATATATGAGGCTATTGATAAGGCTTAGATGATTACAAAGAGTAGTGGTATCACCTGTTCCAAGATCCATTTCCACCACTGAATCAGTGATAATGGGCAGGAGTCTGTCTGTGAAGGGGTGCCTGCATTGCTTTCCATGAACAGCCTGGATATTCAATACATATACTGTGTAAAAGAGCACTTTAAGCCTGTGTGCTGTAATCTGTTTACTGTCTCTTTTACTGTTTGATTAATTTTCTTCAGATTTTTCTTTTGCTTCAGATTTTCAAAACATTTTACAGTCTTGCAATGGCAAAGTGCAACAATTAAAACTTTTCTCATTCTTTTTGTATTGTGACCTCTAAAACCCGTTTTCCTTATGTGTTTCAAACGCCCTGTAAGGGCCTGATACTGGTTCAATTAATGGTACTATTAAAACCTGGATGAACATTTCAAATCATATTCATGCAGAAATATAGAAAATTCAGCGTCATTTACATAACTACATAACAAAAACACAATGTGCTGACAAAGTACTTCACAAGCCTTTTCTCATTGAAATGTCAACTAAAAACAAATACTAGCCAAATATCGAGGATCATCAGGGTGAACAGCTACAGCCACATCTCCGAGCATAGTCTCAGGACGGGTGGTGGACACAGCGATCTCTCTATCTAAACCAAAACCAGAATTATAATCTAACATAGAGCAAAACAGTCACATATCATATTTCAAACAGTCACAAATACTCGCCTTGTCCCTCCACAGGATATGCAAATGTATACATTGTTCCAAACTCTATCTTGTTTTCATATCCAGGAACAGACATCAAAGTCTTTCCAGACAGCTCCTTGGTGTCCACCTGGCAACAAAACAACAAATTTTAGATTTACATACAACTTTCAACCATTGTGTCATTGGAAAAAACAGAGCCCAGAAATAACAAGAACACAGACATAATAACAAGCCATGTTAAGAGACAGACTGCATTAATGTGCAATATTAGAATTCCCCAGAGGTATGCAGAGGGAACTGTTTTTTTGTTTTTATTCCAGTTTGAATCCATTCGTTGATTGTTTATCCACCCAAGTCAATGAATGAATGACTGTGAAAGCGTGGGTAGTCAAAAAAGAACTTTCAGAAAGTCTATCACCCATAGGTCTCCTTCTGTATTGCGTCTAGCATGTTGAAATGCTGCATACAGCTACAGCAGCTCTCTGGCTGAAGTAAGTACTTTTCTCCAGCGATTGATCTGTTGGTGACACTAAGAGGTGAAACTGGGAAACTGTTAATCGTAAGAAAGCAGTTACTCACACTGGAGAAAACCCATAAACAACACAGCCACTTGTCTGCAATTAGATGAGAGCATATAAAAAACATGTGCAAAATGGTGCAACACAGATCTTCTATAACAACGACTCTAGCCCTAGTAGAGGATCTGACAAATGGCAGCATGCGAAGTACAATGACAAGTACGAGCAGTCGTTAGTGAACCATGCAAAGAGATGCCCCATAGTGGGAAGCAGTGATGTAGCAGTGATGTGGCAGTGCACATCCAGCTGCTGACCACACTGGGGTTGCAGCCACGTGGGGCATTTAGAGGAAGCTGCAGTCCGGTCAGGTATATAAAACAGTGAAGATGACAGGGGACTTCAGGAAGGACCCAGCCCCCCTCCCCCCTGTCATCCTCTGTGACACCCCAGTGACCTCTGTGGAGTCCTTCCGCTTCCTAGGCATCATCACTGCCAGGACCTCAAGTGGGAGAATATCAGCTCCATCACCAAGAAGGCTCAGCAAAGAATGTACTTCCTGAGGTAGCTAAAGAAGTTTCACCTCCCTGTAAAGACGTTGGTAAACCTCTACACTGCCATCATCAAATCCATCCTCACGTCCTCCATCACAGTCTGGTTCGCTGCGGCCACGGCCAGAGACCAGGCCAAGCTGCAGCGTGTCGTCCACTCCGCGGAGGGAAATCTCCAGGAACCAAAGACGGGCAGCCAGAATTGTAGCCAACCCCTCTCACCCAGGACATGAACACTTTCAGCCCCTCCCCTCCGGTCCATCAGGACCAGGACCTCGCGCCACAAAAACTGCTTCTTCCCAACTGCAGTTAGTCTGTTAAACAGTACTGCATGACACTCTTAGACTTTGGCCAGTTAAATTATAAAGACACGTGACTAACAAGAGCCCTAAAAGTAATTTCTAGGTATGTGTGTGTTTCACTGTCTCTCTGTGTGACAGAAAGTGAGAGAAAGCTTGCGCGTGCGAGAGAGAGAAAGAATACCACAAAGAAACCACAAACTTCTTGCTGACTCAATTTGATGATTGTTTGTTTGATTCAAATCAGTCAAAATATCAAACAGACAGACAGATAGACCCATTCATACAAGCTCCATTACCCATTACAATAGCAGACATGCAAAAGGGGTTCTTAAGATCGAGAAGTACCAAGGGAAGAGACAGAAAGTGGAAGGTGAAGGCGCAATGGGGGTAGTGGTGATAGGAAAACTAGGGTCTGTAATTCCCAAACTGGGAGAGTGGCTCCAGCAGATCCCAGGAACAACATCTGAGATCTCTGTCCAGAAGAATGCAGTCCTACAGTAGGAACAGCTAAAATACTACGCAGGACCCTCAAGCTCCCAGGCCTCTGGTAGATGACCCGATGAGGAGGCAGGGCTGGAAGTACTAAGAAGGTCTTACCTGCAGTATTTCAAGGTACCACATGCACTATATTTGGTGTATTTTATTTGGAAGTCTGATGTATTATGTCTGCTGCATCACCTCTATGTCAGAAATAGCTGATTCCAGAAAACAGCTCCAGTTGACTAAGCCCTCCGAGCGATAAATGAGACCAGAGTCACACAACCTGACAAAGGCCTCACTCACAGACCGGCTGAAGCCCTGCAATTAAGTGCATACAATAAACATTTAATTAATAATTTGGATACATATATAGAATACTGTATGCACATTATATCAATACAAAATACCTTTGTTAGCAACATTTTTAAATATGACTGACATTCCACTAAATAATTTACTATTTAAAAAAAATCTGTCAATTTCATTTTACTCACATTTACTCTGTTTACAGTTACTACTGTTATGTCATGTCATTAACTGTAGGTCTCTCTACTTTTATTAAAGGGAATTCCTCCTATCCACTGTTGCCTGGTGCCTGACTTTTCTTATTTTATTATTTTATCCCTTTGCAAACATCTTATTTTAAACAAAACAAACAGTAGTCCTACTGGATCCATAGTGAAACGGGCTCTGCTCCAGTCAAGAGAAGCTCCAAGCCTTCTCAGCTGTTCGTAAATTTCTTCTCCTTTCCTGCAACGAAGATAAAAACAATTCAACTCCATGTGACAAAGATCATATAAAATAATTGTTAGGTGTTAAGTGATAAGACCCACTCTTTCTTCCATTTCCACACCTCCTGCAGAAACTGTTCCCTGGTGAAGTCCTGTCTGCACTTCCCCTCTTCCTTTAACAGTCTCCTCTCCACCACTGTCTGTTGTAATACAAACCAACATGCGTTAATACGTGGGAGATAAGAGCATTGTTTAGGTAATAAAGCGTCATTAATCAAATGTAGATTGTACAATAATTAATTTCATGTTGTACCAGGGACATTTGCTAAAATGCAATGAAAGAAAAATCTTGAACTATTTTAATAAGAATAGTAAAACAAGATTTCACAGCATTAATTAAAAAGGCTTTATACTAATATAAAATACACTAATTTTTGCTTGAATAAGCCTAATGTTAACGAATTATCCAATTTTTAAATGTCTTGCCTTGTCTTTTATTTTGTTTGAACAAGCAAACAAACAAACAAACAGTCATTGGTGCGTTAATTCTTAGTTCTAGTTATCTTATTTGTCCTGCATTAGCATTGTCTTAGTTAGTTTGCTAGTCGGGGCTAGCATCTGACTGTTGACAACAGTACTGTTAACATCTATATACAAGTTCTAAATGTCTCCATACACTGCTAATCTGCCATGAGGACATCAGAGGTGGACCAGTGAGGATGTGGGCAAACTTCATCAATGTCTAGACCAGGGGACGATTTGATGTGATGATGCCAGGAAACATTAAAAGAACATTTATTGTGTGTTTCCATGTATTTTGCATGTTTGCAATGATGTGATTCACCCATGGACATGTCTCTGGAGTCTCTGGAGTACTGTAGCTTGCAGCGGCCACTCCAGAGCCAAAAACGGTGCTACTTGTTTTCCTTTGTGACGCAGCATGTTTTATTCTAGGCAAAACAAGAGTCCATATATGTTGCCTCCAGAAACTTATGAAGCTAAATAACCCCTGTAAAGCTCATTCACGATGAGATGCATGAGAACCTATGTGACCTCTGTTTGCTTCGAGATCCAGGCCTTGGCGTTGCCAGATGCCCGTGGCCGGAGGACATCGGAAGCACTGCGCGAGGAAGTGGAAGCAGAGCAAACTAACCCTAGCCATCATTTTATCAAATGTCTGCTCCATGGACAACAAACTGGACAACATCAGACTACCCAGTGTGAGTTTAGGGACTGCTGTGCCTTTGTTTACACATGGCTTAGCCACAGACTTCCAGACACCACTATTTAGCTAGACGGACTAGCTTCATTCCGCATTGACTCGCGGGGTGGCCTGTGCGTCTACATCAACACAAACTGATGTGCACAGTTCTTACTCTGCTAGTTTCTAGCTTTTGCTCATCGTTGCTGGAGCTTGTGACTGTCAGATGCCGATCTTTTATCTACTGTGAGAATTCACCACTCTCTTAATTATCAAAGGGTATATTCCACCGAGCACAAATGTTAAGGAAGCACTCTGAACTGTATGCAAAGATCAGTTATTTGCTGAACACACCCTGACGGACTGTTTATTGTCACTGGACATTTCAACCATGCAAATCTCATGTCAGTGCTCCCTAAATTCCATCAGTATGTGGACTTTGCAACGAGAGGGTAAAACGTACTGGATTGCCCAAAGAATCCACAACCACTTTAAAAACAGCAGTGACAAGCCATCATCAACTAAAAGACTACTGTATATCACCTGCCTGTTATAGAGACATCTCCCTTCCAGATGCGATGAACAGCTTCCACACTCAGAACAACATGAAGAACAGTGTGCTTTTGAGGAAGACCTCTGGTCTCTTTTCCCTCTATCGAGGTCATCTACACCACACACTGCATCCATAAAGCCACCAGCACTGTGGCTCACCAATCACACAGTTTTTACCCTTCTGCTACAGTATCTAGAAAAAGGTACTGAAGCATTTAGGCACTCACATCCAGACTGTAACAGCTTCCTTTCACAAGCCATACATCTCCTCAACAAAAAGGTACTGGACTGCCAAACGTACTCACACACAATCTCAAATAAGACCTGGGTTGAGCTGATAAACACACGATTTTGAATGTAATTGTTACCATCCGTTATTGCACAGTAGTATTTCTCCATTAACGCTGCTACTTTCATAATTGTTTTACTGTTTCTCCCCCATCTACCTCAAATCACAACCTCATCACAGAAGTAGTAAAAAGTATTAAAACATAACACTTTTTTGTGTTGTCACTAAGGCTTGTCTGCACATTTGCACGGGCACTATACTGTATACTGCCTCTTGTCTGTATATTGACTATCTGTATAGGTAAATGTTATAATTTATGTTGCATATGCATAGCACCTTGGTCCCGGGATGAGTGTTTTATACTCAAAAGACTGCCTTTATATAAAAAAAAGAAAGAAAAGTGCAAAAATGCCATTGTCGCCTTTGCTGCTGTAACAAACAGTAAATTAAAAAAAACTTCTGATTGTATTGTTCTCCCAGTACAAGTGTATCATTGTCATTTATTAGGTAGCTTCTAGTCCTTGGTAGGGGTGACCCCGACATATTGGTTCAGTTATGTGGATGACACCTGGGTGAAAATCAGGACCCAAGAGTATAGGCTTTCAGAGAGTACATACGGAACAACAGCAGTTTAGAAACAGAAATTTAATTGAAACATACCCACATGAACCAATACCTGCTGTTTGATCACCCACTGAATCATAAATTTTAAAGACCTGTGGCTACCCCAGATGCACCTTCAATAAGGCAGTATCGCAGTCCAGAAGAAGGAAAACAGAACAGCCTGAGACCCAGGACTAGCAGAGAAAAAAAAGTTTAAAAGGATTTTTGGAAACTACACATACCCGTTGTTTTCAAACCCACTATTACGCTGAAACAGAAATACGTTTCCACCAAAGGATCAGACAGCAAAACCAGCAGTCCATTGCAGTGAAGAGTGCTCACAGGTGGAGATGAGGAAGTAAGGAAGCGCGATGCTGTGAGAGAACGCGAGACTCTGCGAGAACAGCACAAGAAATTCAACAAGGCGGCGTGACACCGGTAGTAAACAACAGCCCGACAAACTATCCGCCAATTCAATAAAATAAATAACTATCTCATTCTACGGAAAACAATCAACCATCTTACCATTCTGGATAACACCGAAGAAAGTTTCGAGTACATCGAAGAGTGCTTCGAGGGTCTGGTAATGGGGAAAAAGGACACGGCTCCAAACAAAAGATCCTGTGCGTCTGACTCACCTGAAGCTAGCTAACTAGCTAACAAAACCATCATGGACATCCTGGAGTCCATAGAGAAAAAAATAACAAGCTTCGACACGCGTCTGGCGCTAGTGGAACTCCTCTACAAAGAGTTCATGGCCCTCCGCGACTCCCTGGAATTTAGTCAGCAGCAGGTGGTTTCTCTTGCCACCGAGAACGAGGCCCTGAAGGGAACGGTGCATTCCCTGACTGAGGATGTGGCTCAGCTAGCGGCCGAAAATAAAAAAATAAAAGAAGGCATCATTGATCTGCAGGCCCGTAGCATGAGGGACAATCTGGTGTTCTCAGGGATTCCAGAAAACGCAGAAACCACCATTAAAAACTTCCTTGAACAACAGATGAAGATTCCAACGGACGTAGTGGACAAGATGGCGTTTCACCGTTCCCACAGACTCGGAGAAAGACGACCGGATGGCCAGCGCCCTCGACCCATCGTTGCCAAGTTTTATGACTTTAAGCAGAAGGAACTGGTTAAGAGCCGGGGCAGACAGCTGAAGGGAACCGACTACAGCGTCAACGACCAGTTCCCCAAGGAGATCCTCGACCTCTGCTGCCGACTGTTCCCCATCCGTAAAACGTTCGACGTACGTCGACGGAGAGCTCTACCGGGACCCGGAAGCAACTCCATGGCTGTACTAGCAGGTGGTATGTAACAAAAATGGTTTAATATAAAAAGTTTGTTGAAAAATAATAGATGCAATGCATCTAAGTGTTATAACTTTACATCCAGTATTCAAACTTGTTCCCTCACAGATGTTTTATGTAAATGTTTTTTTTTGTCATTCTAATGTCACTCAACCACTCACTTTGCAAAGCGCTTATCATACTTAATCACTCACTTTCCTTTGACTTTAATTTTCCTTCCCTTTACTCTTTTTCCTTCACCTACTTTCACTCCACACTGTTTACATCCTTCTTTTCTCTATTCTTCTCCCACGTAGTCAGCCAGCTTTGTAGCCCTCCAGCAGCCACACACAAACATCTACTGCACAGGGGAAACATGTGCACATACATAGATAACACACAACTCAGAATACACAGGTACTTAAGGTTAGCCACACACCTAAAGTCTGTCACACTACATACACACAAGACTAGTGATCCACAGCAGTAAGGTAAGATATGACACCACTGAAGATTGTCATTTGGAATGTACGTGGAATCAATAAGAAGGAGAAACCATTTAAAATATTTAACCGTTTGAAAACCCTACAAGCAGACATTTCTTTACCACAGGAAACTCATATTCCCAAAACTATAGATTACACTCTGGCATCAACAGAGTTCCCACATGCTCACTTAGCCGGTTACAATTCTAAACAAAGAGGGGTCGCCATCCTCATAAATAAAAAGATTAACTTTACTCATAACGATACCATTGTAGATCCAGAAGGGAGATATATAATCATTAATATCTTGATAGGAAACATTGAATATTGCATAGCTAATGTGTATGGCCCTAATGCTGACGACCCCTCTTTCTTTCACAGCTTCTTCACATCACTGTCTGCTCACTCTGGATCCAAACTTATAGTAGGAGGGGACTTTAATTTAGTATTTAACCCAGAGTTGGATGGACTAAGCAAAGCTGTGAGCAACAGGAATTGTCAATCAGTACAGACCTTAAAACAATACATGGATGACTTCGCTCTCTGTGACACATGGCGTTCTCTTCATCCTACATGCAGGGAAGATACCTTTTTCTCGCCAGTTCACCACTCTCACTCCCGTAAAGGTTATATTTTAGTAAATAACTCAAGTCTTACAAGATGTCTCTGACACCAATATTCGCTCTATCACAATCAGTGATCATGCACCAATGTCCATTTCGTTGATTAAGACAGTCATACCATCAACCAGGAATTGGAGGTTTAATACATCATTACTCAATGATCAAGACTTCATCAGCTATGTCAGGAGAGAATGGAAAACCTTTATAGAAATCAACGATACACCAGGAACCTCACCCTGTGTTCTTTGGGAGACTGGGAAGGCAGTTATGCGCGGTAGAATATATTCATATTCATCGCACAAAAAAAAGGACATGCTACTTGAATTAGAATTAGAGCAAAAAATTCAATCTCTAGAGATTAAATATGCTACCTCTCCAACCAATGATAGAATCCTAGACAACCTAATGAATCTAAAGTTGAAATTAAATAATATAATTGATTGCAAAACTCAGTTTCAGATAGATCAATTACGCTGGGAGAACTCTGACCATGCTAACAAATGTGGTAAATTTTAAGCTAACCAATTAAAAAATAGAGAAACAAATCATCCATTCAATAACTAATAAGGGAATATTAATCGTGATCCCCATGAAATAAATGACACCTTTAAAAACTTTTACCAAGAGTTATATACGTCCCAAATAGATCCATCCACCTCAGCCATAGAGGAGTTCCTGAATAAAGTAGAACTGCCAAAGCTAAAGGAACAACAATCCACAACTGTAGACTCATTGTTATCTTTGGCAGAACTACATGAAGCTCTGCAGGAGATGCCCAATAAAAAAGCTCCAGGACCAGATGGATTCCCAACTGAATTTTATATAGGAGTTCTGGTCCATGCTGGCACCCAGCTTTTACAAAATGGTAGCTGAAATTAAACAACAGCATTCATTACCCACAAATATAAATTCTGCCTTCATAAGCCTGCTCCAAAAACCAGGAAAAGACCCTACACTCCCATCAAGTTATAGACTAATTTCACTAATAAATGTAGATCTAAAAATAGTGTGTAAAGCACTTCCTAGAAAATTAGAAAAAAAATCACTCCATATATAATTCACTCTGACCAAACAGGCTTCATTAAAGGTAGACAGTCAACAAACAATATGAACAGATTAATCAACTTAATTGATTATGTCACCACCCATAAACTAGAGTCAGCCATCGTCTCCTTAGATGCAGAAAAAGCTTTCGATAGAGTAAACTGGAAGTTTCTTTTAGCCACTCTGCACAAATTCGGCATTGGGAAATCATTTATAGACTGGATCCAAATATTATACAGCTCAGCAAACGCCGCAGTCAGAACAAACAACCAGATCTCACCAAGGTTTAATCTGCATAGAGGGACAAGACAGGGCTGCCCACTTTGCCCATCACTATTTGCAATATTTATTGAACCTCTAGCCGCAGCAATAAGACAGCATGTAGGAATTACTGGAATATCGACCAAATCAGTAAATCATAAAATAAGTTTATATGCTGACGATGTGTTACTGTTTCTCCTGGAGGCACAGACATCTCTTCCTACAACTATCAGCCTCAGATGAATTCTCATGACTTACAGAATACTCTATTAACTGGACCAAATCTATAGTGCTACCACTTATCCTTAAGGTGAATAACATCTCTTCTACCATACTCCATTCACGAAACATTAAATACTTGGGCATTGAATTGTCGTCTAGGCTATCAGAGCTTATTGATCTAAACTACAATCCATTATTTAAACAAATAGAAGCCAACCTCAAAAGATGGCAGTCCTTACCCATTTCGCTACCCATGATGATAAAAATGATGATCCTGCCAAAAATTAATTACATAATCTCAATGATTCCAACTCAGCCAGCCCAGGCGTGGTTTAAGACATTAGACTCCTACATCTCAGTTTCTGTGGAAAACCAAGCCACCACAAATTAGTTTAATAACTCTTCAAAAATCCAGACGCTGCGGCGGCCTACAACTACTGTACCTAACTTCCACCACTATTTACTTGCTTATAGACTAAACCATGTCCACAAATAGATAAAACCCATGCCAGCAGACTCCTCCTGGATAGACATTGAACAAACATTTTGTGGAAATATTAAAGTTGCAGATCTGCCCTTTATCAGCACCAAAATCAAACATCATAGTTGTTACCAGAGCATTAGCATAAAAGCATCTCTGACAGCATTTTCCTTCGCTTACTCTTTGCCAAGACACACCTCTCTGGAACAATCCAGACATCATACAAAACAAAATACACTTTCCAACTTGGCATACCGAAGGTATAACACATCTAAAACATGTTTTCACAAGAGACAAGTTTACCTCTTTTGAAGAATTAGTGTCCCACTATGAAATCACTAGTGCCAATTTCTTAGAATACCAACAACTAACGTCAATACTTAATTCAAAAATTAAGAATACTCCCATCCACATGCAACCACCACCAGTAATAGAGCGATTTATTGATATATCAGGGAAAAGGACAGTATCCAAAATCTATATCTTAATTTCCAATGTAGATCAGACAGTGAGCCTTCCGATCTCTAAATGGGAAGCTGATCTCAACATCACCACTAATTACACGTTCTGGAATATTATATGTTCTAATTTATTCAGAATGACAAAAAAACACAAATTTACAACTAATACAATATACATAATATACAATATATATAATAAAATATAAAATTCTTCATGGAACTCACTATACAGGAAAACGGATGTTCCAAATGGGTCCCACAAATTCAAATATTTGCCCTTACTGTACAGATAACACAGCAGATAAATTCCTACATGCATTCTGGTCATGTTCACCTGTGCAGCAATTTTGGCAAAGAGTATGTGAACACCTGTCAACCCAGTTAACCTGTCCAATCCCAGCGGCCCCTGCACTTTGTCTTCTAGGAGATCTAAATGGGCTTGATCTAGAGACAAACTCATCACACACACTTCTTTCTGCCCTCTGTGTCGCAAAGAAAATCATCCTTATGAACTGGAAAACTAAAAAAAAAATAAGCATTACTCCGTTTCTGAACAGCTTGTTAGATTATACCACCTTAGACATATTGTCTGCTTCATCAAATCATTGACCAAAACTATACTCTGATTGATTTCATTTCTGACTGGTGGCGTGTGCCTGTGGGCGTGGAGACCTGGGTGACCTGTGTTCGGGGGAGTCTCTCCAGGGGTGCCTGCCTGTGCCCGGGCGGGGGTTGGCGGACTACGACCTTCATTGGGCCCTGGGCGGAGGTTGGCCCTCAATGCACAACCGCAGAGTATGTGTGTAGTTTTGAGTGTAGCACTACACGGGGCGAGCATGGGCATACTTGAGCGAGAGAATGGGTAAGTGTGAAAAAAGGGTGAGGATAGCTCTGGCTGTGCTGCGTGTGGTGCCTGGGCAGTAGTACTGCGGTCCCTGGGCCTCGGCTGTCTCTTCCTGGCTGGGGGTTGTGGGGGGCGGTGGGATGGGTAGCCGAGCCAGTCGGGAACCTGGCTCTGCGGACCCTGGTGCTCTGCTTCCCAACTACATTCTCCACATTCATCCACTTAGGTCTGCAAGGGGCGTCCTGCTGATGGAGGGACCGGGACTACCGGGAAGTGGTTCCGTCCCTCCCAAGTGGGATGCTCTGCAGTTTTAATTGCATTAGTCATAAACACTCGTCCAGGAATCTGGGGGCTCCTTCCGGGGGGGCCAGTGGACGGAGCCTTCACATTGATGGCTCTGTCTGCTGGACCCCTCGGAGAATTGGCTATCTTCCAAAGTTCCTCATACTTAGCCAGATACACATACGTGTAGGGCCGGGAGCGGCCTCTTTCACTGGAGCCTGGGGCTGAGGCCAGTTGTGGCCTCGCCCACTGGCCCTGGTGGAGAGATCACCACCCAGTTTTAACTGCAAAAAGACATTTAGGGTGAGGTGGGGCACTGTCCGGGAGACACACCGTCAGCCAGCGGTCGTGCTCCTGGAGGTGTCACCCACCTTCAGTGCACTTTAGTTCCACACACTCACGTCCAAGCTGGGTTGCAGGGTTCTGGGGTGCCTTTCCCGCTGCCCTCTGCTTCTCCCGGGTTGGGAGAGTTGGGCGGGGCTCGGGAGGAGCTGTGACCCCTGCCTGGGGCCACATGGACGGCAGGCCGGAGACCTACCCTCCCCACGAATGTGATCAAGCGAATGGTGTGGGTGCGAGAATGTATCTGAGAGTGCATTGGTTCACGTATGATTGATGATAGTTTGTTGTGAGAGAGTTTATGGTGTGTGTGTGTGTGTGTGTTGATGTGATGATGTGTGTTGTACAAGCGGGTGGGTGTATGCGTCTGTGTGAGTTTGTATGCGTGTGGTGCGGTTGGAGTGTGGGGGGTCCGGTTTTCCGCCCGGGGTACATTAATCGTCTGCCTGGGTGGTCTCTTTTCTGCTGACCCCCACCAATGGCTGGCCTTGTGCTGCAGGCCTGGTGTGGTGCCAGGGGATGAGGTCGGGCCGATGGGGTAGGCCCCGCTCCGCTCGTCTAGGGGTGGTGGACTGGGGGTGGGCCCCACTCTGGGCTCGGGGGCATCTCCTGGCGGGTTCCCTATGGACTCCACTCTTTCCGGCCGACCCTCCCACCTGGGGGAGTGTTTGCCCCTGGTTCTCATGGGGCGGACAGCAACCCACGGTGGCCCACTCTGACCTCGGGTGCTGTCTCTGTGGCTGCTGCAGCTCTGCCTGGGGGGCTCTGTGTGGGCGGCTTGGGTTGCAACACCTGCCCTCCTGGAACTGAAGGTGTTTGGGCTCCCTGGCTGCTAGGATTCTTTCCTCTGCGTGTTGGATGGGCGTAGTGGCCGAGCTCCTCACATCACCCTGGCTTCCACAAGTGGCATTGTTCATGCACCAAAGTCTGCCTCACCCTTTGGATGAATAATGTTAAACTACAGCCTTACTAATTTTGTAGTGGGACACTCAACACCTGAACAGGCTTTCCAAACTTTCCAACTGTAAGTATTACTGATACTTATCACTACCAATATCAATAATGTGTGAATATGGAAATTGTGGTGCTGTATGTCTTGACTTTTATTAAGTAGTATGGGATATGTATAACAATGCATATGTGTATGTATATGATATGTATATGTTTGTATGAGTATGTGCACATACCTTAGCACTATTATTGGTATTAGTATTAGTATTAATCTCTGAGGTAAACCACAGTACAACAGTTGTTTAGTTATGAATGTGTTAGCCTAAGGTACATCCCTGCTTATTTATTTTGCACCATTTGTTTACTTAACAGATTTGCTTGAGTTCAGCTGCTGGTTGCAACCCCCCCGCCCCCTCCCGCACACACACCCTAAAGCAGAAACTTAACCTGTCCACCAACACAGCATTGATGAAACGGCACAGCCACTACACAGAAGGATGGGCAAGCACATGAAACAACACACCACGCCCAGCAGTAGATCCCCATCTGGATGACAAAGGCCTGGTTTGCAGACCATAACATTTCATGTTGTGGACCGAGAAGACAAGAAATTTGAGAAAGTGGTAAGTTGATGGTTATACAAAATACCTCATCCTGCCTCAACAGAGTTGAAGGCGAGCGAGCGAGCAATGGATGGACGGACAGACGGACGGACTTTATTGATCACACAGGGGGAAATTCAATTGCTGACCACAGGATGTAAGCAAAGAAATTGTGCAGGATTGCAAGAGCAAAGGAACGTAAATGTTATTATTAATTATTATTATTATTATTTATAATAATAATAATAATAAATCATAATAAAGAAAACAGGAGAAGAGAGTGAGAGCTGTTCCAGCAGGCAGCTACTCAGGCAGCGCCATCTTGTCTATACAAAATCTGTCTCCCATTTAGTGTATCATGCTGCCCTTTCATCTATTCCAAAGAATATTACGATTATATCACAAGTCTTACAGAAAGCACACACCTAACGACCCTGTACGTATAATGGTAGAGGAGGAGCCAAATACTTGAGAGTTCACACTTACTTACTACCCCCAGCCCTTTGTTCACATAACAAGCTCATTGTTTATAGGTGTGAGGGGAAACCTCACTGAAGAATAAATGTGTGGCCTTTTGCCAACTTTCCTCCGACTGAAGAAGCTACTGGATGGTGGTGAAATGTTTTAACGGAAAAAAACAAGTCCAATAGACATCAACAATAGATCCATGCTTAGTTGCTTAGTTTGTTGGAGTAAAACAATGTAAATATAACAATTGTATTTCTATACAGACAAGCAAATGGCAGTTACCTGATATGAGTTTAGTTTATGTTGGCGTTATCAGGACAAGAAGGAGGAGGATGCTGTGACCTAACCTCGCTTATAACATCTGAACATCACTTGTATAGTAAGTGACACATCCTGAAAATAGCTTAAGGGCTTGAAAAGTACATTTTCAAACATGCCAAAAAGTGACAAAAGATATGAACTGTAGGCACATCAAGCATACATATTCTATGTCTGCAAAGCCATGCTATTAAAACCTGTGAATTACAATGAAAGAAGACTTTGCTTGCAATCACTGGTCAGGTTCATTTACAGTAACACTTAAACGATTTTAATGTAGAACAGTTAAATGTCTTATTAAGGTTAATTCCACGCTGTTACAGAGTAACACAAAAAACATTTAAAAAGATAGCAAGTTCTCATACCTGTGTTGCAATACCTGCATGGTCACATCCAGGGACCCATAGTACTTTGTAGCCTTGCATCCTTTTCCTGGTGAATGAGAAATTGAAATGCTACTGCTTAATTAAGTCTTTTAGGAATCCTACATGTTGCATACTTTGATGTAAAATACCATCGAACCAGGGCATCTTCTACAGCTACAGTCAGAGCATGCCCAAGATGCAGAGTACCAGTCACGTTTGGTGGTGGTATGCACATACAAAATGTCTGATCCACACTGTGAGATAGCCTTTCCTGAATAGATAAAGCATATGGTAAGTTTGCAAACCATAACCAGACCCTGGTGCAAATAAACAGTGTTTCCCCATTACACCTCACTATGTTTACTTGCATAGAATATTTATTTACACAAACAGCTACCAGACTGTCTGGACTCTATATTTAATGATAATTTTCAATTATTATAGTGGATTCTGTTTTATTATATTTAATTGCTATAATATAATCATTCTTCTATGAGAAATTCAATGAGATGCTTGACTATAACAAACCCTTAATCTAAATAATCACTCTAAATTACCTGCATTACTTAGCTTATTGTTACAGCTGAATGTGTTTTTCTCACATGTTGCTCTGGACTAAAGAATCCCTCTTTTTCCCACCATGGATACCATTTGGACTCCACATATTCTGGACTATATGAGGATGGGAACGGCAGGATAGTGTCTGCAAAATTAACTTATAGGTTAGCAGCGAGATAGAACAGATACAGTACACAATTAGCTATTGCTGGAGGAGGCCAGCGCCAGGAAATCAATTACCTTCATTTTTCCTATAAGGTGTTTGAGCTTTGTATGCTACCCTCTCCTTTTGGCTCCACTTCACTGCTTCATCTTCTACAGCCTGAAAACAGCACAGTACATATGCAAATGTGGTTGGGTAAGCCATTTTGTATAAAATTTTTGATATAAACCATATCTAATGCTTTCATATTTCTGTGTCAGTGAGCACACTGCCAAGATTATCTATCCACCTCACAGGTTAAAGAGCATGATTACTGCACAGTTGAGCTTCTAATCACACACCAATTCAAATAAATTCATTATTATTTATAAAAGAGCTTAACATGCTACCCTCAAAATTCATTTCTTAGAGTGTAGGAATACTGACTTGGTTTAACAATACTTTGCAACATTTAAATTTTTGCTGAAATATACTCATTAATACAATTTATTCTTATTTTAACCAAAAAATTTGAAGTTAATCATTCTCTACCACTTTTACTGTCTTCTGAGTCATTCTACATGAAATCAAGCAAAGCTCCTCAGATCAGTCTTTCAGAAAATCTCATAATATTTGTTATAAGTTATATCAAAAGTCACAGTTGTAAACTGCCCTTATTTGTCAAGGTACAAAGCTGATATTTGGCAGATATGTTAACTTGGATACAAATTTGAAAAGCCACAGTCAGACATTGTATATATAGTGTCTATGGCATTTGCACTGCAAAATATTTTCTAAAATTAGCCAAATCCTAATATGTCGGGGGGAGATTCCTCAATAATTATGATTAATTCCAAAAATTTTGGACTGAGCTTTGATTTCATGCTGGTTATGGTATATGTTAACTTGGTGCATTAGGATTGATTTTGTTTTTACAATGTTTAATACCTCTTAATGTATGTGAAGTTTACTTTTGGAAACTTTTTAGTGTCTCAACCTCTAATTTTTACTTCAAAATAGCTTGTTTTAAAACCATACTTCAGGCTTTCTTTCAGTAGGTTTATAGTTCTTCATTTAAGATGACCTTTACTTATCCCACAGTCGGAAAATTCAGTTAAATTGAACCTGGGACATTCTGCTTCCCACAACAATAGTCTACCCATTGAGTCTAATAAGGCAACCGGAGCATCAGACTATCTACCAAGGTGAGTCCAAATACAATGGATGATGGAGTGCATATTGTAAGATCCAGTGGGACTGCTTTACCCATACCAGCAACTCAGAATCAGGCTACATCTCTGCTACACTTTTTAAGAACCTGTATTTTACAAGGCCTGTATAAATGTGCACATAATGTTGGCGATAAAGCCCTAAATCAGCATTTAAATACGAGTAGAAACATTTCCTATTTGACAAGCCATTATGAGTAAAGCATTACCAGTCTTTCAGTTTGGTTATTTTCAGCACAATATTTCATACTTGAAGACTTCATATATCCTGCTAGGATTTTCCTGCTGCTTCCTTCCTACTCACACTGCGTGGACTTGATAGTATAGCCTCCTCTCGTCGCTGCTTTCGCCTCTGTTTTTCAGCTTGGGTTCGTGGAGTGGAATTTGCGAAAGATGAACGTTTTGTTCGGTTGCTAGAGCAGAGTCTGACGGCTACTCTCCCTGCCAGCCTTAAACTGGCGGCACAGCCTGTCCTCATCATCCTCAACAACACACTGCACAAGGAAACAGTCAAATGAAATAGCGTTCCTCCTGTAAATCAGGTGACAATAACTAACCTTTATTTATATTCCGACACACTTCTGACATTTTAGCTAGACCAAATAACTTTCCTAGCTCGTCACTGAAACATTGAGCAGCGGAAGTGTTACAGAGTAGCATCAGGAGCGCGTTCAAAATCACATGACCAATGTCACGTGACTAGTGAGCCGCTTAGCTGCATTTTTTTTCAAACTTTATTTGAACATCTGAAATACACATACAAAACATGGCGGAAGAAGAAGAAGAAGAAGAAGAAGAAGAAGAAGAAGAAGAAGAAGAAGAAGAAGAAGAAGAAGAAGAAGAAGAAGAAGAAGAAGAAGAAGAAGAAGAAGAAGAAGAAGAAGAAGAAGAAGAAGAAGAAGAAGAAATGGGTAGATGAGGCGTCATGAAGCGTTTCGACACATTGCAAAACTGTATTGATACTGTGCCGATACTGTGTCACTGAATGCTGACACCTGCTGGACCTTAAAAATCCCCACAGGCAACCTAATTGAATCAAAGTGAACATGTTGTCAATGAGGATGCCTTTTTTTGTTTTTTTTTTTAAACAAATTTGGTCTGCCTGCCCACTGCAATGAGGAGATCTTGCCAAAGGTTATCTAGAAACAACAAACTTGCTTTTTATTACAAGATTTCCAAACAAGAAAAAAATAATGCTGAATAACATGCCTGAAGTGGGTGTAGACAGCTGCTGTTCTGCCTGCAGTTAATTGCACTTGGAGGAACTGCGGAACCAGAGTGATTTAAATCTGGGGTCACAAAAGTTTTGCTGGGGTCATATGTTAAAATAGGAAAGTTCTGTCAAACAAATGCGACATTTAACCTGCATAAAATAATATGATTCGTAAACTAAGAGTCACTTTGAAATGAATCTGAATTCAAATAGATTTAAAATTAATTAATTATTTTATTATTACACTTTCGTGTTATTATAAAATTAAATTTAAAAAAAAACTTATTTTCCAATATGAAATGAATTATAGATGAATATGACAATGAACGGCAAACGCTCATGGATTCCTTTTTGCAGATGCATCCCGACACATGCGCTTCCTTATAAACACAGTCTAGCGCGTCAGACAGTGACTGATACAGGAACTGTCTGACGTGAATAAGGTGAATAAGGATATAGCGGAAGAGCTTTCTCCAGATGGAGAGAATACTACTCTCATTTTAACACGCCTAGGGGGGCTATTCCCATTCTGAACCGCTAAGGCTTATGGGTAAAGAAACCGTTCTTGTGTTTGTATTGTTATAGTTAAAGTTAGGATTTAAGTAATGTTATAACTTTGGTCAAATTAATTTAGCATCTTGTTTTTTGCGTGTTGCACCCTGAGGGAGGAGAGTGTGCGTATGAGTGACCCTCAGGGCACAGTGATATATTAGATGTGTGAAAAATAAATGCGATTTGCACTTTGCTGAGGGACTGTTGAAATAGAGACAATCTCTCGTTTAGCAGTAGCATTCTGATGTTGACTTTTTTAAGCAAAGACATGAAAGTCTACCCATGGTGGGTAGCACCGTCGCCTCACAGCAAGAAGGTTCTGGGTTCGATTCCCAGAGGCGGCCCTGGTGTCTTTCTGTGTGGAGTTTGCACGTTCTCCCCCGTGCTTGTGTGGTTTCTCTCCGGGTTCTCCGGCTTCCTCCCACAGTCCAAAGACGTTCTCAAAATATTAAGATGCTTAAAGTATTTTTATTGAACAAAACACTGCCTTTTACAAAAGATTTTAAGGTGCAAACAAGAAGAATCAAATGCAACATTCACTCACTATTCATTGCAAGGGTCACCTTCTAATATTAGTTTTTGTTAGGGTGCATTGCCCATAATGCATTGCGCTTTAAATTTGCATATAATGCTGAATGCTGTAATATTGAGCTTGCTCCTCAAGAAAAGCTTAAGCATTTAAAAGAATAGCTAAAAGTGGTCAATACAAATAAAGTATAACTGAATTGGTAAGATCAAACACAACCATATTCTCACAAAACTATGTGAAAATGCAATTATCACAAGTTGTAGCTTACAAAAGTGCATTTGCACAAACATCAAAACTTCAACCTCAATCATTGGAAGGGTTCCTTTTAGGGTGCCGCAATTGTTCACAATTAATCAACTATAATGCATTGCGATCTAATATGCATACAGTACTGAATGTTTTAATGTTGACTTTATTTCTCGAGAAACAACAATTTAACAATTTGAAGAATAGCTGACTAGTTAGATGCAGACGGAAGAACTATAATAATAAAGATTTGAAAAAACAAATCAGTGTGATAACATTTTCCAGGTGGGCATTAGTTGTGAATGCAGAATATATGTTGGATTGCTTTTTGCTGCCCTCTTGACTAGGTTTACCAGAGACTCAGCTGACTCAACATAAATAAAAAAATCTGATCTGCTGTAGTGGTGTGAGTATTGTGGACATCTGCTCACAGAGAATCCTCTGTCCCAGACACACTTACAAAATCAAACATTTTCTATCTCACAATTTTATTGTACCTTATGTTTAACCAATATTGTCAGAAGCTCCTCTTGGCCCTGGTGTGTGAACATGTTCTTTTGCACATGGTCCCTGTACAATTAAAAGAAGTTTGAGTTGTCATTGATGTCTTATTAATAAGGCACCATGCCCAGTGAACCAATAGACAATGAAGCTGAGTTCAGTTAAGTTGCTTTTGTCAGAGCAGAGAGTAGTATCGGTTTGATGGCAGGGGAAGAGGAAGTGTCAAAGTCGGCGGAGAAAAGATATACAGAAAACTGCAAGTTCAAAGTAGTTTGTGAAATGGAGACACTGTGAACCAATCCCTCCTTCTCCTTCGTCTCCTCCTCTCTCTCACATTATCTCTCATGTTGCTGTTGCTACTGCTGCTGCAGTCACAGACCAGCGAGCTGAACACTCCCGTTATTGTCATTTTTCTCGTTCTAAGCGATAGACCGCATTCCAGCAGTGAGGCGACTTCTTTTTCATCCTGAGATTCGCCCTTGCCTTTAAACCGGATTACGTCTTGTGCATCGCTACGGGTTATGCACGTTGTATTGTATCGCGCTTTTCGATCAAGAACCCGAGTCTGTAGAAAGACAGAAGGATACCGTCGCAGTGTGAGCGTTTGAAAAGGACGGAATAAGACGCGGTCTTGCTGCCATCTGTTATGTTTGAGGAGTAATCGTATCACGGAGCTTCCTCGACTTTCGTTTCAGAACCCTGGACAGCGGAAAGCGCTGACCACTCTTGACTTTATATTTAAGTTGCGTTCGCGAGTAGCAACTCCAGTCCACTACTGTGTCCGTAAACGTCTCTAAAACCAAGGGTATATAATGGTAATAATAATCTTTACATTGCCAATTCACAGCAGGTGAATAAGACAGTTCTTTTTTAAACGGCATCTGTATCGTTCATCCCTAAATGTTATTTTTGAAAGAGAACAAGCACAGAAATGCGCACTTGAGGTGAGCTATAATCTTAAATGTGCTTCGGTGTCTGAGGAAAAACGTCTCTCGCTGTTTATGGAAATTCATTCTTCCTGACCCACGCACGCAACGCCCTACAACTGTAGATCTGTTCCATCGCCTCCAGCATCCACCAGCGATGGGTCGCTTTTTACAGTTTCTCCTCCATAGGCCTGTCCTCCGGTCTTCTCTGGCCGTTACAATCGCCGTCTTCCTCTCCTGCTGCTGTCCGGCTTCAGGCAAAAAGAAGCTTTACATCGGAGCCCTTTTCCCCATGAGTGGAGGCTGGCCCGGTGGACAAGCCTGCCTCCCCGCCGCTCAGATGGCGCTGGACCTGGTAAATAACAGAACCGACATTCTTCCGGACTACGAAATGGAGCTAATACACTACGACAGCAGAGTGAGTAACAAACACAGCTGTATTCTCTCACACTGTTTATTCTGTATTTTTCACACATTTTATATGTTGATCAGAATCTGAGCCGTTTTGTTCTACGTGTTTTGTTAGAGACTCCGCCTAACAGCCCAAAATGTTAGGTTCACTGTGCAACACCGAGGCAGCCACCTGCATCACTTGACACACTGTTTGCACAAGTTGGGATTATACGAAGTTAAGCATTAAAGAATGTCACAATTATGGACGAAGTAGCGACTAAATCATTCAGTACTCCTATAAACAGCCTTATCATTACAGCATGTTTTTGCCAAACACCATATATAAAGCCATAGTGGAGCAAATGCAGAGTGGGAATGATGGCTCAAGCACTTGCCGTTCAGCAAATTAATTAAAGGTGCAGTGCTTTCTATTAATTAAGCCTTAGGTCAGGTTATTAGGTTGCAGCTAATGGCTACATACACCACCAGTCTGTTTATCTGTATGCTTCTTACTCCTCACCTGCAGAACGTGATTTTCATTTTTTTATTTGTTTGGAATTATGAAGTATTGGATATTTTGTTGTTTTTTAATGCCAGTGTCACAGGCATGGATGTCTATACACTGGTTCATTTTAATCACTAAAATGTGGTGGATTAGGACTTCAAACTGCCTCCTTCTCTCCTCTCGTCTCCTCTCCTCTCGTCTCCTCTCGTCTCCTCTCCTCTCCTCTCCTCTCCTCTCCTCTCCTCTCCTCTCCTCTCCTCTCCTCTCCTCTCCTCTCCTCTCCTCTCCTCTCCTCTCCTCTCCTCTTCTAGGCAGTATAAATACACAGCAGCTAGCTGCACTGTGAAAGGCTGGTATTTTTAAAGAGCATTATTCTGATTGGTTAATGCTGCTCTGCATTGGATTCCCACTTCAAAAGCCAGATGGGAAGGAGGGGGTGATGTTGGCATGACAACAGTAACCAGAACAACTCTAGTTCAAACAAACACAGATCTACAGGAAAATTAAACGATCATGCCGCTAGTTTAAAGGCAGCAGATGGGTAGCTGGATGATTTAAATCATAACACCATATTAAGTCTTATAGTTGGCCACATGTATGATAATCATGTAAAGGCATTGAGTCATCGGTCACAGACCTCTTCACCACTTCACTGCTCTGCTGGGCCAGCTGCACATGACACACAACATAATCTGATGGCTCTTTTGTTGATCACAGTCCAGTGCTGCATGGTGCTAGCTAAAATCAGTCTTTGTTGGCAAGCAGAGAAGAAAAGGTTTAAAGCTTTTTAAGACTTTATCTAACTGAGTCCAAAAGGTCCACATAGACCACTTGCAGACTTTCATTTGAATGTATTGCTGATTTCCTTTGTGTGCTGGGGTTAATCACTGAATCAGCTGTGAGGATTAATGTGGGCCTTGCTTTATAAAACCAATCTATTTTATTCAGGACTGAAGAGGGCAGCTTTGTCTAAGCCGCTTGTTACAGAGCCTATTGACTCAGTGTCATTAGGTAAGGAGAGGGAATCCAGCACATGCTTCAATAGCGTCCTTTAACTCCACAGGAATATATTTCGTTCTCACAGCTAGGACATACATACGTTTTTAGGAAAAGGCCCATGCTAAATTTTACGTTATGTCCTTTGGGTTGGTAAACACTGTCAGAGGAAAATAATGTATGTGAAAACCAGTTTAAACTAGCAGTACTTCCGACTGCTCATATAGCCTGTCTACATAGGACACTTGCCTTGTGTTCAGTTGACCAGCTCGCAGTAGCTGACGCCCTGTGAATGCTTGCTTTTGTTGTTCTTTAAAAATCAATGAAACACTTTCCCTTTCGGGTCCCTCTTGCTCATGCTCTCGCCTGCCGTCTTTATGCCAAATAAACCTGGCTTATTCTAAGTTTGTCTCCCGGGCTGTGCGTTTGGGTCCTTCACTCCTGTCCACTCCCTGCGAGTCCTGACAAGAAGAGCCTTACTTTGTCTCGTCCTGATCTCATGTAGTTTCCTGTGTTGTTTCCTGTCTTGTGATTAGTGTCATTATGTCCACCTGAGTATTTAGTATTTGAGTTTTTTGAGTGTTTTTGGTTCGTAATTGTTACATGGATGTCACCTGTCCTCACTTGTACCTCATGGTTCTGTCTTGTCCTTGTCCAGGTTTGTTTGCTCATGCTGTGAATCTGTGAGGTGTCTCTGTGTTAGTAGTTATTTGTTTGAGCCATTCATCCTGCTAGGGCAGTGATTTTAGTTAGTTAATATTTCTTATTCCTTTGGTGCATGTGTATGTTTTGTTATTTCATTGAATCATATTATTGTTATCAAGTATGTGTATGGGTCATTGCGTTTGGGTTCTCATATTAGTCTGGTTTGCCCCGTGTATCTAACAGTGATACATACAGTGGTATGGTTTTTTAAGCTTTTATCTTTAAGCTTTTTTATCCTTATCGCTGATAAAGCCTATTTCTTATCCCTCACTTTTAACTTTATTTATTGAACCCATATTGGGGAAATTAATCTCTCTTAATCTGTTGTGAGTCAGCTTCCAGACAGCCAGATTTCCTGTCATGTCATGTCCTGTTATTAGGTTAATTAGAGTCACCTGTTTTAGTAAGTATTTAAGTTTCTGGTTTGGGTACAGTCTTTGTTGGTGCATTACTCGTTACTCGTTATGTGTTACTTGTGACTGGTTATGGGTTACTTGTTACGTGTTGCAGTGTCATCGTGCTCTGTCCAGGTTTGTGTGTTTGTTCACTGTTTGTGTTGGATACTGTTGTTTGCATGTTTTGTGTTTTAGTATGGCTACTTAGTTTCCTGCTCTGCAATGATCTTTAGTTTACCTGTGAGTTATATGTGTTAGTTTGCATTTTTTTGTTTCTGGCTTATCCTGCAGTCGCAGCGTCCTTAGTTTGTATTGTTCTCAGTCTGTATGTTCTAGTGATGGGTAGATGAGGCGTCATGAAACGTTTCGACACATTGCAAAACTGTATTGATACTGTGCCGATACTGTGTCACTGAATACTGACACCTACTGGACATTAAAACTCCCTACAGGCAGCCTAGTTGACAGACTCAGCTGACACTGATTTTGTGACTTAATATATACAATAATATAATTTAAGCCATTGTATGTTATATAGTATTATTTCATATCTTCATTTACATTTAAAATTTATATTTTTAGATACAGTCGATAAAGTGGACATGTGTCATAACGTAAAAATCTAAGTGAACAAATTTGGTCTCTCTGCCCACTGCAATGAGGAGATCTTGCCAAAGGTTATCTAGAAACAACACACTGCCATTTTAGTACACCATTTCCAAACAACAAGAAACAAATAATGCTGAATAACATGCCTAAAGAGGGTGCAGACAGCTGCTGTTCTGACTGCAGTCTACTGACGGCCTCATTGCACTTGGAGGAACTGCGGAGTGATTTAAATCTGGGGTCTAGAAGTGTTGCTGGGGTCAAAACTCTGAGGTGGTTTGGTTTAAATAGGAAAGTTCTGTCGAATAAATACGAAATTTAACCTGCATAAAACAATATGATTAGTAAAGAGTCACTTTGGAAATTAATCTGAATTCAAATAGATCAAGTGAAAACTTTTTAAAATTAATTAATTAATTTAATAATACACTTTCACTTTATTATAAAATTAGATCACAAAAGAAACCTTATTTTCCGATATGAGATGAATTATAGATGAATTTGACAATGAACGGAAAACGCTCATGGATTCCTTTCGGCAGATGCATCCCGACACATGCGCTTCCTTATAAACACAGTCTGGCGCGTCAGACGGTGACTGATACAGGAACTGTATCGGTCACGTGCTTTCCCAACGCGATACGCGCACCGACACAGTGTTTCGCTCTAAGAGCTCGACGCAGGCGCCGACGCATCGGTGTTGCCGGACCCATCACTAGTATGTTCTATTTATTTATTAAATCACTTATTGTCAGTCCTGTCTGTGGGTCGTGCATTTGGGTCCTCCCTCCAGTTTAGTTTGAAGGCCTTTGTAGCCTGTTCCCCACTCATAGTGAGTGTGTTTTAAAATACAGTTCAGTCCAGTTTGACCCTTGTCCGTAACAGAATGCACCAACCTTTTGGACCCAGCCGACCCTGTCCTTTTTGTTTTTCCCCGGTTAGTGTAGTGGAGCGCTACTGTAGGGGTAGTCTGTGTTAGCACTATAGCTTGTCTTGTTTGTGAGGCTGTGTGTTTGTGTTCACTGGGTGCTTGTCTTGTTTTCGTGCTTGTACGACTTGTTTAGTTTGTCTGTGTGTGTGTGTAACCAGTTCGAGTTCAGTGCCATGGATCCAGCTAGACCAGATCTGTCCCCACACTTTTTGATGCGCTACGGGGTCATATTGAAAGCAGCCACTGAAGCTCCTAGGCCGGAGGCCAGGTTAGTAGCAGTCAAGCTGCTGGATGACATTTTGTGGGAGGAACCCTGGTTGTTTGAGTTCCCGGGTGTGGGTGTTGGCGCAAAGATGGGCGTCCCTGATTCGGCTCGCACAACGAACTTCACTGCGTCTGTTGCACAGCCCCCGAGACGTCAGCGTTCAAGGCGGAGGACGCTGCGCTCGACGAGACAGCAATGGAGGCCTGCTGTTCTCGCTCCTCCAGACCGGCACTTGGAGGACCAAGTGTCGGAGCCCGCTGGCCGTCGGCCGGCAACCGTGTCAGCGGGAGACCCTCTTACCCAGCGCTCTTGGGAGGGAGCACTGGATGGGGAGTCACAGCGTGAGGATGCCGCTGTTCAGACACCTACACCTGCACCAAGGCACTTCAACGAGGAAGCGTCGACGTGTGCAGATCGGCAGTTCACTACTGCTGTGCCAACTCCACGGTCCCAGCGTTTGGAGGAGACGCAGGGCGTGGAAATACAGCGGGGCAGTCCCGTTGCACAACATCTGGTTCTGGTTTCGGCCCCTCGGCGTGGAACGTCAACGCCGCAGCCGAACTTCCCAGTACCTGCACCACGGTGCCACAAGGTGGTGGCGCCGTCCAGTGCGATTCAGCGCGACAGCACATCAGCTGTTGCCTTCTCCTCTTCATGTTTGGCTCCGGTTCCGGCTCCACGTCTGGTTTCGTCTCTGGCTCCGGTTCCGGCTCCACGTCTGGTTTCGTCTCTGGCTCCGGTTCCGGCTCCACGTCTGGTTTCGTCTCTGGCTCCGGTTCCGGCTTCACGTCTGGCTTCGTCTCTGGTTCCGGCTCCACGTCTGGTTTCGTCTCTGGTTCCGGCTCCACGTCTGGTTTCGTCTCTGGCTCCGGTTCCAGCTCCACGTCTGGTTTCGTCTCTGGCTCCGGTTCCGGCTCCACGTCTGCCCTCCAAGAAGGGCGCTTCTCTGAGGGTGGGGCTGCTTCTTGTTTCCCCGAGGGCAGCACCACGTAAGGTTCCTGTCGCCAAGCCACGTTTGACCCTTGAGGTTCCTGGTGGTCCAGTGGAGGCCACGTTTCGTCGCGGTGGTCCAAAGAGGACGCCGTTGGTTCCTGTTCGTTGCGGTGGTCCATGGAAGACGCCGCTGGTTCCTGTTCGTCGCAGTGGTCCATGGAAGACGCCGCTGGTTCCTGTTCGTCGCGGTGGTCCATGGAAGACGCCGCTGGTTCCCGTTCGTCGCGGTGGTCCATGGAAGACGCCGCTGGTTCCCATTCGTCGCGGTGGTCCATGGAAGACGCCGCTGGTTCCTGTTCGTCGTCGCGGTGGTCCGGGGAGGACGCCGCTGGTTCCCGTTTGTCGTCGCGGTGGTTCAGGGAGGACGCCGCTGGTTCCCGTTTGTCGTCGCGGTGGTCCAGGGAGGACGCCGCTGGTTCCCGTTTGTCGTCGCGGTGGTCCAAGGAGGAAGCCGCTGGTTCCCGTTCGTCGTCTTGGTGGTCCACAAGGGGCCTTAGGGCTCATGGGGGCTATGCCACCGGACTGGTCGCCTTGCCGCCATAATCACCCGCTGCTACGCTGGCTCTGCCTCTACCGTCGACGCCCACCCAGGGAGCTGGGCCCGTGTTCAGGGGCACCAGGAGTGCCAGTTGACTCCCAGCGGCTGCTGGGTTGGACCCTGCCTCGTTGGCACCCACCATGAGACTGGTGGAGGACTCGTTATTTGTGGACTACCTCAGTTTGTTTTGGGACTTATTTGACTATTGAGAGTTACGTTAGTGGGGTTATGTTTTGATCAAACGAGGGGATGTGATATGGGTTTTTTTTTGTTTTGGGAGTGTTTACGGTTTGGTTGGTTCATGTCTGTTGCTGGTTCTTGGGTGTTCTTGTCTTCTGTGTTTTGGTTTTGTTTGTCCCGCATCCTCGCCTCCCTCCGCCCGCCCGGCTCGTCTAGTTCGTGCGAGTTCGCCGTCTGGGAGACGGCTTTGAGAGGGGGGCTCTGTTGTGAGTCAGCTTCCAGACAGCCAGAGGGCACTCTGGCTCACGTGGCATTAAGGCCCTCTTGGTTGGTTCTTTGTTTTTTCATTTCCTGTCATGTCATGTCCTGTTATTAGTTTAATTAGAGTCACCTGTTTTAGTAAGTATTTAAGTTTCTGGTTTGGGTACAGTCTTTGTTGGTGCATTACTCGTTACTGGTTATGGGTTACTTGTTACTGGTTATGGGTTACTTGTTACGTGTTGCAGTGTCATCGTGCTCTTGTGCTCTGTCCAGGTTTGTGTGTTTGTTCACTGTTTGTGTTGGATACTGTTGTTTGCATGTTTTGTGTTTTAGTATGGCTACTTAGTTTCCTGCTCTGCAATGATCTTTAGTTTACCTGTGAGTTATATGTGTTAGTTTGCATTTTTTTGTTTCTGGCTTATCCTGCAGTCGCAGCGTCCTTAGTTTGTATTGTTCTCAGTCTGTATGTTCTATTTATTTATTAAATCACTTATTGTCAGTCCTGTCTGTGGGTCGTGCATTTGGGTCCTCCCTCCAGTTTAGTTTGAAGGCCTTTGTAGCCTGTTCCCCACTCATAGTGAGTGTGTTTTAAAATACAGTTCAGTCCAGTTTGACCCTTGTCCGTAACGTAATCTCTTTACCCATCCCCTGAGGGTTGCAGTGAGCAGCCACAGTGCGGTGCCCGGGGAGCCAGTGCAAAGTGTCTTACTCAAGGACACACTTATTGCTCTAGTGCTCTTGAACCTGGGACCTTTCATTTCTCAAAGCAGTTGCTCTACCAACTGAGCCACCTTTACAATTGTTTTCACAGTGTGTTCTAAAAATCAGTATGTGCTACTGGTCATAATACAATATGTCGTATAGGTCAAAAAACAGCAGTTTTACTGGGGCTGAAGGTGGAAACATGCTTTGGAGGGGCACTAGTAACAGCCCCCGTAACAAAAGCAGCTTTCTAGTCCAGAAAGGAAGTCCTGGCTTGGTGGCTCACTTGTTAGAGCATTGACTTGGGAGGTTGAAAACTGCAGGTTCAAGTTGACTATCAGCCACCAAGTTACTGTTATGTGGCAAATGCAGAAGGGACTATTTGTATCAATAAATCTCAACCAATGGAGATATCAGCATCCATGTTTTTTTCCTAAAATGGGAAGATGATTCCAACCCTGCTAGTTTGTCAATGTTACCAGGCCAAGTCATACCAGTGTAGTCATCTGCTGCTTTACGCTCCAGGTCATGTACTCTGTTTTTTGTTTCAGTTCTGTTTCAATTTCTTTATAGTGTCTAGTTCCGTGAGCCAGGTTTTAAATACTAAAACATTTGTAACCTTTTTCAGCTTCATACTATCAATTTTTGGCTGAGAGACTGTTGAGACATTGTGCTCCTGCCACAGAAAACCCCCAGGAATCGTCCTCCTGATTCTCCAGCAGCATGAGCTGTCAATTGTCCAATTCATGTAACAAAATCAGCTGTTCACAGATTCAAGGTGTCAGCTACAGCGAGTCAATCAACTGAACACTCAGCGAGTCAGTACTGCTTTAAATGCTTGTGGACTCAAAAAAACAGTTTGGGACCATCATGAGTTCCAGACAAAGTTGTAGAGATTCACCAAAAAGACAGTGAGGAGAGAAAAGAACAACAGCAGCAACATACCCAGACAGGACGGTTGGATCAGTACCTAATCAGCTCTAAGCCTTATGATTTCTGTAGATGAGGACAGACAGAGGACTACAGAAAAATGAGACAAAGTTAGTCTCACGTAGAACCATGGTGGCGGGTTAGTGGATGAATAAATAGATAGAAACTAGAGGAGCTCAGTGTGTGAGGGACTTCCAGCATCTGAGTCTGTAAGATCTTGATTAAGAGATTGTTCAGTGACCTGAAGCATCTCTGATGAGAAGCTTTATTATTACAAAGGAAGGTTTTAACCAGTTCTGAGAAAGAATCACCTAACATCACCCTGGCTTCCACAAGTGGCATTGTTCATGCACCAACGTCTGCCTCACCCTTTGGGTGAATAATATTAAGCTACAGCCTTACTAACCTTGTAGTGGGACACTTTCCAAATCCAACTGTAAGTATTACTGATACTTATCACTACCAATATCAATAATGTGTGAATATGGAAATTGTGGTGTTCTATGTCATGACTTTTATTAAGTAGTATGGGATATGTATAAGAATGCATATGTGTATGTATATGATATGTATATGTTTGTATGAGTATGTGCACATACCTTAGCACTATTATTGGTATTAGTATAAATCTCCAAGGTAAACCACAGTACAACAGTTGTTTAGTTATGAATGTGTTAGCCTAAGGTACATCCCTGCTTCTTATTTATTTTGCTCCGATTGTTTACTTAACAGATTTGCTTTGTTTCAGCAGCTGGTTGCAGCCCTTACCCCCCTCCCGCATACACACCCTAAAGCAGAAACTTAACCTGTCCACCAACACAGCAACATCACACATATTTTGGATTAGCTAAATAAACCATTAAATAAACCATAAATCAAGAAGAGTATATATATTTTATATATACTCCTCTTGTTAAAGCAAAGCTGTCCATCACAATATGGCATTCAGTGTAAGATATGCTGCTTACTAAACTGCTGGACAGAACAAAAAAAAATGGTTACTTACCCCTTTTCAATGAGGTAAGAAAGAAAAGTAAGCTTCTGTATATTCCGTATTCTTCTGTTTACACATTCCAGAGGTTAAAAATGCCTATCTGATGATAGCTAGCTCATTTGGCTGCTACATCCCTGACCACAAAACACAAATGGGAATGAGATGGATGGAAGTGCTACGACTGTACTGTATACTGTCATAGGCATACATACTGTAGGTGTAGTGTGCTGACAACCATTCACTGAGCTAAAACACAGTCAGTTAGTCATATAAATACATATATACATATATGTACATAAATACAAAAGAACATAAATGTAACATTCATACATTTATTACATGGACGGTTATAAGTTATTGCTAGTCTTTCTCATCCTGACAGGTAATTGCCCTTTGTTATCTGTGTTGTGTTACTGTGTCATAGTTTTAGTAGTGACTTTCTTACTGCCCTCTTTGTTATTTCTGTGTCAACAGTGTGATCCAGGGGAGGCCACTAAGCTGCTGTATGACCTTCTGTACACAGAGCCGATAAAAGTTGTTCTGATGCCAGGCTGCAGCTCTGTGTCTACACTGGTGGCTGAGGCTGCTCGCATGTGGAACCTTATCGTGGTAAGAGCATCTGGTGTCTGGAAGTCCACTGTGTTTGATCATTGGGTGGAATTTTGTCAAAACAACACAGAGAACATTTGGTGCCAAAGGACGAAACTAAATACAGCTTTTTTACACTTGCAGAAAGTGAACCAAACAGTGTCAGTGAGGGAAGCTAATGCATAATACTTGGTTACAGTTGTGATTCATTCAATTGTTCATGCATGACTGTAGGTTTCACTTCACCACATTAGGGATTAGTGACTTCCCAGGTTCCCCACCCCCACCTCTTTCACCGAGGTGGCACCTTTTTTTATATTATTGCAGTTCTCTTACAAATTAAACACGAAAAATTTCCATTGCCGGAAACTGAATATTTTTATGTTCATCTGTTTGTTCTTTTTCTTTACCACAGTACTGTGGGTGTTAGCTTGAGGTTTGCTCTGGAAACAAGATGGATGAAATCAGGTTTAGTAAGACAGAAAATGTGTTTAAACAAGACGGGAGAAGGTAGAACAGCGAGATCACAGAGAGGCTGAGTGTAACAGTTCAGTTTGGTGGAGGGCATGGAGGGCATGGAAAAGAGGTGCAGGCAGTTAGAATGGGTGGAAGAAAGTGTCAGGATTGCTGTGTGAAAGGAAAGGTGGACAAGACAGTGGTAAGACCAGTTCTGCTCTATGGGTTAAAGACGGTAGCAGTAAGGAAGAGTCAAGAGGCTGAGATGAAGATGCGGAGGTTCTTTAGAAGTGAAGAGGATGAACAGGATTAGGAAGGAGCTAATCAGAGGGACAGCTAACATTGGCTGTGTTAGTGCCAAATGTTGGAAAGTTGTTGGCCATGGTGGAAAGAAGGGATAGTAAACATAGTGGTAGAAGGATGTTGGAGGAGATGTACTTTAGCTGCCAGGTAAGAGGGTAAGAGGACGACCAAAGAGGAGTACATGGATAGGAGGACATACAGTAGGACATGAGGTTGGCCAGTGTCAGAGTGGAAGATGCCCAAGATAAAGTGAGGTTTAGGAGGAGGATTCACTGTGGAGACCCTTGATGGGAACAGATGAAAGGAAAAGAGTGTGTTGTTTAGAATGCTTTACACGCTGAGTTCTGTGCCCTTATTCCTACCTCCTCACATTCTATTACCTTTATTTCTATTACCAGAAATTAAAAATAGGAAAGTAAATGAATCAAAACCAATTCAAATAAAATTATGTGAATTATACCAATAATGAAATTTCTTATAACCCAGATGACCTGGGGTTTTCATTGTGTCATGGAATGTGCGCATTTTCAGAATTCAGGGCAGATATGATTGGAAATTTAACAGGAAATTTATGGTTCTGATTGTTATTAAGTTATCCTGTAAGAAAGGTAAACTAGGTAAACTGCATAAAACTAAATATGGGGAGGTTGTAGAGGCTTAAAAAAAGAGCTACTGAGGAGGCAGACAAAGTCGACAATATCCCACCCAGGGAAATGATGAAGAGCATTGATAATCTGACCAGGCTAATAAAAAGTCCCTGCAAAAAAAAAACTGGAATGCAGGCGAACAAGCTGACTAGACTCAATTAGGGAACCTAAATGCTAGATTATGAATTGAATGCAGCAACTAATGTAGTTATTCTTACTCAACTGACTCAATGAGTAAGAATAATACAAATAATAATAATAAATAATAATAAATATCTTCACAACCTCTTTAGCTGTAAAACAATTCATTTATTTGTGAAATTGAGACAATGTGAGACAAGCCTGTGTAGCGGATTCAAATTAATAATTCAATATTAATGCAGAAACATTATTATTCCTCAAAATAGGGGCACCAGTCTTTTTATAGTGAGACCAGGCTTGCACTAATCCAGTTAAACACCAGATAGAAATTTAATGAATTAATATTAATAATAATAATATTTCTACGTGATACAATCAAATCAGTCTCTCATGTCATGAGTTCTTGTTGCACTGTCAGTGACCTTTGTCATTGTTTGAGGAATGATAAACACAAAACCAGATCTTTTTAAAATTTTATTATAGTAATACTACAGGATATATGGTTGAATGGATATAAATATATGCAGGTGAAAAACAATTAAGAAGATAATGAGCAATTAACATGAAACATTGACAGATAAAATGAATGAATGTGTACTGTATGTGAGTGAAATGGACAATTTATATCAACAGATAAATGAACATATGTATGCAGATTGAAATGAACACTTTCAATGAACAGATGAATTAACTTCAATACCTAAGAGTGTGATGAATTTGGGCAAGAGAAAAGAGCATTTGTTATTAATCTCTAGATCCCTAAAAGTTACCAGTGAATTTGGAAGACGCCCTTTTAGCCCTTTTTCCCTGTCCGAAGCAGTAGGAAGCTTTTAGCGTCCTTAAGTACTGTCCTGTGGAAAGTTCCACCAAGTGTAGTCGCCAGAGCTCTTTTATCCTGGTTCATCGTTCCACTAGGAAATGTTGTGGCCCAAGTTTGATATGACTTAGTGAGGCAGCCCTGGATCACGTGAGAACATCAGCTGGGTATAAGAAAACAGTTGCTGAGTTAGACTACTTCAATTTAAAATAGTTCATAAAAGTAATGGTTGTCAAATAGAAATCTCAGTTTAGTTGGCAATGCTTAAATCGCCTTTTTTAATAATCAAAAACCATCGTTTTATTTGGGGCTCTAACAGTTGATAATCGACAGGCCCGACCATGATCCCTCGGAATTTATTACAGACACTCGGACATGCTGCATATTACCGGCACATGCTACATATCACCGGAAAGCTTAGACCTTTGTCTTTCTAACCATATAAACCATTTCCAGCAACAGCAATTACAGCACAGATACCAAACACACAAAAAACAAAAACCTTAAATCCATAATTCTTCCATCACTTACTTTTGACGACTGTCTGAAGCTCATTGGTCGCCCATTTGTTCGTGTGTAGTGTCATTCTGTTTATTACGGTCCAATACTCCAATACTCAATCCAATAAAGCGTTTCGGTCCAAAGCACACGGTATGTCCACAATGATCCGAAAACTGCAAGTGTTCTGCTCCAACTCGTCAGTGAAAAATATTTTTCTTTCACTTCTGTGAGCCATAACTCACGCCTTGCGAATGCTAAAGCTAAGCGGCTAAGATGGAGGCTGTAAGCCTTCCGCTACTATTGAGAGAAAGCAAAGTGGAAAAAGCCAGAGTATAGGGAAACCTGGTAACCCTTAACCAATGGTGTTCATGTCAGAATGAAATATCATAGCGTAGCGTTTAACTTGCTTTAACGTGCTTTGTGCCGTGTTTTATGTGAACAATCAGGAGCGTGTTGTCCTCTGCTAAACTAGTAGTTGCCCACCGTCAGGTGTTGTCGGTACCTGAGTAAACTGTGGGTGAAGCGGAGAAGAGTCAGAGCAGGTTGAAAGTGAATGCTGCGAACTAAATAAACGATTTACTATTTCGCAGACCAAGCTTTCTGCCTGTGTCTTTGGTATCGGTGACATCTTGAGAGATTCTGCAGCAACACTGGGCATCTGTCTCATTGTAGACAGTGTTGATCAGTGAGAAGCGCTTTGATTCTGCATTGAAATCCAAGCCTGTCTAACAACTGCATTGTTAAAGCATTGTTAAAGTAAACATGCTCACTTAAAGAAAACATGTTTATTGTGGTCTGATAAATGATCACACAATGTCACAATGGCAGCATTACTGGAACATATCCACCTTAACGCCAGCTGCATCATAACATAGCATGGCATTGCTGATAGCCTGTCAGCTAACGTGCTACATTAGCATATGATAGAAAAACCAGTTTAATGTTCGCGCAACTGCATAATCTCTGCAAATCACGAGAGTAACGTCACACTTCATACACATGAATATGAGCTGTCATGTCTGTCTGATCATTAAATATAATTAAAGTCATCAGTCAGTGGACTGGCCTAAATTATAAGTAAGCATGGTAAGAAAGATAAGAAAACCTTTAATAGTCCCTCAGAGTATCTGAGGAACAATGCCAGCGAAGCCCCAGAGCTGGTTCAGAGGAAACTCCTTGACCTTTGTTGATCAAAAGCTCAGCACTGCCTGATCGGATCTCAGGTGGAAGATGGGAGGTGACGGTGATTCAATTGCTCGCCCACTGTCTCAGCTCGAATCCACCATTGCCTAATATGTCCTGTAATTCATCCACATTGACTCTGGCCTCATCCTCTGATGGTAGACTACGCAAACAATTGTCAACGTAGAATGACTTCATTACTGCTTCTCTGATTTCCTCACCCTCGCGACTATGTTCAATAATGTGTTTCTGGAGGGGTCCAGGCAACAGGAGCTTCTTAAGATTCTCACCTCGATACTCAAATGAACAATTGAAGACCACTCTGTTCTTTCCGTTGTGTGTCACCATATCATGAGGAATATACCAGCTGGTGGGTGTGTCTTCATCTCCAGGTTCCAACCTATGGACATGGCCAGCGGTGACCAGCTGATGTATTTCAGCAGTATAAGCTGCTGCCTTCTAGGGGTCCTTCAACAACCTCTTCTCTGTAGCTCTCAGCTGCGGAAGCATTGCTTCCTTCGGAGCTATGAGTGAAGGCATATGCTGCACACGTAAAAGTGTTGTAGCATACCTCTCTGTGCCTTCAATCTCTTCTCTTACTGTTTTGTGTTCCAGGAGGTCCAAAGCCTCCTGACCTTGTTGTGAGCGGGTACAAGCCTTTTCACTCCGCCAGGGCAGAATGTCCATTTTCTACAGTTTCTCCACATGGTCATATATGTCTGTTGATGGTGACAGAGTAGATGTGAAAAAACACTGCTGCTCTGCTATGCGGTGCCTCAGTCCCTGTGCTGGGCCTTGGAGAGTCCAGCCGAGACGAGTCTTCACAGCTGCGGGCCCTCCAGGAGGCCCCAGACGTACTGGTTTAACTGGGGTGATCAGATGAGGATGATCAGACCCAATTAGCAACACAGGACGAACACAGCGCAGGGATTGTAAGGGTAACCCTCTTAGGTGTCGATACTTCTTCTGTAAGGCCTCCACTGGATGTGTGTGTTCTGCTAATTCTAGGTGTTTTGCAGTAAAAGCTTGGTTAATAGTAAACACACGGTTAGGCTCAGACACTGAAGAAATGGTGAAAGAAACCATGGCACCATGAAGCACCTGCAGTTCTCTGGTTCCCCTTTTAGGCCTAATTGTTCAGCTGCTGGGTGGAGAAGGATGGTTCGCTCCGACGCATCATCCAGGATGGGATATGCATTCATGGTTCGGTCTCCATTTCTCAAAACCACGTTACTGATCTTTAACAGCACCTATCTCTGCTCTAGTGGTCTGTTGATATATAACACCTCCTCTGTAGTGCTATTTGACAGACCTTCAGTGTGCTCTGACTTTGTTCTTACTTGATCTGTAACATTACCAGCCCTGTCATGCAGTGCAAGGAGGTGACGACTACTACACATCTTACACCGCATCTTCAAATTACATTCAGCTGCACGATGACCTCGACCACAACGCCAACAGCGATTGTTAGCTTTAGTCCAACCCTGTGGATACTGTGGGCAGTATCTTTGTCCAGTCTCTTCTGTTCGGTCCAAGGGTGGAGCTGACTCCTTCTGAGGTGTCACCATTGCGCTCATCAACACTGCAGAAGTGCCCCTTGTAGCGCAAAAGGATTTGATTCATCTTTTGGGCTTTATTTCCTTATCTTTTCTTGAGCTGCTGATGAACCTGAAGTTGTCTTCTTGCACTTGTAGCTCGTACTCTAACCAGAAAGCAAGATCAAGAAGTGTTGGTATGGGAACCGTGAGAGGATGAATGAAACAGCGGAAACCTGAGCGCAGATCATGGGGAAGCTTCCCTAACAGCCAGGACACATGTGAGCCACATTCTAACTCTGCTTAACAGTTTCCTCCCAGTTGCTCTAGCATGCTGACCAGTGACCTCACACTTAGTGCAAACATCCTGAAAGCCTTTGTGTCACCACTCATAACATTGGGCCCATCCATGAGCTCGGCTATACGCTGTAGAGCTAACTGATGGGGCTGTCCATATTGCTGATTAAGAGCTGCCATAGTATCAGTGAATGGATCCTTGGAATTGCTGTATGAGTCAGCAATTAATAGGGCTTCTTCTGACTTCAGATGATCAACAAGTATTTGATATTTGAACATCTCTGATGCATTATGAGGAAGGAGGTTGTCTAAAGCAATCTTTGAACTCTCGTGGGCTGGGATGAGTCATAGCTGGGATTGTGGGAGCTGGGCCCCTATAATACTGCTCACATCCACCAATTGGACACATTGTATGGTGATGGTAGTGACAGTGTCTATTGGGTCTTTCATAGCTCTTGGATGCCTCATACTCATGTGCCCGGGGAGATCGGCGTCTATGCAAACCTGGCCCGTAATGCTGGTCATCAGGATCACTCTCTGGTGAACTCCTCTGAGGTGTCTCCCATGATTCCCTCGTTGCTTGGTGATCTGTAGGAGTGCTATGTGAGAGACTATGATCCCTTAGTGGAGTAGAGTGCTTTGGCTTAACTGTTAAGTTCAGCTCCGTCTGGTGTGATGGGGGCTGTACAGGTGGATTAGGCACTTGCAATTGCTGGATCAAGACTCCCAGATGTTCTTCCTGTTCACGAAGCTGGTTGGTATCCATTTGGCCCCGATGGGTGAGTTGTTCCAACTTCAACTGACTGTGTTCATTCTCATAGCGTACTTTGTTGTTCTGCTGTTTTAGCTCTCTTAATTCTTCAAGCAGGGCTTCCCTTTCCACATCTGCGTGTTGGTTGTTGCTGGCTTCACACTCTCCCTTAGGGGGCCACTGATCCTTTATAACACACTGTGATGGTGGAAAAGTGTCCTGACTAATGGGTGATACTGAACGTTCAACACCCACAGATTCCTTATCTTCCTGTGTATGCTCTTCCTCCTGGCAACAGCTCCTCTGATGAAATCCAGAGAGATTATAGTCTTGAAGGTGTGCGGGAAGGTATGACCGCCTCCTGAAACGCACACCACGTCTTCCTTCTGGTGACTTAGACATCCTTAGCAGTGGTGAACTCATAAAACATCCGGCTCGAAGGACCATGAAATGGAGATGGCTGACGATGGCTTCTCCTGTGTACTAGGGTTCTAGAGACGTTACTGTCCGCCACTGCAGTGACTGTTAGATCACTAACGACACAGGTATTCTCTTGAAAGCTTTATTGGACATCAAGAACATCAGTCCTTCTTAATAACAGCACAGTATTGTAGTGCATGGGGTTGTGTGTGTGTAGTTTCTGAAAGAACAGGAAATTACAAGTCAACCATAAGCACAAACACCTCATCAAACGTTTCCAGTTACATCAGACATTGCTGATTCACCATGTTAGGCATATCGCGGCCACAAGAGGGAGCCGTCACATTACAATAATTCCTCCTGTTAAATTCTCGTAACTGAGGCAAATACAGGGCTACTATATTTGTAACTCAAACATATCACTAATGCTAATAGTAACAATGACTGATACTTAACATTGGCACAGATGATAACGTAACCAAGAATGCAGAATGTGCGTGTCAATCAATGCGCTGTGAAACACTCGAAATGCGCCGACGATCTCCAACCAATTAACCAGATAGCGAGCGATTAACAAAGTAATTATATGCCAAACAGAAACATAAATATACATAACAAATGATAATAAGTGACTTACAGCCAAATGGACGCACACAACACATTAACAACAATGGCTGCATGAAACTTACTTCACTCTCTGGTCTTAGAAAACTTGTCCTATTTGACTGCCGCATACAGAGTGGGTCTGAACGGAATGTACCACTCCTATAGGGGGAGAAAAAGGGGGAAGAACAGTCCAAGTGGTATTGGCCTTTTTAACAATTGGAGATGCTGAGCACATTAGTAAAGCCACTGTATGTAGATGTCACGTCTGAGAGTCACATCCTGTTTTATTGCATAGCAGTTCCGGTTTCCTGTCACTTCTCATTAGCTCCAGCCTTACTTCCGGTCCTCATTAGTCACACCTGCTCCGAATCAGTAATCACTCACCGTATACTTAAGCACCACCAGTCCCAGAACACCTTGCCAGATCGTTGTATGCTAGTCATCAGTTTCCAGCACTTAGTCATCCTGCCCGCGCGTTTCTTGATCCTGTTCTGTTTCGTGACTCCTGACTCTCGCCTGCTCCTGACCTGTACTGTTGCCTGGAAAGCTTTAGAATACCGAACCTGACCGCCCGACTACGAGACAGCCTGCTCCTAAACGGTACTGTAACCTTTGTCCTCCCGTTACCGAAACTCTGCCTGTTCTTGGATCTGAACCAGCCTGCCCCACCTGTACCGAAGCCTGTGATCTCCTGTGTATGACCCAGACCGCCTGTTATATCGAAAACTGAATTAAACTGTTAAACTCTACTATCTGCCTGTGGTCTCTGTGCTGTGCATGTGGGTCCGAGCTCTGCCAAAACCTGACAGAACGATCTGGCCAGACATGGACCCAGCCAGCGTAGAGACCCTCCGTGCTGCGCTGCTCGCTCAGGGACAGCGACTCAGCGAGCAGGAGGAGAAGACTCATGATGCGCTGCAGAAGCTGGCGGACTGCGCACTGCGGCAAGAGGCAGGGATGACTAACCTGGTGGAGGCGGTGAGTGGGCTGGCTCAGAACACAGCTGGCGAGGAGACGGCGATTCGGGTTCCCGTGGCCGCCGCCGCGGCAAGTGCGATCGCCACAGTTTCCGTGGTTGCCACCACGGCACCCGACACTCGTCTGGGAGCACCTACACGCTTCTCGGGCGAGACTGGAGATTGCAGAGCGTTCATCACTCAGTGCGAGATCCATTTCGAGCTGCACTCACCTGCTTTCCCCACGGAGAGATCCCGCGTAGCTTACGCCATTTCCCACCTGACAGGAGAAGCTGAGGCGTGGGCGACAGCCGAGTGGCAGAATAATTCTCTCTGTGTGGCCACATTCTCCACCTTTTCGGGGGCTTTAAAGCAGATCTTTCAAGAGATCATCCCGGGCCGCGAGGCGGCCCAGAGACTGGTGAGCACCCAACAGGGGAAGAGAACGACGGCTAAATACGCCATTGAGTTCCGGACCCTGGCGGCGGAGGCCGGCTGGGACGCTACAGCTCAAGGAGACGTTTTCATCCGCGGATTATCTCGCAGGGTTAAAGACTGTTTGGCGAGCCGTGATTTACCCAGCGGTTTGGATGAGCTCATCGCACTGGCCATCCGCATCGATCGTCGGCTGGCGAACAGTGAACATGAGCATCACAACGAGGAGAGGGCGAGGGGATCGCCTCATTACCGGGTCCAGAGTCCGAGGAGACCGCCGCGGGAGATGGTTGACCAGCCGGTCCAGAGGAGCACGGGAGCACATCCAAGCCCGGAGGAGCCGATGCAGATCGGTCGAACGCGGCTCACTGAGGAGGAGAGACGCAGACGCCGCACCAAACAGCTCTGCATGTATTGTGGACAGACAGGGAATTTTGCTGCAAGGTGTCCGCTAAAAGAACAGGCTCATCGCTAGCACGGAGGCTAGCGTCCTCCCGTTACCGAACACCTGTCCTCCCGTTACCGAAACTCTGCCTGTTCTTGGACCTGAACCAGCCTGCCCCACCTGTACCGAAGCCTGTGATCTCCTGTGTATGACCCGGACCGTCTGTTATATCGAATACTGAATTAAAACCGTTAAACTCTACTATCTGTCTGTGGTCTCTGTGCTGTGCATGTGGGTCCGAGCTCTGCCAAAACCTGACAGTAGAAAGGTTAAACCTCAAGCACTTTCCTTGACACAAACTCCTTAAAGCCATTAAAGAAGAGTTTTACAGGATTGCAGGTATGTGGTATATAATTCTTTCAATGAGGCTAATCTGAAAAATTATGATGAGTCAATAAAATCTTGCTGTGACCTGAAATAAACTAATAAATGTGCAGGTGCACTGATTACTCTTTCTAATGGTCACTGTAACTGACATATCATTGTTTACACCACCAAGATCATATGTGATAATGCACATATCATAAACATGAACTCATGAATATATCGTGAGTCAACTCTAAGTAACAGGCTGCACTGTGGTAAGTACATGTATGTCCTATACACTTATTTCAATGCATGCACTACACACTCACAGGAGCACTTCTATGCAGCACTAATGTAATGTGAACTTTCTTCAAAGAGAGATTGACAGCTTTCTGCTGGAGATAGGGGTTAATGCCAGCCCACACTACTTAACCCGTCACCAAGACGCTGAAGCAGGCCCCCAGCAGCGCTTTAATGTGGCCCTGCACAATAAGGACCCGGGTGGAAATGACCATAGGCCTGTTGAAAGCACGTCTTTAGTGCCTACATCACCTCAGGGTAACACCTGAGAAGCCTGTGACATTAATGTGACATGTGTTGTTCTCCACATTATTGCAATTATTAGAGGGGAGTAACACCCTGCCCTACAAATACAAGACCCTGAGGAAGACTCCTTCCATCATGGTAATCTGCAGAGTGGATAGACAGTCAGAGATGTGATTTGCTGCAATGTATTACTCAACCACCACCACCACCAATAAAAGAAACTGAATAGATGCAAATCATAATTATTTTTTTTTTCATTTCCTACAAATACAAAAGGCAATTGTTAGATTTTATGATTCTTCCAATAATTTATACAATTCACCTTTACCTATACACTCATCTCCAGCTTGTGTTTGTAAATTTCAGTTTCTAGATCTGTCTTTTCAATCTTGTTAGTACAAGTATAACATTTCCTTGATATTTACAGTAGTTTATACAACTCAATAACCGGTAACCTATGTAGCAATCCACGTCTGGACTGAGGTAACCTGACCTACATGTGAACTTAACTCCCTCATTGAAGAGCCTCTACGTCCTTTCCAGGCCCCAGAGATAAGGGACCCTGAATCTTTCTCCACCACAGGAGACTGGTTTCTATCACAACAAGCACCAATTGGCGCCAACATCTCAAATGTCCATATCAAAGAACCATGAGTCCACTTTGTTGATGTACCTGTAAATCTCACAGGATTCCACCTCTGCTTATCATTCCAAAAGGACAGGCTGTCACATTTATCACCGAGAAGCTGTCTCTCCCAGAACTTGGACCACCAGCCATAAAATGTGGAATGTGCTCATTAAGAGAACAAGAGACTTCATTTGGACACACGTTCTGGTTCCGATGCACCAGAACTTCCAACTTCCATGAAACTGATGCCATTGTATTCTGTGGACAAAATGTTTCTAATTGATATTAGATTGGTTTCTGCGTGATGTTTAATGCCTGATCTACAGATTTGCCAGGAAACTCCTAAAGTTACAAAGGGACTTCAACTTATCACCATGCTTTCCTTTGTGTGTAGGCATAAAGTTGAAATACAGATACTCACCTTCTTTACTTCTTTTAATCTGTGCAACATACACGTAGACTATGTCTGTCAGGATCCTGGGCTGGCTCTGCCAGCCATTCTGTTTGGGTTTTTTTTCACCCTGGACAAAGCCTTCTCCCTCACTATGCCACGCCTCAGCTCTGGACCATTCCCTCTCCTTCCCTCTGTAGACACAGTAATCAGTTCAACTTGCCACACCTGCACTTGCCCTCTGATTACCTTCAAAGACTCCTGTAGCACAGCACTCTGTGCTGGGTCATTGTCATACGCCCCTCTGTCCTTGTTTACCCATTGCACCATGCCGTTCATGTCAGGTTGGTCCATGTGTTGGTTCATTGTTGTTGCCATGCCATGTATTAGTTAGTCTTGTTGCCATGTCTTAGTTAGCCTTATTGCCATGCCTTAGTTAGCCTTGTCACCAGGTCTGAGTTAGCCTTGTCACCCTGCCATGTATTAGTTAGTCTTGTTGCCATGTCTTAGTTAGCCTTATTGCCATGCCTTAGTTAGCCTTGTCACCATGTCTGAGTTAGCCTTGTTGCCATGCCTGAGTTAGCCTTGTTGCCGTGCCATGTGTGAATTTGCCTCGGTGCCATGCCAGGTGTTAGTTCTACCATGTTTTAGTTTCTCGCCACAGTAGTGTGTTTTTGTTTTCTAGGTCTGTTAGATTTGCCTGATTGCTAACTTGCTAAATTTGCCCTGTGTGTGTGTGGGGCTAGCCCCTGCTGTATTGTTTTTTTTTTTTCTAAGGGAGTGTTTTGTGTTTTACGGTTTGGGGGTATTGAACTTAAATTAAACGGTTCAAAATGTATGCCTGGTCCTCACGGCTCTCTGACTTGGCCCAGACCGAATTCCATGATCCGCCATCTTGCGTGGCAGATCCTGACAATGTCCACCAGCAACAATTAGGTATGCTCATTATTGTATTACATTTTTAAGTGTTACAATTGTTTAATTAGTAATGCCCAGATTAGGTCATTTATACTTTGATTTTGCTTGCATTTATTATTCGTGTATGTTTTAGTGTTTACTTGGTGTTATAGTACATAAGACAAGACCAGTCATCATGAATAACATTTCATTTGTTACAGTGTTGTAAGGGACCACGTACAGTATAAGACAATATTGCATCCATTTTCTAAACCGCTTATTCCCTAATGCGGGGTCACGGGGGTGCTGGAGCCTAACCCAGCTGGCTATGGGCAAGAGGCAGGGTACACCCTGGATGGGTCGCCAGTCCATCGCAGGACAACACAGACAGACAACCATTCACACACACACACAAACTCACACCTACGGGCAATGGAGAGAGTCCAATCAACCTAATGCACATCTTTGGATGTGGGAGGAAGCCGGAGAACGCGGAGAGAACCCACGCAAGCACGGGGAGAATGTGCAAACTCCACACAGAAAGGCACCAGGGCCGCTTCCGGGAATCGAACCCAGAACCTTCTTGCTGTGAGGCGACAGTGCTTCCGACTTCTCTGCTTATTTGAGTGCCAAAGTGATCGTTACATGTGTGCTGTGTTATGGTGTGATGGAAACTTTGAGCTTGATGGAAAGAGGAAAGCTTAGTTATCCCAGATTTAGGAGCAATCCAAATCAAATAGTTTGATTCCTGATCTGAAGAGGTGGAACTCTTCACCACTGCCCCAGGGTATGCCCCAGTATTTAAAGCAGTGACACCCTAGTGGAATCGGATTTCCCTCTACCTTCAAACTTCTTTCACCTTCTCTTTTTGCGTCGCATTACTTTTCTTTAATTTTCCTTTGTTCTTAAATTTTGTAAACCTAAGTTAAACTTAGAAACACGAACGAACGAATTGACTCACTATTTTTGATTGAACTAATTAAATTAGATACCAGCCCGTTTCCTTTTTGGGCTAGTTTAAGTAGCACTGACGCTTTGAAACACCTTGGAAAGTCCAGCCTGGCTGACTGTTACTTCGCTGAACCCGAGCCGTCATCATCACCGCGGGCGACGATTCCTGGCCCAGAGGTCGTGGCACCTGGACCAGAGAGGGCACGCCTGCTCAACCAACCGGTAACGGGAGACGCTGCACAGCGGCCGACAGCTCCAAACTAAGGCAAGACGAACATCTCTAATCCTTTGAGAAGAATGGTGTTTCTCAAGGTGCTAAAATTGAACATTCCAAATTCATTAGTTGTCCTTAGATTTGTATAAGTTAGAGACATATACTCTTTCCGCTTGATCAAAGCCATCACGCACTTAGGCCTTGACCGTTCCTTGTCCTTTTATTCATTGATTCATTCGCTGTTCATCATCTTGTCAGGTCTTGGTTCCTGTTTTATTTTGTAACACCTCCGGTTCCTGTTCATTGTGTTTAGTTTCCGCTTTTGTTTTGAAAGGACTTAGTTGTCAGGTTTTTAGTTCCGGTTTTCATTTCCCATTTTACTTTGAAAGGAATTTGTATTTCATGTCACAGCTGTTCCCTGCCATTACCGGTCATCATCCACACCTGCACTTCATTCGATAATCAGTTCACCTTGTATTTAAGCACCACATCTCACCCCAGTACCTTGCCAGATCGTTATGAATACACGTCATCACCTTCCAGCCATTTTTTCCCAGTTCTACATCCTTCATTTTGACTCCGTTACGTACTCCTGACCGTCGACGCCTGATTACCCCGACTGGTACTGTAGCCGTGTTTTATCTGTTGTTCTGGTGGCGTGAGTACCCCGGAGTGCAGGCGTTCTTTGATGGACTCCGGCTAATGCGGAGGGACTTGACACACGCACTGCGCACATCATCTGGTTGCGTCTTCGTTGCCGCTCCTGTCGCCGCTCCTGCGGTTCACGTCTCTGTTACTGTCGCCGCCCAGGCAGTTCACGTCTCCACTCCTGTCGCCGCTCCAGCAGATCCTGTTCCCGTTCCTGTCACCGCTCCGGCGGCTCACGTCTCCGTTCCTGCCGCTGCTCCGACGGCTCCAGCCCAAGCACTACACCCTGCAGTCTCGGTTCACCATGCGGACCCCGTTAGAGATCCAGCCCACGCCGCGCCCAGCGCCTCAAACGACGGACAGGGGTTCCAGACGACCAAGCAGCTCTCTTCCCCGGCAGAGGACTCCCTTGGTTCCCCTATTACCTGTGTCCCGTTGATAGCAGGCATCCCAGACAGCGTCGCCCAGCGGATCCAACTCCACTGCTCTCCCCCGGTTGCGTTCCTCTTTGCCCACCTCATGAACACCGCCGATTCGGCAGCAGACCAGGGCACGAGGCAACAACTGTTTGAGGAGGCAGCCGCTCTCATACTAAGGGGAACCTGTCCTGCAGCTCCCAGGCCTGCAGCCAGCAGCCACACCAGGTCCTACGTCCGAGTCAGGTCAGTCTTGTTCCGTTAAGGTTTCAGTCCAGCCATGTCCCGCACAGGCCCCAGTCCAGCCGTGCCTTGCTCAGGTCCCAGATCAGCCGTGCCTTGCTCAGGTCCCAGATCAGCCGCGCCTTGCTCAGGTCCCAGATCAGCCGCGCCTTGCTCAGGCCCCAGATCAGCCGCGCCTTGCTCAGGCCCCAGATCAGCCGTGCCTTGCTCAGGCCCCAGATCAGCCGTGCCTTGCTCAGGCCCCAGATCAGCCGTGCCTTGCTCAGGCCCCAGATCAGCCCTGCCTTGCTCAGGCCCCAGATCAGCCGTGCCTTGCTCAGGCCCCAGATCAGCCGTGCCTTGCTCAGGCCCCAGATCAGCCCTGCCTTGCTCAGGCCCCAGATCAGCCGTGCCTTGCTCAGGCCCCAGATCAGCCCTGCCTTGCTCAGGTCCCAGATCAGTCGTGCCTTGCTCAGGCTCCAGTGCAGCCCTGTCACGCTCAGGCCCCAGTGCAGCCCTGTCACGCTCAGGCCCCAGTGCAGCCCTGTCACGCTCAGGCCCCAGTGCAGCCCTGTCACGCTCAGGTGCCAGCTCAGTCGAGCCACGTTCAGGTTCCAGCTCAGTCCTGCCACGTTCAGGTTCCAGCTCAGTCCTGCCACGTTCAGGTTCCAACTCAGTCGAGTCACGTCTAGGTTCCCGTCGAGTCGAGTCACGTCTAGGTTCCCGTCGAGTCGAGTCACGTCTAGGTTCCCGTCGAGTCGAGTCACGTCTAGGTTCCCGTCGAGTCGAGTCACGTCTAGGTTCCCGTCGAGTCGAGTCACGTCTAGGTTCCCGTCGAGTCGAGTCACGTCTAGGTTCCCGTCGAGTCGAGTCACGTCTAGGTTCCCGTCGAGTCGAGTCACGTCTAGGTTCCCGTCGAGTCACGTCTAGGTTCCCGTCGAGTCGAGTCACGTCTAGGTTCCCGTCGAGTCGAGTCACGTCTAGGTTCCCGTCGAGTCGAGTCACGTCTAGGTTCCCGTCGAGTCGAGTCACGTCTAGGTTCCCGTCGAGTCGAGTCACGTCTAGGTTCCCGTCGAGTCGAGTCACGTCTAGGTTCCCGTCGAGTCGAGTCACGTCTAGGTTCCCGTCCAGTCGAGTCACGTCTAGGTTCCCGTCCAGTCGAGTCACGTCTAGGTTCCCGTCCAGTCGAGTCACGTCTAGGTTCCCGTCCAGTCGAGTCACGTCTAGGTTCCCGTCCAGTCGAGTCACGTCTAGGTTCCCGTCCAGTCGAGTCACGTCTAGGTTCCCGTCCAGTCGAGTCACGTCTAGGTTCCCGTCCAGTCGAGTCACGTCTAGGTTCCCGTCCAGTCGAGTCACGTCCAGGTTCCCGTCCAGTCGAGTCACGTCCAGGTTCCCGTCCAGTCGAGTCACGCTCAGGCCTTGTCCCAGCCAGATGGCACCACCTGTCAAACTTGTGCGATTGACACCCAATCAGGCCTGGTGTCTCCGTCGAGCTCGGCAGTTGCAGCCAGCCATGCCGGCTCCGGAGAGGACGCCGTCCCAGTCCCTGCTGGCTTCAACGAGGAGCCCGTGGGCAGCACTGTCGGCTCCAGTGAAGAGTCCGAGGGCAGCACTGCCGGCTCCAGTGAGGAGTCCGAGGGCAGCACTGCCGGCTCCAGTGAGGACGCCGCTCCAGTCCCCGTCGACCCTGTAGTGGTCGTTCCCGTCCCCGTCGACCCTGTAGTGGTCGTTCCCGTCCCCGTCGACCCTGTAGTGGTCGTTCCCGTCCCCGTCGGCCCTGTAGTGGTCGTTCCCGTCCCCGTCGGCCCTGTAGTGGTCGTTCCCGTCCCCGTCGGCCCGGTGGAGGTCGTTCCAGTCCCCGTCGGCCCGGTGGAGGTCGTTCCAGTTCCCGTCGGCCCGGTGGAGGTCGTTCCAGTTCCCGTCGGCCCGGTGGAGGTCGTTCCAGTTCCCGTCGGCCCTGTGGAGGTCGTGTCAGTCCCTGTTCCCGTCGGCACCCGCGAGGACGTTTCAGTCACTGTTCCCGTCGGCACCCGCGAGGACGTTTCAGTCACTGTTCCTGTCGGCTCCCGCGAGGACGCCGTTCTAGTTACTGTCAGCCTCGGAGTTCCTGCCGGCTGCAGTCCCTGCCGCGGTTCTCCACGACCTCCGGGAGGAGGTCGCGCCGGCTGCAGTCTCTGCCGCGGTTCTCCACGACCTCCGGGAGGAGGTCTCGCCGGCTGCAGTCTCTGCCGCGGTTCTCCACGACCTCCGGGAGGAGGTTGCGCCGGCTGCAGTCTCTGCCGCGGTTCTCCACGACCTCCAGGAGGAGGTTCCGGGCTCGGCTCCGGCCGCATCTGCATCGGTTCCTGACGGCTCGGCTCCGGCCGCATCTGCATCGGTTCCTGGCAGCTCGGCTCCACGTCTGTCTCCATCTCTGGTTCGTCTGCCGGACTGGGACCCCCAGAGCATTCCCGTCGGGAGGGGGCTGGACTCGGCTCCGCACTCACGGACCCCGCCAGCCGTCGTGGCGGACTCCCCTGCTACCACCCTCCAAAAGGCCCCATGGGGCGAACTCTGGACTTTCTGTTTCTGGTTTATGGACTCTTGCTTTGACCCTCCTCCAGTCCTTCCTCCGCCCACCCTGTTTGTGTGCCTTGAAGGGGAGGGATTCGGTCCCTCCTCTTGTGACCACCCTCCACCCGCCCTGGTTGGGGGGGGGGGGGGGGGCTTCCGTGGGCGCCGTGGTAGACGCCCTAGGGGGAGAGGCACTGTCAGGTCTTGGTTCCTGTTTTATTTTGTAACACCTCCGGTTCCTGTTCATTGTGTTTAGTTTCCACTTTTGTTTTGAAAGGACTTAGTTGTCAGGTTTTTAGTTCCGGTTTTCATTTCCAATTTTACTTTGAAAGGAATTTGTATTTCATGTCACAGCTGTTCCCTGCCATTACCAGTCATCATCCACACCTGCACTTCATTCGATAATCAGTTCACCTTGTATTTAAGCACCACATCTCACCCCAGTACCTTGCCAGATCGTTATGAATACACGTCATCACCTTCCAGCCGTTTTTTCCCAGTTCTACATCCTTCGTTTTGACTCCGTTACGTACTCCTGACTGCCGATGCCTGATTACCCCCTGACTGGTACTGTAGCCGTGTTTTATCTGTTGTCGAACCTTGCCCGTCTATGGACCTGATTGCGCCGGCCGTTTTTGTACCTTAAAACCTGAGCCTTGCTGTGTATGACCTGGACTGTTGCTAAACGAGTATTGGAATAAACCTTGTGTCTTACTCCCTACCAATGTGTCCTTGCACCGTGCATGTGGGTCCTCTCTCTGCCGTAGTCTGACACATCTCATTTTGATCGTTCTCTCATTTTCTGTTCTGTTTATTTGAGTATTTCCATATTATGTTATTCATATATCCAGTAGTGTTAGATTAATAAAACGTTAAAAGGAATCTGGTTTTGAGTGCATTGTTCTTCAGATTTAAGCAGAGGTCACTGAACCGCGACAAGAATTCATGGCATAAGAGACTGATTTGGTTTTATCACAAGAAAGTTGTTATTGTTGTTCATAACTGATAACTCATTGAAGTGACATCTGGCGTTGACTAGATTGATACAAGCGTGGTTTCAGCTTTAAAACAAACCTGGTGCCCCAACTTCGAGGTATATTAATGTTTCTGCATTAATATCAAACTATTAATAATTTGAATCTGCTACACTTAAAAAAGATTTAAAGTTACAAGACATAGTTCCTCATTACTCTTACAGAATTGAACTCTGGCGTTTACTGAACATCACTGAACTGTGTGCATCTGTGCAGCAGAATGTGACGGACCCTCCACCTGCTGTTCTTCCACACTCTGAGGCAGAGGGGAGACAATAATGTCAGTATACTTGGAGATCAAGTTACATCCTTTAGGCTACGCAACACAAACATCAGAAATCACGTGATGTGTATAAACTGTATTAATATTACACTTTATAATACTGCTTATCATAATTTGAGCTTTATTTAGTAGTATACTTACAGTACAACATCCTGGGCTTCTGTTGTGACAGGAAGATTCAAATATTACCATCAGAATCTGTTAAGACCAACAAAGAACCCAACCCAGAGTCTAAGAAATGGATATATCAAAAGTAGCCTATGTTAAAAATCAAATATATAAGTAGACCTCTTACATTTTACACATGCACTTGTATCCTGGGGAGTGACTGGTTCTGATGAACTCCCTCCAGGAATTGATTGAGTTAACTGTGTGAAAACATTACATTACATCCATGTTGAAAATGCAGCTGCACTGCTACAGTACACTCTGCATGATATTTAGTTGTTTAATATGTCAAATGTTTTAAAGTCAGTTAGTCTACACCCATGATATGATCGTGCCTTATGCCTGTTTGAATTATGTTTTTATATTTCATTTTTAGCCACGTTCTTCTATGCCTGCAGGATTGCGCCTACATAAAAACTGAAATTAAATTCTTATGTGTTTAAGGTAACTTTTAAAAACGTAATTAGATTAATGTAATAAATGCTCCCTATAAAACGTATTGGATTATTGAATTATCATTACTTTACAAATACCACATCAACCATAACAGGAATTTTAAAAATGCATAGACATACTGCACTTTTAATTCATACAAACATCGGTATTTTATACAATTACTGAAGTAACTCCTTAGATGAGTGAACAATTACTTTAAAGGTCCCTACTTTACGAGTGAAATATAACAACAATACTAAAATTATTTAGTAATTAGTTACATCGAACACTGTATGATTAAAATGTAAACTTACGCATTTACTCAAGCAGCTATTTTCTTTCAAGCTAATTCTTTCTCTTTCGCTGCTGCAGCCGTGTTGCTCTTTCTACGGAATATAGGCTCGTAGTCGCTATATGCTTGAGGTCATATCCATTTCCGGACGTCTTTTGTTGTCCTGTTGCCATAGTGACTCGTAATATCTTCACTCCATTGATCAGGGCTTTGTATCGTTGCGGTGCACGCGCTTAACTCTGAGTCAATCAACTCGGAGTTGCTTAAACCAACTCTTAGTTTAGCTTAAACTCAGTTTGTTAAACCTCCTTCTTGAAACGGGCCCCAGGTCCCTTTAGCCGGTGCGGTGCCTCCTAGGTTAGCTGCTACCAGTCCTAGCACGGCTGGGTCACGGCTCACACACACCCGCTGAGAAACCCACTCTGATCATTGGTGACTCCATAGTCCGAAACGTGAAGTAGAATCCAGCGGTCATAGTTAAGTGTTTGCCTGGGGCCAGAGCGGGCGACATTGAGTCTTATCTTAAGCTCCTGTCTAAGGATAAGTGTAAGTACGCTAAGATCGTAATACACGCAGGAGCTAATGAGGCCCGGTTACACCAATCGAAAGTCACTAAAACTAACACTGAGTCGGTGTGTTCGTTCGCCAAAACAATGTCGGACTCCGTAGTTTTCTCTGGACCCCTCCCCAATGTGACCAGCAATGACATGTATAGGCGGCTGTCATCGCTCCACCGCTGGTTGTCTAGGTGGTGTCCTGCAAACGGTGTGGGCTTTGTGGCTAATTGGAGCACTTTTTGGGGAACACCTGGGTTGATTAGAAGAGACGGCGTCCATCCCACGTTGAACGGAGCCTCTCTGCTTTCTAGTAACATGGCCATGTTGCTTAGTCTCCCCACTCCGTGACAACTCAGAGTGGAGCCCAGGACGCAGAGTCGCAGTCTTACACGCCTCTCTGCATGTTCTCTACAGCTGCCACCCACTCCTAGTATTAGTTATCGCATAGAGACTGTGTCTGCTTCTCGACCACCTAAACTATACAAGTCACAAACAAATCAAAGAGGAGTGACTTACCAGAATTTAATAAACATCAAAACAGTTCCTCTCACAGAACAGTACTGTACTGTAACAGTAAGTTAATAAAGTGTGGTTTATTAAATATCAGATCTCTCTCATCTAAATCCTTGTTAATAAATGACTTGATAAGTGACCATCACATAGATCTGTTCTGTCTCACTGAAACCTGGCTGCAGCAGGATGAATATGTTACTTTAAATGAGTCGACTCCAAAGAGTCACATCAACTATCATGTTCCTAGAAGTACAGGTAGAGGTGGAGGAGTAGCAGCAATTTATAAATCAGATTTATTAATTACTCCTAAACCTAAACATAGTTATAACTCATTTGTGAGCCTCACTCTGAGTCTTTTTCACCCAGCACCCTTAGCACAGATAAAGTCATTGTAATGGGAGACTTTAACATTCATTTACAGTAGATACTGACAGCAACTGTCTCGGCACTGCTTTTAAATCCTTAATAGACACTATTGGTTTTACTTAGCAGGTAAATGAACCCACTCATCGTTTTAACCATACCCTCGATCTTGTCAAGACATACAGGGTTGAAATTGATAATTTAATAGTTCTTCCCCAAAACCCTCTGTTATCTGACCATTTCTTATTAACTTTTGAATTTAGCATAATTGACCTTACAGCAGCTGGAAAGAAATGTTACTATAGCAGATGTTTATCCTTCTGCCTTCTTCTTCAGAGAAGAAGAGGTTAGCTTCATAGTAGAGATCTGCAGCCTAAAGCACAGGACCAGTAAACTGCATTGCATGGAAGGACAGTCTAATAATATATAAAAAAGCACTTTGTGCTGCTAGAAAAACATATTATTCCTCCTTAATTGAGGAAAATAAAAACAACCCCAGGTTTCTTTTCAGCACTGTGGTCAGGCTGACTAAGAGTCATAGCTGTGTTGAGTCTACTATCCCCTTAAATCTCAGCAGCAATGACTTCATTAACTCATCATTACTTTACTAATAAAATGATCACCATTAGAGAAGTCAAGCAGCAACTTCTTCCAAATGACAGAATACACTGTCTGGATCCATCAACTTTAAATTTACCAAATCCTCTGTCTTACCTAGACAGCTTCTTCTCCATACTGTAACTCATATGGAGTTAACCTCAATAATCAACTCTTCCAAGTTGTCCACTTGTCTTTTAGATCCAATCCCAACCAGATTACTCAAAGAAGTTCTACCTTTAATCAGCTCGTCCATATTAAATCAAATCAACCAATCTTTACATTTAGGCTATGTACCACAGGCTTTTAAGGTGGTTGTGGTCAAACCTTTATTGAAAAAACCTACCCTGGACCCTGAAGAATTAGGCCGATTTCAAACTTACTCTTTATTTCTAAGATTCTTGAAAAAAGTGTGGCTAAACAATTATATTACCACCTGAGTGGGAATAACCTGTACGAAGATTTCAGTCAGGATTTAGAAAACATCACAGAAACAGCTCTGGTTAGAGTCATCAATGATCTTCTATTAGCTTCGGACAATGGTCTAGTTTCTGTCCATGTCCTGTTAGATCTTAGTGCTGCATTTGATACAATTGATCATAACATTCTATTATAGAGACTAGAACATAGAATCAGAATTAAAGGAACAGCATTGGGATGGTTTAAATCATATTTGTTGAACAGATTCCAGTTTGTTCATGTTAATGAGAAATTCTCCACATGCACAAGGATTAGCTATGGAGTACCACAGGGTTCTGTGCTTGGTCCAATTCTGTTTAGCCTATACATGTCTCCTCTAGTTGAGATTATTAGGAAGCATTCTATTAATTTTCATTGTTATGCAGATGATACTCACCTATATATGTCTTTGGAACCAAATGAAACAGATCAACTTGTCAAAATTGAAAGATGTTTAAAAGACATCAAATTCTGGATGTCCCAAAACTTCCTTTAACTAAATTCAGATAAAACAGAAATTCTTATTGTTGCGCCTACAAATCTGAGAGAGACACTACTGAGTCAGATAGGAACCTTGGTGTCATCTTTGACTAGGGTCTCTCTTTTACATCATACATTAAAAAATCTCCCGAACCGCCTACTTTTATCTTAGAAATATTGCTAAAATCAAAAGCATCCTCTCTCAGAGCGATGCAGAGAAACTCATCCATGTGTGACGAGTGGGACCCAATAATAAGTAGATCATCCAGGCAATTGCTTTAATCTATTGACCTGAAATCGATTGGTCGGGTCTCCTCCCACATATCTGGGAACATCGCGCTGCTTTCCTCAATTGAGTAAAAACCAGTGAGGAAACATCGCTTGTTACTCGTGACGAACAATTTCTCCGCTGGGATTGCTGCTTAGAAACACAGTGTCCATAACCTGGTTACTGAGATCCAAGCCAGCTAAATCCCCCCATACTACAACTCAGGCAGGCAGCTCAGCAAGGATCTTCTGTTGAAGGACAAGTGAAGGAAACAGGTTGAGTATATCACCTGAGCCAGCAGAGAGCATCAGGGAAAGTAAAGACCACTCACTTCAAAGTCAACTACTGCACAGCAAGACCTGCTGCTTGACTGTCAACATGAAAACCTTAGAAGAGCTACAGGACGAGGTAGTAGCAGAGTTGCATACTCTAATCAATCAACTTACTGGAAATCTGTGACTTCCTTGACATATCAGATGTTACAAGGAAAAGTTGCATATCACTGGTGACTCACATGATAAAGCATCTTGAGAGAGAGGAGGTGACAGAATTAGAAGATCAAGGTATGTCAGAATGGTTTCTATTGAAAGACAAAATTGCAGATTTGGTCAACACAGGTTATAATGAAGTAGGGAAAACTGAGGGAGATGTAGTGTCAGTAAAAAGAATGGATGCCAACCAGGGGCCAGTGGGCCAATCAGAACGAACTCAACTGAGCCGCTTCGCAGACCCTACAATCATGCTGATCCCCAGATGAACAGGCAATCAATATCCGGGAACCTACCACATCAGCTGAGTTCTTATTGGCGTAAGGATTTCAAAATTTCAGGTCAAATAGGCGAACCAGGTCAGAAAGATAGACTAACATTCTCTAGTCTGGCTCACCAGAAAGAAAATGGACTAAGCAGAGGATACCCTTATGTTGAAATAGTTGATGCCATAATCAGAGCTATCTCCCCAGGCCTACAGCTACGTAGTTACTTAGAGGGGAAGCCCCATCTGACCCTCAGACCCGCAGACACATCCTGCAGTCCAATTTCCAAGAGAAGAGCGCTACAGAACATTACCAACACCTTGCTTCAGAAGCTCAACACAGTAAAGAAACTCCACAAAGCTTCCTTATGAGAATTTTAGACTTAAGACAGAAGGTGTTGTTTGCATCACAAGAGTCAGAGTCAGGCCTCAATTATGACCCAGCTCTAGTTCAACGTATGTGCCTGCACACAGTACTGACTGGCCTGCAGTGTGACAGCACCAGGATGGACATGCAGCCTCTTCTGTTGGATTCTGGGACTTCTGAAGAGCTCCTGTTAGAGAGGTTAAACACTGCCTGTGCTAATGAAGCCGAAAGGAGGAATAAAAAGAAGTATAGCACTGCACAGCCAGCCAAAGTCACAAATATTGTGAATATTGCGGCTGGAGGAAACAACATCTGTTAAATGCCCTGCAAAGGAGCATAAGGTGACAATACCTACTGAATTAATCTCAGAAATAGCTGAACTGAAGACAGGTGTAGCTTCACTCACGGCCCTTGGTGCAGAAATAGCTCAAATTAAAGAGACATTACAGCAGCCCATGTTTCAGACTCAGGTCTATGCCCCACCTGCAATTAGGAGGCCAGACAGAGAAGCCCTGCCAACTAGTCTACCCCAACAGTATTACAGCCATCCTGTCCAGGTCCCGGTACCAGTCCCAGTGCAGCATCAGTACCCGAACCACCAATACACCAACCCTCCTTCTCATGCTCCAAGGAAGTGTTTCATCTGCCAGCAGGCTGGAGGAGGTGAGCGTTGTATGCACTGTATTTGGTGTGGAAGCGTAGAACACTTTCAAGCTGGTTGCAAGGTAAGAGGTTTCAGACCATCAAGAGAAGCTCCTTTAAACAAGAGACGGTTACCACCGAGGGACGGGTGTTAACCATATCCAACAGTCAGTCCCAGAAGTTCACTAATTGTGGCAGCATAGGGCCACAGGGGAAACTGAAAATATGCTCATCCTCCAAAAAAGGACTATCTTCTTCCACAGAATGCCAAAAACAACACCGGACTGAACATAATAAGAGACGTACTCACCTAGTAGATAACAGCGAGAGCCCTAACCTCTACAGAGAGAACAATTATAGCGACATCCTACTATCAGTCAGAGCTGGACACCTTTGCAGGGTTACTTCCCTAGTGGGCAGGCAATGCCTCGTCCAGTGTTACCTGGGTGGACATGGACTTCAAGCCTTATGGGACACAGGCTCTCAGGTCTCCATCGTTAATGAAAGATGGAAAGAAAAATTCTTACCAGACACAAGGATGAGGAATGTTTTTGAAATCCTAGACTCACCAGATTCTCTGACACTGACTGCAGCAAATGGGACTAAAATCCCTGGGATTTCACTGGGTCGAAACAACATTCAGGTTAGCTTCTGAACCTAATCAGACAAAAGAACTGATTCATCATAGGTTTTAATGTTATTGAGCACATTTTAACAAAGACTGAGAAGACTAGCCAGTACAGCACAGTCAGGAAAGCTTTCCCAAACCTAAAGGGAAATAAGGTGAGGGCTTTTATACAGGCTGTTAGCACAGAAAACACAGAGGAGTATGACGTGAAGACAAAACCAGGGAACATTACAGTACCAAAACACAGTAGCATTGATATTGACTGTCTTGTAGCTCCTCGGCCCTTTGAAGAAGCTGTGACCATGTTATTTGAGCATGATCTAAGCCCTCATTGGCCAGAGGGTCTGGAGCTTGTTGACACTTTAGTCAGGGTTGAGAAAGGAGTGTTGCCAGTCCATACCCATACCCCAGGTTCAAGACATCATGGACGGTTTGGGTGGTAACTCCTGGTTCTCCCTCTTAGACCAGGGTAAAGCTTACCACCAGGGATTTATGTCCGAGGACAGCAGGCCGTAACAGCTTTTGTCACACCATGGGGACTTTATGAGTGGATACGCATCCCCTTCGGCCTCATGAATGCACCTGCAGCTTTTCAACGCGCAATGGAGGAATGCTTGGATGGGCTCCGTGACAACATTTGCATCCCCTATTTAGACGACACATTGGTTTTCCGCGGGTCTTTCCAGGATCATGTGAATGATGTGAGGAACGTGCTTCAGCACCTCAGGCAGTATGGCATCAAACTCAAGCCCAGTAAGTGTGATTTATTCAAACCTGAGGTCCGCTACCTAGGCAGGAGAGTCTCAGCGGAAGGGAGCCGAGTTGATCCTGCTGATTTCGAGGCAGTGGCAGCACTGAAGGATATCAGACCACAGACTGTGGGACAGCTAAGAAAGATGTTAGGCCTGCTCACCTACTAGAGTATAGACAATACATCAAAGACTTTTCCAGAAAAGCCAGCTGCCTATACGAGCTCCTCAACGCAGACACAAATAAAGAAACAGAAGTTTTAGTGAAGGCAAAGAACAAGAGACTGAGCCGGGTTGTGCCCTCAAGCAGGCCAATTATGTGGACTGACCAGCATCAACAAGCCCTTGAACAGCTGATTGACTGTTTGCTTCATCCACCAGTCTTAGGCTTCCCTGATTTCACTCAGCCGTTTATTGTGCACACTGACGCTTTGCACCAAGGCTTGGGAGCGGTATTGTACCAAAGACAAGGTGGTAAGCTGAGAGTAATAACCTATGGGTCCTGTACGCTAACAGCAGCTGAAAAGAATTACCACTACCATGCAGGCAAGCTAGAATTGAAACTGAATGCAACCACTTCCAGGTTGCAGAGTTGGCTGATTTTCACTGGTCTGTACTTTCACCAGTACAGACCAGGGAAGGAAAACAGTGATGCAGACGCTTTGTCAAGGATGCCACTGGATGTTAAGTCTCTCATGAATGCATGTTCCAAGGAGTTGTTAGTTGATACCGTGTCTGTCGTGATCCAGTCAGTGGAAGTAGGGAAGGAATCTTCGGCAACCTGGTCACTCACAGCTGCAGCTATGTCATCCTTAGTGGATGCAACCATCACTAAACCAGTAACCCTCATCACAAAGGACCAGATTAAAGAGGCACAAGAATTAGATTCTGTCATCAGTCCTGTGTTAAACTACAAACGGTTGGGCTCCAAGCCATCATTCAAAGAGTGTTCAACATTCAGTTCAAAAACAAAATGCTTGTTCAGACAGTGACAACATTCTGTACTGGACAACACCCACACGCAAACAGTTAGTGCTACCAGAGCTCTACAGAGGAAAGGTGTTACTGTAGAAGAGCTGCACAATAACATGGGACATCAAGGCACTGACCGCACAGTGTCCTTGGTGCGAGACCGCTTCTTCTGGCCGTATATGCAGTCTGACATTGAGCATTTGGTGACTAAAGCCTGTATTTGCCTGAAACAGAAAAAGCCATGCCATGACATCAAAGCTCCCCTGACAAACATAGTGACATCTCAACCCTTTGAACTAGTATGTGTTGATTTTCCCCACCTAGATCAGTGTAAGAGAGGATGCGAGTACATTCTTGTCATAGTGGACCACTTCACACGTTTTGCTCAAGCGTATGCCACCACATCTAAATCAGGAAAAACTGCTGCAAACTTCATCTTCAACGATTATGTGCTGAAGTTTGGCTTTCCCGCTCGCATCCATCACGACCAGGGGAGAGAATTTGAAAACCAGTTAATTAGTCAGCTAAAGAAACTCAGTGGAGTGAATGGATCCAGAACGACACCCTATCACCCGATGGGGAACAGTCAGGTGGAGCGCATGAACAGGACATTGTTAGAAGTCAAACTGGAAGGATTCCCTTAACAAGCTGGTGTATGCCTATAACTGTACACGTTGTGAAGTCACAGGCTATTCGCCATTCTATCTTCTGTATGGAAGATCACCCAGGCTTCCGGTGGACATACTGTTTGATCTGCATGCAGAGTCAAGCCCCAGCAATCAGCGGGACTATGTGGATAGATGGAAACAAGGTATGGAGGAAGCTTATGCAATCGCAAATAAGAATGCGCAAAAGGCTGCTGAAAGGAGCAAGAGGAACTATGACACCAGAGTGAGAGGTGCTGTTTGGTGCTGACACCAAGGGGAGGCCCAGGTAAAATACGTAACTTTTGGGAAGAAACCGTTCACACTGTGGTGAGACAAATGAGTTCTGACCTGCCATTTATGAAGTGACACCAGAGAATGGCAGGGGCCGCTCCAGGGTCCTACACAGAAATTTGCTGATGTCATGTGAATACTTACCATTTGAGGCACAACTGCAAACAAAATCAGGCAAAGGGCATCAAAAGAGAAGAAAAGAGAAGAGACTGTACTACCCCCAGATAATGATGACAGGGGAGATGAATATGACCTGCATTGTGAAATAATGCCAGCTCCTGCTCTTCCAGTAATGAAACAAAGAAAATTTTCTGGACCAGAATTAGATTTGGAACACAGGCTTTCAGTTGAAAATGAAAGAACAGAGACACTAGCTCCAAATCCTGAACACCTTCCTGGTCGAGACCAGCTGATGGACAGTAATGTGGTTGTGAGAACACTATGGGAAACCAGCTTGAACCGTTGCCACCCATCTGTCCTACAGGGGATGCTCTTGTTGAACCTCAAGGACCACCTTATCAGCTTCCAAACAGAGAGAGACACCCACCGAAACGTATGACCTATGATCAGATAGGAGGTCCTTCCTGCTACAACATTCAGCCAGCCCTGTACCCACAACCTGCCTTTCATGTACCGGGAATGGTTCCATGGGTGCCAGTCCTGCAGCCATATTATTATCAGGCCCCTTACATCTACGGGCTCCAGCACGCCGAGACTGCTGCTATGAACAATTGATGAATTCTGCTATGCTATGGACAATTGATGGTTATGTGCTCAGATTTGAAGACTGTCTATGCGGACAACTGATGGACTAGGAACCAGCAAAAGAAAACACTCTTACGGACTGTTGATACAGCTAGGGCATTGTGAACTGACTTTACTTTGTATTTGAATTGTGCCCTTTGACATTTCAGTTGTAATGAATCTTACATCCTTGTGGGATTGAGAGGAAATGTTGCGAAACAGTTTGATGTCGAGACAACATCTGTTTTGTGGGGGAGAGTGTCACGAGTGAGACCCAATAATAAGTAGATCATCCAGGCAATCGCTTTAATCTATTGACCTGAAATCGATTGGTCGGGTCTCCTCCCACATATCTGGGAACATCGCGCTGCTTTCCTCAATCGAGTAAAGACCAGTGAGGAAACATCGCTTGTTACTCGTGACTAACAATTTCTCCCCGCTTTAGGGGCATAACACATGCATTTGTTACCTTTAGGCTGGACTACCGTAACTGCTTACTCATAGGATGTCCTAACAGCTCTTTAAAAAGCCTACATCGTATTCAAAATGCTGCAGCCACAGGACTTAGAAAGAGAGATCACATTTCTCCTACATTAGCTTCTCTGCACTGGCTGCCTGTAAAATGTAAAATAGAATCCATTTCCGGACATCTTTTGTTGTCCTCTTGCCATGGGGACTCGTAATGTCTTCACTACATTGATCAGGGCTTTTTATAGTTGCGGTGCACATGCTTAACTCAGAGTAAATATACTTGGAGTTCATTAAACCAACTTTTCTCAGCTGTTCTGAAACCGAAAACTCCAGGTTTTAAAACTCAGTGTAAGTCAACTCAGAGTTCAGGTTTGAACTCAGAGTTTGTTGAACCTCCTTTTTGAAACAAGCCCCTGGAACCATATGTGTGTTGCTGTTTTATGCAACAGTCCTCTTGTAGGAGAAAAGCATCCCTGCTCTCTTTGGTTGGATGGTTAGGGCAGAGTGTCAGAGTGTCTCACCAGAGGTGATGTTATACAAGAGTTAACATCACCTCCTGTTCAACATGTAAAATGTGGATTGTGGACTTGTGGATGCTACACACGGGACATTATGACAGATAGAGAACAAATGCAATTCAAGCCATAAGAGTCATGAAAGACATGAGACTGACATCAGCCCAAGCAGAGACAGACAGGCCGATCAGACACAACCTCATGTTACTTGTGAATATAGATACATGTATAGCTATGTGACATTGATTGGTTGTGACATTGGTGATTTTGTTCACAAAACGAGGAGCATGTAAGATCCCAGCACAGATATAGGGGATGGTAAACGGATAAGGTACGTTTAGATAAAGCACAGATGTCTTAGGTTTGGTGACAGTGAGTAACGGTGAAGTCAGCCACAGCTCTGTTTTTAATGATTTGTATAGTGGCATTTACAGCCTATGTATAGGATGGTATCAGTTTACTTTAGCTAAGTAGTAAATGCATGAGTCTCTGCAGCTGGTGACCTGGGATTGAATATTGCCTTTGGTGTCTACATTTTTTTCCCAAAGTGACACACATGACAATATAATCAATTGATTCCTATTTATGCTGTACAATGATCATTGAACATACTTGACAAAAGTCAAGAATCAAACCTGGGTTTTACATATTTTTATGTTTCGTATTATTTAGCTTTTCTATGCAGTTAGTTTCAAGTCAGGATGACAACACTGTTTCTTTCTGTTTTTTAGTTGTCATATGGCTCCAGTTCTCCAGCTCTTTCCAACCGCCAGCGCTTTCCCACTTTTTTCCGCACTCATCCGTCTGCCACGCTGCACAACCCCACTCGAGTACAGCTCTTTCAGAAGTGGAAGTGGACCAAGATTGCCACCATTCAGCAAACAACTGAAGTCTTTACATCAGTAAGTATGACAAACTAACCAACAAATCAGAAAACTAACCAGGCCAGTCACAAAACATAGTGACTTGTTACACTAGCTCAAACAAGTAGAGGAAACACCAGAATGCTCAAAATGAAAGATATGTAAAGAAAATACAATCTGAGACAAATATTCAATTTGCAAAGCAGGAACTACCAGGGGAACACAAAGAAAACAAGCAGGAGCTAACAAGAAAATACACGTATAAGTAGATATGAAAGATATTTAAAAAAAACTCTCACAAAAACTACAGAGGCAGCCGGTAAAAGTGTCTACCCCCACCGTGTTTGGGTTTCAAATCTGCCGCGTCAGTGCCGGGTTTGTACTGCGGGAGGAGTGTGTTACGTCCTTCTGGCCTGTAGGTGGCGATTGACTCCCACTTTTGGTCCTAAAACACCGTAGTTGCTTACGTCATATAGCCTCTTGTAGAACACCTAATGATCAGGTCTTGGGTGGCCTAGTGGTTAACGTGCATGGACACAATGTTTTTTTTTGTCCGGGGTTCGAGTCTGAGTGGAAGCAGTTTTTTTATTTTAATTATTGGAAAAACAGCGTCTCATCATCATCATGTGATCACGAGATGACAACGTTGTATTACTTAGTGCATGGATCGCCAAGACCATGAACCGCTAGTCGCGTTATAGTATGAAGTTATGAACGTAAGTAAATTATGGCAAATTATGGCAGTTTAAAACCGAAAATAAGAAGCTGAACGGTGCGCCCTCCCGCGTGCAGCGTTCGATTTATGGCAGACAAGCTACTGTAACCCTGATTTCTCGCTGTTGGTACGGGCAATTTTCTTTACGTGGAATGCTTCTTTAATGCACCACACGGCAAGACAGTACAGCACATGTACACTTTTTTCTTTACGCCGCTCTCACCCAACGCGCGTCACATTTTCCTGTCCCCCGTCAACAAGGACAAGTAGGAACTAATGTTGATGACAAATAAAATCACAGTAGCTGAAATGTCACGTTTCCCAAACAAAAAATAAAAAAAATAAAAAGGAATACTAACTAAGGTTACACTACTACAATTTAAAAAAGTGAATAAGGATGATCTAGACCAGTGGTCTGCCACCGGTAACGCCCACGTTTTCAATGAAAAAAACAAACACTGGGAGCTGCGGAGGGCGGCAATATTATATTATTTGAGAACATTCAACATTTGTTTTTTAATCCAAAGAAGACATAAAAGTCGGGGCTCAGAGATCTAACCGATGATAAAACATTGTCAAGGCATCGACAAGGACAGCTAACTCGCTTTTCCCTGCTTCAAACAGCTGTTTTAACTGAGAGCAACCCGTGCGGCATCACCGGTCAATCTGGAAACGTATTAATTTTTTTTGTAAATAAAACGCCCACTTTCATTCAACAGACGGACATGAAAGAGGGAATAACGAAATAAACAGCTGGTTAACTTCGTAGGAACATGGCTGTAGCTCTGCAATGACTTTATGTGGTACAGGTGAAAGGAGTAATAACGAAATAAACAGCTGGTTAACTTCGTAGGAACACCTTGTAGAAGGAACTGGTATATTTAGAAAACGCAGTAGTCCTAGTGTTAAGGTGTGTGAACTGGGGAGGAGACGGCAGCAGCGACTGAAGAGCGACTGAATAGAGTTGATGTCTTCCCCGCTGACAGGCGCATTCATTTGATAATGCACGACCTTGGATGACAGTTCAGTTGAAAACCACACTGAATCTTTATTAAACCGTCCCTGAATAACATCTATGAACTGCAGTTTCTTCCTTGATTATCCATGATTATTATGAAAGAAGCGCAAATCTTCGCCAGTCCAAATTGTGCAATTAATACTGTGTTTACAATAAAGGTAATAAATAATAATAATAGTATTTTCATTTTAAAATGCACTGCATATTTTAGACGAATGTCGAAGTGCTACAAATAACTTAGACCAGAAAGCTACGATAAATACATACGTTTATTTTTGCAGAGTAAACGTATGTAGAACAAACTACTTGCTGCATTAATGAGTCTTAGACCTGCAGCTGATCACGCCGCCCGATGCTGCCCAGTCTCCCACGGAGCTTTGTCCTGAAGCTGAAGTATTTCTCACCTGCTGATCGAGTAGCAGCAACACATTAGCATGTCTATGCGCCTCTACGAAGGAGGGGGAGGGGTGTGTAGTTTTCCTTTGCGACTGTGAGCAAACATGAGACAAACAAAAGCTTGGTCGAACTCAGATCCAAGTCATCTGAGTACGAAACACATCACATATCATTCGATCTCGTGTTTCATTCGAGCGGCAGTCTGGAGCTCTCTGCTAAGACTGCTGCCCCGCGACCCGTCCACGGATGAGCTTCCATTAAAAATTAAAAGCAGAGGTTTTTTGTTTTTCGTTTTTCTCTAAACGAAAAAACAGCTTTAAATTCAAGTCCGTGTGTTTTTGTTAAAAATATTTTTGTTCGGTTTATGGGTTTGTAACGCGGTGCTTTTATTCAGGATAGATAGACGGATGGGAAATGAAAGTTTTGAAACATACACGGGCCGAATAAGTCACATCAGCCACTCATTCAGTTACAATGACACGCACAGTCAAAACAAATTCTCGCTACATCTCGTGCACCACTCCCCCGTTCCTCTCGTAGCCTGCATTTGCACATCCATACATTTGTGTATTGGTCACTCTCTGTCTGGACACATGACTCCGAAACACGTCACGTGTTTGTGTAAGAGGTTGATGTCTCCACCAAATTATAAGCAGAGGTAACGAGAGAACGACTTTTTGTTTTCCGTTTGTCTCTAAACAATAAAAACATATTACCTCCAATTCCGTGTCTTTTTGTAAAAAAGACATATTTTTGCCTGTTTTATTGGTTTGTAAGGCGGTGCTTTGATTAAAATCCGTTTGCCGCTCAACGAAAGAGAAACAAAAACGCCGGTGAAAGTGGCTGGATGGACGGATGGGAAATGAAAATGTTGAAACGTACACGGGTCGAATAAGTGCTCTCAGCCACTCAGTTACAATGACACGCACAGTCAAAACAAGTCAAACTGCAGTTCTGCAGACACAGAGTAAACGCGTAGGAACAAACATGTTGCTGTAATGCGTCGCTGTAGGTCTGCTGATTTCTGGCGTCCTGTCAAAATTACGATCGACAACTGCTGTAAAACAAATTCCTATGATTATTACGGTTATTTACATAAAATCTACGACTATTGGAAAACATTCATTAACAAGTCGTGGAAGTTTAAAACCTAAATAAGCGGCTGTAGTCGCAGATGGACTGCGCTCTACGTCTTTACTTGCGCATTCAAATTATATTAATTAAACCGCGACGCATAATCATGGTATTATGTGAAGTCAATATGTTGTATCGGATGTTAGAGCGGTGGGTGTGTACATATTTTTAAGAGACGCCTTCTATTTAAAGACACGAATAAGCTGAGGAGAATAAAAACAAGAACGTGTTGCTGCTGTGGCGCTGCCTGTTTTAAACCACACAGAACAATTATAACTTTGCAGTGAACATAAAATAACTAAGCCATCAACAAGTTGTTGCCCTTCACACTCCCCATGTTTTAGCACACAACAGATACTTAATAGTAAAATAGGTCTGGTGTAATATATGTGTGTTACAGGTAGAAATGAACAGTCGGACCTCAGTTACGCTGTAGCGCTTTGGAGGCTTCTAATGAACGCTGCGCCACCTGGTGGTTAAAACGAGACTAGCGTCCTGATTTTTTCCAGCCGGCTGCAGGATTAAAAATCTTTAGTCAGCGACGCACTCGCTGCGCCGTGGCGACGCGTCGGTACTGCAGTAAAAACCCTAGTCACTTTGAACCGCTGCCACTGTAGTCTCTCTCGGATGCCTAACATAAAGCAACACAAATGTTCATCAAACACACATGAATCCTCACTAACATACACATGGAAACTATGACTTACTGTAAGAACACATTTACACATAACTGTAACCCATACAACACCCAAATTATGTTACAAGGTATTCTCAAACATACACAAAAGGCTCACTCGTCTTGAGGGACCTACTTATTCCCAACTGTACTAAAACTTCAAATCACTAGACCACTGGCCAGCTCAGCTTGAAGCCCTGGCCAGACAAACTAAACAGAAGGCAGGACCCAAATGCACGACTCAAACAGAACTGAACCTAATAATTAATTTAATTAAACACAAGACAGAACAAGAATGTGTAGACAAATAATTAACACGGGACAAGATACTCTCAAAGTTAAAATCTAATGCGTACACTGTTAGACATTTCTGTAATTTCAACAGTTTTTTATAATGCTGTAGATTGTTTCCAGTGCACCATTGGATTTTTTGATGACATCACGCATTGTGTGAAAACTTTTTTTGTTAACCTGTCATTGAAGTTCATAAGAAGAAGAAGAACTCTAAGGGCCTTCATTGCAAACTCGATGAGGTTGTGGAGAACCACCCTTGAAGCCAATGGGAAGCCACTTGCCCAAGTATCCATCAAATGTGGCATATACCAAAGAGATGCACTGTCCCCACTGCTGTTCTGCATAGGTCTGAACACCCTCAGCCAAATAATAAACAAGACTGGCTATGGATACCGACTCCGGAACGAGGCCACCATAAGTCACCTCCTCTACATGGATGACATCAAGCTGTACGCCAAGAGTGAGCGAGACATCGACTCACTGATCCACACCACCAGCATCTACAGCTCGGACATTGGGATGTCATTCGGGCTCGAGAAATGTGGGAGGATGGTGACAAAGAGAGGCAAGGTAATCCACACAGAAGGGGTCTCACTCCCAGAAGGAACAATAGCAGACATTGAGGACAATTACAAGTACCTTGGAATACCACAGGCAAACGGCAACCTTGAACAGGCAACAAGGAATGCGGCAACATCCAAATACCTCCTACGAGTAAGGCAAGTCCTAAGAAGCCAGCTCAATGGCAAGAACAAATCCCGGGCAATAAACACAGAGGCACTCATCCTGGCTGCACAGGAGCAAGCCTTGAGCACCAGACCCATAGAGGCCCGGATCTACCACACTAGACAAGACCCAAGGTGTAGACTGTGCAAAGAGGCACCTGAGTCGATCCAGCACATAACTGCAGGGTGTAAGATGCTGGCAGGGAAAGCATACATGAAACGCCATAACCAAGTGGCTGGCATAGTATACAGGAACATCTGCGCAGAGTATGGACTGGAAACCCCAAGGTCAAAGTGGGAAACACCAGAATAGTAATGGCGAACCAACCAGACATTGTGGTGGTGGACAAAGAGCAGAGGAAAGCCGTAGTGGTGGAAGTGGCAATACCAAGCGATGGCAACATCAGGAAAAAGGAACATGAGAAACTAGAGAAATACCAAGGGCTCAGAGAAGAACTGGAGAAGGCTTGGAAGGTGAAGGCCACGGTGGTGCCTGTGGTGATCGGAGCACTGGGGGCAGTGACCCCCAAACTGGAGGAGTGGCTACAACAGATCCCTGGAAAAACATCCGACATCTCAGTCCAGAAAAGTGCAGTCCTAGGAACAGCAAGGATACTGCGCAGAACCCTCAAGCTTCCTGGCCTCTGGTAGAGGATCCGAGCTTGGAAAGTGGATGAGACCACACGGGAGGGTGAGAATAGAGTGGTATAATGCAGCATCGGCATTGGTAGCGGGATATGAATTTGTTTTTGCCTCTATTTTATTTTGCTTATAGATTTCCTAAGACAATAAATCTGGAGGATGGAACAAAATGTGTTACTTAAACCAGAGTGAGCCAGGAGAGACCAGAGAGATGGAGAAGAAATAGAACAACAGTGTCATCCTTCCTTCATCATCTAATTAATAAATTAGAGTGGAAGAACTCATATCAGTTTAGTTTAGTAAGTATATATAAAGTGGTTACTGCTATTATTGTTATTTCTAACTTGATTGTTAAATTTATGTTTTTTATTCTTTTATTTTGGTTATAGATTCCCTGTGAGAATATCCGGACTGCACAAAATGTATTGTCTTACATGATATAATTATTGCAATGTTTTAAATAAACTTTCTCATATTTTGTGGTAACTCTACATACTTGGTAGATATTGAAGTTTATAATCAATATGTAGTATTCATGTTATATTTACTGTATATATCATAGTTTTATATATTTTTGGTGGTTTATATATATTTAGTTATTGCATATTTGATTTACAGTAACTTTAAAAACCCTTTAAAATGTGTAAAAGCGTACATTATGTAGGACCAAATCCTGAAAACTAAACTCCAACATACAGAAATCCTGGACTAAAATCATTGCAGCAGAAGGACAAACAACTCAAAAACACATACAGTATTAGTAATTTAACAAAAAACACACAGTGACACCACAGACGGGTTTATTACAGAATACTAGAACAAACAAACCTTAACAAAAAAGGGGCGAAGCCACAATGAAACAGTGTAACGAATAACGAGTCAATAATTACTGGACTCAAACTAGGAACTTAAATACTTATTAGACAGGTGAGAAAAATTACAAGAACTAAAACAAGAAGTAATGTGACATCACAGCAAGACAAAACAAAACAAAGAGAACACAACCCTAAACAAAAGCTCCTCCAGCAGGACTTTTCCTGCTTTACTAGATCAGGGTGTGTCCGACACTGGCTAAGGCATAAAAGCAGACAGACCAGCAAGTTCTACACGAAAGAGTATCTATACAACCAGGGCAGGCACAAGAAAGTTGAAGTGCTTGATGAAACTAGCGAGTGAAGACAGAGAGGAAAATCAAAGGAAGTGAATGAAATGGGTAGATAGAATGTTGTTGTGCACTTCATTGGGCCAGGACCTCCAGTGTGCGCTGGTGTGGTTTGCAGCTTAGTGTGAAGCAGCTGAATCAGTTCCTTCAAATCATGGTTCTCGACCGGAAAAAGGTGGTTTGCTCTCTCCAGGTTGGAGAGTTCCTGCCCCAAGTGGAGGAGTTCAAGCATCTTGGGGTCTTGTTCACTAGTGAGGGAAGGAAGGAGCATGAGTTTGACAGACGGATCGGTGCAGCGGCTGCAGTAATGCAATCGGTGTATTGGTCTGTCGTGGTGAAGAGGGAGCTGAGCCAAAAGGCAAAGCTCTCAATTTACCAGTCAATCTGCGTTCCTATCCTCACCTATGGTCATGAGCTTTGGGTCATGACCGAAAGGGCAAGGTCTCGGATACAAGCGGCCGAAATGAGTTTTCTCTGCAGGGTGGTGCACCCTTAGATAATAGTGAACAGTGGTTCTACATAAACATAAGTATGACTGTACAAAGAGACCATTACAAATATAAACTAATGCACCGTCAACCATACAGAGAAAATAAAACCATGTCTGTTTTCTTAATAACACTTGATTTATCTAAATTAGTCAAGTAATGCAAATTAACTAAATACAAATCAAAACAAAGCTGTGTAAGTATTGCCTCTACACCAAGGTGAGCTGATTGTAATTAATTCAAAGTATCAATCATCGTCAATCAACAATCATCAATGTATGGACAATGGTCACTGATAACTGTTACTATTCAGCTAATAAACATTTGTAAATCCTAAATAAGAAACGTAACTGGCAGATAGTATAATCCTAATTATTATAACTTGTGCTCTTTTGTTCCCCAACATATAATAGAAGTTTCATTTATAAAAACTAATAATTAAACATGATGTTGCAATTGTAGGGGGCATTGAACAATAACTACAGACTATAGTACAGTACAGTATATTCTGTATAGTATATTGTATATAATCACCTACAGTATGCACCGTCTCTTTCCGAACACTCCCCCTTCCCTTTCTGTGATCCTCCTTCTCTGCTTTTTATTTTTTTTATGACCTACCTTTCCATTTCTATTATTATGTTTGTGTGCCTGTGTTTTACAGACTTTGGATGATCTTGAGGAGAGGGTGAAGGAAGCAGAGATTGAAATTAGTGTTCGTCAGAGCTTCCTTACCGACCCAGCTGTTGCTGTCAAAAATTTAAAGGTAACAAAACAAAATTTCTTTTGGAGCTCATGGAAGGTTACTTAGAAATAAATCCTGGATGTTGAAAGATACAACCCTAACCAAAAAGGTTAAAAAACAAAAATTGCATAAACTACACACAGGCTGCTGCATTTGCGTAAGGTGCTCACATTGACTATTTTTAGGTGTAGTGCCTAAATCTATCAGTGTTTACTGTATAGGAGGTCTACAAGATGAAGTGCTTTGTTACATCTGCCCACATCCTGTCAGGCTGACTCACAGGATTGAGTGCAACTGCAAGCTATGTATTACAGCATATTTTAGGTGAAAGAAGAATCATCTTTACCTTAGGAAACTCTTTGGTTGCTGTTGTTGATGAGGTGGTATGCTTAGGATCATGAGCAATTTCTTTCATTCTCCATACTCTTCTCTTACCATCTCTTGCACCTCTGGTACAAGTTGATCTTGGTCTCATCTGTTCATAGGATGTTGTTCCAGTTCCGTGAAGACTGTTTTAGATGTTGTTTGGAAAATCTAATCTGTCCTTTCTGTTTTTGAGACTTTATAATAGTTTATATCTTGTGGTGAACCCCCTGTATTCACTCTAGTGAAGTCTTCTTTTGATTGTTGATTTTAACACACATACACCTACCTCCTGGAGAGTGTTCTTGATCTGACCAACTGTTGGGAAGGTGTTTTCTTCACCACAACACAATACAGTTGTTTTTGGCCATGCCTAATGTTTTTGCTATCTCTCTGTTGGGTTTCTTTTGTTTTCTCAGCTGAATGATGACTTGCTTCACTGATAGCAACAGCTCTTAGGATCTCATCTTGAGAGTTAACAGCAACAGATTCCAAATGCACATAGCACACTTGAAATGAACTATTTTATCTGCTCATTGTAATTGGGATAATGAGGAAATAACACACGCCTTGCCATGGAACAGCCGAGAAGCCTATTGTCCCATTACCTTTGGTCCCTTAACAATTGGGAGGAACTTATGCAAACTGTTGTAATTCCTACACTGTTCACCTGATTTGGATGTAAATACCCTCATATTAAAGCTGACGGTCTGCAGTTAAAGCACACCTTGTTTGTATGATTTCAAATTGATTGTGGTGGTGTATAGAGCCAAAAATGGAATTGTGTGAAGTCCCAATATTTATGGACCTGGCTGTATGATCAGGGTTATTTTGCTTACAGTTTCATTTATTCAGGGAGTTGCCTGCATTACACTGATTTTTATTGGCTCTGCCTGAGTTGTTTAAATGTAGACATCCAACTACTACATCTAAACTTATTAGTTCATGTCCTGCACATTTGTGTGATGTTTTGATTTCCATTCAGGCAGAGGTCAGTTTTTTCCTGCTCAGCAGTGAGACTCTTAGTTCATCATCCTCATCCATTTTCCAAGCTCAGGTCCTCTACCAGAGGCCAGGGAGCTTGAGGGTTCTGCGCAGTATCCTTGCTGTTCCTAGGACTGCACTTCTTTGAACTGAGATGTTGGATGTTTTTCCAGGGATCTGTTGTAGACACTCCTCCAGTTTGGGGGTCACTGCCCCCAGTGCTCCGATCACCACAGGCACCTCTGTGGCCTTCACCTTCCAAACCTCTATTGCTCTGGTGCACAGGGCCTGCTCCTGTGCGGCCAGGATGAGTGCCTCTGTGCTGTCCTTCAGCCCGGCCCTTTCAAGACATTGGTAGGATTTGTTGAGATCAGCCACTTCAGTTATGTTCCGGTGGTACATCCCATGTAAGGGCTTGTCCTCCCATGACGGTCCCTCTTCCAGCATCTCATCCTCTGTTCTCCACTGCCTGAGACATTAACTCAGCACGTCATCTGTCGGGGCCTTATACTTGATGTACTTATGGATCTTGGATGTTTCATCCCGAATAGTAGTTTTCACACTAACTAGTCCTCTGCCTCCTTCCTTGCGGCTAGCGTATAGTCTCAGAGTGCTAGATTTGGGGTGGAACCCTCCATGCATGGTGAGGAGCTTTCGTGTCTTAACATCTGTGGTCTGTATGTCTTCCTTTGGCCACCTTATTATTCCCGCAGGGTACAGTATCTGATCACTGGCAGGGCGTAGCTGTTTATTGCCCGGGATTTGTTCTTGCCATTAAGCTGGCTTCTTAGGACTTGCCTTACTCGTTGGAGGTATTTGGCTGTTGCCGCATTCGTTGTTGCCTGTTTATTTCCCAAGCCCGAATGACATCCCAATGTCCGAGCTGTAGATCCTGGTGCTGTGGATCAGCGAGTCGATGTCTCGCTCACTCTTGGCGTACAGCTTAATGTCATCCATGTAGAGGAGGTGACTTATGGTGGCCCCGTTCCGGAGTCGATATCCATAGCCAGTCTTGTTTATTATTTGGCTGAGGGGGTTCAGACCTATGCAGAACAGCAGTGAGGACAATGCATCTCCTTGGTATATGCCACATTTGATAGATACTTGGGCAAGTGGCTTCCCGTTGGCTTCAAGGGTGGTTCTCCACAACCTCATCGAGTTTGCAATGAAGGCCCTTGGAGTTCTATTGATGTTGTACAGCTCCAAGCATTCAGTGATCCATGTGTGTGGCATTGAGTTATAGGCTTTCTTGTAGTCGATCCAGGCTGTGCACAGGTTGGTGTGTCGCATTCTGCAGTCTTGGGCGACTGTTCTGTCTACCAGGAGTTGGTGTTTGGCTCATCTGGTATCCTTAACAATGCCCTTCTGTGCTTCGCTCATGTATTGACCCATGTGCCAACTTATCTTAGCTGCAATGAGGCCTGACATGAGCTTCCATGTTGTGGAGAGACAGGTTATTGGTTGGTAGTTGGATGGGACTGTACCCTTTGAGGGATCCTTCATTATCAGGATTGTTCGCCCTTTGGTTAGCCATTCAGGGTGAGTCCCATCCCATAGCAGCTGGTTCATTTGTCCTGCCAGGCGCCCATGGATTGCAGTGAGCTTCTTTAGTCAGTAGGCGTGGATCATGTCAGGGCCAGGTGCTGTCCAGTTTTTCATACCTAAGGATGTCTGCCACTGTGATAGTCACTGGATTCTGTTCAGGGAGGTTGCTGTTGTCTTCCCTGTGTATCACTGTTGTGTGACGCCTCCGCTTCCCATATGCCTTTCCAGTACTGTTCAGTTTCCAGCCTTGGTGGGTCTGCTCTGCCATTGAGAGTACACTTTTGCAGGTTGTGTTGCGAACAGCCGGTTTATTCGTCTGGCTTCGTTGTCTCTGGTGTATCTCTTTAGGCGGCTGGCCAAGGCTTGTAGCCTTTGCTTGGCAGTTTTAAATGCTTCAGGTAAGGGCATCTGACTGTACCTCTTGGGCATCTGTCTTTTCATTGCGCCTCTCTGGGCCTCTGTCATTTCGCTCACTTTCCTCCGAGTTGCCTTGATTTTTGCCTCCAACCTTCGTTTCCATGGTGGGTATTGTTTCTCATGGCTCCCATGGTTGCTCTTATAGCCAAGCATCTTTAGGATCACTGATGCTGAAGCGTATATCAGCTTATTGGTTTCCGTAATTGTTGTGGTAGGGATCACTTTCAGTGCTGCATTCACGTCTTCCATGAGACTTTCTGATGGTTCTTCACTTAGCAGTTGTAGTTGGCTTCGGGGTTGCCTGTTCAATCTCGCCATGATCTTATCTTTCAGGTTAGTCGCTGCCTCGCTCAGCGTGTCTGTGCTCATTGGGGCTTCGTACCCAATTTCCGGTTGGGGAGATGGTGAAACCTCCCCTCTGACTTGGCGTCCTGGCTCCCCCTTGCCGTAGCATTTGTGTTGTCAATCTCAAGTTGTGATAGCAGTTGCCGTTTGTGGATGTTGGAACACTGAGCTACTAGTTGCTTCACCGTCAGCCTTGAATGTGGGTTTCTCCGTTCCCATAAACTGCACATTCTATACAGTACATGTAACCCCTCTGACTAGGGTTACTTGAGTAGTAGCATTCCAACAGAGCCTTGTTCTCTCATCTCAGTCATTTCCTTCTTGTTCAAGTAGCCCACTTCTCGCCAAGGTGCTCTGGATCCCCAACACCAGACGTCTCCGATCCTCGACGCCTGAGCTGGTATCTCATGTGCTTCATTGTCTCTCATCATCCGCAGCTTCAGGTGGACAAAATCAGCAGCGGTGAAATTCAGCACAAGGATATTCAGTTGTTCACATTGGCGTGTGGTGACCACCAACTATCTACTGCACACAGAACCTGTAAACATTCCAGTGGGCGGATCTCCCCCCTGTCAGCTACCTCGCTGTCATCTCAATGCGGGCGCCTTTCAGCTGTGACAGCGCCCACTCTGCATACTGTAACTTCTCTGGGCTGCACTCTGGATCATACAAGTAACACTGAATATCAGACTGTTTTAACGCTACAGAACTCGCTGTCTTTAAAATAATCCAGAGCAGGTTGTCCGCCCATTCAATATCAGTGCTGTAGGTGTATGCAATGGTGGACTGACTGGCTCCGCCCCCTCTCAGCCTGGCTTCGCCCCCTCTCAGTCTGACTATTGCTTGGCAGGTACAGAGAAAACCAGGAAGCACTACTTGAGTCCAATGCAAACAATCTTCTGAGGTGCCTTACGGGAAAAACAAATGATAATTTTCTGCATTGAAATTATGTAGCAATCTGAGTCTCTCTTTATTCTTAAATATTAGCCAAGGTCGTTTTGGTCGACCCTTGTTCAAAATCTGTGAAGTTTTCCTCTAAGCCTGAGTATTCACCCAGCTCAGTGCCAGATTGTCTTGTGTCCATGATCCAGCTTTACAGCATGCATACCTGTAAGTCATGCCGTGTACCAAACCTTGTTTCAAGTCATGACTCTGTTTTGTCTAAGCCTTGTGTTTTGTCGTCGGTTCCTGCCAAGATTGTCTTTGATCATCACCTGCCTGAACCACGCCTGCATTCCCTTTTGCCTACCTGTGTAATGACCCTTGACCCGCACTTGTCTAAATGGTGTTAAAAATTCACTCAGTCCCACCGCTTTGCCCTTGGGTCCTACACCAAGCATAATCCTGACAGCATACTGTAGTCACAGGCAATCTGGGGGGGCAGAGGGACAAGAGTTTCTTCCCCTGTGTTTATGTGGTGCTGCACCAGTCCAGCTCTAGTGCAGTCCTCATCTTAAGGTGTTTCAGTCGCTCCCTCTGCACTGGATCCAGGGATTGACCACACCAGGTCCCTAACTCCCTGATGGCGGTTGTATTACAGTATCATCTAAGGAGTGTACAGGCTGAAATTTGATTTTGCTGTCTCACCTGTATCCCTCAGTGTTTATGCTGGGACGGCAGTGGCTCAAGAGGTACAGTAGAGCTGTCGTCTACAAATCATAGGTGGTTTAATTCCTGACCTCCCCTATTCCTGTCCCAAGGTGTTTTGGACAGGACACTGAACCTTAAGTTGCTACTGATGTCAGCATAATCTGCATAACAGCTCTGCCACTGATGTATGAATTTGAGTGTTTGCGTGTGTTTTGAGTATCACTAGGTAGAAAAGCATCATTTTATTTTTTATTTGTAATGTAATTTTATTTCATGTATAAGGCAAACTATAGTTCTAATTGTCAAACTCGCTGATTGTGTGTGATTGTTGCTCTAAACACAGCGAACCTAGAGCTCATAGAAAGTGGGCTACTGTACAGTACATTGACAACCACTAAGCTTTAGGGAGAGACAAAACTGGAGTTTCGGTTGCAGGGTCTATTTAAATCTCAAGACTATTTGGGCATCCGGGGAGACATGTGCTGCCTAGTGTCAGAAAGTTTGGTCTCAGTCGCAGGTAACATGTCTTCAACAGGTTAATGAGCCAAAGCTGTATAATTAAAATATCATCAAAGAGTTGATTTATTTCACTAATTGCATTCAAAATGTGAAAGTTGTATATTATATTCTCATTACTCACAGACTGATATATTTCAAATGTTTGTATGTTCAAATTCAGTATTGGAAATCTTGGCTAACTGAAAAGTACAGTATGAACATGAAAAGTAAGACCATGTACAAAACTAAGTACTTAGTTGGGGCTCCTTTTGTCTGAATTATTGCAGCAAAGCAGTGTGGCATTGAGTCGATCAGTCTGTGGCACTGCTCAGGTGTTATGAGAGCCTATGCTTTGAGGTGGCCTTGAGCTCCTATGCATTGTTGGGTCTGACATACTGTACGGCATCTTCCATTTGACAACAGCACGAATATTTTTTATAGGGTTAAGGCAGTGCCTCTCAACTAACTAACGCTCCCTTATATAGTTTCAACAGTTCAGTGCTTGCGGGTTTACTAAAGTAGCATTCACAAAGCGGTACAATTGTTGGCGATATCTGCCACATTTTCACGGAAAAAACTCCAGCGACTTAGCAGCGAGATTGGAGTGTAATGTCTTTAAGTAATGCATTAAATTATTTGGCTTGATTCCGTCCACTGCCAACACTTTTAGACACAGTAAACATACCATTCTGTCCTCATCTTTTACTGTAGTCACAGTGAAGCCAATTGCTACATATGCTTCATCATATTTCCTCATCTTAACTTTCGAGAGACTTATATTTGTCTTATTATCTCCGTTTGTCCCCTCAGCCTTTTGTTTTATCTCAGTTAAATACTTTTCTGTGGTTTGTTATCTGCACTTCTTATGTCCAAGTCTGTGCTGTATCTTATTGAGTGCTAAAAACTACCTGCGTCAAAAAAGCATGTACCCCGTGGTCACACGCACCCGGCATTGCCCCACTATTTGAGAAACACTGGGTTAAGGTTAGGCGAGTTTGCTGGCCATTTAAGAAGGGGTCCCATGGTCCTTTAACCAGTTACTGGTAGCGTTGGCACTCTGTGCAGGTGTCAAGTCCTGTTGGAAAATGAAATTGGCATGACTTTGGACCTTCAGAAAACACAGTGGACCAACACCAGCAGATGACATGGCACCCCAAACCATCACTGACTATGGAAAGTTTACCCTGGACCTCAAGCAACTTGGGTTCTGTGCCTCTCCGCTCTTCTTCCAAAAGAAAGGAAATGCAAAATTGACTTTTATCAGAGAACATAACTTTGGAGCACTCAGCATCAGTCCAGTCCTTTTTGTCCTTAGTTCAGGCAAGACGCTTCTGACACTGTCTGTTGTTCAAAAGTGGCTTGACACAAGGAATGCGATAGCTGAAACCTATGTCTTGCATACAGTAGGTGCGTAGTGGTTCTTGAAGCACTGACTACTGCTGCAGTTCATTTTTTGTGAATCTCCCTGACATTTTTTAGTGGATTTTGTTTCACAATCCTCTCCAGGTTATCCCTATTGCTTGTACACTTTTTTCTACCACATGTTTTCCTTCCCTCTGCCTGTGCTTTGACACAGAGCTATGTGAACAGCCAGTCTCCTTTGCAATGAGCTTTTGTGTCTTTCCCTCCTTGTGCAAGGTGTCAATGGTCGTCTTTCCCATGATTGTGTAGCCTACAGAACTAGACTGAGAGACCATTTAAATGTCTTAGCAGGTGTTTTGTGTCTGAACTAATAGACCGTTAGAGTGTGGCTTCAGGTGCTTTCCATGCTGAACCTTTTCACAATATTTATTAAATTTTCAGAGATACTGAATTTAGGCTTTTTCATTAGTTGTCAGTTATAATGCTCACAATTTAAAAAATTATTAAATTAACATTTGAAATATATCAGTCTGTGTGTATTGAATGAAATATACCTGTGTATACAGTATATATGTGTTATATTCTGTGATATATAAGCCTGATCTAAAGTCTATGAACATCTGTGGAAGGAGCTGAAACCTGGATCTGGAGAAGGACCCTAAAACGACTGGTGCAGTTTGGTCATGATGAATAAATTACCTGTTGACATGTGCAGAAATGGTTTGATTGCCACAAAATATTAAGCAGAAGATCTATTCCTATTTTGGACTTTAATAACAGGGCTACTCCCGATTCGCTTTGGAGGTGCCATGCCCTATGGAAGGCTGCAGAGTTAAAAATGACCTTGGGGTCCATGGATACTGACGGAATTTACAGCAGAGGATGGCCCTGATTGATGGATTGACAAGTAACATCTCAGCCTGTTTGGAGGAATTACATCAGAGGATGACCCAGATTGAAGGACTGATCAGTCACATCTCAGCCCGTTCGAATGCCAGGGTTGCAGGACCAGTAAGATCTAAGACTGTTCGGAGGAAGACCAGAGGCAGACGAATAAAATCTGCAGACAGACTGAAAACTTGGTGAATAGGGTGACAGCCTTGTCAGACAGGCTTGAGAAGATATCGCTGGTCTACTTTTAGTGTGCACAATTAATTGGCTATTGTTAAAAGACCATAGTAACAGCATGAATGTTCCCAAAAGAAGTTCACCACTGTTCAGTACAGAGGCTGAAAGGATGAAAGGGTGTTGGCCTTGAACTTGTGCTTGTCATAACTTGTCTATGTTCCTTATTTTCTCTCGTTATAGCGCCAAGATGCCAGAATCATTGTTGGCTTGTTCTATGAGACGGAGGCCAGGAAGGTCTTTTGTGAGGTACTGTAATGTTTTCAAATTCCTTTGCTGTATGTTGGTCACAACACACATTAACGTCTTGTTTCATATACATAGCAGCTTTTCTTGTGTTAGTGTATGTTTAATTGTCCCTCTGCAGGTGTACAAGGAGAAGTTATATGGAAAAAAGTATGTGTGGTTCCTTATTGGCTGGTATGCAGACAACTGGTTTAAGATCAAGGACCCATCCATTAACTGCACTGTGGAGCAAATGACAGAGGCTGTAGAGGGTCATGTGACTACAGAAATAGTCATGCTCAACCCAGAAACTGTGCGAGGAGCATCCAACCTGGTAAGACCATGTACCAGTACTAAGTGAGGAGTTAGAGGTTTTGGAATATTTTTCCTTGTTCAGTTTGTTTGTCTGCGTTAGTTTTCCAAAATCATTTTAAAAGAGAAGTATGGCATGTTAAAAAGATAAATAGATAAACTGAACACTGACCACTCAGATAAATGTGATTTATTTCTCTGATTTGAGATTCTGCCCTGTCTTCTATGAATAAAACCAAGAAAAAATAAATACTAAGAATTGTGCTCATGCCTGGATAATTTAGTTAAAAGAGATTTGCTGAAATTGTTTTATTAAACATCAACACAGTGCGTTATGTCACAGCATGTACTCTAGCTTGTGCATCCATCCATCCATCCATTTTCTTCACCGCTTACTCCCTGGTGCGGGGTCACGGGGGTGCTGGAGCCTATCCCAGCTGGCTACGGGCGAGAGGCAGGGTACACCCTGGACAGGTCGCCAGTCCATTGCAGGGCAACACATAGACAGACAACCATTCACCCACACACTCACACTCCTACGGGCAATGGAGAGAAGCCAATCAACCTAATGCACGTCTTTGGACTGTGGGAGGAAGCCGGAGAACCCGGAGAGAACCCACGCAAACACGGGGAGAACGTGCAAACTCCACACAGAAAGGCACCAGGGTACAGTGTTTGTGTGAGGCGACAGTGCTACCCACCGCACCACCGTGCCGCCCCCTAGCTTGTGCAATAAATGCTAATAGAAAAGCTACTAATTTACCAAAAACTTAATACTTAAACTGGTATGAATCAGAAATTACTAAATATGTTAAAAATCTGAATAAAGCTGAAGTCAGCTTGGATTTTTGAGCTTTTCTCTCATCTTAGAAAAAGCGTCCAGCAGACACTAGAGGGCCAGAACAGGTCCTGCGATCTGCATCGGTTCCCCTTCAGCAGTGTAATAAACGTTGCCTGACACATTTATTCCCACCAAATTTAAATATAAATAAATATATCTCTCCATTCCTCTGTCACACACTTAAAAGAATAACCGTAGAAGAAGACGCTATGGCAGTGCGCTCAGATCAGCTTCCGACTCTTATCTGTCACGATAAGCTGGAGTGAGCAGGAGTGAAGCAGGAGTGATGGACTCAAGTGCACAACTCTAGAGACGGACTTGAGTGAACTGTTTCAAAAACAGCAGGCAGAAGCGTGGTCAGGCAGGCAACAGTCATAAAGAAGCCAGCACAAGCAGAAATATCAACAGGGACTAGGCAAAAACACGGTCAGCATACAGGAACGGCTGGAAAACAAAAGTAGATGCTGGAAAGTGGTAACAACATGCGACAATCTGGCAAAGCGGCACGGTGAGTGCTGTAGTTTAAATAAAATCACGTGGATCACGTGACCGGATAAATCAAGCATCCATCCATCCATCCATCCATCCATCCATTTTCATCCGCTTATCCGGGGCCGGGTCGCGGGGGCAGCAGTCTAAGCAGAGAGTTCCAGACTTCCCTCTCCCCGGACACTTCCTCCAGCTCTTCCGGTGGGACCCCAAGACGTTCCCAGGCCAGCCGAGAGACGTAGTCTCTCCAGCGAGTCCTAGGTCTTCCTCGGGGCCTCCTACCGGTGGGACATGCCCGGAACACCTCCCCAGGGAGGCGTCCAGGAGGCATCCGAACTAGATGCCCGAGCCACCTCAGCTGGCTCCTCTCGATGTGGAGGAGCAGCGACTCTACTCCGAGCTCCTCCCGGGTGACAGAGCTCCTCACCTTATCTCTAAGGGAGCGCCCAGCCACCCTGCGGAGGAAGCTCATTTCAGCCGCTTGTATCCGTGACCTTGCCCTTTCGGTCATGACCCAAAGCTCATGACCATAGGTGAGGGTAGGAACGTAGATTGACCGGTAAATTGAGAGCTTTGCCTTTCGGCTCAGCTCCCTCTTCACCACGACGGACCGATACACCGACCGCATTACTGCAGCCGCCGCACCGATCCGTCTGTCAAACTCACGCTCCCTCCTTCCCTCACTCGTGAACAAGACCCCAAGATACTTAAACTCCTCCACTTGAGGCAGGAACTCTTCTCCAACCTGGAGAGAGCAAACCACCTTTTTCCGGTCGAGAACCATGGCCTCAGATTTGGAGGAACTGATTCTCATCCCAGCCGCTTCACACTCAGCTGCAAACCGCACCAGCGCACGCTGGAGGTCCTGGCCTGATGAAGCCAACAGGACAACATCATCTGCAAAAAGCAGAGATGCAATCCTGTGGTCCCCAAACCAGACCCCCTCCGGCCCCTGGCTGCGCCTAGAAATTCTGTCCATAAAAATAATGAACAGAACCGGTGACAAAGGGCAGCCCTGCCGAAGTCCAACATGCACCGGGAACAGGTCTGACTTATTGCTGGCAATGCGAACCAAGCTCCTGCTCCGGTTGTACAGAGACCGAACAGCCCTTAGCAAAGGGCCCCGGACTCCATACTCCCGGAGCACCCCCCACAGGATGTCACGAGGGACGCGGTCGAATGCCTTCTCCAGATCCACAAAGCACATGTAGACTGGTTGGGCAAACTCCCACAAACCCTCAAGCACCCTGCTGAGGGTATAAAGCTGGTCCAGCGTTCCACGACCAGGCCGAAAACCACATTGTTCCTCCTGTATCCGAGGTTCGACTATCGGCCGAATTCTCCTCTCCAGTACCCTGGCATAGACTTTCCCAGGGAGGCTGAGAAGTGTGATCCCCCTATAGTTGGAACACACTCTCCTGTCCCCCTTTTTGTAAAGAGGGACAACCACCCCGGTTGTCCAGTCCAGAGGAACTGTCCCCCTCCTCCACGCGATGTTGCAGAGGCGTGTCACCCAAGACAGCCCCACAACATCCAGAGACTTGAGGTACTCAGGACGGATCTCATCCACCCCCGCTGCTCTGCCACCGAGGAGCTTACTAACTACCTCGGTGACCTCAGCCTGGGTGATGGGCGAGTCCGCCTCTGAGTCCCCTGCCTCTGCTTCCTCAGCAGAAGGCATGTCGGAGGGGTTGAGGAGATCCTCAAAGTACTCCTTCCACCGTCCGATAACATCCCCAGTTGAGGTCAACAGCTCCCCACCTCCACTGAAAACAGAGTTGGTAAAGAACTGCTTCCCCCTCCTGAGGCGCCGGACGGTTTGCCAGAATCTCTTTGAGGCCGAGCGATAGTCCTCCTCCATGGCCTCCCCGAACTCCTCCCAAGCCCGAGTTTTTGCCTCCGCAACGGCACGGGCTGCAGCACGCTTGGCCTGCCGGTACCCATCAGCTGCCTCAGGAGCCCTACAGGTCAACCATACCTGGTAGGACTCCTTCTTCAGCTTGATGGCGTCCCTTACCTCCGGCGTCCACCACCGGGTTCGGGGATTACCACCACGACAGGCACCGGAGACCCTGCGTCCACAGCTCCGAACGGCCGCGTTGACAATGGAGACGGAGAACATGGTCCACTCGGACTCTATGTCTCCCACCTCCCTCGGAATCTGGTCGAAGCTCTCCCGGAGGTGTGAGTTAAAGGTCCGTCTGACAGAGGGTTCAGCCAGGCGTTCCCAACAGACCCTCACAATACGTTTGGGCCTGCCAAGTCGTTCCAGCCTCCTTCTCTGCCAGCGGATCCTACTCACCACCAGGTGGTGATCAGTTGACAGCTCAGCCCCTCTCTTCACCCGAGTGTCCAAAACATATGGCCGAAGGTCAGGTGAAACGACTACAAAGTCTATCATCGACCTCCGGCCTAGGGTGTCCTGGTGCCACGTGCACCGATGGACACCCTTATGTTCGAACATGGTGTTAGTTATGGCCAAACTGTGCCTAGCACAGAAGTCCAATAACATAACACCATTCGGGTTCAGATCAGGGAGGCCGTTCCTCCCAATCACGCCTCTCCAGGTATCACTGTCGTTACCTACGTGGGCATTGAAATCTCCCAGAAGAACGATGGGGTCCCCAGTTGGAGCGCTTTCCAACACTCCCTCCAGGGACCCCAAGAAGGCCGGGTACTCCACACTGCCATTCGGCCCGTAAGCACAAATGACGGTGAGTGACCTATCCCCCACCCGAAGGCGCAGGGAAGCGACCCTCTCGTCCACCGGGGAAAACTCCAACACATGGCGACTAAGCTGGGGAGCTATGAGCAAGCCCACACCAGCCCGCCGCCTCTCACCGCAGGCAACTCCAGAGTAGAAAAGGGTCCAGCCCCTCTCAAGGAGTTGGGTTCCAGAGCCCAGGCTGTGTGTGGAGGTGAGCCCGACTATTTCTAGCCGGTACCGCTCGACCTCCTGCACAAGCTCAGGCTCCTTTCCCCCCAGTGACGTGACATTCCATGTCCCAATAACCAGATTGGTTATCCAGGGATTGGGGCGCCCAGGCTCCCGCCTTCGACTGCCGCCCAATCCACTCTGCACCGGCCCCCTACGGTTCCTCCCGCGGATGGTGGGTCCACTTGAGGACGGCCCCACGTCGCTCTTTCGGGCTGTGCCCGGCCGGGCCCCGTGGGAATAGGCCCGGCCACCAGGCGCTCGCATACGAGCCCCAACCCCGGGCCTGGCTCCAGGGTGGGGCCCCGGTTGCGCCATACCGGGCGACGTCTCTGGCCTTGGTGGTTTATCTTTCATAGGGGGGTTGTGAACCGCTCTTAGTCTGGCCCGTCGCCCAGGACCTGTTTGCCTTGGGAGACCCTACCAGGGGCATTTAGCCCCCGACAACGTAGCTCCCGGGGTCATTCGGGCACACAAACTCCTCCACCACGGTAAGGCGGCGGTTCAGGGAGGAGAAAATCAAGCAGGAACAACTAAACAGAACAGAACCAGACTGGAAAAGACATGACAATAAAACAGAAAATGGCACTAGAAATGGCAATGAGTCCAGAGTAGTGACATTGTGATTCAGTAAAGCGTAAAAACAAAAAAACAATTTGAACTTTCAGATTTCAAACTAAAAAAATTAAATAAAAGGTACAAGGACCCTCTTCAAGCAAAATCCACTCAAAATCCACTTTTTAGACATTTTGGAACGTTCCTATGACTCTATGGGTCACATATACACACACTGAGCACGGTAGAAATGCATTTCCTGCTTTTTTCACATTTTGAAAACGTAAATTTTCTCACCCAATGAAAACAGACCACGACCTACTCTGAGGCCGTGTCCCAGTTGTCGTCACCTTGGTCGGAAGTTCTCCCTGCAAATCCTGAACCACCACCCCCACAATGATCCCGAACCAAAACTGGACTTCCGCCATTTCCCCCCTCTCACTCACCGTGAACAGACCAGCACGGCAGCGCCCAAGTCCTCCCATAGAAATAGTTCGGTTCTTGGGTGTTCTAACCAACACCAAAGTCTATACACTTTAACAAGGGATCAACAAGTGAGGATTTGTGGGTCACTTTTATTTTTAACGGACCGGTGCCAGAAACACTGCCTCAGCATTTATACTTATGTGCATTTCAAACGAGGGTGCGTACAATGCTGGATTTGTTTCACGGCTCCTGTTGGAAAAAAAGGATCTATTTCTAAAGTCCGTCATCCACTCACTGAAGTAAGTACATGCTTGATATTTATAATGTTTTAAAATGTTAGTTTGTCCGTTTAAATGTAGTAACCTATGTGTGGGGCAAGTTACTAGCTAGCTATGCTAACGGCTACAGCCAGTCGACCGAGCCTTTGTCCCCTTCAAATGTGCTCATGTTGGCTCCTGCAGCCACACCTGTGTGGAGAAAAGCTAATGTTTATCGTATCGGCATCGAGCGACCACAGCCAGGGAGTGGTGGGTCTAGCTCGCTGTAGTAAGTACGTGCTTGATACTTACTATGTTTGTTGGTCTGTTTAAAATGTAGTAACCCACATGTGAGACAAGCTAATGCTATCGGCATCGAGCGGCTACAGGCAGGGAGCGGTGGGTCTAGCCTCTGTCCTTTTTCTGTAATCGCATACACCTGCGGGGAACAGCTGATCGTTATCGCCCTTCCAGCGGCGACAAGCAGGAAGCGGTGGATCTAGCTCGCTGTAGTAAGTTTGTGCTTGATACTTGTGATATTTTTGTCCTGTTGACGTGCTGCCGCTCCTGTTTGTGTTGCGTTAGCCGTTAGCATGCCTTTAGGCCTTTGCACTTTAGAGCTACAGCTGGTCGATCGCTACAAAAAGAACCTGCAGATGAACGCGGTTATGTTTGTTATTACCCCGTCCTGTGTCACAGCCTAAATCAACTTGTGATTTGGGGTTATGTCATTGTTCTATCAAATTCTAACATGATTAGTTGGAATGATTACTGTGTTGTGTTGCAAGCTTAGTTGCTAATTAGTCACATCTCTACAATAACTGCTGCTTATCTGGTCAGTAACCTATAGCTTGTACCATAGCCATTATATTTGTAGGACCAATACAATTTACAGTAAATGTAACAGTCTTTTCTATACTGTAGGAGGGCAAATCCCAGTTACCTACATGCAAGGAGGCTGTCAAACAGAGAAATCACTGCAGACTGTTGGTACACAGGCATCTGCTGCCCAGCTCAGGAGTGAAGGTATTTAAGTTTGTATGTACCAACAGTAAGATAGGCAATAGAAGATTTTAATTGGTATATACTGTTTAGATTTTATATTTGAATTGTAACAACTGTTTATGTTGTTTTAGCACAGACAGGCCTGTCCTCTTGTTTGGTTTAATTTTTTTTCTGGTATTGTGTGTTCTTACATTAGAGAAGGTTTTGACCTACATAATAATGAACATTTCACTAATCTACAATTCTGATTGCAGTACCTTTTTGTTTTGATGAGGTGTTGGTGAGGACAGCCACAGCTTCCATCTGGTAGAGGACTGCTTCCGCTCAGTCTTCCAAATAGTGATGAGAACAAGGATCACCACATCTCCCTGTTTACCCTACTTTCATGCATTTCGTCTGCAGGGCCCTGCAAAAGCTTCTGACCTCAAACCCCCAGACTTCTTAATTAACTCAGTAACCTATACATTGCACATTGGAGTGTGAAGGTAACAGTTTATTCTAGCTTTGGAGTAGTGGTGCATTTTTTTGGTTTACAATAAAGTTGGCTTTAACTATTATTTATTTCACTGAACTCTGTTTCTGAAGGGAAAACACTTTTATTCAGGAAATCATGGTATTGAAATGACATGTTTTTTCTCTTTCTAATATGGTAAGCTATAAAGTTGAAGCGGCCATAAATAAAAAGCATATAAATTATATATAAATAAAAAAAAAAAATTCTTTGAGTATTGCACTCACAAAAAACACATTTTTACTCAAATGGTAAAGGAGTTATTCCACAGGTGGTTTACATCCATCATACAATAAGTGTTTTAGTGTTTTATCCATCAGGAAACTCTGCCTTCATCTACAATCCAAGCATGAAGAGATGGCAACTCCACCCCAGGAATCCTCAGCACCAGCTCACTAGCCTCTGTAGACTAGATACCTGTAACAACTTCAGATACAGAGACATATTACTGTCAGATTTATCAAGAATGACAAAAAACATAATTAAAAGCAGTAAAAATACATCAGGTCAATATATAATTTGAACCAATGCTTTTTGTTCCCAGGAAGGTCATGCAGTGATTGCTCTAAATATTAATGCACATTTTTAAATAAAATTATGTCAGAGCAGCAGCACAAGTAAGACAAAACAGTGAAATGTGTAAATGTAAAATGTATTTATATTATTTCAGCTATGCTCTCAAACTTATTTATTTGTATAACGTGAGCTAAAGTAGTGTTATCTATTAACGAGAGTTTTCCAGGTAAGTCGTGTTGTGAATATTCAAGCTGCATAGGCCATTTAGCATACGCATTAGCAACCGCTAGTCGCTTTGCAAATTACATAAATCAATTAAATTGAAGTAAATGCGACATTACCGATGAGACACATCTTGCATCAGCCGAAATGTGGCGACTTCAACAGCCTCCTCTTCAGCTTCAGGGTCAGATTCGGATCGTAGACGTATGGTTCTACTACGCTACGAACTAGCTGGCTGGCTAACGTCGTGCAGTTCTGTAGTGGGTCTTCTTCTTCTGTGGAGGATTGCGGTGGATTGCATTCTCAATGTCGCACTACTGCCACCTATAGTATCCTAACCGTGCGGTGGCTCGTATCCATGGAGCCAAAAAACAACAACAACAAAAAAGGTATGCGCTTCCGCACAGAGGTGTGGCGAGCAGCTTCGCTTGCGACACGCCCAGAAAACACAGCGTTTGCTGATGGGGAGTGAAAACAACATATTGACAGGGGCAGTGTGGACGATCTAAAGAGTTTTATGGAATGAAAATTTACAGAGACCTTACTGAGACATTAAAGTCCAATATTCTTTAGAGTGAAAAGCTGTATGATCAGGGAGCTTTAAAAAAGGTCTTTCCATACATCTGAAAAAATTCTGAAAAAACCCTAATAATTTGAAAAATATGAAAAAGGTTATTTAGAAGCTAACCAGTCTTAAAAAGCTCAATATTTTCATATTAAAATTTCTGTAGCTAAAAGTACGGTGGCCCTGAAGTGCAAGTCACAAACAAACAAAAAGACAAAACACAACAAAAAAAAAAAAAAAAAATCCAGGCATGCTAGTGTTAACAGGAAACACAACAACATTAACAAAAAACACGACAACATTAAGAGGAAACACGACAACATTAAGCGGAAACACAACAACATTAAGAGGAAACACAACAACATTAACATGAAACACAACAACATTAACAGGAAACACGACAACATTAACAGAAGGCACGACAACAATAACAGAAAACACAATAACATTTAAACATTACGGAAAGGGTAGGACCAGGTCTTGTTTCTGATTGGTCACAAGCAAAGTCAGTCTACCTTTCATTTTCCTGTTTTTACCTTATGCTGCACTAATAGAAATATTAACGGCTAAGAATTTTATCGAAGACAGGTCTCTAGAAATGTTGCTGCCATTTACAGCTGCCTGGAGACCAAATAATGTGGTTGGTGCTTGGATAGAAACCTGAAACAGACTTTGTGTTAAAACTGTGTTTTAAAGCTTGGTGAACTGAATCCGCAAGGATGTCTAACTCAGGGATCGTTTGGTAGACAGACTTACTATTTAATGAGGCCAAACTAAGTACTGTACTGTATGGCACAGCTTATATACTGAGCTGAGACTTGTCTTTGTGCCAACTACCTTGTTCGGTAGCCAAACAGCTGTCCAGGTCCGCAAAGTCCAGATAAGATCGCTCATCCCACATCTTTTTCACATTTAATGTTCAAATATGTTGATAGCATATCGAAGCTTGCATCCAATGAAAACCTTTTATGAATAGCCCTCAACTTTATGATTTTCTATTAACATTCAGTTCAAGTTGAATTACTGCACAGCAAACTCTAGGCTTTGAAATAAACTCAGTTCCATTTTAATATATCGTACATGTCCATGTGAGACAACGAAACAAACTGTAGAGCTGAGTTGTAGTAACTGGTCTGATCTTAATCTGAAATCCTGTGGAGTTGAATTTTCTCTGCCATACAGTAATATTTATAATTTAAGTATCACTCTTTATTAGCGTAATGCCTTAGATTGAGTTCACAAAATACAAACAAACACAGCATGGAGAGTCCTCTATGTAATCTTTACTTACAGTATAACAGCATAGTAACGGTTTAATATACCACTTAAAGCAGCTGCTGTTATGGCAGATAAACTAGAAAATGTGTGCTTTAACATACCTATCTGGCATTACCTAAAAATAAAACAATTTAGACCTGTGTCTAAGTCAAATTATGATATAATTATGAGGTAAATGATATCGCTCTCCTTAATCTGCTAAAGTAAGCATGTCCGCCATCTCTAACCACACAGCCCCTCACAGGTGTTTAGGAAAACAAATCAATATGAAGAGATTAGCCAATGAGTGTGTAGCACTGATTGACAGACAAAGTCATTCTGCTGTAAAAGGCATTATGAAATAGATACTGCACTGGGGGAAAGGGCATTATGGAATAAAAGTCGAAGGATTTGAAGTTTCATAGGTGTATGCATGAAAAACAATGGCGGACTGAGTAGTGGCGCTGGCTCTGCACCCTCTCAATTTGACCATTGCTGGGGAGGATACAGGGGAAACAAGGGAGCATTAGTTGTAGTTTTTGTCTCAAACTTTCCGTGAAATAAATGATAATTTCCCAGGATAGAAATTATGCTTCTTCTCAGCATAGAAATTATCAAGTGTCTCTTGATTCTTAAATATTACCCGAGGTCATTTTGATCAGCCCTTATTGAAAATCTGTAAAGTGTTCCTTGAAGTTTTTTTTAAGAAACTGAATTTTTCCATAATGCAGTTAAAAATTGTTAACTGTAGAAAAATGTTCCAATGTTGAAATCTTCTGATTATTATATCATTCTTATTCAATGCATTTGAGAAGTTTCCTCGATTTGGGTCGCAGCTTGTCATCAAGGGGTGATAGTGGGTCCCAGAGCCAGAGCAGTTGAGAACCACTGCTCTAAATGATTCTCTATCAGCTTCTCTTACAGATCCTCTAACAGGGCTAGAGCTGTTGTTATAGAAGATACAGTGGTAGCGGTTCAAATTGACTAGCGTTTTTACTGCAGTACCGACGCGTCGCCACGGTGCAGTGGGTGCGTCGCTGACCAAAGATTTTTAATCCTGCAGCCGACTGAATAAATCAGGACACTAGTCTCGTTTTAACCACCAGGTGGCGCAGCGTTGATTAGAAGCCTCCAAAGCACTACAGCGTAACTGAGGTCTGACTGTTCATTTCTACCTGTAACACACATATATTACACCAGACCTATTTTACTATTAAGTTTCTGTTGTGTGCTCAAATGTGGGGAGTATGAAGCGCAACAACTTGTTGATGGCTTAGCTATTTTCTGTTCACTGCAAAGTTATAATTGTTCTGTGTGGTTTAAAACAGGCAGCGCCACAGCAGGAAACGTTCTTGTTTTCATTCTCCTGCGCTTTTTCGTGTCTTTAAATAGAAGGCGTCTCATACACACCCACCGCTCTAACATCTGATACAATACTGTCTTCACATAATTTAATGATTATGGGTTGCGGTTTAATTAATATAATTTGAATGCGCATGGCCAAGTAAAGACGTAGAGCGCAGTCCATCTGCGACTACAGCCGCTTATTTAGGTTTTTAACTTCCACAACTTGTTAATGAATGTTTTCCAAAATTCGTAGATTTTACGTAAATCATACGAACAAATAATCATAGGAATTTGTTTTACAGCAGTTGTCGATCGTAACTTTGACAGGACGCCAGAAATCAGCAGATCTACAGCGACGCATTACGACAACATGTTTGTTCCTACGTGTTTACTCTTTGTCTGCAGAACTGCAGTTTGACTTGTTTTGACTGTGCGTGTCATTGTAACTGAGTGGCTGGGATCACTCTTCATCAGCCCGTGTACCTTTCAACATTTTAATGCGTTTTCGTTTCTCTCGCGATGAGCGGCAAACAAATTTTAATCAAAGCACCGCCTTACAAACCAATAAACCGGGCAAAATATTTTGGAATTTTTATGGAATTGGAGTTAAGAGGTTTTTTTGTTTAGAGACAAACGGAAAACAAAAAAAGTCGTTCTCTCGTTACCTCTGCTTATAATTTGGTGGAGACATCAAACTCTTACACAGTCATGTCTGTGACTCATGTGTCCATACAGAGAGTGACCAATACACAAATGTATGTTTGCTCCATTCTGTGTACTTAACTTAACTTTTTTTTCTGGTGTGAGTAATGAATTTTCATGATTCATTTCATGATTTCATGATTAACAGTTTCCCAGTTTCACCTTTCAGTGTTGCCAATGGACCAATAGCTGTAGAACAGTATTTACGCCGGCCAGGGAGCTACTGTAGTACCACATACTGTAGTTATTGATACAGCTGAGCGTTTGTGTAGATAAGGACTTACATCAATGTTTTTGTAGCTAAGTTCCCTTTATACATGGGGCCTCTGGCCTACAGGTGTGAATAGACCATCTGGAGCTGAATGCTCTCAGGACAGTGGAGATGAAAGTGGCCTTCAGGAAGGAACCAACCCCCTCCCCCGTCATCCTCTGCAACAGTCCGGTTATGTTTGTTGAGTCCTTCCAGTTCCTGGGCACCATCATCACCTGGGACCTTATGTGTGGGCAGAACATCAGCTCCCTCACCAAGACAGTTCAACAGAGGAAGTTTCTCCTACTTGTGAAGATGCTGGTGAACCTCTACACTGCCATCATAGAATTTATCCTTGTCTTCTCCATCACAGTCTGGTTTCCTGCAGCCATGGCCAGAGACAGTGCCAAGCTGAAAAGGTGATTGGCTGCCACCTGCCATCTATGAAGAACCTATACAACCCCCCCCCAGACAGGAACAATTCCAGCCTCATCAGGACTAGGACCTCATGCTACAAAAAACATTTTTTTCTTACTTGTTCAGTCTACTCATCTGAGCCTAATTTTCCTTAGACCATAGCAGGCAAAAGAGGATGAGATAGGAAGTAAGCCACTGCACTGTTCTGCACACTGGATCCTTCATTAGAGGCGATTTTACCTAAATGCACTTGGAAGGGTCCCAGCTCTACTGCCACAGTCTGGCAGTATTTCGCCATACCCATCCGCTCCCATTACTTCTTTTCTGTGTGTCTTTGCGCTCTACTGAGCAGTACTACGCTGTACAGTAGTTCCAGGCCTTCTCATTAGTTAATACACAGTTACAGTATACAGTTTAATTAGGTTAAAGTTTTTGTCAGTTACAGTAGCAGTTAGTTCTTGTTGGTTGTCTTAACCTGTGTACCTATTAAATTTGGTCCTGAACATCAAACCTGTGTTTTCTGATTTTTGGATGAGTAATAAACATTGTTTCCATTTTCACTTCCTCTTGTCAGCTTGTCCTCCTGATGTCCATTATTATATTTATAATGTATTATTCATTGGTGACTTAAGGACAGGGATGTTGTTTGTTGAAATTTCAGTGGTTTTACAACTCAGTAAAAAATAATTATCTGCACTGATTCTCCAAAAAACTAAAATAAATAAATTCAGTATTAAAAATGCATGGCATTATTACTTTACATTTATATTTAAAACTATAAATATATCCAAATGTATTTACCCATTTGTACATTCATATTGATGACAGAGTGGCTATTGAACACAAGCTGACACACTGCAAATGTCCTCGTGTCATTTACATATAATTAATAATCATATGTTATCTGTCCTCAGACCTCTCAAGAGTTTCTAGCTCAGCTGATGTCTAAGCTTGGTGGGAAAAATCCAGAGGAGACAGGAGGTTTCCAGGAGGCCCCACTGGCCTATGATGCTGTCTGGGCCCTAGCCCTAGCCCTTAACAAGACTGTGGGACCCCTAAAAGCCAAAGGTCTCGGGCTAGAGGACTTTAACTACAATAATCGCGATATTACATCTGAGATTTACCGCGCTATGAACACCAGTTCCTTTGAAGGGGTCTCAGTAAGTACAAATAGGTGTGAGGACAAGTTGTGGAAAGTGATAAAGAATTTGTATAATAATATAACAATTGAACAAGCGAAACAAGGAGTGTCTGCAAAAACGATAAAATATTTAATGTCTGTTTTTCCATTTTAGGGTCACGTTGTATTTGATGCTCAAGGTTCTCGAATGGCCTGGACTCTTATTGAACAACTTCAAGGTATAGCACAACACACATGCTTGCTTTTAAAATGGAAAGGATCTTAAGTTATGCAATGTAATGTCTTTGCAATCAAATGTTATATACATTTTACCCATAAAGTATTGCATAATAATACTGTGTAATATTGCAGTTTGCAGCATTGGCTATATAGGATTTTCAAACACAAACTGACAGTGTTTGTCATTGTTGTTGTAACACTTAGATAACCATTAAAACAATAATCAAGCAAAAGCAGCAATAGGGTAAAAATGGCAGTAGTAAAGACTACATTTTCCTGTCACAGGACACAAGATAAACCCTATTTAAAACAACGCCTATCAGGGGTGAGCGTGGTTGCATGTGGCCAAGTACAGTACAGTAGCTTAGGGATAATAATAATAATAATGATAATGATAATGATAATAATAATATTGATAAATCCCCATATTTGTCAAGTAATTATTCATTCTGTTGCAAATATATATTTTGCATTGTTGAATTATAGTAAGTAGTTCTGTTTCTATTTGGGTTGAAAAGTGAGGCTCCAGATGCCTACATGCAATAATATGATTGTGGCACATTAGCAGACTGTGTTTGTCGGGATAGGAAAAAGTTATTAAGACCTATCTTAAGTAAGACCTATCTAGTCCTACCCCATGACATCACCTTCCAATCATTAGTTAGTAATATTAGTCATACTAAACTAGTCATATTTTGTAATCAATATATATACATAGAGTTTTATTTTCATACATCACATTAAGTATTATAATAAAGAATTATTACAGAATGTTAATATTCATACACTCCCACAGTGTTCTATCTAATTAATCAATGAGTCTGCTCCCGCCTATATCTTTATTGACACATGCCTTTATATTATCATTTATAACATAAATTCTATTACTATTTTCAAGGTCCTCACCTAATTTATTCCATATTTTTTATAAAAATACAAAATACAAACAAAATTTTTTTTGGTTTTGCGTAAAGCATGGATTTTCAAATTTATCTGACCACTTAAATTATATTCCCCACCTCTTAAAATAGTTTTTTAAATTCCACGAGGTAATAATTTGTTCATGAACACAGCAGTCTTCCCACTAGATCAAAGACTTTTAACAATTTAGACTGGATGAAAGCTTTGTTGGTGTGGTCCTTATATCCCATCTTATGCACAATTCTTATTGCTCTTTTTTGTAACATACTGTATTTAATGGTTGAAGTGTGTGCGGCATGGTGGTGGGGTGGTAGCACTGTTGCCTCACAGCTGGAAGGTCCTGGGTTCTCTGGCTTCCTCACGCCGTCCAAAAACATGCAGTTGATTGGTCACCCTAAATTGCCCATAGGTGTGAGTGTGGGTGTGAATGGTTGTTCATATATGTGTGGCCTTTTGATGGACTGGCACCCTGTCCCGGGTGTACCCTGCCTCTCGCCCATAGCCAGCTGGGATAGGCTCCAGACCCCTCCCCGCGACCCCACGTACGGGATTAAGCGGCATAGAAGATGGATGGATGGATGGATGGATTGAAGTGTGCTTTTATGTGTGTGTTTCACCAGTTTTCAATGCCATACTCAAAGTATGGTAAATATAGATATATTTTGGCGATTCCCAAACATCACAAATTTTGTTTTATCACAATTCAGAGATTGTATATTACTATCACACCATTTCTTTATCATCTTATCTTCTCAAGTTTCTGTGAACCAGCCCAGAGAGTTGCTGTAAGTGTCATCAGAAAATAAAACCAATTTTACATTTACAATTCAGAAACATTGTATATGCTGTTAATGTATAATATAAATAATTTAGGTCCCAAAACTGATCCCTTTGGCACTCACACATACAATGTCTAACTCAATCTATTGATATTCACCCAACTTCACAAATTGGCGCCTTTCCTCTAATCCCATATTTTTCTAATTTATCCATTAATAATAATTATAAAATGTGTTTTAGGACAATAAATATACATTGTGTATTTTTCTCATCCATAGCAGTTGTTATTGTCAGGATCTTGCTTGATGTAGGACCTAAGTGCACAGTGCAGAAACAGAGTGAAGTTTGATGTAATTTCATAGAGAGGCACAGATGGGAACACGGGTGGCTCAGGCATTAGATCCATACATGGATCACGCAGGCATTAGTCAGAACAGGCGAAGTTCATAAACAGCAAAACAGCAGGTAATGGTATCCAGAGGACCTAGCCTAGGCATGGTCAAAAACAGGAACTCCATCGGTACACTGGCTACGTAAAGCAGCCAGAGACGAATGGGGCTTGGACACCGGAATGGCAGACTGGAGAGGCATGGTACTTGGAACAGAGACCTGCTGTCATTTGGTGACGGGAGCAACCAGTGGCTTGGAGACGGTGGTTGGCTGATGAGGCTTGGAGACGGCAGTTGGTGAGACTGGAGGTACAGTACGGTGGCAGGAGGAACATTAGCTGCAACACAGGGGTCTTGAGCTTCTTCCTTTTACTACATCAAGTCAGAACTTAAAGTTCGTCATTACATAAAGTCAGAACTCAAAGGTGCTCTGTTTCGGAGGAAAGCGGTATCTGTCGAAAAAAAACTTTGATGCGGCCAGCCGGGGAGGGGTGAACATAGACTGTTTTTTAGACATAAAGTCTCTCCATGGTCGCTTGTTGGCTTCCTTGTTACAGCAGTGGCTTGGGAAGAAAGCCGACCATAGTACCTGCATGACCCTAGTACCTGCGTGAGTGATGGTCCTGTTTACATGACAAAAGCAGTCCTTCACATGAGGTTGGCTAGAGTTACGGGTCTTTTGCCCACTGGCCTAGGTGTTAAAGGTAAAAAAGGGTCAAATGACCCCATACAAATGACACTCTAGAGCTACTTCCAGAAAATATAGGGCTGGGACGATAAACGCAGAGTCCTCAAAGTTATATGTCTGCCAGTGCGCCAGTGTATAAGATGATCCCTCCATCACGAAGTCAACCCTGAGGGTCGAGGTAAGGGATGGGTCATGAGGAACAGGGCTGCACTGGGCTTTCAGCTCCTTACAAATCCAGTGTCCCTTGCCGGGGACGAGCATGGAATACGGTGAAGAGGGCAGAGGACGGCAGGGAGCGACGTCCATTAAAACCACTCCACAGTATAGAGCAGTTGAGGAGGGCCGAGGCTGCTCACCAGCAGGTGGATCCAAAAACATGACCTGGAGACAAAGATGCAGGAGTCGAGGCATGAACTGGAGTCTGACGTGAAGCCAGACTCAAGACATGAACTGGAGACAACCGTGTATATACCATAATTTTTTCAGGCCAGGGTAGTCGAGCCACTGTTGCTTTAATTACAATTTGACTTTAATTACAATTGATTACAATGACAGCAACACTGGAGAGGAAAAACTCCCTCTCTAATGAGGAAGAAATCTCGAGCAGAACCAAGCTAAATGTGGGCGGCCATTTCCCTCAAATGTTTGGGGTGACAGAGAGAGAAGAGCACAGCAACAACAACAAGCAACAACAGAGCACAGGCAGAATGGTTGGACCAGGGACTGGACACAGGCCGGATGGTTGGATCCGCAGCTGCCCATCACAGACACCAAACTTTGAGTCCAATGATACCTGTAGGTGAGGACAGAGCGGGGGAGAGAGAGAGAGAGAGGGAGAGAGAGTGGAGGAGAAGCACAACTACTGGAGAGAAAGAGACAAGGTTAGTTGAACATGGAACAATGATGGGAGGTTATTGGACAGAAAAGGTAGAAGGAAACAGAGGAGCTCAGTGTATAAATTAAGTCCCCCAGCAGTCTACTGTATGTCTATTGCAGCTTAACTAAGAGATGTTTCCTGTGACTAACAATCATTGCCAGTGACCTGAACCATCTCCAACTATAAGCTTTATCAAAAAGGAAGGTTTTAAGCCTGATCTTAAAGGTGGAGAGTGTTTCAGCCTCTCGAACCTGAACAGGGAGCTTGTTCCACAGTAGAATCTGAAGCTAATGTTATGCCGTCCAGGGTGGCTATCTGATTCAATAGTTTCTCTCTGTGATTTTTAGGCCCAACAATGAGAATTTCTGTTTTATCTGAACTTAGTTGAAGGAAGTTTTGGGACATCCAGGATTTGATGTCTTTTAAACAATTTTGAATTTTGACTAGTTTATCTGTTTCATTATGTTCCAAAGACATTTATAGCTGAGTATCATCTGCATAACAATGACAATTTATAAAATGGGATTTAAACCATCCCAGTGCTGTTCCTTTAATTCCGATGCTATGTCATATTCTCTGTAATAGAATGTTATGATCAATTGTATCAAATGCAGCACTAAGATCTAACAGGACAAGGACAGAAACTAGATCATTGTCTGAAACTAACAGAAGATCATTAGTGACTCTAACCAGAGCTGTTTCTGTGCAATGATATTTTCTATTTCCTGTCTGAAAATCTTTGTACAGATTATTCCCACTTAGGGGATCAGATAATTGTTTAGCCATGATTTTTTCAAGAGTCTTAAGAATAAAGAGTAAATTTGAGTAGGTATTTCAATAAAGGTTTGACCACAGAGTCTATATGTAATGATTGGTTGATTTGATTTAATATGGACGATCTGATTAAAGGTAGAACTTCTTTGAGTAATCTGGTTGGGATTGGGTCTAAAAGACAAGTGGACGAGTTGGAAGGGTTAATTATTAGTAAACTCTACATGAGTTCTGGGGGAAATACAGAGGGCTTGGTAAATTTAGTGATAATTTTATTAGTAAAGTAATTCATAAATGCACTTCTGCAGAGATTTAAGGGAATAGTAGGCTCAACACAGCTATGACTCTTAGTCTAGCCTCGCTACAGTGCAGGAATAATGCTAGAAATGTTTTTCTAGCAGCACAAAGTGCTTTTTTATATTTTATTAGACTGTCCTTCCATGCAATGCAGTTTACATTTATTTTGTTGGAAGACCACTGTCTTTCTAGTTGTCTGGTCCTGTGCTTTAGGCCGCGGATCTGAGTTATACCATGGAGATAACCACCACTGATTCACTGCCTTCTTCAGCACTGTTGCCTCACAGCGAGAAGGTCCTGGGTTCGATACCCAGAGGCGGCCTGGGTGCCTTTCTGTGTGGAGTTTGCATGTTCTTCGCATGGGTTCACTCCAGGTTCATCCTCCCACAGCCCAAAATCATGCATTACGTTGATTACTGATTGATCCAGCAGCCCCCGCAATGTCAGGCTTCTGCAGATGTCGGACCCACATGCACAGTACAGTCAAGGTGTTCGGTAAATAAACAACGTTTATTTACCGAACAGAAAACAGATGTGATGAGACATGAATAGGAAGTCCTTCAAAGTAAAAACGGAACTAGAACCGGATCGTGACACGCAACCCTGCACATGGTATTAAGCGGTATAGATCATGGATGGAAATAAACAACAACACCACACCAAACAAGGTTAGTAGCAAAATCACTATATTTAGGCACTTAATAAGAAGATTGCAATAAACAATTGCATTTAACATTAGATCCTGAAACACAACATTTAGGAACCAAGTATTCCATGGACAAAGAAGGGTTTAGTGTCCCAAAACAAGGTCACAACCTAAAATCTGAGTAATAATAGCTCTTTCTCATTTTCCAATATTCAAATGCCCTCCAAAAATTGTAATACTGTCTGGACAAGAAGAACAATGCCAGGAGTCCAACAGTGGTTTCCTCAATAGCCCTTGGGGTGAAGGCTTTGTCTTCTACCTGTGTAGTCAAAAAATAAAACAAATTATTATAAAACACAATAAATACATTTGTGCTTATGTTCATCTCGTAAGTCAGACATTGTGTGTCCTTGTTTTAGGAATAGGGTGATACAACTTGGTGATATTAGTAATGCTTAAAATGCGGTTTTGGTCTTGCAGCTGGATGAGATTAAGCTATTTTCAAATAGTTTGTACAAAGTTCAGGGTTTCCATCCCACTCATTTATCTGTTTTTAAAGGACATTGCCTGTCCGGTGTATCTGTAATTGTTGAATGAGTCAGGTATATGAATATGCATCTTCACCACTGTGAAGGAAGTCCAGGGCTATGTGTGACTAGGGCCGTAGGGGAACTGCAAGTGTGTGAAACGGACCCGCTGGAGGCTGATGAGACGGCTTGTAGATGGCACACAGGGGACACGCCGCCACATACTCCTGTACGTCTCGCTTAAACCCGGGCCACCAGAACCGACCACCCACTATAAAGGCTGGATGGCCGCTGAAGGGGGAGGTGTGCGCCCAATGAATGACCTCTCCACAAAGGCCTGGAGGAACGAACAGACGGTTAGGAGGACACGCTGGGAGCCTAGGCTGACCACGGGTAGCTTCCTTCACCTGGGTCTCGATGGCCCAGGTCACTGCGCCCACGCAGCCAGGTGGAAGGATGGGTGCTGGTTCCACCAGGTCTGCCTCTGTGTCATGTAGTCGGGACAGAGCGTCTGGTTTCAAGTTCCTGGAACCGGGACGGTAGGAGAGATGGAAATTGAAGCGGGCAAAAAACAGTGACCATCGGGCCTGGCGCGCATTCAGACGTTTTGCGGTTCTCAGGTGCTCTAAATTTTTATGGTCGGTGTAGACCATGAATGGCTGTTCTGCCCCCTCCAACCAGTGCCGCCACTCCTCCAGAGCCGTTTTGACAGCTAATAACTTACTTATAGCTTATAGTTAGTTACTTACTTAACTTGGGCCAGGCCTCAACAGCTTGTGTCTTGGCCGGGTCCATCTGGATCTGCCCCTGTCATATGACGAAACCGAGGAATGATACCATTGTGACATGGAACTTGCACTTCTCAGCCTTGATGAATAGCTGATGTTCTAGGAGCCGCTGGAGCACCCGCCGTACGTGGGTGTGATGCTCCGCCTCAGAGTGTGAAAAAATCAGAACGTCGTCAAGGTACACAAAGACAAAGTCATTTATCATGTCCCCCAGGACATCATTGACCAAGCCTTGGAAGACTGCGGGCGCATTGGTTAGTCCAAACGACATCACCAGGTATTCAAAATGGCGGTTGGGAGTGTTGAATGCGGTCTTCCATTCATTCCCCTTCCTGGATCCATACCAGATGATAGGCATTTCGGAGGTCCAATTTGGTGAAGATTCGGGCCTCCGATAACACCTCAAATGCAGATGCCAACAAGGGGAGTGGGTAAGAGTCTCGGACCGTGACGGCATTCAGCCCCCGGTAATCAATGCCGGGCAGAAGCGATCTGTCTTTCTTCCCTACAAAGAAAAACCCAGCTCCTGCCGGGGAGGACGAGGGACGAATCAGACCAGCTACTAGGGAACTCTCCAGATATTCTTTCATTGCTGCCCTCTCCTTCGGCGAGTTGGAAAAGCCGGCCCTTAGGAGGCATAGCTTCCGGCTTAAGGTTGATGGCGCAGTCGCGGGATCGGTGAGGTGGGAGTGACATGGCACGATGCTTATTGAACACAGCATGAAGGTCCAGATAACAATCTGGCACCCCAACTATATCCGCCGGGTCCGTGCAATTTCTCTCCTCATCAGGAGACGGCGCCAGATCCAACATTTCGTCCGACCTAAAACAACTCGTAGTGCATCCTCCGCCCCATTCCTTGATTGTTCCGCTTAACCAATTTATTCGGGGTTCATGCCGGCGAAGCCAGGTGTGTCCAAGGATTACTGGGTGATGACAGTTTGGTGATACCAGGAAAGTGATCTCCTCTGAATGAGAGTCCGGAAACGTCAACACTACCGGAGCGGTGTGATGCTTGATGCTCCAGAGCGGACGGCCGTCTAATGCCGCAGTCTCCCGCGGTACAGCCAAGGGCTGTGTGGGCACCCCGAACCGCTTCGCCAATGCACCGTCCATTAGGCTGGCATCTGCACCTGAATCGATCAGCACAGCCTGTTGAATGGACCGACGGCCGAACTGCAGCGCGACGAGCGGGAGCGAGCAAGTAGAGGCATTTTCGAACACAGCTCGGCTCACCATTAGCCTCCAGCTTAATGGCGAGCCTGCCCTTTTAGCGGACAACCTGCCGCGAAGTGGCCGGGTTGCCCGCAGTACAAACAAAGACCCAGATCGCGGTGTCCACTTGTGGGGTTCCGTGCGTTGCATTCCCCTGTGCGGCGCACTTTTCGATTGGGCTCCTTCCGCTTTCCAGTTCCGCGACTTCGCCAGCTGCTCCTTTTTGCTGCTCCAAAGTTGCCGGTTGATGCGGATGGCCAGCTCTATTAGGAAGCTCTCTTGCCGCTAAGCAGTCCTTCACCCGGCGGGGAAGACCTCGGATGAAAACATCCTCCAGCGCAGTGTCGTCCCAGCCTGCCTCCGACGCTAAAGTGCGGAACTCGATGGCATACTTGGAAGTGTTCCGGTGCCCCTGTCAAACGTACTCAAACACACAGACTTGTTCTGCCACTCAGCTGCCGCCTAGACCTCGACAGCTCCCGAGAGGTAAGCCACCTTGGATCGCTCCGTCGGGAACCGTGGCGCATGTAGCTCAAAATGAATGGCTGACGACGAAGGGTGGAGCAGATGCTACCGGCTCCACCGCCGCTTCTGGTGGAATCAAGGTCGCATGGATCTCCGCCAGACTCTTGACCAGCTGAGTGAGCTCCGCCACGGAGCTCTCTTGCTGCGCAGCACAGCGGGTCAAATCCTGGAGAGCGGCGTCGGTCTCTCTCTCCAGCTCCCTGAGCCGTTTCTCCTGAGCCTGGAGAGCGGCTAAATAGACTTTCAGGTTTCCAGGAAAACAGGGATCACAGGAAAACAAGCAAGGTGGCAAGCAGGAGCAGGCAGGATCAGTGGTCACAAAACAGGCAAGGTCAGAACCAGGATAGCTACGGCGAAGGTATCAAAGGGCTAGGCTAAGACAAGGTCCACAAACAGGCAAGGTCTGGCAACAAGGTCTATACACAGGAATTGCTGAAGAGAGCATGCATCACTACAATCTGCCAGAGGTCTGACATGAGTACTGGTGGTTAAATACCTGAACTGATTGTCTATTGCTGATAGGTGATGTGAAAACCGTAAACTAACTGTTATAAAAGTTAGTTATACATTGATGCTTTTATTTTGAAAGCATATTCAGGTAATTGCCTAATAGTAAAATAGTCTCATTAACTACTCATAATACACAAGTTAATAGCAGAAACACTGTTATTTTAAGCTAAAAATCTGGATTGATACTTTTATATTTGAAAGGACATGGAGGACGCCTGTGCAAGTAATTGCTAAACACTAAATTTAAAAACACTAGTCATAATAAAACAGTTGAAAGCAGAAGTATTGCTATTTTTAGCTAGAAATCTGAAATGGGGCTTTTTTTCTGAAAGGATTTGGAGAAGCTATTTGGGCAATTGCTAAACTGTAAGATAGTCTTATTAATTAGCTGTCATTAATCAGAGGTATAAAATAACTAATGAAGCTATTAAATAGAATTGGCACTTTTATTTTGAAAGGATATGAAAGATGCTTGTGAATGTACTTGCTAAAATGTAAAATAGTAGCAATAACTGCTCATAATAAACCAGTTGAAAGCAGAAATGTTGCTATTTTAAGCTAAAGATGTAGATTGGTGCTCTTTTGAAGGATTTGAAGGAAGCATGTGCAGATACTTGCTAAACTGTAACATAGTCTCATTATCTAGTCACAATTATGCATTCAAAAGCAAAAATAGTGCTATTAAAGCTAAAATTTTGAATTAGTGCTTTTATTTTGATAGAATTCAGAGGAAGTGTCTGATTAATTACTAAACAATCAGTGTAATGACCTAATCAGTATTATGCATAGAGCTGCTACAATGGGCATCAGGAGTTTGACCTGTCAGTCAAAGCTTCACCTGCACCGTTGTCAAGGAGATGAAAGGCAGGAAAATCAGCTCCATTCTCTCTGCTCTGTAAAAGCAGAATTTCACCTCTGCTAAACAGGCTTGTTACAGCAAAACCATAATAGCTATCAAAAAATTATTTTACTTTATAAATGCCAAGGCTTTAGTGAGCAACTGGTTTGAGTTTGTGGCAATAATAGCAATTTTAATATGTCGCCTCACAGACAAATGAATTAGAGTCTATGGGAGGATTTCTGGAATTCTCTGCGCTTTGAGGCACATACAGACTAAAGTATAAGTCTTAACCAGACACACAATTAGAATCAAGACAAGTATGACTACGGACGAGTGAAAAAATTATGTTCATAGAATGAAAACTGTGGCTGTAGTGATAAGTTAAATAGTAAAGTTCTGGCTTAAGAAAGCGTGCGCTCACACTAGCTGTGACATCACGCACTCTAGCTCACACAATACACACTAATGGAAAAGCTGAGAATTCCTCAAAGACCACCCTATGCGTAAACTGCTGTAACTCAGAAAGTATTTAACTTGTTAAAATAGATAGATTAATAGTTTAATAGTTGAAGATTGTTTTGTATTTCAAATGGCGTCTGTAGCTTAAAGTATGCTGATGTAGTTAAAGCTGAAAGAAGACAAAGGGGTAAGGTTAGGGTTAGAGGATTTGAAAATGATTATTCATTTCAATGGTAAACCTTTGCTAAAAAAGCGTAATAACTTGAAAAATATGAAAGATTTGAATGAGAAAAATAGTAGCAGAAGCTGAATTTTTTGATATTTGAAAAGTTTCTGTAACTAAAAGTATGCAAGACTAAAAACGGACGGAAGAACGATAATAAAGATTCAAAAAACAATACAGTGAATGCTAGAAACTATGTTAGCTGCTAGCTCCGATAGCATGCAGCATTGTTATCAGTCTGTCCTTACTGCAGCTCAATGATGGGACCAAGGAATGCCGATTACAAACAGTAAATCAAACAGATCTAGCAGGGATCTATTTCTTACAGAATGTTGTAGTGAAACTTCTTATTGGCTGTCACCTGCCTAATATGACCACTAGATGGTGGCCTTTCTACAGAAATTGTCTGCTCCCCAATCCCCTAAAATATACAAATAAAAATAAGGTGTGACTCAAACAAATTTAATAAACATCTGTTTTGTTTCTTTTCCAAAACAAAGTAACAATAAGTTAATTTAATTTGGTCTAGTAAATATGAGATCTTTCCTTAAAAATTATTTGACCATCACATAGATCTGTTGTGTCTCACTGAAACTTGGCTGCAGCAGGATGAATATGTTAGTTTGAATGAGTCAACCCCAATGAGTCACATCAACTACAGTACATGTTCCTAGAAGCTAAGGTGGAGGTGGAGGAGTAGCAGGAATTTATGTCAGGCCTATTAATTACTCAAACAAATAGCTATGCTACCACAAACCTTCTATAAACAACAATAAACAATAAACACTCAGCTTACTGTATGGAACAGAAAACACATATAGAAAATAAACCAAAGACAAATACAAGGAATAAATAAATAAATAAATAAATAATGTATCTCAAACTCACTGCATAAGCAGGTATTTTGATCTGATATAGAATAGTTAATGGCACAAAACTACCAGATAATTAACTAAGTAACAAGAGACATAAAAAGTAAAATTTACGATGAGATAAACACACATAACTCAACAAATGATAAGTTGTGACCCTTTCTCTCCCTGTGTCTCACTCATACAGGAGGAAGCTATAAGAAGATTGGATACTATGACAGCACTAAAGGCAATCTGTCCTGGTATGGGAATGACAAGTGGATAGGTAAGTGTCATTTATTTTTCTTAGCCCCTTTATATTTCTTCGCACCACTTTCTGCAACTCTATTTCTATCTTTTAATCCACTATTATCTTTCCTTTATTCCTCTCTGGCATTCCTCTTGCCTTACCCTTTCCCCTCTATCTCTCTTTTCATCTCTGCTCGCGAGAATTATAAAGAATTTCCCTCATTGAGGTCAGGTTATATTTAGCATTTAAACACAAATACTCCTGTACTTTCATAGCTCACCAGTCATTGAACAGATTCAGCAGCGTTTGGATACACAGCGCAGTGCTGAGACGGCCATTGTGCTATGGAGTGATAATGTCATTCCATTTGCTATTTAAATATGAGAAGCAGCTCAAAGCCATGGCAGCAATGCAATAAATAGCAGATGTTGATTGACAATGAAGCAAATATTTAATCTGGGTGGCAGTGTAATAGGATTGGACCTAATGACCTTGACTGTGAGGACTGAAATTCTGTTTCCAATTTAATACACAAGAGAGATATGTGTGTCCATCCATGCCAATGCTTCCCTGAGTAGTTTCACAATGCACAATCTACACTGAAAACTGTGGAAGAAAAGTGTGAGTTTTAAATTTAGGTTGGTCTTGATTTATTTATATCTCCCAATCCGTTTTCAATTTTCCATTTTTCTGGCATGTTTGTCCTGCTCCTCTTCTGTGAATTAGGGGGTGTCCTTTAATACCTGTTTTTATTGTGAATTCAATGTCTCTTTATGTTTTGTCTATTAAATTCTATCAAATTAATTATTGTCTCTGTACATCGTATTCGTTGTGCAAAGATTTGCAAGGATTGGAGGGCTGTAAGATGTACCACACTCCTGACCCTGTGTTTCTGCTGCCTTGTGTGTGATGGAAGTCAATGAAATCATACTGTACAAGAAGTTTCATGTGTGTGACAACCAGTCTCTCCAAACAAACATCAAAATGTCTTTTATCCTTCCTGCCAGTATGGTTGGTCAGCAGCTTCGAAAAGTGCAAGGACAGTAAAGTGACAGAATTAGGCCTCCTCATAAAGACCATGATCTGGTTGTTTATGCCATTGTTTTATTTCCCACGATTTGTTCATAGTTGTCTCTGGTTATGTCTCCTTGACAACAACTACTGCATTGCTGCTCCTTTCTGTAATTGCCATGGTAACCATCATAGAGCCAGTCACCATGGTAACATGCGGCCCCAGTTCCAAGAACAAGGTTGCCCTTGTTCTTGGAAAAAAAAAAAAAACTCTACGGCATTCTTACAAAAGCTTCACCTAATAAGAAAATGTTTTCATTACGGCTGCAACAACAAATTGACGAATCAATAATAATCGATGCAAAAAAATTGATCGATAATGATTTGCCTTTATGGATTTGTCGGGCTGCTCATTTTATGGCGCAGCGTGATGGCAAAATAACTGGCGAAATGGCGGAGAAAACAAAACAAGCAGCAGCAGAAGAATGGCTGCGCCCTAATTTCTTCACATGAGCATTAAATATTAAACAAAGACAACATGAACCTGCAAGTCATACAAAGTTCAGCTCGTGCTTTGTAAATACTACAGCGACACAAGAGAACGTAAGAATGAAACGATGTTCAAGTTTAACTTGTTTCCAGTTTAACTTGTGACCGACTTCTGGTTGCTCTTAGTTACGGCAGATGTTTGAAGCAGAGAAAAGCGGGTCAGCTGTCCTCATCGATGCCTTGACAATGTTTTCTCCATGTTTTCTTGTCTGTACGCGTTCTAAACAGTCTTTAGAACATAATTCTACTGCTAATTGCTACGATCTTTTGGCAATAAAATAAAAAATCTTGAACCTCTGCGTCCTGTCTTCGGAGTGTTGTTTGCTAAGCGTCGCTTATAAGAAAAACATATTTTTCAAATATTCAGTAAAATTAGAAAAAAATAACTTTGAAGGGGATGCGATGCCACTGCCACCCCAGCAAAAAGCGTACAAAGCCACAGCTTAAACCACTGGGCCACCGAAACGTCGTTGCCGAGCATTTTTCCCAACATATATCTAACATATGAAAAGCTCTATGTGGACAGTGGAAACCAGATTAACTTGTGACCACTGTTTCTTGGTGTTGCGTTAAATTTAGCGAGTTTTATAAGACGTCTACATTTGATAAAATAGTGTCAGCAGCTGTTTTCGTTAGAGCAGCCTTGTCTGTTGTTACTGCATGGCCAGAACACACGTTTAACTCGTCTTTTGTGTGGTGTTTTGGTGAACGAGTCACAGTCACTTTCAAAAGCTTGGTAGTTATTTGCAGGTCCGGAGTTGTTTAAGTGATTTACAAAGAAAAAGCAAAAAAAATATATATATTGATGTATGATGAGCATGGCAAAAAAGGCCATGAAGGACACAAGTGTATACAAAGTGTTTGACTTCTATATAAATGACAATAGAAGTAAAAAGACAATGGATTTAAAAGAAATCAAAGAGAAAGTAAAAGAGGAAACCAAAATGATCAGCAATTGAAAAACAGAGCACCAAAAATGTACAAAAATGACCGAAGACGGTATGAGGTTTAATTTAGTTTTAAAAAAACTGATAAAGGATTTCTAATAAGCAAAACATCAAATAATATAATTTTTAAATATTTTTATCTGATTAATCCGATTAATTGATTAATCGAAAAAATAATCGACAGATTAATTGATTATCAAAATAATCGTTAGTTGCAGCCCTAGTTTTCAAGTTTCTCAAAAATTTAACATACGGTTATTAAAGTGCAAAAAATGTATTAAAGGCAAAAAATGTAATGCTTGAAATAACTTGGAAGAGCAGCTCATGTAAGAAAGCCAAGTAGCATTCCCAGTATCGATGATCTGAATCTGGTCACCATGGAGACAATAAACTCACCAAATGTGTTTGTCACAAGTCACAAAAAGCAAATACTGTAATATCTTTAGAACTTCCACAGTTTACATAGATTTGGGCTTTATTAAGGAATAGAGTCAATTGTAACAACACAATTATGCTTAAATATTAAGCCATCAGTATACAGTACATGCAAACAGTGTAAGAAACTAAAGCAGATTCCTGTAGATATGAAAAATAACTGTCAGGTCAGTGTAGGATACACATTTTTTATGTCTGATTACAAGTGGTAACAGTATACAGTGGTAGCAATTAAAAGTGTCTGTCTCCACCGTGGTTTGCTTTCGTCTCCCCCGTGTCCGCAACTTGTTTGCGCCACGTGAGAGTGTGTGTTACGTCTTTTTGGCTTGTAGATGGCGATTGACTTCCACTTTTGGTCCTAAAATATTGTAGCTGACTGCGTTATATAACCTCTCGGGAGCAGTCTGAGTGGGAGCAGTCTTTCAATTTTAATTATTGGAAAAACAGTTTCTCATCATTATCATTTGACCCACGAGACAACATCATCGTATTATTTAGTGCATGGATCGCCAAGACTACAAACTGGTCGCCTGTGGTGGACAATTATAGTATTTAGTATAGTTATGTACGTAAGTAAGTTATGGCAAATTATGGCAGTTTAAAACCGAAAATAAAGGCTGAACGGTGCGCCCTCCTGCGTGCAGCATTTGATTTGTGGCAGACAAGCTGCTACAATTTAAAAAAGTGAATAAGGAAGATCTAGACCAGGGGTCGGCCACCTGTAACACAGACGTTTTCAATGGAAAAAAAAAAAAACCCTGGGAGCCGCAGGGGGCGGCAATATTATATTATTTGAGAACATTCAACATTTGGTTTTTATTTCAAAGAAAACATAAAAGTCAGGGCTCAGAGGTTTAACATTTTATATCTTATCGACAGAAGATCGTAGCAATTAACAGCATACTCTCTTTTAGCTACTGCCGAAAATGGAATTTGAGCAACGATCAAACATATTCAGATTGTTTGCAGACAAAAACATTGTCAAGGCATCGACAAGCACAGCTACCTCGCGTATCCCTGCTTCAAACAGCTGCTTTAACTGAGAGCAACACGCTGAGAGCAACCAGCAATCACCAGTCAATCTGGAAACGCATTCGTCGGCAGTGGTTAGGACACTTTAGGGATGTGAATTGGGGAGGAGACAGCGCTACCGACTGAAGAGTTACTGAACAGAGTCTTCCCCGCTGACAGGCGCTTTCATTTGATAATGCACGTACCTTGACTGACATGGAGCTTAGCTCTCTGCTAAGACTGCTGCCCCGCGACACATCCTCGGATATGCTTCGATTAAAAATTAAAAGCAGAGGGTAACGAGAGTAATGAGTAACACATTTTTTTTCATTTTTTTTTATTTTTGCCTGGTTTATTGTTTTTTAAGGTGCTTTGATTAAAATTCATTTGCCGCTAATAGCAAGAGAAACGAGAAAGCCAGTGAAGGTGGATGGATGGACGGATGGAAACATCAAACAAGTTCTGCAGACACAGAGTAAACACGTAGGAACAAACATGTTGCTGTAATGCGGCACTGTAGATCTGCTGAGTTCTAGCGTCCCATCAAAATTACGATCGACAACTGATGTAAAACAAATTCCTATGATTATTACGGTTATTTATGCATAATCTACGGTACTGCAGTGAAAACACTAGTCACTTTGAACTGCTACGATTGTACAGTATACATGTAATACTGTAAAAGCACTGTTACACTGTACTGTAGTGTTATACTGTTGATCATATTTAAGTATTCTAAAAATGGCTTTTTGCATTGTAGTTTGATAATATTCAGGACAATGGTGATGTGCAGTTTGTCATAAGAAACAGATGTAAGCAAAAGAAGTAAAGTTGAATACTGAACAAAAAAGTTTGATGTTGGTCAAGTAACTGTCACAGATCTTGCTCCCTACAGTAGCTCGGGTTTTGTTTATCTTCCTGTTTTGTTTTGTTATTTACGGTCTAGTTCCTGTTTGTATTAGTTTCGTTCTACTTCACGATTCAGTCAATGTGATATCAACGTGATACCTCCAGCTGCATCCAATTACTAATCAAGCTCTATATTTAAGTTCCACTCCGTGCCTCGCTCTCTTGCCAGATTGTTTGTTGTCTCGTGAGCTCCGTATCTACTTTCCAGCATTCATATCCTGTAAGTCTTGCCTGTAAAACAAACCTTGATCTTGTTTTATGCCTCTGCGTGGATCTGATTTGCCTGTTCCCTGCCTGTACTGTTACTCTGCCAACCTGTGTACTTATCTACGCCTGTCCGACAATCCAATGAGCATTAAGTTTCTGCAGGTCTGTTAAGTTTTATGCTTGTGGGTGAGGTAGCTTGATTGTAAGGCTGTAAGACACAGGCTCGCAATTCTCACTGTCACTATCCTGGGTTTTGGCCAGAACACCACTTCAAGGCCAGGAAGATATTGGTTGTAGGTGCGGTGTGGCAAGGAGGAGACATAGATGGGTTTGGTCTGTCTGTATTTATCCAACACACTAATTTTTATTTAAATTAACAATTAACAGTAAAAGTGTGTAAACAAATAGTATATACGTACCACCGACACAACATTATAGGAGCCTTAAACTAATCAGAATAAACAGGATAATCAGAACAAAAGAATGATACCAACACAGGTGCCTAACAAAATGTTAGCTATGAGCAGTGGTTAGCTAACAACTAACTAAACATACTACACAAACTTGGTGTGCAACAGGACCAACAGGTCAACAACTCGCCCACTTACTACTGTATGTGCACACACGCACACCCTCGTTACTGTGTGGCTGGCTGTTTATGAGGCCGCAAAATCGTCTGCTCCCGTGTCGGTTCCGCAAACCGAGACCCCTTCATGGACTGTGGTAATTCCCATGGTTAAACGCATCGTCTCACGGAGCCTTTTGTACAGTGCTGATGAGACATAATTTACCCACTTTAAATTGTAAAACAATCTCTCACTGTATTCACCCAATAAACTTAAACTGCTATAGATCATAAACTATTAAAGATATTAAAGATTTGAATGATTAATGCTGTAGTTAATCGTCTGGAGACTGATTTGAAGTTTAAATGGTGTCTGTATGTTGAAGTATATTGAGGCAGTTAAAGCTGAAGCACAAATAAGAAAACCATTTCAATAGTAAAGATTTGCTGAAGGAAATTTCTAACTTTTTAAAAAGTCAAATGGTATCCCACCTGTCCTTACAAAACGGAATATTTTGATATTGTAGTAGAGAGTATGCAGGACTGAGGGTTTCTTTGTATTATAGTTCCTTGGTCTTTGTTTGTTTTCCAGGCTTGGGACCCCCTGCAGACCAGACGGTGGTCATTGAAGAATTTCGCTATCTGTCCCAGAAGCTCTTTGTATCTGTGTCCGTCTTTGCTGGGTTGGGAATCCTGCTAGGAATTGTCTGTTTGTCCTTCAACATTTACAACAGCAATGTCAGGTACTGAAGTTTACCTTTACAACTATGCACATCAGTAAAGATGAGTTTTCACTCAGGAACAAACTGATGAACAAGGAGAATTTAACATGTAACAATAGGCAGTATTCTCTTACTTATTAACTCCAGAGTTACAGAGTTCAAACACTGCCAGCTCACCTGGCCATTGAGAATTCACAAATTCACAAAACTATACTGACAAGAGCAGTGTTGCATAAAACCAAGATATTGGGATACCGAGACTGGGCAAACACTTAGCTCTCCAGCTCAGCGCCTGGAGAGCCAAATTCAAATCTTGCCTTGGGCATGTACTTTTAGTGTAACCTGTACCACCACCAAATTAAATCTGACCTATTGTTTACACTATACAAATGTTTGACAATTTTACATGATGATAACAAAAACAACATAGTGCACAAGCAGAAGACTCGTCTAGCTACATTTGACTGGGTAATAGAGGACAACAAACAGATTCGAGCTTTTGGCTGGTGGTTTAAATTTATTATAGAATTTTGAAGATATAATAAAAAATAATGAGTGTGAGTGTGGGGGGGTTGTCTGACTGACGGTAAGCATGTCGTATCACTTCCGGTTACTGAGGTTTGTTGCTGCTACGTGTGTATGACGTTACTCTCTCCTCTCCTCTAAATATTTTATCTCCTTATATCTGGTAGCGACAGCTGAGCGTCGCAAAACAAGCTTGTAACACTCAATGGCCTTCGCCTGGGGGCAGAGCAGGCGACATTGAGTCTTATCTTATAGGTCCATGCACACACTTTTTTCATGCTACACAATGCTAAAGAATTGGACCTTGATGTCTCAGTAAGGTGTCCGTAACTTTTCATGCCAAAAAGCGCTGTAGATCGCCTACATGGACCGTCTGAAAATGTATGTTTTAAGCTCTCGTCCACAATGCTCTGCTTTAGGTAAGCTTTAGGTAAGCGCATAGCCGTGATCCCCCGCGGGAATCAAACGTCAGGGTCACTGAATCCAACAGCGAAACTGGCTAACTCGTCCTCGTAGTGTAGAGTTCAACCATATGTTTGATCCAAAATCTGACTCTGAAGACGAATGTGAGGCTTTTGAAATAGTTACACTTCGACTGGCGCAAGGTACGTCTAACTGGCAGATTCACATTTAATTTAATTTATTGATTTATATAATACGCAACTTGATTAGCTGCTAATGCTAATACTAATGGTTGCCAATAAAAATCCTGAATTAATACAACAGAATATTCATAACACAACTACAGCCTGTTTGGGAGCATAGCTTGATAAACTAATATAAACTCATTTTTACATGTTAATTTCTTTCTCGTGCTGCTGCTGTGTCAAAATAATTTTTCCATAATGGGGTCTTCAGCTGCAGCTTATATTTTGCTGTATTTATCTGTAATTAAGTGCCAATGTACAGTCGTAGCACTTCAAAGCGACCACCTTTTTTACAGCAGTACGTGCGCGTCGCCAGCGCGCCACGGGTAAGGATTTTTAATCCTGCAGCAAGCTGAAAAAAATCAGGGTGCTAGTCTTGTGTTAACCACCAGGTGGCGCAAAGATGTGAGGTCCGACTGTTCATTTCTATCTGTGTCTGCACATTAAGCACAAAAAACGATGGCATGGTATTGTATCATTAAATGTAGAGTAGTTCATTTTATATTATATTTAAATTTTTTTATAAATTAATTATTATAAATAGTTAGATTATTATGCGCCTTTGCTCGCTAGTGTGGGCTAGTGTTTGTTGTCAATTGCCGAAGCTGCTGATGTTTTTACACAGTTTTCAGGCCAGCCGAGAGACACAGTCCCTCCTCCAGCCAATCCAATAGAATAATATAAGTATAATAACATAAAATAGGAATCTATATTTATTCATCAATCTGTGTTATAAATGTATTTTATATGCATATTTGCACTCGTCTTCTGGTGTGTTGATCATGAGGAAAAAATACAAAACAAACTGGATTCGTTTCGTTTCGTCCTCTCTTTATATGAGCGACAAACGGAATTCAAGTGTTGTTGTTTTTTCGACACAAGGCATGGAGTTGGATTTAAAGCTGATTTTTCGTTTTGAGAAAAAAGCAGAGAACAAAAAACTAAGTCGTTCTCTCGTTATAGCAGCGTTTAAGTTTAACCAAACTCTTAAAATTTACTCCGACCGCAATGACCTATAGTTTGCTCTGACTCTGAATGAAAAGCCCGAATGACAGATGATGTGTCCAGGTAGAGCTTAACCAGAAATGTATGCATGTGATAATGCAGGCAACGAGAGAATCGGGGAAGTGGCGTCACCGTCTGAAGCAGACAGTGATGTGACGTTCCAACGATGGTGCTGAGGAGCCGCTTATTCATAGGCAAAGAAAAACGGAATCTAATCACAGCACCGTGTTAAAACCAAATAAACGAGCTGAAAACAGTGTTTTCAAAACTAGACCTGGAATTAGATTTAAAGCCGTTTCCCGTTTTCTCGTTTTGTGGAAAAAAAGATTTTATTCTGGGGGACAAATCAAACAGTTGGAACATACACGGACCGTTTTCCGTTTCTCAATTAAAAAGAAACAAACGGCATTTATTCAAAGCAGCGTGTTAAAAACGAAAAAACAAGCTAAAAAGATTTAAAGCCGCTTTCCGTTTTCTCATTTGGTTTCAACGATTTGGTGCAATTAAACAGTTAAAACACTAAGACATAGGCAATGTGCCCTTTAAACGGAAGCTGCAGTATTATACTTTACCGTAATGACATTTACCACAATATCTGCAGAAAAACAATGTTTTATTACACAGGCAACACAGTGGATTTGGAACTCGCTCCGCGCGAGTTACAGCGTGTGATGTTGATTCAGTTGCAAAGCAAACTTCAAACCCCATCCCCTACTACGTATTGGCACAGAGATACTTTAGCTCCGAGACAAAGAAAAACTCCATGGGAGATCGGGCAGCGTGATCAGCTGCACCTACGTAGCTGTGAGACGCCAAAACCTTTCACTTGACTTTTTTAAACGCTCTTCTTATGGTATTTAACACAGGTCTGGCAGACTACCACTGCTAACTTGTAGAGAATATCATATAATAAAAATAAATAAATTGTTTCTCTGCTGCTACAGCCTCGGCTGCGTTGGGTTGTTAGTGTCCCTTTCACCTGTACCATATGAAATGTGTTCCTAAGAAGTTGATCAGCCGCTTTCAGAATCAGAATCGTTTTTATTCCCCAGGTTTAAAAAGGGCAAACATTATTTTTATTTACAAAAAAAATAAAACGTTCACATGTGATTTGTCCGCTTTGATGTAGACAAAACTCTTGAAAGCATTTTACTTTACATTCCGTTTATTTTGTTAGTCCCACTTTCATATGTGTCTGATTAATAAAAGTGGGCGGGGCTATCAGCCCCGTAGCAAAGGTAAGCGCTGACTGTGGGGGCTGGGCGCATCAACATACAGGACAAAGACCTGTGTTCCTCTGCCACAGCCTCCTCTTTCAGCCTGTTGTAATTGCAAATGCTGCACTGAGCTCTCTTTTACTTTGATGAGTTTTGTGTCTACATGAAAGCGGGTAGAACAACGTCCATGCGTTTGTCACCGCTGAAAGCGGCTGGTGAACCTCTTAGGAACATGGCTGTAGCTCTGCAATGACTTTATGTGGTACAGGTGAAAGGGAAAATAACGAAATAAACGGAATATAAAAAGGAAACGCTTTCAAGCGTTTTCTGTTTATATTTTTAATGCACATTTATTAAAACTGTACTATCGTTTTTTCGTAATTTTTGGTGACGTTACAGTGCAAACCGTATGGGATTTTTTTTAAACAAATAAAAATAATGTTTGCCCTGTTCAAACCTGGAGAATAAAAACGATTCTGATTGTGAAAGCAGCTGATCAACTTCGTAGGAACACATTTCATGTGGTACAGGTGAAAGGGAGACTAACAACCCAACGCAGCCGAGGCTGTAGCAGCAGAGAAACGCAGATCTTTGTCCTGCGTGTTGATGCGCGTTCCCCTTCCCTCAGTGTCCCTGCTCTGGGACGTGGATGGCCACGCCCACTTTCATTAGGAATAACGAAATAAACAGCTGGTTAACTTTGTAGGAACACGGCTGTAGCTTTGCAATGACTTTATGTGGTACAGGTGAAAGGAATAATAACGAAATAAATGGAATATAAAACGGAAACGCTTTCAAGCGTTTTCTGTTCACCCAAACTTGATGGGTGTACAGTCATCTTTTCAGAAAATTTTTAGCATTTGCATGTTGTTGTAAATGAAAAACGAAATCAACAAAATCTATGTTTAAAAAAACAGTGAAGACTTCCGTGTCTACATGAAAGCGGGCAGAACAACGTCCGTCTATGACTCACTGCTGAAAGCGGGTGGTGAACCTCTTGGGAACATGGCTGTAGCTCTGCTAAATAATACAGGCAGCCAGCCCTATTAATCATTTGTTATTTTCTTGTATGCCAAAATATAAAAATGTAATGTTCAGTAATTACAACTTCTGCTTCCACCGGGATTCGAACCCAGGGTAAAAAATGGACACGTCAAGGCTGTTAACAATAAACAAACCATTACACCACGGAGGCATTGTGATGTGGCTCTACATGGGCCTATATAACATAAGTTTAAGACAGCCTCATAAAGGCCAGTGTGGGGGTAGACGCAACACAGCTCCAACGCGCTGAAAACCCGGTGATACCGCGCTGAAAATGCAAACAGATTGCCGTAAAGGCTGACACATTGAAGTGCTACGACTGTAGGAACAGTGAATGCCTACAGAGGCATGGTGTGACTGATACTGATATTGCATGCATTGCAAGATATTGCATGTTTTTATTACTTTTATTAATTAATTAAATTAAAATTTCGATACTTCTTACCTCAAGACGCCTGAACCAGTTGCCAAACCTACTGTCATGTATAGTTGATGATCCAGGACTGAGCCAGTATGATGTAATGTGTATTTATTACAGAACACATTTATTATACAGTATATCAGACAATTACACATGCATGGAATAAATCAGTATCTCCGAAATTAAACAATTTTAGAACATTTTACTATTTACAGATTAATCATAACGTACCTGGGAGCTCTGGTTTACAAACATAGTTTTGGTTCTAAATACATACTGACCTAATATATTTTTTATTTCTTTTAGTAAGGTGTATGATATATCAAGTGCTAATATATAACTAATAGAAATGTAGTTATCGTTTTTTTCTTCATAAATTTTACAGTACTATGTCTGTGTGTATCTCAAGTCATTGCAGGTATCTAGCCTAGAGAAGTTTTGTCAGCTGGTGCTGGGGACATCTAGGGTGAAGTGTTCAAGTTGTCATCCCACCTTCCCTGGTCTGGGTCAAGACAGTGTTTCCTGAGGGACAAGGCACCTATGTTGGATTTAGACCACCTGTGAAATACCTAAATTATTGTTTTCGTGGCAATACCTCAATAAAAGTTGAAATATTGTAAAACATTTGTCCCAACATTTTTTCCCTCATAAAAATTAGTTCATTGAAACAGCAATAGTCAAAGCCAACTTTATTGTCAACCAATGCACCAGCACTATAATGCTGAATAAGTTACCTTCACAGCTCAATGTGTAGACCACAAAATGAACGGGTAGGATTCATGGGGGCTGGGGAGATGTGACGGTCTTTTTTTTCTTCATCACGTTTTGGAAGACATCGCTAATGGCTAACCAAAGGGCGAACAATCCTGATAATGAAGGATCCCTCAAAGGGTACAGTCCCATCCAACTACCGACCAATAACCTGTCTCTCCACAACATGGAAGCTCAAGTCAGACATCATCGCAGCTAAGATAAGTGGGCACATAGGTCAATACATGAGCGAAGCACAGAAGGGCATTGGTAAGGATACCAGAGGAGCCAAACACCAACTCCTGGTAGACAGAACAGTCACCCAAGACTGCAGAGTGCGACACACCAACCTGTGCACAGCCTGGATCGACTACAAGAAAGCATATGACTCAATGCCACACACATGGATCACTGAATGCTTGGAACTGTACAACATCAATAGAGCTCTAACAGCCTTCATTGCAAACTCGATGAGGTTGTGGAGAACCACCCTTGAAGCCAACGGAAGGCCACTTGCCCAAGTATCCATCAAAAGTGGCATATACCAAGGAGATGCACTGTCCCCACTGCTGTTCTGCATAGGTCTGAACCCTTTCAGCCAAATAATAAACAAGACTGGCTATGGATACTGACTTTGGAACGGGGCCACCATAAGTCACCTCCTCTAAATGGATGACATCAAGCTGTATGCCAAGAGTGAGCGAGACATCGACTCGCTGATCCACACCACCAGGATCTACAGCTCGGACATCAGGATGTCATTCGGGCTCGAGAAATGTGGGAGGATGGTGACAAAGAGAGGCAAGGTAATCCACACAGAAGGGGTCTCACTCCCAGAAGGAACAATAGCAGACATTGAGGACAGTTACAAGTACCTTGGAATACCACAGGCAAACGGCAACCTTGAACAGGCAACAAGGAATGCGGCAACAGCCAAATACCTCCATTGAGTAAGGCAAGTCCTAAGAAGCCAGCTCAATGGCAAGAACAAATCCCAGGCAATAAACAGCTACGCCCTGCCAGTGATCAGATACCCTGCGGGAATAATAAGGTGGCCAAAGGAAGAGATACAGACCACAGATGTTAAGACAAGAAAGCTCCTCACCATGCATGGAGGGTTCCACCCCAAATCCAGCACCCTGAGACTGTACGCTAGCCGCAAGGAAGGAGGCCGAGGACTAGTGAGCTTGAGAGCCACTATCCAGGATGAAACATCCAAGATCCATAAGTACATCAAGGATAAGGCCCCGACAGATGACTAGTGAGTGAATGTCTCAGACAGTGGAGAACAGAGGATGAGATGCTGGAAGAGGGACCATCATGGGAGGACAAGCCCTTACATGGGATGTACCACTGGAACAGAACTGAAGTGGCTGATCTCAACAAATCCTACCAATGGCTTGAAAGGGCTGGGCTGAAGGATAGCACAGAGGCACTCATCCTGGCCGCACAGGAGCAGGCCCTGAGCACAAGAGCCATAGAGGCCCAGATCTACCACACCAGACAAAACCCAAGGTGTAGACTGTGCAAAGAGGCCCCTGAGACAGTCCAGCACATAACTGCAGGGTGTAAGATGCTGGCAGGGAAAGCATACATGGAACGCCATAACCAAGTGGCTGGCATAGTATACAGGAACATCTGCGCAGAGTATGGAAACCCCAAGGTCAAAGTGGGAAACACCACCAGCAGAACCAGACTGGATGTGGGCGGCCATCTGCCTCGACCGGTTGGGGTGAGAGGATAGAGAGAAAGAAAAGCACAGCAACAACAACAAGAAACAACAGGCAACAACAGAACACAGGCAGGATGGTTGGACCAGGGACTGGATACAGGCAGGATGGTTGGATCCGCAGCTGCCCATCACAGACACCAAACTTTGAGTCCTATGATACCTGTAGGTGAGGACAGAGAGGGAGAGAGATTGGGGGGGGGGGGGGGGGGGGGCGGGGAGAGAGAGAGGGAGAGAAGCACAACTACTGGAGAGAAAGAGACAAGGTTAGTTAAACATGGGACAATGGTGGGAGGTTATTGGACAGAGGAGGTAGAAGGAAACAGAGGAGCTCAGTGTAAAAATTAAGTCCCCCAGCAGTCTATGTCTATTGCAGCTTAACTAAGAGATGCTTCCTGTGACTAGCAATAATTGCCAGTGACCTGAACCATCTCTAACTATAAGCCTCATCAAAAAGGAAGGTTTTAAGCCTGGTCTTAAAGGTGGAGAGTGTGTCAGCTTCTCGAACCTGAAGAGGGAGATGGTTCCAGAGGAAAGGAGCTTGGTAGCTAAAAGCTCTGCCTCCCGTTCTACATTTAAACACTCTAGGAACCACAAGTAGCCCAGTGCTCTGAGAACGAAGTGTTCTGCTGGGAGCATAAGGAACTATGAGGTCTTTAAGATAAGAAGGAGCTTTATGGATCAGTTTCTCTGCATCGCTCTGAGAGAGGATGCTTCTGATTTTAACTATATTTCTAAGGTGGAAGTAGGCGGTTCTGGAGATTTGTTTAATGTATGATGTAAAAGAGACATCCTTTCATCCAGGATTTGATGTCTTTTAAACAACTCTGAATTTTGACTAGTTGTTCTGTTTCATTTGGTTCCAAGGACATGTATAGCTGAGTATCATCTGCGTAAAAATGAAAATTAATAGAATGCTTTCTAATAATCTCACCTAGAGGAGACATGTATAAGCTAAACAGAATTGGACCCAGCACAGAACCCTGTGGTACTCCATAGCTAATCCTTGTGCATGTGGAGAATTCATCATTAACATGAACAAACTGGAATCTGTTCAACAAATAGGATTTAAACCATCCCAATGCTGTTCCATTAATCCCGATTCTATGTTCTAGTGTCTGTAATAGAATGTTATGATCAATTGTATCAAATGCAGCACTAAGATCTAACAGGACAAGGACAGAAACTAGACCATTGTCCGAAGCTAATAAAAGATCATTAGTGACTCTAACCAGAGCTGTTTCTGTGCTATGATGTTTTCTAAATCCTGACTGAAAATCGTCATACAGGTTATTCCCACGCAGGTGGCCGGATAATTGTTTAACCACTATTTTTTCAAGAATCTTGGAAATAAAGGGTAAATTTGAAATGGGCCTATAGTTGGCTAGTTGTCCAGGGTCAAGGGTTGTTTTTTTCGGTAGAGGTTTGACCACGGCCACCTTAAAAGCCTGTGGTACATAGCCTAGTTGTAAAGATTGGTTGATTTGATTTAATATGGACAAGCTGATTAAAGGTAGAACTTCTTTGAGTAATCTGGTTGGGATTGGATCTAAAAGAAAAGTGGACAACTTGGAAGAGTTGATTATTGAGGTTAACTCCATGTGAGTTATGGGGAAGAAGCTGTCTAGGTAAGACAGAGGATTTAATAAATTTAAAGTTGATGGATCTAGACAGTGCTTTCTGTCATTTGGAAGAAGTCGCTGCTGAATGTTGTTTCTAATGATGATAATTTTGTTAGTAAAGTAGTTCATAAAGTCATTGCTGCTGAGATTTAAGGGGATAGTAGACTTAATACAGCTATGACTCTTTGTCAGCCTGGCTACAGTGCTGACAAGAAACCTGGGGTTGTTTTTGTTTTCCTCAATTAGGGAGGAATAATATGTTTTTCTAGCAGCACAAAGTGCTTTTTTATATTTCATTAGACTGTGCTTCCATGCAATGCAGTTTACATTTATTTTGTTGGAACACCACTGTCTTTCTAGTTGTCTAGTCCTTTGCTTTAGGCTGCGGATCTCTGAGTTATACCACGGAGCTAACCTCCTCTGATTCACTGTCTTCTTCTTCAGAGGAGCCACTGTGTCTAACATTGTACGTAGAGAAGCTGCAGCATCATCTACAAGACAGTCAACCTGTTCATAAGGATTAAGGTGACTGTTCTCTGTGTATCTACAAGACATTGACATCCACATGGATTTTTTATTTGTTCTAATTATACTATGTATTACTGTATTGTAATGTTTAGCACTGACAAAGACCAAAAGCTTCCTCAGTCTGAGGGAAGTTCCATATTATCCTCCAGTTTAGCTTCACTTCACAAGAACTGGCTTGTTACGTGAACAAAAGACACAAAAGTGAGTAGGTGTGATGAACCCTCCCCCAAAAAGAACTGTAGAAGCTTGTTTCTGCTATAGAACTGAAAGAGTTGACATTACTCAACTTTCACACAACTTCACCTGAGCCATGAAAACCAGATATGTTTGTAAACTGCTTAACGAGAAAATTCTCCATAGATCCATAACTTTAAAGGTTTTGCTCAAATCAAGGCTTTGTTAACATAATGCTGTATGAAGGAATTTAGTGTCTGTCCATACAGTAGGTCACTCTCAGAGGACCAACAGTCTAGTGGTTAATTAAGGCACAGAAGCTCACAGCTAGAGACTGGTTGTTTGATCATTGTCTCTGGTGTCTTTTATTTACCACACAAATTCAAGTGACACAAAATCCAGAGATCTGCACACCCCATTTTTTGTTGACAAGGCGAGAAGAATCAGACAAGGCAAAGCGCATCAGTGCCTCAAGAATGGACAGACATTGGGCCTGGTTGTACAGGTTGTACATCATCATCATCGGCCGAGATTGTGACGGCTGTGCAGGAACCTTCAGTCTTAGTTAGGTTTTGCATTATCCTCTATTTACAATAGGCTTCACTTCACACCTGTAAAGAACTGGCTCATCAATTGAACAAAGGACTGTGAGAAGGTGTGAATACAACGTCCCCCATGAAGTACGTATAATATAGAAGTTGCTTGAGGAACGAAAGCGTTAAATTTATGGCTTCAGGATATAAAAGTTTCTTATATTAAACCACCAACTAACAAAAACGGTTTGTTTAAAAAAAACTGTGGGTGGGAAGTTGTGCTTTAACCACTAGGCTCTTTGAAGTGATGGATCTGAAGAATCTTCTGTTTAAGTAGTTCACAAATGTATCTGGTTACATCACATCAGGACACAGCACTGATGCTTTGAGGAGAAAGGGATGGTGTGAAACCAGTCTAACTAGTGCTGTGGATTGGTCGTTCTGTCTGAAAAAAGGATTTCTATTGTTATGTTCATCTAAGCTTGATTAGTAGATTCAAATGTTTTTCTTTAAATTTAAAACAGCTCCTAAAGCAGGCAGACTGACACACTACATCAAAGTAAATAAGGACAAATATATATAATGAGAATTTAAGAATTGCATTAGGTACATTAGTAAAGTAAAGTTTTCTTTCTTTCTTTTCTTTTTAGTAAAGTTTCTCAACTTTTTAGTAAAATGGTATGTATGAGTTATTAAATAATCACAAACATCTTCCAAAGTAAGCTTATTATTATACAATATGTTTCATTATGCTGTCAAATCTGCTCATTATTATGAAAATGTATTTCAAAATGATTATTTGCATAATAAGACAAATTATTACATCTGCCTTTTTATTTAAATCCAGAAGTTTTTATTTTAAAGAGTCGTTTTTTTCCAAAGTCGGCTTTTATTGCATAATGCCTGTTTCCCCAGTGCCGTATTTATTTCATAATGCCGTTTTACAGCAGAATGACTTTGTCTGTCAATCAGTGCTGGTGAAGTGAAGTTCTGCTTACTTTAGCAGAGATCATTTACCAGCAGGTACAGTTTTGAGTTGTTTAGGTGATATTTTTTAAATGCTCGGTATGTTTTTGCTCTTTAATGTGTTCACATTGAGGACGCCATTTTCAACCATTTGTTATAAATTGAGCGTTGTGTCCATGTGTAATATAAGAGAAACCATTCTGCTGGCCATCCACGTCTTGAAATTCTAAATGCAGCAGTAAGGACTTTTGTGCTGTCTAAAACATGTCTATCAGGAACATTTCCATCATATCTGCTGAGTCACCCAGTACGGTTCGGAGGAGAATGGGGTGTAGCGAACAATTTCCTATCTGCAGTGGTTGCTCTTAGTGTCTGTCAAACTGTGACACATCTGAATCCAGTTTTATGTTGCGCAGATATGTATTTTCCATGCATATTGTATTTGTGTCTGTGTGTAGTTGTCACAATGGCACAATGGTGGAAGGACTCAAATGCACAGCGTGGCTTGGAATAAAGGAGTATTTAATAAGAATGTAGTCAGGCAGGCAATGGTCATACACAGGTATGGCAAAACAAGGTCCAGCAAGGCGTAGGCAAAGACATGGTCAAAAAACGATCAGCGGTCGAAAACACTATACTGGGCTATCTGAGAACTGGGCTAGAAACAAGAAGGGTTTACCAAACAGGGTCATGCACGGGAACTGGAGTGACGGCAATGCTGGAATGCTGGTCATGAATGAATGCAGAAAATCTGGCAGGGTGCTATGGTGAGAGGTGGTGCTTAAATACTAGATGACTGATTACTGATGAGATGCAGGTGATGATAACAAGAACTGGAAGTAAACTGGGTAAACTGGATAAGGAGCTAAACAGGAAGTAGTACAAAATAAAACCGGAAATGGGTGAGAAGTGTGACTAAGAAACATGAACCGTGACAGAACCCCCCCATCCAGGGTGAGTCATGTGTGTCATGAGTCCGTGACAAGAAAATACAAAGTCCAGATATTCCCTCAAGGAGGGTGGTGGCGAGGAGAGTCTTGGCTGCGCAGCCGCCAGGCCGAGACGGCACACTCCATGCCCAAGGGTAAGGCTAGAGTCCTAGGAGGGTGGCGTCTAAACAAGATGCCTCCAGTGGCCCAACGCACGCGTTGTTGCTCTCCAGGCAGGCAATGCTCTAGGAGACTGAGGAGGTGCGGCGGACGGGGACCTCCGGACAGGGAGTCGCCTGAGGTGGCCGACGACGCAGGAGGCAGCGCCATCCCTGCCACAGGATGCGCCAAAGGCGAGGCCACCTATCAGGCAGACGAGACACGAGCCGGCGGGATGTTGGAACCAAGGACCAGGACAGACGTGGAACCGGAACCAGAGCCAAAACCAGAGACGAGGACAGACGAGATGCTGGAACCAGAGACGACCCCAGACGTGAAGCCCTGGCAGACGCCGTTGATGCTGGACCATCAGGAATTGAGCCCGTTGTGTGTGCGGGTGTGGTCAGTGCCGGACCACCAGGAGCTGGGACAGACGTAGCCGGATCCGAGCCACCAGGACCTGAAGCAGACGTGGTCGGGACCCCACCGCTAGCAGCTGCACCTGCACACAAAGGAGCAACCGACACTAAAACCAGGAGCGGAGCGGCCACCACCAGTTCACCGGAGACTGGACCGCCAGGGACGTAACCAGCTGTGGTCACCTGCGCACTCCCACATTCTTCAGAGTCGACAGTTGCACAGAGAGAAACAGAGGGTATGGAGCACCAGGCCGGCGAACGCCACCCTGGAACCCTAGACCCTGCTGCAGGGACTGGAGCGGCTTTTCAGGAGGGCCGACAGGAACTGGAGCAGGAGTGACCTCTTCAGGGCCAACAGGAACTGGAGAGAGAGCGACCTCTTCTGGGTCGACAGGAACTGGAGCGAGAGCGACCTCTTCACGGTCGACAGGAGCATGAGCAACGTCTTCATGGTCTACAGGAGCATCAGCGACCTCCTCGGGGTCGACTGGAGCATGTGCGACCTCCTCGGGGCCAACAGGGGCATGAGCAGGAACGACCGGTTTGGGGCAGACAGGAGCAGGAATGACCGCTTCTGGGCTGACAAGAGCAGGAACAGGAACGGCCGCTTCGGGGACGACAAGAGCAAGAGCGACCTCTTCAGGGAGGCCGACAGGGACTAGAGCGACCTCTTCGGGGAGGCCGACAGGGACTGGAGCGACCTCTTCAGGGAGGTCGACAGGGACTGAGGCCTGGCTTGGCTGGCGTGAGGCACTGGCTTGTATAAGACTGGAGCTTGAGCGTGACGAGGCTGAGCTGAAGTTTGAGCGTGGCCAGGTGGCTGTACTGAGGCCAAGACAGGACTGGGTGCAGATAGAGGCGCAAACTGAGGCGTAGACTGTGACGCAGGAACCGTTACAGACTATGATGTAGGGGCTAATGCAGACTGTGACGCAGGAATCAATGCAGACTGTGACGCAGGAACCGATGCAGACTGTGACGCAGGAACCGATGCAGACTTGGTCCAATTCTGTTCAGCCTATACAGTTCAGTTTCCTCTAGGTGATATCTTCAGGAAGCAATGTATAAATTTTCATTGTTATGCAGATGATAGTTAGTTATAGATGTCTTTGGAACCAAATGAAACTGATCAACTAGTCAGAATTCAAAGTTGTTTAAAAGACATCACATCCTGGATGTCCCAAAACTTCTTTCAACTAAATTCAGATAAAACTTAAATTCTTATCGTTGGGCCTAAAAATCAACGAGAGACACTATTGAGTCAGATAGCCAACCTGGATGACATAACATTAGCTTTAGATTCTACTGTAAGAAACCTTGGTGTCATCTTTGACTAGGATCTCTCTTTTACATTGTATGTTAAACAAATCTTCAGAACCACCTTCTTTCACCTTAGAAATATAGCTAAAATCAGAAGTATCCTCTCTCAGAGTGATGCAGAGAAACTGATCCATGCATTTGTTACCTCTAGGCTGGACTACTGTAACTCCTTACTTGAAGTATGTCCTAACAGCTCTAAAATGCCTCCAGATAATTGAAAAATACTGCAGCCAGAGTTCTGATGGGACTTATAAAGAGAGATCACATTTCTCCTAAATTAGCTTCTCTGCACTGGATGCCTGTAAAATGTAGGATAGAATTAAAAATTCTCCTACTCACCTACAAAGTACTCAATGATAAAGTGCCTTCTTATCTTAAAGACCGTATAGTTCCTTATGCTCCCAGCAGAACACTTTGTTCTCAGAGCGCTGGGCTACTTGTGGTTCCTAGAGTCTTTAAATGTAGAACGGACTCCTCTACTGTGGAACCAGCTCCCTGTTCAGGTTCAAGAAGCTGACACACTCTCCACCTTTAAGATCAGGCTGCTGGAGGTTTCTTCCTCGTTAGAGAGGGAGTTTTTCCTCTCCACTGATGCTGTTAAATCATAATTATTACAATTAAAGGCTTGCTGTATTTGGGATTTGTTGGGTGTAGTTGTGTAAGGTTGTTACCTTGTAAAGTGCCTTGAGATAACTTTGTTGTGATTTGGCGCTACATAATTAAAATTGAATTAAATTAAATTGAATATGTGTGTGTGTGTGTGTGTGTGTGTGTGTGTGTGTGTGTGTGTGTGTGTGTGTGTGTGTGTGTGTGTGTGTGTGTGTGTGTGTGTGTGTGTTTGTGTAACTACGTAACATTGTACAGATGTTTGACAATTACTAAAACCCTTTCCTTAAATGGGTTACCAGAAAACCTTTAGCACATTCTAGATTGATCTAACCCTAAATAGTATTTACCGGTCCCAAATTTATTACAAATTTGAGGTGATGCTCCTTTATCATAAAACTGCCTCTTTTTAATGCTGCAATTTCATTAAGCTTAGCAAAGTATATGTTAAAAAATAAAAATGTATATTCGAAAAATTTTTATAGTGACTGAAGTGTCCATCACCTGGTTCATGTACTGCCAATGATTCCTTTAAATAGAAATGGGTCTGGGTTTATGTGGATTAAAAGACAAGATCTGCCTCAATTCAAACCAAGTGTGTCCAAAGACAACATGTGAAACTAAATTAGGTTGTTGAGTTGATAAATGCAGGGGACTTGACACAAAATGTTTAAGACCCTAATGAATGACAATTTATATAAATGGTCAGATTTATGAATCACCTTTAGCTGTAATAACAATAAAAAGTGAATTGAAAGCCTAGTATTCATAAGTCTCCATGTTTCTGCTCATGCTCTAGGTACATTCAAAACTCTCAGCCTTATCTGAACAACCTGACAGCAGTTGGATGTATGGTGGCTCTGGCTGCTGTCTTCCCTTTAGGCATCGATGGCCTTTATGTCCACAGGAGGCAGTTCCCTGTCATCTGTCAGGTAAATTTAGAAAAATTGCCTTAAACCTTTTCGTTCTGTTTTGCACAAATAGGTTAAAATAACAAATGTCGTGATTTGGAGTTTGTGCTGCTTTATGTGCTGTAAGTAATGTAATGTGAAGTACTACACATATGTTTCTGCCGCCTTTAATAAGCTCAGGATGAAGTTCAAGTTAAAGTCAGGCTGAGGGGGCGGAGCCAGCCTGCTGGAGTGCAAATGCTTGTTTATCCTCACATACATGTACAGAACTAATATTCAGTGACCGAAGGTCTTGATGTAGATTATTTGACAGTGAGACAGTGAGTTCTACAGTGTGTTGGTACAGTCTGATATTTGTTTTTGCAGCCACTAACAGCAGATGAAGACAAGAAGAGGGTTCGGCATAAAGAAGGAAGCTATGGTTTTCTAACAATTGTCTGCTTTGGTTCAAAATAAAAGGCTGCTGAACAACTTAAAAACAATGTTTTTATTCAAACACTGTTAAAATATAACACTTAAAGGGTACGTTAAAAACGTAAAACATGTAGCGTTTCCCTCCCACCTGTAAATTATAGGCTCAAGGTAGTCAGTAGGTCCTCCGAACTACAGTATTTGGTTCTTCCTCCACCACCACCAGGGCAGCATGATAAAGAGGAGACAGATTGTGCCTGAAGCTTCCTCTTGTGTTTAAAGAGGGTGCATTAATTTGTACATGTAATGCCAGCATTAACAGATGCCAATGCCAGAATGTCATCATAGTGTAGTGGCTGTTTGGTTTAGAAATGTACACCTCTGAGCATGTCTTGTGTTTCGGTGGCTTAAGGATGTTCTCCAATCTGTTATTATAGAATATAGAATGCCTTTATTAGTCCCACAGCGGGGAAATTCCCATCAGCAGCCAGCTTGACCGGCGCTAGTCCAACAGTGGAAGCAATTTGCAGTACAAACAGTAAAATAAAACACACACACATACAGTGCACATAGAACAAGTGGAAACCTTGCTGGAATTTTTTCTTGGGTACTTCAGGACAGGTAGATAAGTTCGAAAAGCACACAGTGAGACTGTAAGGTGGTGGTGGGGGGTGTGTATCTGAATCAGTGTAGTGGAGTGTTGTTATAGAAGTATGACCGAGGCCGACCAAGATGTTTACAGGTCAGTCCAACAGTTGTCCTTGAAGGGAGTCACAACAGGGGAAGAGGATAGATAGAGGCACAGCTGGTGAGCTAGATTGGACCCGGGAAGGGAGGGGTGAGGGAGAAGGGACAGAGTAATACACAGCCAATTCTAATACATTTTAACAATCCATGACTAATTTGTCTAGATCAATACTCCAATCGGTCAGAACTCAGGGCTTCATCGCCTCTTGTGGGACTATGGGTCACCCGTGACATCTCTTCAAGCCTGTCAGACAAGGCTGTCACCATAGTAACCAAGTGTTCAGTCTGTCTGCAGATGCTATCCCTCAGTCTCTTGTCTTCCTCCGAATGGGCTGAGATCTTATTAGTCAGTCCTGCAATCCGGGCATCAGAACGGGCTGAGATGTTACAAATTAGTCCCTCCATCCGGGTCATCTTCCGATGCAAATCATCCGAACGAGCTGACATGTTACTTGTCAGTCCTTAAATCCGGGCCATTCTCTGGTGTAATTCCGTCAGCCGAGTAACCATGGCCCCCATCGGCGTTTGTAGCTCCACGGCCGGTGGACACGCCAATGAGCCGGCCGCAGATTTTCCAATCTTTACAATCTTCCGATAAAGCAGGGCACCACCAAAGCCAATCATGAGTAACCCTGTTATCAAAGTCCAAAATATGAATAGATCCTCTGCATCCTCGATGGACAGTGGGTCCAGACACTCGGGGCACCAGGAATCCCACACGTAGCTGGAGGCAAGAGTCCCCAAGGGGCAGAGTGGTTCTCCCGGAGATTCTTTTCTTTGTGAGAACATTTTGTCCAATGCGCTGAGTGACCAGTTGATTAGCTCCATGTTCAAAAGTGTTATTCCAGAATAGCAGATCAGGGTGCTAAGAAAAGACAGGACAAGGACACTGCAAGCAAAAGCAGAGTGGGAGCAGAGAGAAAAACACGTCTGCACTCCTCGAGAATATATGTTAGATATGCAAGGAGCACAAATTGTAACAATAATTCTTATTGTTGGAATGATAGCTCCTGAGTGGACATACCACACATTCATCAATTTTTTTAATTAATTGAATTAATAATTAATTAATTAATTTTATGGGGCACCACCCTGTTACCAGGGACCAATAACCAATTTGGAATAGCCGATACAGTCTCAATTGTATTTAGGTATGTGGTGGAAATTTTCCATAAAGAAGTAGATGAGAGAGAGTTGTCCTTTTGTGCGATTTATTGAAATAATAAAGAAAATAAAAATAATGGGGAAAGCGAATAAAACGCATGGATGTTGATCGTGCACATCAACAAACCAAAAACCAGCTGGGGAGATCAGTGCACACACCACGAAGGTGTGTTGCAAAGAGCCCACGATCTTCAAGTTGCTTCTGCCTTTTAGCTTCTCTGTCCGACTAGGGTGGAATGTCTTTCTAACCCAATCAAATTACATGCACCATCTCCTCCCTGTCGCAGTGTGTGTGAAGATATTTACATTCTCACACCTGAATCGCTGACGTCCAACTATCTGTGAGAAAGGAGCACCAAGTCTCAACAGACAGAGACACAACTCCCCGACCTTGGATTTGGGAGCTAGAGTTGAGAGTCAATCAGGCAGTGTCAGGAACGCTCGGATGAGGACCCAAATGCACAGCGTACACAGGTTGACGGTGATCAAAAGGTGGTTTATTCCGGTTAGGCAGAGACGGCGTCAGGGACAGGCAAGGTTCATACATGAGAGAGATACAATACCAGAATCGTCGAGCGTCAGATCGTGGTCAGGCAGGCAAGGTCGGTAACAGGCGGGTACAACACCAAGGCAGACAGAACAGGCAGGGATAAGGCAGGCTCAGAATCAGCAGTCCAGAAACAAGGTACGTAAAACACGGCCGGACAGGATCAAAGAAACTGGGAGCTATGACGGGTACACACAAACAACGATCTGGCGGGGAACTGAGGACACAGGTGCTGGGCCGCCAGGAACCGATGCAGGTGCGGCCGGAGCCGGGCCGCCAGGAACCGATGCAGGTGCGGCCGGAGCCGGGCTGCCAGGAACCGATGGCGGTGCGGCCGGAGCCGGGCCGCCAGGAACCGATGCAGGTGCGGCCGGAGCCGGGCCGCCAGGAACCGATGCAGGTGCGGCCGGAGCCGGGCCGCCAGGAACCAGAGACGACGACAGACGTGGAGACGAGGCAGGAACCAGAGACGACGACAGACGTGGAGACGCGGCCGGAGCCGAGCCGCCAGGAACCGATGCGGGTGCGGCCGGAGCCGAGCCACCAGGAACCGATGCGGGTGCAGCTGGAGCCGAGCCGCCAGGAACCGATGCGGGTGCGGCCGGAGCCGAGCCGCCAGGAACCGATGCGGGTGCGGCCGGAGCCGAGCCGAGCCGCCAGGAACGGATGCAGGTGCGGCCGGAGCCGCGACGGGCGCGACCCCCTCCTGGAGGTCCGCCGGGACTGCGACGGGCGCGACCCCCTCCTAGAGGTCCGCCGGGACTGCGACGGGCGCGACCCCCTCCTGGAGGTCCGCCGGGACTGCGACGGGCGCGACCCCCTCCTGGAGGTCCGCCGGGACTGCGACGGGCGCGACCCCCTCCTGGAGGTTCGCCGGGACTGCGGCTGGCGCGACCCCCTCCTGGAGGTCCGCCGGGACTGCCACTCCGAGACTGACTGGAACGGCCGCAACATGGCCGACAGGAACAGGGGCTGGAACGGCCGCAACATGGCCGACAGGAACAGGGACTGGAACGGCCGCAACATGGCCGACAGGAACAGGGACAGGAACTGGAACGGCCGCAACATGGCCGACAGGGACTGGAACAGGAACTGGAACGGCCTCAACATGGCCGACAGGGACTGGAACAGGAACTGGAACGGCCCCAACATGGCCGACAGGGACTGGAACAGGAACTGGAACGGCCTCAACATGGCCGACAGGGACTGGAACGACCTCTACTTGGCCGACAGGAACAGGAACGGCCTCAACATGGCCGACAGGAACTGGAACGGCCTCAACATGGCCGACAGGGACTGGAACGACCTCAACTTGGCCGACAGGAACAGGAACGGCCTCAACTTGGCCGACAGGAACAGGAACTGGAACGACCTCAACTTGGCCGACAGGAACAGGAACTGGAACGACCTCTACTTGTTCGACAGGAACCGGAACAGGGACAGGAACGGCGTCCTCACTTGAGCCGGCGGCACTGCTCTCAGGCTCCTCACAGGAGCCGGCGGCGCTGCCCTCAGGCTCCTCACAGGAGCCGGCGGCGCTGCCCTCAGGCTCCTCACAGGAGCCGGCGGCGCTGCCCTCAGGCTCCTCACAGGAGCCGGCGGCGCTGCCCTCAGGCTCCTCACAGGAGCCGGCGGCGCTGCCCTCAGGCTCCTCACAGGAGCCGGCAGGGACTGAAACGGCGTCTCCTCTGGAGCTGGCATGGCTGCTTGCCGCTGCCGAGCTCGACGGAGCAGACGTCGGGCCTGATCGGGTGTGCATAACACCTGTTCTACAGGTGATGACCTCTGGCTGGGACAAGACCTGCGCGGGACTGGGCTGGACCGGGACAGGACTCGACTGTACTGGGACAGGACTCGACTGAACTGGGGTCTGGACGTGACTCGACTGGACGGGAACCTGGACTAGGCTGGACTGGACTGGGACGGGACTCGACTGGACTGGGACGGGACTCGACTGGACGGGAACCTGGATTGGACTCGACTGGACGGGAACCTGGACTGGGCTCGACTGGACTGGGACGGGGCTCGACTGGACTGGGACGGGGCTCGACTGGACTGGGACGGGGCTCGACTGGGCGGGAACCTGGATTGGACTCGACTGGACGGGAACCTGGACTGGGCTCGACTGGACTGGGACGGGGCTCGACTGGACTGGGACGGGGCTCGACTGGACTGGGACGGGGCTCGACTGGGCTAGAAAGTGGACTAGAGACTGAACAGCGCGCGGCTGGACTGGAGACTGAACAGCGCGCGGCTGGACTGGAGACTGAACGGAACGCGGCTGGACTGGAGACTGAACGGAACGCGGCTGGACTGGAGACTGAACGGAACGCGGCTGGACTGGAGACTGAACGGAACGCGGCTGGACTGGAGACTGAACGGAACACGGCTGGACTGGAGACTGAACGGAACACGGCTGGACTGGAGACTGAACGGAACACGGCTGAGCTGGGGACTGAACGGAACACGGCTGAGCTGGGGACTGAACGGAACACGGCTGAGCTGGGGGCTGAACGGAACACGGCTGAGCTGGGGACTGAACGGAACACGGCTGAGCTGGGGACTGAACGGAACACGGCTGAGCTGGGGGCTGAACGGAACACGGCTGAGCTGGGGACTGAACGGAACACGGCTGAGCTGGGGACTGAACGGAACACGGCTGAGCTGGAGACCACGGAGACAGGGGACCGCATGAGTGCAGGAAGTCCTCCCAGCGGAGTAAACGTGGAGCTGGGCAGGCTGGTGCAATCATGACGGTCCGACGGGGCTGGGAGGAGGAGACCGAAGCCATCGGCGGTGCGACTGGGGCTGGTGTGGCCCGAGCGGACGGCGTGGAGGCGGGTGTGGTGCGGAGTGCGCTGCTTAACTCCCCAAGCCGCGCGCACAATTGCTCGTAGAGGTGACGGACACTGGAGCGTTCTAGCACGCCGTCCCCGTCCTCTAGGGTCCACACCGCCACTTCCACGGTGCTGCGCTGGGCTTCCGGTTTGGGCGCCCTTCGGTAATCCTCCGCGAGGATCGAAAAATAATGGCGTAGAACGCTGGGTAGCTCGGCGCATGTAAACTCCATTTTCCCCGTGGGTGAATGGGACTCGCCGCCAAAAACAAAAACCAAAACAAGAAACAAAAAACAGTCACTGACCTAGACGGAGGCTGGATGCTGGCTGGGTCCAAGTCTGGCCAGATCGTTCTGTCAGGAACGCTCGGATGAGGACCCAAATGCACAGCGTACACAGGTTGACGGTGATCAAAAGGTGGTTTATTCCGGTTAGGCAGAGACGGCGTCAGGGACAGGCAAGGTTCATACATGAGAGAGATACAATACCAGAATCGTCGAGCGTCAGATCGTGGTCAGGCAGGCAAGGTCGGTAACAGGCGGGTACAACACCAAGGCAGACAGAACAGGCAGGGATAAGGCAGGCTCAGAATCAGCAGTCCAGAAACAAGGTACGTAAAACACGGCCGGACAGGATCAAAGAAACTGGGAGCTATGACGGGTACACACAAACAACGATCTGGCGGGGAACTGAGGACACAGGTGGTGGTTAAATACAACGTGACTCGATTACTGATGACGTGCAGGTGTGAATAACGACCGGGTGAAACAAGAACAGCTGTGACGTGACATAAACCGGAAGTGAAGCTCGAACTGAAACAGAAACCTGGGAGACTACCAAAATAAAACAGGATGATATGGCCAATGAACAAAGTCCTTTTCAAAATAAAACTGAGCACAGAGCCAGGACCTGACAGGCAGAGACAACCATTGAACAATGTAGGTCAAATGTAAAATGCATACAGTAAGACAAAACACAAGATATTAATTGCAGAACATAAGTCATAAATCAAACAATAACTGCATAGAAATAAGGAAGAGACATAGAAATAAGGAAGAGACAATTTTTCCCATAACACTTCATGACTTCATGGTTGCGTAACATAAGGGAGCAGGAGATGAGATGACTGGGACCGTTCACATGCGCAGCTCGTTTGTGACTGTGAATCTGACAGTGAACAAAACAAAGTACATCAATAAGTGTTCAGAGCCTCAAGCTCAACATTAGACGACAACGTCAGCAGCTGCCACAGGATGTGGAAGCATTTCTAAAACCCTCAGTGGGATTTGATCTACAAATTCCCCTCAATCTGATTAATATAATCATTATAAGTGGCTCTAAGAGGCTTTGTCACAGGAAGAGACATAGAAATAAGGAAGAGACAATTTTTCCCATAACAAGGTAATAAATAAGTAAATAAATAATCAGAGACAACAATCAATGAACACTTTATAACACCTAGTATTAACTCCAATATCAACAATACCTTGAATGAATCAGCAAATCATAACTTAATATATGTGTGTTTATCTGAAGGTATGTACGTGCGTCACCTAGGATTAAACGGTGTGTGCGTGTGAGTGTGCACGTGTAGGGGTTAGTGAGAAAGAGGAAAAAAGGAGAGAAGAAAGAAGAGAGAGAGAAAGAAATAAAGTGCCCCCCCCCCCTTTGGTGGCGTGGTGAGACGGAACAGCTGTATGAAAGCTGTTTGTGCCTGTGAGCTCTTTGAATGGAGCTGGCGTGTCTGGGGATCACAGAAAAATAAGTATGTGAAACAATGTGAAAAGGAACTGAACTAGCAAAAAACACGGCTTGCAGTGACAGTAGAGGTCTTAGATACAGTAGGGCTATATTCAGCGATATAGTCACATGATTACGAAAGAACGCAGTGATTAGATCATGCACATGTCGTGGTCACAGAAAAGAGCGACAGCACTGCACAACAATGAGGTGAGCTAAAGCTAGCAAAATCACAGATTACAACAACTACAGTATACACCTCTTAGATTCATGTAGAGCCATAACAGTGGTACTGTTACGTGATCGTGGAGATGCACAGTTATCAAAACAGAACAAGACAACAAAACAGAATACAATAAAGCAGTTACTGATACCCTAAGAATTCTACGCTGCTCAGACTTGCCAGAATGCCTCTGTCTTAGTGCTCAATCCTGGTGAGAAGGTCCAGCGTTGTGTGTGTGCCTGTACTGTTGCAGTCCAATTCAGGTGTGTGTCACGGTGATCGCATTGTGATCAGCTGATCCTCGTCCATGAGGCTATTACAGCGGTAAGCGAGATAGGCTGATTAAGCTGGTGGTTTCTTGCCGAATGGCTGGGAGTAGATGGGTGATCAGGCCCATTTTCTGAGGCGTGTCCACATTGGTTCAGCAGCTGGGTGCAGTGGGAGCCCCAAGGCGTGCCGAGGGTAGAGAGGAGACTCCAGGTGGACACAGGTGGCAATGAAGGGAGAAACAAGGGGCAGACAACAAAAGGGAAGGGATCCCAGGTAGCCACTAATGCGGGAAGAGAGAAGAGCGTTGGGCTTGAAGTGGCCACCGACCAGGAAGGGGAGAAAGAAGAGAGCAAAAAGATTGGAGTTTTAGCTCCAATACACTTTAATCTTCAAGATTTCAACCAACCTGGAAAGTTTTAGCATCCAATAGGGTTTAAGGCATGTAGATCACACCTGGATGTGAAAACTCACAGCGGGCGGGGAAGCATTCCTTTGTTTAAAGGCACTACGACTAGGATATTAATAACAGTTTGTGCACATGAGGTCCTCCGAAAGAGTTGAGGGTCTCTTTTTCCATATTTTCCATATTCAGGTTGGCAGCAATGGGTAACCCTGAGGAACCCATAGCACAGCCATGCCAAGGTCTGTAGAATTCACCTCTGTAGCTCAATTACCAGGAGTGATCAGGTTGCTTCTGGTACTGAGCAAGGTGTCTTCCTCCATTCTCCTCCTGCTGTTAAGGCATCACTGGTGGGAACGCTGGTGAATATGTTACATCAAAGAATACCATGGTTTTATCCATTTCTAGTCGCAGCCCCCTGACTTTGATTGCAAAGCTGTTTTGGATGTGATGGTTTGTTCCCTAAGGATTCATAGTTGACTCCTCCTCCCTACTTTGCATATTCGAAGCGCAGGATTTTCTAACAGTCTCTTGGTTTTGGTAGGCAAAGTAAAATAAGACAATGTCATCACGATATTTAACAGACTCAAAAAAGAGAAGGACAAGTCATGAACACCATCAGGTGATTTTAGGCTTATATATCCAAACTGGGCTTTGGGGAATGACTAAGCTGTTTGATATAAGGAGTCAGTATAATTAGAAATTCATTTCATTTTTTCCTTTTCTACTAGTTTCGCCTGTGGCTTCTCGGTCTGGGTTTCAGTCTCGCATACGGCAGCATGTTCACCAAGATCTGGTGGGTACATACTGTGTTCACCAAAAAGGATGAGAAGAAGGATAAAAGAAAGGTAAATATGACCAGTATAATTACAAAAGGTAGGGGAAAGGAAACCTTTTGGCTAGAAGCGATGTACCATTTCCATTATCTGTACTGTACTTCCTGGCCTTTTACCCAGGGATGTCGCTTTAAAATGATTGTACTTTGACCCAAACTCTATCAAATGGACTAAAAACAATTTATCAAACAAACCTATTCTGGTGCACATAACCTTAGGAAATAACACAGAGGCTTAGTTATTGAATGATAACTTTATTCATTTTTGGAGCTGAAGACTTCATGTTTTGTACGTGTTTTATTTCACATGCTTTTTAACACTAATGGCCAACACCACTCGAACACCACAGCAGCGGCAAAAGGCTTTGGCCTCACCTAACAGGTTAACTCCCTGAAACATAGCTTCCAACTCACAGACAGGCCAATAAAGCTGCTTGGTTTACTCAGCAGTACTGTATCTGCACCACCGGAGTCTTTTCTTTTATTAGTTTGCTATGGTTCTGAACACATGTTTGCTTATTTTTGCTTTTGTCATGATGCTGGGTTGTGCAATTACTGTGCAAACTAACAGATCATCGAACCGATTGAAAGAAATAAACATCTTATAAACTGAGAACAAAAAGATACTAATTACGAGACAGGAAACAACCATTAGGTGACATCATATACACAGAAGACAGGAGACCAAAGCAGCCACTGGCAGGCCGAGGGATAAACTGTCACAAGGGACTGCTGTCTCACCGGTTGCCAATAAGTAATGTCAAGCATTTATCAGACTACCACTCCCACAACTCTTGCAATTGGTCCTAGTGATTGATAAACTAATTTCTTCATCCTCTACTTCTCACTCAGGATGTCTTAGAATAGATACTCTCACTGTGAGGCAAGTGCATGGCCACTAACAAGAACATGAACTAGATAAGTCCTTTTGACTTTTTCCCATCGGTGGTTGCCAGTGAATGATTGCTTGGTTGTTTGGCAAGTTTTTACGCAAGTGACACAACCCCTCTATTTATCTTGACTTAGGACCAGCACAGAGTTCACTGGCTTGCAACAAGAACATGAACAAAGATGATTTAATGATACGAACAAATAAAGAACAACAGCTAAAAAAAATCACTGGCCAAAAGGTAATAGTAACTGAAAAACTAAACATGTAACAAACATTAAACAAGGACACTCAAGACAGACAAACCTTCACGCAAGATAACAGGAACCACGAATGACATGAGAAACCAACAATGAACCAACTTAATTACACAAGACAACAAACAAACAGGAAATGACATGAAAACAAGAGTAGATTGTATTCTTGTAGCAAAATAATGCCATGTAAAAGGAGCACGTATAACTAGTTTTCTCACATATAGCTAAATGTGAAAAAGTCATAATAGACATAAATACATAAAAATGTAAATGTTAAACGTAAATCTTAATGTTAAACATTCAATTCAATTTAATTTTAAATATAAATCTAAATATTATAGCTAAATGTTAAATATAAATGTTAAATGTAAGTATAAATGCTATATATAAATGTAAATGTTAAATCTAAATATTAAATATTTGCTGAGTATAAAACTGAATATTCATCGGCAAATAGACTCCACCCCTACCCTCAAACAGTGCTTGTTAAGCCGATCTCAGATAGGTGACGCAAACTCAAATACCTCAAACGGCACACAGCCCCGCTCACATCTGACTCTGGGTCGGTGGACAATACTGTAGGGAAACCTGAAGTCAAATGAAGCCAGCATGGCCGTCAGCTCTGACTCCCTCCCGGAGATGGAACGGGCTGTAATAGAAGGTGTGCGGGTGTAACCTGAGAGAGGGAGAAGACCTCTACTTACATGCTAAACACGGAGTTAACGGTGGGTTTCCCACACAAGGGTAAGGTATCACTGTTAAAATGAAGAGTGGGATGTGTTATCTGAAAAAAATTACAATAATGTTTTTTACAATATATTTAAAAGTTGGTATTCCAAACCACAAAAAAACAAAAACCCAAACAAACCCTAAACCAACACAAACAAAGCAGCAGTAGCATCTGAAAGGAATCAAACCAAAAACCGTTAAATTACCAAGCCACATAATAATGCTGCTAATTACAAAAAACAAACAAACAAATACCAGTTCGCGGTCTCCCCGGTCTGCTCCGCTACCTCTGTGGACACGCCACTGATGACTTCACCTGTCACTCCATCGCTTCTGCCTAAGCTTCTTACCGGAACCGGAAAGCCGGAGAAAAAGAGACACACTTCCATCTCCCCTTATTTATTTATGGCCCGAGGAAGGCAAATTGGGAGCGGGGCATGGTCAGCACCCCGTTACATTCAGGAATTCCAACATCATGGAACTGTAGTACTTTTCTAGGTTTCGGCTGGCATAGGCAACTGGTCCCACCTTGCCATTTTGCTCCTAAGACAGCACTGCGTCCAAGCCATCATGACTGGCATCTACTTCCAAAATAAGAGGAAAGGAGAAATTAGCAAATGCTAACGTAGGTGCACTTACTAGTTAAACTTTTAGGAAGCTGTCCTCACAGCTATCTGACCAGGCCTCCTGTAACGGCGACTTCAGTTGACTCTGTCAGTTCTGCCACCAGGCAATGTGCTGCAAATTCAGACAATCCACTCACAAACCTCCTATAATAGCCAGCAATGCCCAGAAATAACCGTAGCTCAGCAATGTTAATAGGGTGTGGCCAGTTTGCCACAGCTGTAATTTTACTGGGATCTGTAGAAACTCCTTCTTCTGAAATTAAATGGCCCAGATAGTTAACCTCTTTCTGAAAGAAAGAACACTTTTCTAACTTTCAGTCCCTCCTGTTGCAAACGCCTCAAGTCCAGGCGGCTTACATGGTCATCTACAGTTAAAGAAAAGATGACAATATCATCCAGATACAATAGCAATGATTGGCAATGTTGTGCCCCATTAGCTGCTGAAATGTGCCAAGAGCATTACACAGACACACACATCCAAATGGCAAAGCCCAAATGGTGTGCAAAAAGCCGTTTTAGGTCTATCCTTCTGCGTCACCGGTACTTGGTTATAGCCACTGGCTAAGTCCCTTGTGGAAAACCACTTGGCACCAGAAAGGGCATCCAGGGACTCCTCAATTCTAGGAAGAGGGAAAGCATCTCTGCTCTTTGATTTTACTGTTTAGTTGTCTGTGGTCCACGCTCAGGCAAAGACTACCATCTTTGTTTCGGACCAAAACAATGGGGGAAGCATAGGGGCTACTGCTCTCCCCTAATGACCTGGGCCTCTAGCAACTGGTGTATGTGGGATTTTACCAAATTAAAATCTGAAGGAAGGATGCGCCTGTATCTCAGTCTGACCGGCACTTTATCCACCAAAGGGTTGTCGTGTGATATAAGATTGGTACACCCGAGGTCGCTCTCACAAACAGAAAATACAGCTTTGTATCTTGACAGTGCCCTAACCTTCCCCTGCTCTGCATTAGGGAGTACAGACTGATCTAACCCCTTTAACTAACTGAAATAGACTAACATCTCCTAGTTGGGAACTGACAGTAGCTATGGTGGAGCCAAGCTGACCACCAGTCTCACCAATGCCAGCCAGCAAACTTAAAACTTAAGCTTGTGTTAAGCGACCCAGTGACACACAGGGATGCAAAACAACTGAAGACACGCCTATGTTCACAACGGAAATGTAAGCTGTTCCCCTCACCACACGAACCAGAGCAGGAGACACTAACAACCCTTCCAGCAGGCTATTCTGACCAGTCAAAGGCTGGACAAGAGCTGAACCGTGGGCCCCAAGCTGTGCTGAGCAAGTTGCAACTACTACTTTCATTGTTCCTCTGGGTATAGAAATTGGCCTGTCTTTAACATAGGCAAGTGTGGTTTCAGCATAATGACAATACTGTAGTGCACTCCGCCATGACTCAGGTGCATTTCCCACTGACGGCACATTAAACAGGGCAGATCCATGCTCTGTGAAAAGTTCACTGTAACTGTTTTTGGTGATATTTATCCCCAAAATACCAGGAACAGCCGGGCCTTATGAACTCGGAGGGTCATGGACCACTAATACCCCTCTTTTGGGAATTACTTTACCCAAAAGCTCAATGTCACCTTCCATATACCCGATATAAGGAATTTGAACACCATGAGCAACTCTTTCGTGTCGCAGTCACGAGCATAGTGACCAGGCTTCTGACAACATCTGCAAACCACAGCTGCTCTACTAGCTCATGGGGACTGCTTCAATGCTAACACACTCTGGGTCAGCTGGTTAATTTGCTCTTGCTGTTTTTGTACCACTGCCACCAACTCAGAGATCTGTTCTCTGGTTGAAGGCGTGTCGTCAGCCTGGTTGGTGGCTCGTGAGGCTCGTACTAAGCAGACTGAGGTAGAGGAGTTATTCTCCTTCACATTTGGGCTCCCCTCCCGCTCCCACCTATCCCACGTGGGATCTCCTTGGAAGAGACGCTTCAACTCTCTGCGGAGATTAGGGTCAATAACAGTACTAAACAGTAATAAACAGTAATACATTTTACTGGAACTGGAAAGCCAGGGAAAGAGAGACGCACTCCCCTTATTTATTTTAGAATTTAGAAGCGGGGCATGGTCAGCACCCTGTTACGCGGGCTGAGGCTTCAAGCTCCTTTTCCGCAGGCGTCGGAAACAGTTAACGGTCAATTAAGTATTCTTGCAGGTCAGATGTGGGCGGGATTTGTGCGCACTATATGAGGTGTTTAAGTCTGCATCACTGATCTGAGGTCAGCATTACAAGCGCTTTTTGAGGGTAGGGGTGGAGTCTACTTGCACGTTTTGAATATTCAGTCTTATTTAGATTTACATTTAACATTTATATTTAAAATTTACATATGATATTTACATTTACATTTAAATTTATATTTAACATTTATTTTTAGATTTAGGATTTATATTTACATTTAGCATTTACATTTAAACCTAGTCACATTTAGCTAAATGTGAGGAAATTTGTTATACGCGCACCTTTTACATTCGGCACCCAATACTGCCTTGCTGCCATGTGACCCCCACCTCATTTTTCCCAGCAGCATCTGGAACCATGGAAGCTCTATGCTACTGTCTGTGTTCTGCTTGGCATTGACATCTTGTCTCTCATGATCTGGCAAATTGTGGATCCTTTACATATCACAGTGGAGGTATGATAAAACATTTGTTTTGTTATTTGCACCTTACATCCACTGTACTGTAGTTAGTGTGTGAACAATACACTATTAACTAGAATTGAGAAGAAATTCACTGCAAGTACAAATATGGGTAATTTGAGATATATAATGTTTCCCAAAAATATATTAGAATAAGTGATGATGTCATATACAACTTTACATGTTTACCTAACATATGCACATGAATTACTTTGGCTAAAGATATTGGATTTTATCTGATACAGACTGTTTGTTGTTGGAATTATTGCCTTGTTGCTGTTCTTCATGTATATAATTTATGTATGTGAGCAGAAATTCACCAGAGAAACCCCAAAAGGAGACCTGGATGTTTTGATCCAGCCTTTGCTGGAGCACTGCAGTTCAGAAAAAATGAACACTTGGTTGGGTGAGTGGAATCATTCCATTCCTTTGTATGGATACTGATGGGTTGCATCAGTTGTTTTAAAACAGTGGAAAAAAGAGTTTTGTAAAAGAAAATTAAAACTGTGCATAATTATAGCTTCTGTTTGTTTGTTAGCGCAGGGGTCCAGTCTGTCATGGTTAACATTGCAATGAAGGGACACGGTTTCTTCACTTTGCCCACTCCAAATGAAGTGTTCAATGCTCGGTCTCAGGTTTGCTAAAAAAGTGGCGGTGGTGGGTCACATGAAGGTTCCAGTAGTGTGACACAGACTGTCCTCAGTTGATTTTGCTGAGCAGTATCTGTAGCTCTCCTTAATCTGATGCCTGGCTGTCGATCCAAGTCACATTGTTGTCCTCTACTTTTGCTTCTATTAATCCAGTACAGTTCATTTGTCTGTGCCTGTGCATCATGCGTATTCCTTAATATTGTATTACCTATGAGTAACTCTAAAGTTAGTTTTGTGATATGTAGAGTATGTGTACATGTCATAAGCAGTTGACAGTAACAAAAGGCAGCAGCCATATCTTCTTTTTGCATTAAAACCATTTACACTTTAGCCAGAACACGACTAACCCGTTAGCAAAGATTCAGTACCAAGATTAATCCAACTAAACATGAGCATGATTTTTGTGTTCAGTGCTCATTTGGAACTTTCTAAAGATATAGAAGGCCCTGCCTTTCATTGAAATCTAGACTTCACACAAATGCCTACCCATTACACTGTGAGCACAATCATTAGGCAATTGTGTATTTTGATATAAAAATAATTCAGTTTAATTCAATTTTATTTATATAGCGCAAAATCACAACAAAGATACCTCAAGGCACTTTACAAGGCACTTTAAGGCACTTTAAAACCTTACACAATTAAATCCAACAAATCCCACATACTGTAAGGCTTTAATTGTAATTAATTACAATTTGACAGCAACAGTGGAGAGGAAAAACGCCCTCTCTAACAAGGAAGAAACCTCCAGCTGAATGCCTCAACTAGTTGGGGTGAGGGGATGGAGAGAGAGAAAAGCACAACAACAATAACAAGCAACAACAGAGCACAGGCAGGATGGTTGGATCTGCGACATCACCGACAAAAAGCTCTAAGTCCAGTGATACTTGTAGGTGAGTGACAGAGTGGGAGAAAGATGGGGGGGTTGGGGCAACTATAGGAAAGAAAGAGACACGGTTAGTTAATAAAACAGTGATGGGAGGTTATTGGATAGAAGAGATAGAAGGAAGCAAAGGAGCTCAGTGGGTAAATTAATCCCACAGCAGCTGTCTGTTGTAGTTTAAGAGATGGTTCCTCTGACTAACACTCATTGCCAGTCACCTGAACCATCTCTAACTAATCTAACTATAAGCTTTATGAAAAAGGAAGGTTTTAAGCCTGATCCTAAAGGTGGAGAGTGTCTTAGATTCTGGAACCTGAACAGGGAGCTGGTTCCACAGGAGATGAGCTTGGTCCTGTAGCTAAACGCTCTGTCTCCCATTTCACATTTAAAGACTCTAGGAACCACAAGTACAACTCTGGCTGCAGTATTTTGAATTAGCTGTAGGCTTTGAAGCCAGTGTTGTGTAATCCAGAATCTAGCCACAGGGGTTGCAAGCCAGTGACTTCTGTGCTGGTCCCAAGCCCCGATAAATAGAGAGGGTTGCGTCTGGAAGGGCATCCATCGTAAAACTTGCCAAAAACAAACATGCAAATGGTCCATAAGGATTTCATACCTGTCACAGCGCTCTAGGTAGCGAACCCACATGCACGGCGGAAACAAAGCTCGGTGATGAAAAAGGGATTTAATTGGTACTCGTGGTCAGGCAGGCAAGGTTCGGTACACAACGGCAGCAGTTACAGTACAGACAGGGATCAGACAGTCGATGGTCAAGGGACAAGCTGGGATCAAACTTACGGCAGGACAGGATCAAAGTCAAGACAAGAGGCACGGTCAGGAGAAGCAGGGTCATTCACGGTTCAGGCTACAAGGTACAACGCTGGACTGCTGGCTAATGCACATAGACAATCTGGCAACTGGGTAGGGCTAGAGCTGGTGCTTAAATGCGGAGTGATGATGACTAGATGGGTAACAGGTGAGTTGATTAGAACCGGAAGTAAGGCTGGCTGAAACTAACAATGACTGAGACAGGAAGTGGTGACAAAATAAAACCGGAAATGAGTAATTGCAGTGACTAAATGACATGAGCTGTGACAGAACCCCCCTGTCTAGGGCGGATTCCAAGACGACCAAAAACAAAACAAAACACAACCAAGCAAGATGGGTGACAGGCTAGAACAAAAAACGAGAGGATCAAAACACACAGAATGACTTGCAGGAACAGAATAGAGTCCATGAGTAATGAGTCCATGACGGGGGAAATACAAAGTCCAGATACTTCCTCAAGGAGGGTGGTGACGAGGAGAGTCACGGCCGTGCAGCCGCCAGGCCGAGATGGCACATTTCATGCCCGAAGACAAGGCTAGAGTTCTAGGGGGCAGAGAAGACGCGGCGGTCGGCAACGGCAGAGGCCGCGCCATCATCGTGGCAGGAAGCAGCGACCTCCAGGCAGGGAGTCGCCTCCGGAACCGGTCAGCCGAGGTGGCCGACGACACCAGGAGGCAGCGTCATCCATGCCACAGGATGCGCCCAGGACCAGCCCATCCCTCCGGCAGATGAGGCAAGAGCCGGCGGGATGCCGGAAACAGCGATGAGGACAGACGTGGAGACGAGACCTGACGTGGAGACGAAGCCGGAACCAGAGATGGGGACAGATGTGGAGACGAGCCGGAACCAGAGACGAGGCAGAGACGGGGACAGACGTGGAGACGAGCCGGAACCAGAGACGGGGACGGACGTGGAGACGAGGACAGACTTGGAGACGTGGCCGGAACCGGACCACCAGGAACCGATGCCGGCGTGGCCAGAGCCGGGCCACCAGGAACAGATGCGGTCGCGGCCGGCGCCGGACCACCAGGAGCCGATGCAGAAGCGACAAGCGCCGGACCACCAGGAACTGATGCCGATGCGACAGACGCCGGACCCTCCGGAGCTGAGACGAGCGTGGCCGGGACCAGACCACCAGGAGCTGAGATGGATGTGATCTGTGCCAGATCACCAGGAACAGAGGTAGGTGTGATCAGTGCCGGACCATTAGGGGTCGAGATAACCGCGGCCGGTGCTGGACCACAAGGAACCGATGCAGATGCGGCAGGCGCCATACCACCAGGACCCGAGACGGGCGTGGCCGGGACCACCAGGAGCTGACCCAAAAAACACGGGAACCAGAAACGGGCCGACCACCTCCCGCCCACCAGGGACTGGACCGTCAGGAGACAAGGCTGGGCCGACCCCCTCCGGGAAACCGGCAGGAGACAAAGCTGGGCCGACCCCCTCCCGGAGGCCGGCAGGGACTGCAGCAGGAGCTGCGGCTGGACCGACCCCCTCCTGGGGATCGTCGGGAACCGCAGCAGGAGACAAAGCTGGACCGACCCCCTCCTGGGGATCGTCGGGAACCGCAGCAGGAGACAAAGCTGGACCGACCCCCTCCTGAGGATCGTCGGGAACCGCAGCAGGCGCTGCGGCAGGCGCGACCCCCTCTTGGGGATCGTCAGGGAACCGCAACAGGCGCTGCGGCAGGCGCGACCTCCTCCTGGAGGTCGGTGGAAACTGCGGGCTCTCTGAGGCCGACAGTGGCAGGAACTAGAACGGCGTCCTCCGTGGAGCCGACAGGAACAGGAACCAGAACAGCGTCCTCACAGGAGCCGACAGGAACCAGAAAGGCGCCCTCACAGGAGCCGACAGGAACTAGAACGGCGTCCTCACAGGAGCCGACAGGAACTAGAACGGCGTCCTCACAGGAGCCGACAGGAACAGGAGCTAGAACGGCGTCCTCACAGGGGCCGACATGAACAGGAACTAGAACGGCGTCCTCACAGGAGCCGACAGGAACAGGAACTAGAACGGCCTCAACCGGGAGGTCGACAGGAACAGGAACTAGAACGGCCTCAACCGGGAGGTCGACAGGAACTGGAACGACCTCAACCGGGCGGTGGACAGGAACTGGAACGACCTCAACCGGGGGGTCGACAGGAACTGGAGCCTGGTTTGGCTGGCAAGGGGTGCCCCCTAGCTGGCACAAAGCTGGAGTCCGAGCGTTACGTGACCGAGCTGAGGCTTGGGCTTGAGCTTGACGTGGCTGAGCTGAGGCTTAGGCTTGAGCTTGAGCTTGACGTGGCTGAGCTGGGGCCAAGGCAGGACTGGGTGTGGACAGAGTAGCAAATTGAGGCGTAGACTGTGATGTAGGAACAGAAGCAGCCTGAGACGCAGGAACCAACGCAGCCTGAGACGCAGGAGTAGATGCAGGCTTAGACGCAGGAACGGTTGCAGGCTTAGACGCAGGAACGGGTGCAGGCTTAGACGCAGGAACGGGTGCAGGCAGAGACGCTGGGGCCAGTGCAGGCTCTGACAGCGGCTCAGTGAACCCCGGGGCCTCACGCAGTGCAGGGATGCCTGCGATGGAGGTGGGGATGTCGTCTGATGGAGCGAGGAGGCCCTCTGCTGGAGGAGAGGGTTGCTTGATTTCAGTGGCCGAGTCCTCTGGAGCCTGGACGGGGGAACCGGCTTTCGTCGACGCCGTCTGGGCCGCCGACGACCCGATGGGGATTCCATCTCCTCACCCGCCGTGACTGACGCAGAAGATGGGGCCAAGGCATGGACGGGATCCAACTGGACAGCGTCTGGAGCGAGAGCATAACCCGACTGAGCAGCGACAGGCACTTCCGATTGAACTGCCGGAGCGGCAACAGGAACGTGAACAGGACCAGACTGAGCGGCAACAGGAACGTGAGCTTGATCGGGCAAAGCGGCGACAGGAATTTTCGCCGGCGAAGCGGGAGCAGCTGATGAGACGCTGGCAGGGCGCGTGCCAATTCCCTCCGCACTGCCTGGAGCCTCTCAAAGAGCGTCTGCACTCCCGGGTAGTCAAGCCACCAGAATTCCTCCTCCAAGATGCCAATAGCCTGCTTTATGGTGCGGAGCCGGACCTTCAGACTGGGGGCTTCCGCATAATCCTTCGCTAGCTCCTCGAAGCACCAGCGGAGGTCCTCCGGCAGACTCGAGCAGGTAAAAACCATCGCGCCTGTGCGTTGTTCACGTGCACAAAAAACAAAATCAACTGATAACCTTAAACAGATGCAGGGTGCCGGCTGGGTTCGAGTCTGGCCAGATTGTACTGTCACGGCGCTCTAGGTAGCGAACCCACATGCACGGAAACAAAGCTCGGTGATGAAAAAGGGGTTTAATTGGTACTCGTGGTCAGGCAGGTAAGGTTCGGTACACAACGGCAGCAGTTACAGTACAGACAGGGATCAGACAGTCGATGGTCAAGGGACAAGCTGGGATCAAACTTACGGAAGGACAGGATCAAAGTCAAGACAAGAGGCACGGTCAGGAGAAGCAGGGTCATTCACGGTTCAGGCTACAAGGTACAACGCTGGACTGCTGGCTAATGCACATAGACAATCTGGCAACTGGGCAGGGCTAGAGCTGGTGCTTAAATGCGGAGTGATGATGACTAGATGGGTAACAGGTGAGTTGATTAGAACCGTAAGTAAGGCTGGCTGAAACTAACAATGACTGAGACAGGAAGTGGTGACAAAATAAAACCGGAAATTGGTAATTGCAGTGACTAAATGACATGAGCTGTGACAATACCAGATCCATCGAGGCCCAGGTTAACAACGCCCGCCACCAATGCTGTTAACCGACAGGGTGCCGGTGGAATTTGGACTACTGTTGGTCGAAGGAGGAGAGGAGGCAAAAGGGTTTGTGTACAGAGAGAGAAGAGGAAAGGAACTCTTAATGTTGACACAATGACAGGAAAAGGTAGAGGGCTGACAGACATTATGGAGAGAAGGAAGGTGGATGTATTGTGTGTGCAGGAGACGAGGTGGAAGGGCAGCAAAGCACATAGTATTGGAGGAGGATACAAACTGTTCTACCATGGTGTAGATAGCAAGAGAAACTGGGTAAGAGTGATCCTGAAGGGGAAGTTTGTGAACAATGTTCTTTCTAGAGGTCCATCCATCCATCCATTTTCATCCGCTTATCTGGGGCCGGGTCGCGGGGGCAGCAGTCTAAGCAGAGAGTTCCAGACTTCTCTCTCCCCGGACACTTCCTCCAGCTCTTCCGGTGGGACCCCAAGACATTCCCAGGCCAGCCGAGAGACGTAGTCTCTCCAGCGAGTCCTGGGTCTTCCTCGGGGCCTCCTACCGGTGGGACATGCCCGAAACACCTCCCCAGGGAGGCGTCCAGGAGGCATCCAAACTAGATGCCCGAGCTACCTCAGCTGGCTCCTCTCGATGTGGAGGAGCAGCGACTCTACTCCGAGCTCCTCCCGGGTGACAGAGCTCCTCACCTTATCTCTAAGGGAGCGCCCAGCCACCCTGCGGAGGAAGCTCATTTCAGCCGCTTGTATCCGTGACCTTGCCCTTTCGGTCATGACCCAAAGCTCATGACCATAGGTGAGGGTAGGAACGTAGATTGACCGGTAAATTGAGAGCTTTGCCTTTCGGCTCAGCTCCCTCTTCACCACGACGGACCGATACACCAACCACATTACTGCAGCCGCCGCACCGATCCGTCTGTCAAACTCACGCTCCTTCCTTCCCTCACTCTTGAACAAGACCCCAAGATACTTAAACTCCTCCACTTGAGGCAGGAACTCTTCTCTCTAGAGGTGAAAATTACAATTGATTATAATTGATAAGAAATTGATTACAATTAATAAGCTTAAAGCTAGAAATGGAAGGGTTGATGGTGAATGTAGTCAGTGGGTATGCTCCACAAGTTGGCTGTGAGTTAAAAGAGAAGGAGAGATTCTGGAGTGAGTTTTATGAGGTCACAGAGAGTATTCCCAGAGGAGAGAGGGTAGTGGTTGGAGCAGACTTCAATGGGCATGTTGGGGAGGGTAACAGAGGTGATGAGGAGGTGATGTGCAGGTTTGGTGTAAAGGAAAGGAACCTAGAAGGGCAGATGGAGGTGGACTTGGCTAGGAGGATGGAAATGACTGTAGTCAAGACTTACTTCCAGAAGAGGCAGGAACACAGAGTGACGTACAAGAGTGGAGGTGGGAGCACCCAGGTGGACTACATCCTATGTAGACAAGATCATTTGAGAGAGGTTAGTGACTGCAAAGTGGAGAGAGTGTAACCATACAGCACCCCATGGTGGTGTGTAAGATGACTTTAGTGGTCAGGAAGAAGAAGAGAGTAAAAAGACAAAAAAGAAGACCAAAGAGTGGAAGCTAAAGAATGAAAAAACAGCTGAATTCAGGCAGAAGCTGAGGCAGGTAGAAAGGTGCTAGGTGTGTCATCTGGAAGGAGGAAAGAAGATAAAGACACTTGGTGGTGTGGAAGTGTCTAGGACAGACAGCGATGGGGTTTCTAACTAGCTTGTTCAACAGGATTGAACTGAGATAGAGAGCGAGAAGATGCCTGAGGAATGGAAGAGAAGTGTTCTGGATCTTTAAGAACAAGGGTAACAGAAGAGTTCAAGGTGGAGGTGGGACTACACCAAGGATCAGCTATGAGTCCTTATTGTTTGCTATGCTGATGGACAGACTGACAGATGAGGTCAGACAGAAATCTCCCTATATGTCATGGATTAGCATCTGGTCGTCACTGTTATGTTCTACTTTACCTTACGGTTTTATTTTGACACTTGTTTGGTTTCCTGTCTGTTCTAGGTTCTGTTTTACCACTCTGTCATGTTTCACAAGCTGTGTTAAGCGGTCATTAGTCACGTGATCATCAGCTGTTTTGTGTTTTTGTGTTAATCAACACCGTCGTGCCCCGTCTTGTGACGGTCAAGTAAGCTCCTGTTTTTGCCTTTTGTACTTACCTGAGTTGCCCGCTCCTTGTCGGCATCTCTGTCAGTGTTCTGTATTCCCGGTGCCTATCCGTGCAAGATTACTTTTGCTTCTTCTTTTTACGGAGCTGTCTATTAAATAAAGTCCTAGACTGAGTTTGGTCTTCCGGCTGTGCATCTGGGTCCTGCATCACGATCCCGTCCCAACGGTCCGTGACACTATACAATGATGTTTATGACATTGTCTTCTGCAGTGAGAGTAGAGAGCAGGTGGAGGAACAGCTGGAGAGGTGGATGTTTGCTCTGGAAAGGAGAGGCATAAAAGTCAGTCGTAGTAAGACAGAATACATGTGTCTAAACTAGAGGGGAACAGTGAGGCTACAGGGGTGAGGTGAAGTAGGTGCTTAAGTAGGAGTTTAAGTACTTGGTGTCAACTGTTCAGTGTGATGGCGAGTGTGGAAAAGAGGTGAATAGGCATGTGTAGGGGGGTTGGAGCGAGTGGAGGAAAGTGTCAGGAGTGTTGTGTGACAGAAGAGTGTCAGCAAGACTCAAAGGCAAGGTGTACAAGACAGTTCTGAGACCAGCTCTGCTGTATGGGTTAGAGATGGTAGCAGTGAGAAAGAGACAAGAGGCAGAGATGGAGGCAGCAGAAATAAAGATGCAGATGTTCTTTTTAGGAGTAACAAGGTTGGACAGAATCAGGAACAAGCTCTTTAGAAGGATGCTAAAAGAGTAGTAGTAATGTTGTCATTCAGGGTGGCTATCTGATTCAGTAGTGTCTCTCTGTGACTTTTAGGCCCAACGATGAAGAAACTTGGTTTTATTTGAATATAGTTAAAGGAAGGTTTGGGACATCCAGGATTTGATGTCTTTTAAACTAGCATGCCCACAGATAAGTCAAATGACTGACACACTTCAGCTAACATCCTGTGAACGGCTTCTATTGTTCCATAAACAGGGCTGTTATCCCCACAGCAAGGGGGTGTTCTTACCGAGCCACTTCACAGGAAAAAATCTTGTGTGTTTCTGTGACAGAATGAAGGGTGCGTCCAATTGTATTCACTGCATGTAAATGGAACTGGAACACATGTGGAACACATAGCCACTTTTCACTAGACTAAACTTTATTATTTAAATTGTTTTAATGTTAATACCTAAAGGTTTGATTAAAATGTCAAACAGTAGTAGTAGTATGTGACTGTGTATTTTTTTAAAGCTGTGCATTTAAAAAACTGCATTAAAATAAGGCTTTTAAAACATTTCAAAACTTTGAAAACACAAAAAAAACAAATGCAGACAAACTAATTGTAATTGCTAAATTCGGCAAAAATATAAGGCACAGAGTGATAATAATTTAGGAGCCGACTGGGATCCACAAAGAGAGCCGAGCCAAAAAAAACTGTGAAAAGAGCCGGACATCCCCATAGAAAATGCAGTGAATGCTTCCATGCTGAAATTAGCTTATGCATTGAAAACAGCTGGAAGGGGCTAAGGAATTTAATACATAGCTGAATAAATCTGAAGATCGGTTTTGAATATATTAGGTTTTCTTGTAAACCATTTAATTTCATATCTATCCTTGCTCTAATTGGGAATTGAATCTGAGACTCCAGGCTTCAGCATGAAGGACTTCAGCCACTCAGCCAAAGCAGCTGTTGGTATCAGCTCACATAGCTTGTGTCATCCTAGTGGCAATGGTAAAAGTCACATTCATTTTTATAGGGAAATTATAAAGCTTCATATTTCGAAAAATATAAAAGATATGACTAAGAAAAATAGTAGCACACTTCTCCTCAACAACCTGGAAATTTTGACATTTCAAGATTCAAAAAAATGTATTAATCCCAGAGGGAAATTATTTTTCCCCCTTTGGTTGCTGTCACAAGAGTGCACACAAGAAGGAAGGGAGATTAAAAATAAGAATGCTAACACATCTACACAAATTCACATCAAGTCTAATTACTATTGTCTAATTACATCTAATTACTAGTTAAAGTTTTATTATACATGTCACTGCATGAAGATCAAAGCCAGTTCGATGTCAGGGATGCAGTTCCACTCTTTGACTGTCACATGTCCAGGATGGCACCACTTATTGTTAACAAAAACGGCCACCCCCCTCCTGGCATCTTCCTGGTCCCCACTGTGTCTCTGTCAAAGCGCACAGCGCTGAACCCGTTCTCCTCTCACACTAGAGCTTTCAGTTCATCCATTTTATTATCCAGTGAACTCACGTTGCCCATAATCAGCGAAGAGATCATTTGAACGGCATTCGATCGGACTCTGTAGCTCAAGGCATGCCAGAAGAGTTAGGTAAAGGAAATATCTATACTAACACTAAATGAAGAATTTCCAAAGGAAAATGCTCATTGAATGCTTCCATGCTGAATGTATTGAAAAAGAATTGCTGAAACTAGCTGAAACATTGAAAACATAGGTGAAAGTAGCTGAAGCATTTAAAGATAAATTTATCTAAAGAGAATTGAGAGTTGTTAAAAAAAAGATTTGCTGAAATTGAAAAGGTTTGCTGTATTTGATCAAATATAGGTGAGTGTTTTAAAACAGCTAAATAGTTTGGAATTCAAGAGCTGAACAAATAGCTCAAAGTTGTTGAAAGATTTATTACAGCTGAAAGCTTTGAAGGAAGTATGTGCAGGTAACTGTTAAACAGTAAAATAGAAAAGTGCTATTTAGGCTAAAGACTTGGATTGGTGCTTTTATTTTGAAAAGATTTGGAGTGTATGTATTGGTAATTACTAAACCATAAAATAGTCTCATCGAGTGGTCATATTTAACAAGTCAAAGCCAAAAATCTTACTATTAAATTTGTTTTAGATTAGTGCTTTTATTTTGAAAACATTTGGAGAAGGTGTGCGGACAATTGCTAAATTGTAATAGTCGTCTTAACTAGTCATGATAAACCACTTGAAAGCAGAAATATTGACCTGAATTTGTGCTTTTATTTTTAAATGATTTAGAAGAGTGTGTGTACTTAATACATAAACTTTAAAATGGTCTCATTATCTAGTCACAATTACGCATTCTAACGCAAGAAAAATACCATTAAAACTAAAAATTTGGATTGTTGCTTTTATTTTGAAAGGATTTTAAGGAACTGTGTTCCTCATTGCTAAAGTGTATAATAGTCTCATTACCTACTCTTAGTTAACCATTCAAAGGCAAAAACAATGCTTTTAAAAGTAAAGATTTGGATTGTTTCTGTTTTTGAAAGGATTTCAGGGAGGTGTGTGTGCTTAATACCCAAACTTATAGTAGTCTTATTAACTAAACATAATTACTTAATGAAAAAGCACTGTTAAGGCATAAGATATGGATTGATTCTTTTATTTTGAAAGGATTTGGACGACGTGTACGTGTTTAACAAACAAAAAGCTGAATGTTGCAGAATTTTAAAAACAGACCTGATGCAAAGGTGGTTATCCTAATACAAAGTCATCCATCAATCATAGATTAACAGAGCTCACAGAGGACAAAGCTGAATAGTTTTCTCTAGGTGGAGAAGTAAATTTATAAATATGTTATAATTTTAACATACTTATTTAATTAAACAAGAGGTTAAAAGTTTTAAAGGTTTGAACCTAATGCAAAAGTGAATATTCCAATACAAAGTCATGCAGTAATCTTTGCAAGGGTTACTCCTTCTCACACCAGTTCCAATTAGGGTGCCAACGATTACTCATTATTGCCCATTACCCATAAAGCACTGCAATTAAAATCTGCATATATTGCTGAATGTTGTAATGTTGAATTTGTTCCTCAAGAAATGCTGAAGCATTACAACAAATAGCTGCTACAACACACACATTACAGCTAAATATAACAATATAAAAAAAGTTGAAAATCTTTCTCTGGATTGATAACTATTGTTGTAAATGCCAAACAGTACTATCACATTATAACATTAGTAATTAAAATAAAAGCTGAAAGTTTTAACAGTGTAAAAAGTTCAGCCCTGATGTAAAAGTGTTTACTTGCTAATCTGTAAAATACTCTCATTAACTATTAACTAGTTACAATAAACCAGTCAGAAATCTTGCTATTAAAGCAAATGAGTGGAATTAATGCTTTTATTTTGAATGGATTTGAAGGAAGTGTATGTGGGTAATTGTTTGACTGTAACATATTGTCATTAACTATAAATAAATAACATTTAATACTTAATACTATGATTGTAATGGGTGTTTTTATTTTGAAAGGATTTCGAGGTGGTGTGTGCTTAAATATTAAATAATCAAACAGTGTAATAAACTCATAAGTAATATGCATAGAGCTGCTGTGGACACTGAGCATTAGGAGTTTGACCTGTCCTTCAAACTGTTGCTGAGCTCAGTCACTGATCAACAGCAGCTGTAGATCATGTGATGTGAATTCATTACACTGATATGCAAAGAGCTGATGTGGACAGTGGGCAGTATGAGTTTGACCTGTCAGTCAAACTGTTCTGAGCTCTAATTACTGATCTACTGCAGCTGTGCTGTTGTCATGGAGATGGTTCTCCAAAGGTAGGAAACTCCAAAGATCAGCTCAATCCGTTGTAGAGAAGTTGCTTAATATGCTTGTAACAGCAAAACCATAAGGGTTATCACAATGAGCATTTTATTATTATTATTTTAACATATTGTAGTGGCCCAGGAGGGGCATTCCTGCCCTGAGCCGCTAAGGCTTATGGGTAAAGTAACTGTTCTTGTGTTTGTAGTGGTATAGCTAAAGTTAGGATTTAAGTAATGTTATAACTTAATAATGTTATAACTGGCCGTCCAAATACAGCCTGGCTCTGCTGGAGGTTTCTTCCTCATTAGAGAGGGAGTTTTTCCTCTCCACTGTTGCTGTCAAGTTGTAATTAAAAGCTTGCTGTATGTGGGATCTGTTGGCTTTAGTTGTGTAAGGTCTTAAACCTATCTTGTAAAGTGCCTTAAGATAAACTTGTTGTTATTTGGCGCTATATAATCAAAATAAAATTGAATAACCTTGGTAAAATAATTTAGCCTTTTGTTCATAAGTGTTATGTGTCTTATGTGTTTTTGTTTTATGTGCGGTACCCTGAGAGAGGATAGTGTGCCTGTGAGTGACCCTTAGGACACGGTAATACGTTGGATGTGTGAAAAATACATGGGGTTTGCACTCTGTTAAGAGGGCGCTCAAAAAGAGACAATCTCTTCTTGTCTCTTCACATTATTAGCTTAGGAATTAGCTGCATAGTTAGTCTATTACTCTTGCTTAGCAGTCTATGGGAGGAACTTTCTCCGCTTTGAGGCAGACTAAAGTATAGGTCTGAGGGCTTAACCAGGCACATCATTAGAAAGATGGCAGGTATGACTACAACTGAGTGAAAGAATTGTGTTCATAGAGTGAAAACTGTCGCTGTAGCGACACGTTAAAGAAAAAAGTTCCTCAAAAACCACCCTATGCTTAAACTGCTAAAAATCAGAAAGTATTAAAGATATTAATAAGCTGAACAACAGATTAATAGTTGAAAATTTACCATTTAAACCATGTTTAAATGGTGTCTGTAGCTTGAAGTTGTCAGAACGTCAAAGGCAGCGGACCCACATGCACGGCACGGACAGGCTGGGATGTGAATAACAAAAGGGATTTATTCCAACTCAGAGTCAAGATCAGGCAGGGTCATACACACAAAGTTTATAAGGCGCAATGTCGAGAATCAGGCAGGCCCGGTGTCAGGGACAGGCAAGGTGTCAGGTTTTGGCAGAGATCGGACCCACATGCACAGCACAGAGATCTCAGACAGACGGTAGAGTTTAAAGGTTTAATACAGTTTTCGTTATGACAGTCGGTCCAGGTCATACACAAGGAATCTCAGCTTTCGGTACAGAGGGAGCAGGCTGAATCAGGTCCAGGGACAGGCAGAGTCTCGGTAACAGGATGACAAGGTTTACAGTACCGGTAAGGAGCAGGCTATCTCGATGTCAGGCGGTCAGGTCGGTATCACAAGATCTTTCCAGGCGACAGTACAGTTCAGGAGCAGACGGGAATCAGGAGTCAAGAAAACGAAACAGGATCGAGGAACATACAGGCAGGATGATGAAACGCTGGAAGGTGATGACTAGCATACGACGATCTGGCAATGGGCTATGGGAACTTGTGGTGCTCAAATACACAGGTGAGTGATTACTGATTATAGACAGGTGTGAGTAACGAAAACCGGAAGTAAGACTGGAGCTAATGAGATGAGACTGGAAACCGGAACTGCTACACTAAAACGGGAAACCAAAACATAAGTGAAACCAGAGTCCTTCAGAATAAAACGAGAAACAAAAAACCCAGATTGTGACACAAGGTTCGTATACAAGAGTCTGGATTACAGTACCGTTCCGTCAGGCGTGAGATCGTGGTAGGCAAGCAGGCAAGGTCGGTATCAGGCAGGATCAAACAACCAAGGCATACAAGACAGGCAAGGACTAGACAGGCTCAGCGTCGATGCAAGACTGGGCTAGGCTACAGAACGCTGGAATGTGGTGAATAACACGCAACAATCTGGCAAGGTACTAGGGTGAGAAGTGGTGCTTAAATACACAGTGACCTGATTACTGATGACGTGCAGGTGTGGCTAATGACCAGTAGAAACAGGGACAGTATTAGCGGAAGTGAAACCAACACGTGACCGTAAACACAGCTGTGGAGTGAGTGGCCGGAAGTCCTTCAAAATAAAACCCTAGAATAGAACCAGCCAATACCGAAAATAAATAACTCAAAATAGAACAAGGGGCAGGGCCAGAGATTGTGACAGAAGTATGCTAAAGTAGTTAAAGCATACTATAATAAGAATAAAGATTACAACAACTAAACAGTGAATGCTTCCAGCAGTAATACAGATTAGAACTAAACAAAAAAACTTTGAAAAAAATGACATTTTAAAATAAAAACATCTGTATTTAAATAAAAAGGCAGATGTAAGAATCTGTAGTATTATGAAAATAATCATTTTGAAATGGAATTTCATAATAGTGAGCAGATTTTACAGCATAATGAAACGGAATTCATAATAATTATCTTAATTTAGAAAATGCTTGATTATTTCATTATTTCATGGTCAGTTTACATAAATGTCTCTCATTTTTTATATAGGTATTTATTTTATAATGGTCTAATATTATTCAATATTGAACAATTTGAATTTCCATATATATGTGGTTAGTTCTCCAGGGTTCAGAGTATTTTTTTTCAATAAATAATTGAAAAAATAATTGAGAACATAATTGAGGAATCCAGCTGCTGCTTGGCACCCTTCTGGCCTACGAGATTAAGCCCATATCCACAGAGAAAATCAATGACCACCGAGCAGTAGGCATGGCCATCTATAATGTAGCTGTGAGTTCAGTTGAAACTTCGAACACTAATAATTAATAAATTATTAAATCACACCACCAGATGTGATGACATCGGTATCATTACAGTACAGTTTACAGTATCACCCACCCCTAGAAGAAACCCGACACAGAATGAGACACATACTGTAAGTTGAAATTTCAAGACTTAACCAAGAAATATGTTGACAGATGTTTCAAAGGTTTGATGGACTGCTGGGATGTGAGGGACTCCTGACGAACCCAATGGAAAGGTCTGTGTCTGGATCAATAATGTTCCAGAGCTCCACTTCGAGGTGGAGCTGCATCCTGGTGGGCTAGTACCCAAGAAGTGTCTTTCTTCAAGCAGTGGTTCTGAAAAAGTCTGAATCTTTCAAGAATCCCATGATTTTTGGGCAGGACAATTCTCCACCACATGCATTAAAGTATTCCACTGAAAGAACATTCCTCACTTGACCTAAACCCTGTTGAGAAATTGTGGGTCTGAAGGAAAACAGTTAACCTCTCTGAACATAGTTTGAGAGGCTGTACTGTAGGTACTCCTGCACAAAAAATAACTTGATAGGCTCTTTGAATGGAATGCTTATGCATTATTAGAAATGGTGGTTATATTGGTCACTGGTTTGTTGTTTTGTTTTTGTCAGAAATGTGTTTAAATTATTTTGAGCTTTGTTTATTGTCTTCACATTTTGTGTTTTTCATTTAGTTGAATAACAAGTCTGTACGAACAGATGTGATCTGTTAGATCTCTAAGAGAAGCCAAAACCTCACTTTTACTGTACGTCCTTAAATGTTCAGGATAAAGGTTTAGTAACATTTTGGACTGACTGAGAGCACTATATTTATTCAGTAATACAAATAATCCTCCAAAATACAAGTTGACTAATTGTGCACAGTGTATGAAGGTTATGTATGTAAGATGTGTGAAAAATGTAAAATCCCTACTACTACATCCACTTGATAACCTTCAGGAGTCTGCCTTTACCAGTATGATTAAATTGGATTACTACCTCCGTCTTGTGCCACTGTATAGGTCATTTTATGCTAAACAATGAATGCCAAACCCTGGTATACTAAACCTTTTTGTTTGATAAAAGGTAAGTATGAGCCAAAATAAGCCTTGACTACTAAAGGTTTAATAAGCTGAAGTACAAATACTGGTGCCATTTCTCACAGCTGCTGTCTTGTTCCTTGTCCCTGTCTTGCAGGTGTGGTATATGGTTATAAAGGCCTACTGCTGCTGCTTGGCATCTTCCTGGCCTACGAGACTAAGTCCATATCCACAGAGAAAATCAATGACCACCGAGCAGTAGGCATGGCCATCTATAATGTAGCTGTGAGTTGAGTTGAAACTTCAAACACTAATAATTAATGAATTATTAAATCACACCACCAGATGTGATGACATCACATAGTACCGGAGAAGGTGTAGAATCCACACTATTAGTGTTTGTATGTGTGTACTTGTACTCACTCAAAGTGAGAACCAAAAAACTTATTTTTTATCAAAGTGAGGACATATTGACAAAATGAGGACATTGTGGTGGTGATTTTAGGGCTGAGGTTAGAATTGATTGAATGGTTAAGGTAAGGGGCTAGGGAAGGCATTATGTGAATGGAGGTCCTCACCCAGATGTAAGTAAAAGAATGTGTGTATATACAACTATATTCCTTACACATCATGCATAACCTGTAAACTGACAGAGGCTGTACTGTACATGTTTTGTACATGGCTGAGCTTACTCTCTGCTGGGGTTTGAGCAGTGAGAGTTACAGAGTGGAGTGTAAACAGGCCTGTGTGCACAGACCTCCACAGTAGTACACAGGCTAGACTGAATGTATTGCTGTTGCTACTTCTTTAGGTTTTCCCTGGCAAATAAGTCTGAAACTGATACAGACTATAGACTGTCGGGATCATTATTTTTTTCTGTTCCCACAGTTTAAACCACCAAGTATTAAAAAAAAGGTTGTTTCCATCTCCATTTCACTGTAGCTACAATAATAGTCTGTTACTGCAGTGTAGTGATGGGTAGATGAGGCGTCATGAAACGTTTCGATACATTGCAAAACTGTATTGATACTGTGCCGATACTGTGTCACTGAATACTGACACCTGCTGGACATTAAAACTCCCTACAGGCAGCCTAGTTGACGGACTCATCTGACACTGATTTTGTGACTTAATATATACAATAATATAATTTAAGCCATTGTATGTTATATAGTATTATTTCATATCTTCATTTACATTTAAAATTTATATTTTTAGATACAGTCGATAAAGTGTATCATAACGTAAAAATCTAAGTGAACATGTTGTGAATGAAGATGCCTTTTTTTTTTTTTTAACAAATTTGGTCTCTCTGCCCACTGCAATGAGGAGATCTTGCCAAAGGTTATCTAGAAACAACACACTGCCATTTTAGTACACCATTTCCAAACAACAAGAAACAAATAATGCTGAATAACATGCCTAAAGAGGGTGCAGACAGCTGCTGTTCTGACTGCAGTCTACTGACGGCCTCATTGCACTTGGAGGAACTGCGGAGTGATTTAAATCTGGGGACTAGAAGTGTTGCTGGGGTCAACACACTGTGAGGTGGTTTTGCTTAAATAGGAAAGTTCTGTCGAACAAATACGAAATTTAACCTGCATAAAACAATATGATTAGTAAAGAGTCACTTTGGAAATTAATCTGAATTCAGATAGATCAAGTGAAAACTTTTTAAAATTAATTAATTATTTTAATAATACACTTTCACTTTATTATAAAATTAAATCAAAAAAGAAACCTTATTTTCCGATATGAGATGAATTATAGATGAATTTGACGATGAACGGCAAACGCTCAGGGATTCCATTCGGCAGATGCATCCCGACACATGCGCTTCCTTATAAACACAGTCTGGCGCGTCAGACAGGAACTGTATCGGTCACGTGCTTTCCCAACGCGATACGCGCACCGACACAGTGTTTCGCTCTAAGAGCTCGACGCAGGCGCCGACGCATCGGTGTTGCCGGACCCGTCACTACTGCAGTGCAATGGTTTACAGGTGCTGGTCATTAAATATCACCAACCAGTTGATTTTATTTGTTTGTAGTAGTTTAAAACAATGGATTGTGAATTCTTGATGTTTCTTTTCTGCAGTAAAAATATAAATAAGTTGTTTCTCTACTCTGTTTTGCTCAGGTGCTATGTATGATCACAGCACCCGTCACCATGATCCTGTCATCACAGCAAGACGCCTCCTTTGCCTTTGCTGCTTTGGCCATCGTCTTCTCAGTCTACATCACACTGGTGGTTCTGTTTATCCCCAAGGTAAAATCAAATCTAATATAAAGATATGACAATATTTTAAACAGGAATTCTGACCTAGTATTTTGCTCTGGTAACTTCAGTGACATCAGTCAGCGGTCTCTGCTCATGGCACCAATGTCATTATAATTGAACCTACAAATACACAAAAACTTAAAACATACACATTGATGAGAAAATTCTGAGGTATCAGCAAGAGGCTATTACAGTACAGCCCTTCAACCTTTGGAAATGCTGTGATTTTTGTTTTTACTGACATGACACGCCAGGATCATGGGATGTCACTTCCTGTTTCATGTCTGGCTGAATCACTCACTCTTTATTAACACTTGTCTCCATAACCTGTATTCAAGTTGTCTGTGGTTGTGGGTATTCTCTCATGTGAATGTTTTCTTGTTGCCCTAAGCTGGTTGTTTCTTGTTTACCAGTTATTTTACTGTCTTTGTTATCCTGTTCATATTATCGGTCTATTTTGTTAGTTATTTCTGCCTGTCTTGTTTGTTTGAATGCATTCTTAGTTTTGTTAAAGTTGTTACTTAGTTTGTACTTCTGCGTTTGGAGGTTTTCCTGCTGTGCAGTGATTTTCTGTTAATTCATTTCTGTTCAGTCCCAGTTTGTTTCTTTATTTGTTTGAACTGAGCCAACTGACAAATGTATTGAATTATGCATTTGATAAACTAGCATAGTCTGACACACTTAGAATTTATTTATTTATTTATTTATTATTACAGCTTATGGAAAACTTTGACATTTGCCAAGTAGGCAGCCAAGTATTAGAACCTTTAAAAAAGGTGCCAGAGACAAAGCTGGAGAGCACAGTGCCAGCTAGCGGAAGTACAGTAGGTTGTAGGGGATTTGCTGGGTGCTCTCTCTACGCAGTTTACACCTGGCTGGTTATGAGCTGGCCAGTGAAGAAGAAAGAGTCATCTGGAGAGCCTCTAGATGGCTATGGATAGAGGAGCCATCCATAGACTAATGCTGCTGTAAGCATCATAAGTGATATGATGCATCACCGACCATTCATATCTTTCACCACTGATATGCTAAATGTAAAAAAATAGTTTACACAGCATAGGGCCCATTTCACACATTGTAACATATATACTATAAACCTTTCTGATGTTGATGCACTAAAACCTGCATACGCCATTTGCAGATGCGTCGTCTGATAATGCGGGGTGAGTGGCAGTCAGATGCCCAGGAGACCATGAAGACCGGCTCATCCATTAATAACAATGACGACGAGAAATCGAGACAACTAGAGAGAGAGAACAAAGAGCTGCAGAAGATCATTCAGGAGGTTGGCCATTTTCCCATAGTTCTCTTGCTGTGAAATTAGTGCATTACAGAAGGTCCCTTTTGCTGCTCTGTTTACAGAAAGAAGAGCGTGTGTCAGAACTGAGAAACCAGCTAACTGAGCGACAGGCCCTGCAATCTAGAAGAAGAACATCCACTGTGAGCAACCACAGCTCTCCACCAATCACCATCACCCATAGCAATCCCAGGTCTCTGGCCCAACCACCAGGCTACTCAGCCCCCAACTCTGATCCCCACATTGTCTCTCCTACCTTCACCAATTCTTCCAGCCTGTGCCAGCCTAAAGGCAAGATCAATCGGAATAACTGCCACACTAGCCGTCTACAAATGCTCTACAAGTGAGAGGGGTGGTGAGCAGTAGCAGGATCGTAGCTACATATTTATGAAATGTGACAAGGGGTGTCAGTCTTAAATCAGTGTCTCTTGGAGGAGCTTAGTGGAAAATCTTCTATCACTCAGCAGCACTTAAAGTGAAAAGGGTAGCGTTAAGAAAAATGTCTAATGAGGATTTACATACCCACCTTGCCCAGCTTAATTAATTAATTAATTAATTATATTTTTCTGATGAAATAACTTTACAATGCCCCATCTGCTGGTAATTAATGATTTGCCTTCTAAACAAAGTTGATCTGTTACCACACCCTGACCACTACAGCTATGGCTGCTAATGTAAATGTTTTCCATTATTAAACTAAACATGTGTTAGATGAGCATAGAATAGCAATAAAATATGTGCAATTCTTGTATTTTTTGCAAACTCTTGACATGGGGTCACAGATATTCCAAGTGTTTTGGGAGGATATTTAGATGCATATTTGAACCCTAAAACAAAACAAAATCTACTAACAACAGCAACATTATCTAGGAATGAAAATATTTGAATTGTTCATGTATGTTTATCGTTTAACTAGGGGCTTAGCAAGAAGTTTGGATGAAGCTTATATTTTACAGTAACCTCCTGCAGTTATGTACTTATAAAGTGCTACTGTATGTACAGAGTTAATGGTCTGAAAAGCAAGACATATGTCTAAAGCCTGTTTGTGACAGAATGGCTGGATGTCTCCGTCATGTATTAGGCTTTGCCATTTTCACTAGTCCTGTTAAATGTTGGAAAAGGAGCTAGCCAAATTGTTGTACGTGGTTGCATTTGTTTGTGTTGAAGTTCTCAGTGATGCCAGTCTTGTTGATTTAGGGCTGTTCACCAGACGAGGACCTTCAAAAAAAGCCAGTTCACAATAAAAGTAATCTCAAGGCACTTTACAAAGTAAGGCTTAAGACCTTACAGAATCCCTTCAGTGTGTACTGGGGCAGTTTACAGCCAGGTGTGAGACTGTAATGAGGATCAGCATCTTCACATCTGAGGCCTTGGTTATGAATCAGTGTGGATGTGTTTACCAATGAAACCCTCAGTTTACCAATTGATCAATTTTCCTTCTCTCTTCCCTACAATCATCAGCTTAAAGTCAAGACAGAATTGACAAGTTAGACAAGTTAGTTTCTTTTGCAGAATGATACTTTTCAGAAGTTGAATTCTTTTTCTGGAAATAATTAATTTTACCCTGGAACATGTTGTTCCAACCCAAAACAAAATTTTGGTAGACATGAAAGAAAAAAAAGTTGGTTAATCTAAATCTTAAATGTATTACCTCACATTACATATAAGGTTTGTTTTTTATGGATTTATCAATGTAACAAAAATGTGTTTATCTTAACAGTAGACATAGACTGAAGGGATTATAGTACGCTTTAAATTCATCTTTTTAATTTCATTCTTTTTAAACCTAGTTAGGAATTGATCCGTGCATTAATACAGTTCAGTGGTAGGAAGCAGTGGTCTGTCTTGTTACCCACTGTGTGTTAGATTTGACAAGTCAGCTTGTTAACGGTGCATGTTTCCACCACCAAGTTTCTGGGTTGTTCTTCAGATTTCCCAATTAAACACTCCCTCACTCATCTTCTCACCCGCTTTATCCACTCAAGGGTCACAGGGGGCCTAATACATCTGCTTCAAAAAAGAGTTTTCATTTACATGATATTGCCTTTTCCAGATTAAGACTCATTGAACGTGCTACAGTACATGGGGTAATTTTTTGTTCTTTTGCATTATACAGTATCTGAATCTCATTGTTAAAATTTCAATTTTAACCTGAATTTGTGTGCAACACATATAAATAAATAAACATGGTTTGTGTTAAACTGTTATGATAAACGCTTACAAACGATAAAATAGTTTGTTTTCATAAATGTGAGTATTTGAACTTCTGATTGGACTAATAATGTGAGGCACAGATTTATGAACCATGATAACCATTAAATTTTGCTACTGCTATAGTGAGTATGTGTAAATATCTGCTGTTTGTTTGTCTGTTATAAAGTATTTTACCTGTTGAATGTGTAAAGCAGTAATGTTCAAAATATGCACATTGTAAATAATGATGTACATGTAAATAATAAGACATTAATTTTGCATATATAAACTGTATTTCATGTGTTACAGTATTCAGAGTATATTTCTATATACTGTATACCTGATCTGGACAATATTTTGAAATGTAAGAATCAAAATAAAACTACTTGTTCATCTGAAACTATGGTCTACAAATGCAACATATACTGATAAAGTGGCTTACAATACAATCATATACACTATTTCATCCCCAACAAAAGTCTTCTATTATATCTTGTCATGTGAAGAAACATCACTTTGCCACATTATAAAGCAGTAACTCTACAGCTTGTATAACAGTGAACATTCCCTGTCCCCTCAAAAACAACTCATCACAGACAATGTGTCACAGATCAGAACAGTGAAGGACCCAAATGCACAGCTCAGACAAGACTTGAGTTTTAGAGGATTCAAGGTCAGTACACAGATGGCAGAGATGAAGGCAGCAGTACAGGTAAGGGGTCGGGCAAAAGTGGTAGTCAATCTCCAGACTTAGTTAAAAAACGGAAAAGTCCAATACAGCACAGACACGGTCACAAACAAATGGTACAAATGGTACTTACGCATGAAAATCCTACATAAGAACAAATCTATGCCTACAGTAGGTTCAGATGTATCACAAACGAAATGTGTGTAGATTTATGGTAGCTCCCTGGCTGGCATAGGTAGGATCCACAAGTGAATCCACATTCTACATATTGGACAGGAGGTGATGTTACCTCTTGTATTAAAACATTGTTTAAAGGGAGCCTTCCAAATTCACTTCTTCACAATAACTTTAGATATTCAGGGGTTAATTAAGTGTGGTAAATTCTGTTCCTCCTATGGAGTTATTTCTGTCCATTGCAACAAATGTCAAGTTGACCGTGGTGTCAGGTTGGCCACTAAAACAAATAAACTGCTGCAGCTGAGTAAACATGGACTTTCGATGGACACGTAGGCACTCGCTGGTTGCATAAACAACACTGCATTAAAAAGTGGGCATTGGGAGATGTTTCTTAGAGTGCTTCGCAGAGGGTCTGCTGCAGACACCCAGCTGACCTTTTTCGACCTCTCAGTTCTTTCTGCAGAAGAACAAGCGGGTGAATTCGGCCACCACCTCTCTCATGATTATTCTGTGATTGTACTATTTCATTCTATGTAATAAATTCATGTGTTAATTTGAGCATAAAAGTTGAGTCTGTGTGAACTCTCTAACAATGTCGGAACAAGAAATACTCAACAGAATGGCGTCACGAACACAGGCGTGAGGAGCCGTGTCCAGAACCAACATTTGTCCGGACTGGCCCGGGCGCACGACCGTCGTCATCAGTGAAGGTAAATAGCGTTTAAAGCTTTTACATGACGATTCTCTGTGTTCATGACAGTGTGAGCAAATGTTGGTAAGATTAGAGAAATCTGATCATTAAATTCTGATTTGGCTGCTTTAAGCAAAGTATCTGTGTGGGAGAGACAAAGAGAGGCGGTGGAGAATTTACCTGTGCCTATATTGCTGTAAATAACTGCTTTGCATAACCAACTGCTTTGTGTGTATGTGCTATCTCGCGCTTGGGGAAAAATGACATGGCCTATTGACCTCTAGAAGTTACGTAGGTTAACTTGAGGCAGGCGACGTTTGGAAAATCTAAAGTATGGGCGTTGTAGTCTGCATTCGGATAAAATAAATTTAAGGCTGTGTAAGTTCTGTGTCGACGCTGGAAAATTTGGTCCAGGTATTGAGCGGGGTCACTGAACCATACCTCGTTGAGCGGCTGTTAAATTAAAGGGAAAGACGTACGGTACCGGCGTCGGTAGACAGTGCGGCCTCGGTGCAACGGGTTGTGAAATTTGGAAAATTCGACCTGCTCGATAGAATCGAAAGTTATTAGGCACTGTAGGCTTGTGTAATGTATTGGGAATCTACATTAAGCTTGGAACGGATCAATCCAAGTGTAGAGCTTCCCAAGGTTTGTGAGGCCTGGTAACATAGGGATAACCGGTAAAAGAGCTTTTTGTTTATTGTGTGTTGAACTGCAGTGTGTCGATGTGTCAGTATTGCGCAAGTATAGTTAAGTTGGGGTGAGTATATGTTTAGTATATGTTAATGCATTTAAGGATAGTGTGATAAGTGCTAAGTTGTTGCGGTGTTAATAATAATTAACAGGTGTCGAGGTAATAACATTTGAGTCTGTGTCGGTAAAAAACCTTGAGTGTGTGTTAATAATTGACAGTGTGCGTTCCCTTTCGGTCCTTTGGAGCAGAGAGTGTGTGTGTGTGTAACGGGGGAGATACAGCCTCACTGTTCAGGTCTGTGTGTGTGTTTGTTTGTTTTTTAACAGTCTGGGAAGAGCCGTGGGGTAAATGCTGTGTAGATTACATTTTCGAACGTTTTGATCATTCTATCATTTTTGATAATTCTAATATTTTTTTAGTGTCCCGTGTGGACATTGGGGTAATCATTGTTTGAAATAATCTGCGTATTTTAGAACAATGTTTCCACACTGTGGTTGGGACTGGTCAAGCAGGTCACAGAGTGTGTGCAGATTGCGGTCTCCTGGTTTGGTTAAAAAAGAAAATGGGGGGAGGAGTGAATTGGGACTCCAAATTGGGCCCAGAGACGTTAGCTTTTTTCCTCTTCGGGTATTCACGTCTCCTGTCTGTGTGTGTGTGTGTGTGTGTGTGTGTGTGAATACTGTCCAGAGCAGCAAGTCAAATAAGTCAAGTATGATAAAAAATAAAAGTATAATAAGTCCATTAACATTCATTCCTGGTCAGTCCATTTAAGTGTGTCACATACATACCTATACATATGTCCTATATTCATATTATGAATTGCGCCGGTTGCTTTCTTCTCCAGAGATAGGAATAATGAGAAAACATCCTCTCTTTTCTCAGGAGATTCAGAAGTATTCGAAGAAATAGAATAAGCGGACGGATAGGGCTACGTCACCCTGGCAAACAGAGGGGACATTTGATCTGAGGCAGTGGGTTGAGATCAAATCTGTGAAGTTAGGCCTTAAACGGGAACGAGAAAATGCAGTGTTGCATTTTATTAGCTGTGTAAAAATGATGATCAATCTAATCAGATCACTATAATTAAGTCTCTTTCAGATGCGTCCCAGATGGATGCAGAAGAAACAAAACCTGGAAGGAGAAAGAAGCTAGTTCACCCGGTAGCTGGTCTAGAAGGGACAGACAGGGCAGTGAAAAGGAATGAGTTATTAGAACTGCCCGACGTTTTTTTAAAAACAGAAAATATCAATTGGAAATTCCTGCAGTGAAAGTGATCTGCGTGACAGAGCAGGTAGATCACTGTGGGCTGGGTCAGATGAGGATTTAGTGTGTGTGGGTGACGAACGGGTAAATGAGGTTTCTGATGGACTTCCTCTGCTGGTCAAAGGGGCAAAGCGTCAAAATCTGCCCTGGCAGAATGATCTGACTGGCACTGTGGGACTGTGCAACATGTCAGTAGAACAGATAACAGACCATGTGATTCATGCTGTTGAGCTGCGTCAAAAGCAGGCAAAGGAGGCAGTGAAAGAAGCAACACGCCAGCAGCAGCGAGAAGAGGGGGAGAAAAGAGCTCAACCAACCAGCGTGCCTCAGAGCCCACCTACACCACTAGGCATGGCCACACCTCAGGTGATGTACATTCTACCAGGAGGGTGGACAAGACGACCTCCTATGAGCAGAGGAGGGACTCCTCCAGGCCGAGGAGCAAGACGAGGCTGCTGTGGAAAAACTGTGAACTGCTTCCAGTGTGGGAGGTATGGACATGTGCAAAGCCAGTGATGGAACAAGAGTCCACCTGGACAGCCAAGGAAGGCTGAGGCTGAAGCAGGGCCACTGAGACAGTGCAGGCTGTCAGACGTGAACTGTGTCAATGGACGTTATCAAAAGCCAAAAAGCCGGAGGCCTCTGAATCTGTGTTCTCACCTTGCTGCACACTTTAGTACTTTGAGACTCAGACAAACATCTAAATTTTTAAAAACAAAATAAATAAGTCGAATTGGTGAAAATAACTCAGTCCTTAAAGCTGCCAAAATCTTAAAATAAATAAATGAATAAAATAAAATAAAATAAAATATTTCAATTTTACAAGGAAAGGGAGAGGTATGGAGAATATTTCAAAATAAAGTTCAACTTTATTTCAAAATAAAGTTCCCATTTCACTCACTCTGCTGTTCAAATGCTTCACCTGATGCTCAGTGGTTGACTGTGTTTTATCCTCCAAGAGGTTTGGCTGTATATGGGTTTATATGAACTTTCTTTAGTAAGTTACAATATTGATGACAATATGTTGTCATTAGAGACTCAGATAGTCACGGGGGAAATTACAATTAGATGCAGTAGTGATTGTGGGGTTGTTTGTGTTTCTAGGTTTATTGCTTTGTGCAACAGGTTCAACAGGTTGTGTTATGTCTAATGTGTCATCTCTGATAGGTTGTGAGAATGCAGCTTATTTAGTCTGTATGTTAATTTCGTCATAGAGTCACTTAGTGCATGCATTTACAGCACTTCCTGAATTAAATAAGTTTTATCGCAGTGATTCTGTGTTCTTCATCAGGTTAGTCACTAAAGCTCAATCCTTCTTGTTTAGCTGTCAGCTGACATCGAGGGTGTAACCTTGAAGTTTAGATGCTGTATAAGTTTCTTAATTTCACTTAGTTTATTAAGTCCCAGTAAGGATAGATAAGTAAGGGTAAGAAATTATTTTTAGGGGTTGTACTAATGTGCCCATCTTAAGTTAGCGATTCGATTGTCCTCACTTTCTAAATTAGTAATTTGTATAATCACTTGGATGCAGTATGTGTGTATGGGGAGTATGAAAATGAATGACAGGAGACTTGTATGTGTGGCGTCTGCTGTGGGACTATTCTTCTATTCTGTTTCTGTTGTGTCTCATCCCAAGTTGGCGAACTTATTCGAAGGAGGCTATTGGTTCAAAAGTTGGTGTTTGAGTCGGTTCATATGTTGAATTGGAGTGTAAATAGCTTGCGAAGAGGATGATCTCAGCAGGATTCCTAGTGGAGTGAGAGAAAAAGAGATGGTAGCATGGTACAGTATGTGAGGGAGGAAAGGAGGTCAAGGAGTGAAGGAAAGGGAAAGTGTGAATGTGGACAATAGAGAGATGAAACAGTGCTGTGAACCTTGCATTTCAGGGTGTAGCTTGTAAAAAATATGCAGAATGCATAAAGCTAACATTGCATGAAGCTTTGCTTGACAGAATAGTGTTTAATGCATCAACCAGTGACCTAAGTTTTTATGTAAAACAGACAATTAACAAACGCAGGAAAGCTGTGCTGTTCCATTGCAGGAAAGAAGAGGTCAAAGAAGATCGAACTCCGGATCACTGATGGGCCCTGAGTGACACTGCTGACTCATTTAGCAGAACAAGGTCACAGGCTAGCCTTTCTAAATTATAGTTCTCAAAGAGCAAGAGGTTTCTCTTCTTCTTTCAGAAGAGGGTCTTCTATCTTCTGACCTGCTACAAAATTGGTTATTTTATATTCTCTGATTTTCTGATTGCTACACGACGGCCTGGGACGAAAAGCAAACTATATGTTCTATTCAGTCTAACTCTAACCCTAGCTCTGTAGGATGGTTATGCTGCACTATGGTGCAGAGCTTTCTGCCTCTCAGCTATCAGCTCTCAGGTCACAGCTGGAGCACCAGTCTGAGGGGGACAGAGGACGACGCAGCAGAGGAGTGCTGGAGCCCTGGACAGTCTGGAAGCGAGTGACTCTGTGTTCGGTGTGAGGGCCACAAGTGAGCTGGGCCAACTGGGTCGGCTAGCAGAGAGGCTAGGCATCAGATGAGCTTCCCAGGACAACGCAGAGGGTGCAGTGCCACAGCTTCCAGTACAACCATGATGGAAGAGCCACTGGAGCCGAAGGAGCCGACGGGGAGTCCAATTAATCCAATTCCAGCTAGACCAAGACTTCTCACTCACCTAATATTGTGGGGCTGCGCGGACCAACACAGCTATAGGAGGCGGAACGAGGTGGGAGCACAGACCTTCATGACTGACTGTTGCTGCGTGTGAGGATCACCTGTTGGAGCTGAAAAAAGAGCCTAGGCAAAAGGAGACGTCCTAGGCAAAGGACGAGCTGGAGCTGAAGTTGAAACCTGGGGCTCTGGTGTATATCAAGGGGTTTTAGGAGAACGTGGGACCATGCCCGACAAGAAGGTCCCAACATGTTGGTCAAGACGACCTCGAGAGCAGTTCAAGTTAGAGTCTCTCCCATCTGGTATCATCTGAACCACTGTGTTAAAGTATCAGAGGGGGAAATGGAGAACCCTAAGATTGATGTTTAGTAAAAATGGTTTATGATAGTCAAGTTAATCATTGTATGAATAATGATACCTGTGTTGTTTAATATAATGCATCTAATTGACCTGCCATGAGGGTCCAAGTGTCACGGCACCAGTTTTCGTTTCCTGTTTTAGTTTGATAGTTTCCGGTTTACCACTCCATCCTATTCACGCTAACCTTACTTCCGGTTTTTAGTTCACGCACCTGTTTCCCATTCATCATTACTCCCCGGGCATTTAAGCACCACCTGTCACCGTCGTCATTTGCCAGATCGTTGAGTCCTCTGAGTCACGTATCCAGCAATTCCTAGTTCTGAGTAATCTGTAGCCCGACCGTCTTCTGTACCTCTGACCATCATCCTCGCCTTACCCTTGCCGGCCTTGTAAGTCTCTGTCGTTACCGAACCTCGCCTGTTATTGACCTGTCTGAAGCCCGCTGATTCACGTACCTTGATCTGAGCCTTCCCGGTTATTACCTTCTGCCTGTTCTGGACCCGAGTAAGCTGATTCCTGGTCTGTGTCAAAGGACTGTTGTTACCTGTGTATGACCCCGGACCGTTGTGACCTGAATTTGGAATTAAATATCATTTTATCGAATCTCCTTGTCTCACGTCTCATCGCTGTGCACGTGGGTCCGTTCATTGCCGAAACCTGACACCAAGTGTGTTTGTAAACTTGTCAGTAATTTGTTTTTGTGTTTATTTTTAGAGGCAGGTACCGGATTCACCTGTGAAATGTTCGGAGGTCATCAAGCTGGCTGCTGAAAAATCCTGTATTAGCAGTAGGATAAATGTGGCTGTTTTATTTGATTTATGTGTCCACATTGCTAAGGTTAAACGAAACTTAAAATGGGTTGGGACCTTGCTAGTGCTTATCACTGGTTTAAGGCGATAAAAGTAAATTGGGCTTAGCTTTAATGGACATTTGTCTGTCCATTGAGGGGGAAAGTTTGTGGTAAATTCTGTTCCTCCTATGGAGTTATTTCTGTCCATTGCAACAAATGTCAAGTTGACCGTGGTGTCAGGTTGGCCACTAAAACAAATAAACTGCTGCAGCTGAGTAAACATGGACTTTCGATGGACACGTAGGCACTCGCTGGTTGCATAAACAACACTGCTTTAAAAAGTGGGCATTGGGAGATGTTTCTTGAGTGCTAAGCAGAGGGTCTGCTGCAGACACCCAGCTGACCTTTTTCGACCTCTCAGTTCTTTCTGCAGAAGAACAAGCGGGTGAATTCGGCCACCACCTCTCTCATGATTATTCTGTGATGTACTATTTCATTCTATGTAATAAATTCATGTGTTAATTTGAGCATAAAAGTTGAGTCTGTGTGAACTCTCTAACAATGTCGGAACAAGAAATACACGACATAAGGTTCATTCATCTGTTCATTTAAAGTGTTCATCTCCATCTTCATACTCACACATTCATCAAGATAATTTTATCTGTTCATTCATTGCTGGTAGTTTCATGTTTACCGTTCATTCTCTTATTACTTGTTTTCAACTGCATTTATTCATGTCTATTTATTCATATATCCTGTAGTGCAGTGGCAGTCCTGGGCAGTTTGGACGCGACCATACACCCCACGATCACGACTAAGAACCCCCCCCCCCCCCCCCCGTGTCTGACCCCCCCCCCCCTTGATCGCCACTATCCACGCGTCATACCCGGCTCCCGATCACCCCCGGGCGCATATATGTGCAGGTTTTCTCTGAAGGCTTGGAGTTGCCCCCCAGTAGGTGCCGCCCCGAGACTGGTCCTGGTTCACCTTCACTCTGTGGTGGGAGCCTACTTAAACCCGCTGCAGTTCGCGCACTGACCTGGCATAGTAGTAGTAGATTCCGTCATCTTCGCAGAGCAGAGAAAGTGAGAAAGAGCTTTATGTAGCACTGTGCAGGATCATGTATTCTTATTTTTCCAGTGTCTTCAACACCATCCAGTCCGTACTTCTGTAAGTCAAACTGGAGGAGGCTGGTGTGGACCTCCATCTGACAGAGTAGATTATGGACTACTTCACAGACAGGTCACAATTTGTGAGAGCCAGGGACTGTGTGTCGGACACTCTGACCTGCAGTGTGGGGGCCTCACAGGGGATTGTACTGGCCCCTTTCCTTTTCAACCCCTATACGTCATACTTCAGACACGGACAGCTGTGTTCTGCAGAAGTTACTGTATCTGGTGACTCTGTGACTATTGGCCTGATCACAGATGACGATGATACAAAGTATAGAGGACTTACACTGGACTTTGTTGACTGGTGCAAGCGGAAGTACCTCCGGATCAACGCAGGGAAAACTTAGGAAATGGTGGTGGATTTTTGCCGACATCCCACCGATGCACATCCAGAGAAGGGACATTGAGAAAGTAGGTATGGGTGGCAGATGGGTGGATGATGGGGTATTGCACATCCTCAGGTATACAGTGTAAAATATGACGTATTGCACATATTTTGTACGTTGCTAATTTGGTGGTATGGATGATGTTGTAAATTACACAACAACAACAATGAATGAGTACACCATGTAGGTACACGTTGTGTGTCACTGCAGTGCTATATTGTATAGTCCGATGGCTTTGAGGAGGAATGACCTGCGGTAGCGCTCCTTCTTTATGAAGGTTTTTTGGACTCAAAATCCAATTTGCAATACATTTGTAAAATGCATTTTACATTTTGCAATTCAATATTACAAGTGGCAATACAATACCCAGTTTCATTAATTAAACATTTAAATAAAAACTTAATCAATTGCATTTCGTATTGTAATGTTTTTTTGTAGACGTTATTTAAATGGCAATGAATTTTGCAATTGGCAATTCAACATGCTTTTTGGACATTTAATTTAAAAGTGCATTCCGCAATTGGCAATATAATATGCATTTTGGAAATGCATTCTGCAATTGGCAATTCAATATGCATTTTGAAAATACATATTAATAAAACGAAATTCTGAGTTCTGACGGGACTTAGAAAAAGAGATCACATTTCTCCTACATTAGCTTCTCTGCACTGGCTGCCTGTAAAATGTAGGATAGAATTCAAAATTCTCCTATTCGCCTACAAAGCACTTACAGTAATGATATAGCTCCTTCTCATCTTAAAGACCTCAGTTCCTTATGTGTAAATTCTCATTCTATATATTATTCACTATCAGGGAGGAAGGAGCGCTAAGTCTCAACAGACAGAGACACAACTCCCCGGCCTTGGGTTTGGGAGCTAGAGTTGAGAGTCTATCAGACAGAGACAACCATTGAACAATCTAGGTGAAATGTCAAATACATACAGTAAGACAAAACATAAGATATTAATTGCAGAACATAAGTCATAAACCATATAATAACGGCATAGAATAAGGAAGAAACAATTTTTCCCATAACAAGATCCATATTCAAAGAGCCTAAAGCACACAACTTCCCACCCACAGTTTTTTAATCAAACTGTTTTTGTTAGTTGGTGGTTTAATATAAAAAACTTTTATATCCTGAAGCCATAAATTTAACGCTTTCAGTCCTCAAGGAACTTCTATATTATACGTACTTCATGGGGGACGTGGTCTTCACACCTTCTCACAGTCCTTTGTTCAACTGATGATCTAGTTCTTTACAGGTTTGAAGTGAAGCCTATTGTAAATGGAGGATAATGCAAAACCTAACTAAGACTGAAGGTTCCTGCACTTTTGGTAATGTTAAGAAAAGTCTGTGAGTTAACTTAAAAGTCATTGAGCTGTCACAGTCACCTGATTGTGGTGACATTTGGCAGTAAACGATGATTAAAATGACACACAACTAAAAGAATATCAACTGGCATAAGTCCGGGGAACACATATATGTATTCAGAAGTCCATTTACAGTTGTAGCCGTTGATAGTGTCTACCCCCATCGTGCGTTACTCCCGAATGCGCCGCGTCAGCGCCTTGGTTACGCTGCGTGAAAGAGTATGTTATGTCCTTTTGGCCTGTAGGTGGCGATTGGCTCCCACTTTTGGTCCTGAAAAAGGTCAGGGCTCAAAGGTTTAACATTTTATATTTAACAGCATACCTATTGAGTCCTCGTTCTGTTTTATATGGAATACGAGCAATGATCAAACGTAAGCGTCATATTACACCTTGTAAAACCATAAAAACTGTTCAGATCATTTACAGACGATAAAACATTGTCAAGGCATCGACAAGGACAGATAACTCGCTTATCCCTGCTGCAAACAGCTGCTGTCACTGAGAGCAACCCGTGCGGCATCGCCAGTCAATCTGAGAACGCATTCATTGGTTCGGACACTTTAGGGTGTGTGAACTGGGGAGGAGACGGCAGCAGCGACTGAAGAGCGACTGAATAGAGTTGATGTCTTCCCCGCTGACAGGCTCATTCATTTGATAATGCACTTACCTGGCTGACAGTTCAGTTGAAAAACACACTGAATCTTTATCAAACCGTCCCTGACTAACATCTATGAACTGCAGTTTCTTCCTTGATTATCCATGATTATTATAGAAGAAGCGCAAATCATCGCCAGTCCAAATTTGTGCAATCAATACTGTGTTTACAATAAAGGTAATAAAAAATAATAATAGTAATTTCAATTTAAAATGCACTGCATATTTTAAACGAATGTCAAAGTGCTACAAATAAATTAGACCAGAAAGCTACGATAAATACATACATTTTTTTTCACAAAGTAAACATATGTAGAACAAACTACTTACTGCATTAATGAGTCTTAGACCTGCAGCTGATCCCGAAGCTGCCCAGTTTGTTAAAGAGCTTTGTCCCGGAGCTGAAGTATTTCTCACCTGCTGATTGAGTGGTAGCAACACGTGTGTAGGCGCCTCTACGAAGGAGGGGGGAGGGGTGTGTAGTTTGCCTTTGAGACTGTGAGCATACATCAGACAAACAAAAGCTTGGTCGAACTCAGATCCAAGTCATCTGAGTACGAAACACATCACATATCAAGTCGCCCATACCAAGAAAAACAAGAAAGCCGGTGAAGGTGGATGGACGGGCGAATGGGAAATCAGAGTGTTGAAACGTACACAGGCCGAATAAGTGATCTTAGCCACTCATTCGGTTACGATGACACAAACAGTCAAAACTCATTTTCCATACATCTAGTGCGCCACTCCCCCATTCCTCTTGTAGCCTGCATTTGCACATCCATACATTTATGTATTGGTCCCTCTCTGTCTGAACACATGACTCCAAAACACGTCACGTATCATCCAGTGTCTTGCGTTTTATTCAGTTTCCGTTTGTCTCTAAACAAAAAAACAGGAGAAACGAAAATGCCGGTGAAAGTGGCTGGATGGACGGATGGGAAATGAAAATGTTGAAACGTACACGGGTCGAATAAGTGCTCTCAGCCACTCAGTTACAATGACACGCACAGTCAAAACAAGTCAAACTGCAGTTCTGCAGACACAGAGTAAACAGGTAGGAACAAACATGTTGCTGTAATGCGTCGCTGTAGATCTGCTGAGTTCTGGCATCCTGTCAAAGGTACGATCGACAACTGCTGTAAAACAAATTCCTATGATTATTACGGTTATTTACGTAAAATGTATGACTATTAGAAAACATTCATTAACAAGTTGTGGAAGTTTAAAACCTAAATAAGCGGCTGTAGTCGCAGATGGACTGCACTCTACGTCTTTACTTGGCCATGCGCATTCAAATTATATCAATTCCAATAATCATGGAATTATGTGAAGCCAATATGTTGTATCAGATGTTAGAGCGGTGGGTGTGTACATATTTTTAAGAGACGCCTGCTATTTAAAGACACAAAAAGCTGAGGAGAATGAAAACAAGAATGTTTTGCTGCTGTGGCGCTGGTCTGTTCTAAACCACACAGAACAATTATAACTTTGCAGTGAACAGAAAATAACTAAGCCATCAACAAGTTGTTGCCCTTCATACTCCCCACATTTGAGCACACAACAGATACTTAATAGTAAAAACTTAATAGTAAAATAGGTCTGGTGTAATATATGTGTGTTACAGGTAGAAATGAACAGTCGGACCTCAGTTACGCTGTAGTGCTTTGGAGGCTTCTAATCAATGCTGCGCCACCTGGTGGTTAAAACAAGACTAGCGTCCTGATTTTTTTCGGTCGGCTGCAGGATTAAAAATCTTTACTCAGCAACGCTGAGACTTTGACTTTGCTGCATAGTTCCAGGCCACTTTCCCCTTATTCTACTAGAGGTGTACTATCACTCCACAAAGATCTACTTTTACTGTATAAGTTAGGATTTCAGTAGTACCATGTCATGCTGTAATATGGCCCTTACATTCAAGCACAAAACCAATAAGTACAGCACTACAGTGTAGTGTGTAACTTTCTTTTGAATTGTTTTCAGTTTGTATTGTAAAGAGAGAATAATTGCATTAAATCTAATACTGAATATGTGGTTTTATACATTTTGTATTTACATTTCAGTGTTTAACACTAAATATTACAATGTGCAAGACTTGGAACAGAGAAGGCAATTACTGTGAAAAAAGAAACTCCAGACATGGTAAATGGTTTGATGAGAACAAATAACGATTTCATTCAGGTGCTATAAAATGGTCATTCATGTGCCCTTATATAGATACAGTAAGATGGCTGTTGCAGATGGTTTCATGCACAGTGCTTACATATAGATAAAAACACACACAATAACAATTAAAGACTGGAATTGCTTTATAAATAAACCTAAACCATAAAACAGTTACAGGATGTATCCTATTTGTCTTATACTGTAGTTTTGTTCATTCTGGCATAAAATTGTGTTTATATGTCCATCAATCCATTTTGAACCGATTCATCTGGGGCCGGGTCACGGGGGCAACAGTCTAAGCAAACTCCAAACTTCCCTCTCTCTGGACACTTCCTCCAGTTCTACCGGTGGGACCCCAAGGCGTTCCCAGCCCAGCCGAGAGATATAGTCCTTCCAGCGTGTCCGGGGTGTCCTACCGGTGGGAAATGCCTGGAACACCTCCCCAGGGAGGCGTCCAGGAGGCATCCGAACCAGATGCCCAAGCCAGTCAGCTGGCTCCTCTCGATGTGGAGGGGCAGCGACTCTACTCCGAGCTCCTCCCAACCTGGAGCGAGCAAACCACCTTTTTCTGGTTGAGAACCGTGGCCTCAGACTTGTAAGAACTGATTCTCATCACAGCAGCTTCGCAAAACGCCCCACCACATACTGCAGGGCCTGGGCAAGTCCACCTTTCTGACCTCTGCCTCTGTTTCCTCAGCAGAAAGTGTGTCAAAGGGATTGAAGAAATCCTCAAAATACTTGTTCTACTGTCTGATTACATCCTCAGTCGAGGTCAACATCTCCCCAACTCCACTGAAAACAGAGTTGGTGAAGAACTGCTTCCCCCTCCTGAGATGTCGAACGGTTTGCTAGAATGTCTTTGAGGCCATGGCCTCCCCGAACTCCTCCCAGGCCCAAGTTTTTGCCGTGCAGCTGATGGCTGCACATCATTAGCTGCCTCAGGAGTCCCACAAATTAACCAGACCTGATAGAAATCCTTTTTCAGCTTGATGGTATCCCTTACCTCTTGTGTCCACCACTGGGTTTGGGGGTTACCACCACGACAGGCATCGGAGACCTTGCGTCCAAAGTTTCAAATGGTCGCGTTGACAATGGAGGTGGAAAATATCCCTCTGAATCTTGTAAAAGCTCTCCCAGAGACGTGAGTTAATGATCCTTCTGACAGAGGGTTCAGCCAGATGTTCCCAACAGACCCTCACAAAACGTTTGGGCCTGCCAAATAGTTCCAGCCTTCTTTCCTGCCAGCGGATCCTACTCACCACCAGGTAGTGATCAGTTGACAGCTCAGCCCCTCTCTTCACCCGAGTGTCCAAAACATATGGCCAAAGGGACACATGTCCGACTACAAAGTCTTATCATCGACCTCCGGCCTAGGGTATCCTGGTGCACTGATGGACACCCATATGTTTGAACATGATGTTAGTTATGGCCAGTCTGTGCCTAGCACAGAAGTCCAATAACATAACACCATTTGGGTTCAGATCAGGGAGGCCATTCCTCTCAATCACGCCTCTCCAGGTATCACTGTCACTGCCCAGGTGAGCGTTGAAATCCCCTAGCAGAACGACGGGTTCCCCATTCGGAGCGCTTTCCAACACTCCCTCCGGAGTCCCCAAGAAGGCCGTGTAGTCCACACTGTCATTCAGCCCATAGGCACAAACAACAGTGAGTTACCTATCCCCAACCCAGGCTATGCATGGAGGTGAGCCCGACTTTTTCTAGCTAGTACTGCTCAAGCTCCCGCACAAGCTCAAGCTCCCCCCAGTGAAGTAACATTCCATGTTCTGACAGCCAGATTGGTTGTCCCAAGATTGGGTCGCAGAGGCTTTCGCCTTCAACTGCTGCCTGGGTGGGGCCCCAGCTGCGCCATACTATTCATAGGGGATGTGAACCGCTCTTAATCTGGCCCATGGTGTCAGGTTTTGGTCTTGTTTCCAGTTTTTATTTTGAAGGTTTTAGTTTGTCATCATTTTGGTTCCAGTTTCCTGTTTTATTTTGTAGGCAGTTCCGTTTCTGGTTATACCACAGCAGTTCCCACCTACTTCCGGTTTTCAGTTCACGCACCTGTGTCTCATCTGTCATTACTCACCAGGACATTTAAACACCACCTGTTACCTTAGTCATCCGCCAGATCGTTGTACATATGTCGTCACTTTCCAGCATTCCATTTTCAGCTCACTTCGTGTTTGATCCTGTTCCGTGTTACCGACTTCTGATTCTCGCTTGATCCTGACTTGGTATTGTATGCTGTGGACTCTGATACCCAACCGTGCCTGTCTTCTGGAAGTGATTAAGCCTGCTCCTTCTGTGCCTCTATATTCATGCTTGCAAGTGTATGACCTGGACTGTCTGAGACTACGATTCCGTAATAAAGCCCTTTTTCTTACTCCATCTGTCTGCTGCATCCGCACTGAGCATTTGGGTCCTCCCTCTGCCGTTCCGGACACATGGCCCGGGACCTGTTTGCCTTGGGAGACCCTACCAGGGGCATTTAGCCCCTGACAACATAGCTCCCGGGGTCATTCACGCACACCAACCCCTCCACCATGTTAATGTATGTTTCACACAAAAATGTTCAGTTTTTGACTGTATTCGACGACTTTATATGTTATCGTTAAACATTTAGTTTTTAATTTTAGTCACACTTTCACTTTCAAATTATTATAGTGTTGAGTTATCATACTTTGTCATTGCACGGATGAAGATCAACCCTTACAGAGAGAGGAGGAGTTGTACAGGCCGATGGCACCAGTAGGAAGGCTCTCCGGTGGCGTTTTGTGGAGCACCTAATACTGATCAGCCTTTGGCTGAAGGTGCTCCTCTGTCCAGCCACACAATGTGTAGGGGGTGGGAGGTGTTGTCTAGGATAGAGAGGAGGTCAAGGGTTAAGTTCCACCCCAGAACAGAATCAGCCCTTCTGATCACTTTGTCCAGTCTGCTAGTGTCTGCTAAATTCATGCTGCTGCTCCAGCAGACCACAGCATAAAACATTGGACCCACAGACTCATAGAACATCCTCAGCATGGAGCTGCAGACGTTAAAGGACCTGAGCCTCCTCACAAAGTAAATCATGCTTTGAGCCACTTTGCACACAGCTGAGGAGTTCTTTTTCCAGTACAGTTTATTATTAAAGTACACTGTGTCTACTCGGTCAGGACTCCAACTCTTCCTTTTTTAAAAATGAGAGGGGTTTCCTAAAGTCCATCACCAGCTTATTAGTTTTGTTGATGTTCAGTTGGAGGTGGTTCCTTCCACACCAGTTAACAAAGCTGTCTACCAGTACTTGACACTAAGTGTCGTCACCACCCTGGATACATCCTATGGTCGGATAAATGCCTGAGCCAAGCCATGCCAGCTGTGTGGGACGCAATCATTCGTATGTCAGCAAGATATCAAATTCCCATAAAATGGTTGATCAGGAAAACATTCAAGCGCTGTTTGCAGCAGGAGTTGGTTTACTGATGTTATCGGACCCATCGACTGGACACATTGCTATAAAAGCTCTGTCACAGGATGAAACATGAATTAACAGGAGACGTTTTTATTTCATCAACGTACAAATAATCTGTGATGCAGCTACAGTCAGCAGCATTGTAGCAAGATGCCTGATTTAATGATGATCCATTCATTAGAACAGATTTGAAGCTGGTACCAGATCAAATAGTTTAACAGCCTTAATATTAATTCCTTTTGCGCATAGAACTTTAGCACACCCAGATATTATCGTCGTGGTCAGTTCATCTTCTCCTTCACCTCCACTTGTTTTGGTGACACTTTGACAGAGGATGGCCACCCTTCACTTCACATTTTATTTCCAATACTGTGTAGAACCTGCAGCAATAACACCTGGGCACACACACAGTCTGACTCAGTGGTCTGGGCAGACGCAGACCATATTTAAATTATTAACATATTTATATGAAGACATGTCACAGGAGGAGTCGGCTACTCATTCACCTGGACTCAATTCTACGTTGATTGGGATGTACAAAGAAAACATTCGTACTTAGTACAGGTTGATTCATTTCTACTCAACCAGTTTTCTGGATTTCAACTTATACCAAGTTTAGTAGGAAATCAAAGTTTAGTCGGAAACTGACACAAGTGTGTATAAGGCCCCAGGTCACTAAAGTGAGTGCACCCTAACAAACAATAAAACATAAGAAGGTTGAGTCATAATAGAACAGCATCTATAACCTATCGTCACATCCTGCCTGTTCATCCAACTGTATGTTGCCAATGGTTGTGGAGCCTTTTTATGGAACAGGTGTATCACATTACAAACACTGAAACTACCAACAGTTGGTGCATTACGGATGATTCAAAATTACTGAAAGAACTGTTGCATATGGAGCACATCACACTATAAAGGAAAGAAGACATGAGTTTCAATCAATCTTTTCCAGCTTGTGGTTGAGAAGGTGATGCGTTGACACAGACTGCATGGTCTGCATTGCATTAGGCTGTACAGTGTGGTTTTCTGCACAATGGTTTGTTTGATGCATCCAAATGTGTCTTTGTACAGCTTATTATATGTTTGATCATTATGTATGTACCGGTTAGTGAACTTTGTCCCCACTACTAAGTTATAGTTAGAAGGATAGTTCATTTGTCATTTTTCACATTATGTTTCCTAATCTGCATAGCCCATTTTTTCATTATGGTTTTAGTCCCCCCAAAAAAGGGACAAATTCCAGAATTGTGTTTGTCCAGATGTCACCATAAAAACTGTATTAAATCTAATCCCATTTTTTAAAAATACGTAATTAATACAAATAAAAGCAAAGACATCTATAATGTGGAGAGTCAAACCTTCTACAGTACTTTATTCAAGATGTGCCGTACTGTAGGGGAAATGTAATGATCTTGCTCACTTGTTTTATGACAGTTGTCTACAAGAGAATGACATTAATATGTCCTGCATAAATACTTTGCTTACAGACACATGCTGATAAAACAATTTTTTTCTCTTCAGTATCTGATATTTATAAATAATATAAAATCAAATATCTAGTTAGTTCCATTCTTGTCTTACATGCTTATGATGTATAAAGACCTTGTTATCCTTTAACTGCACCCAAGATAAGATACAGGTCAAAAGAAGCAGCTATTAGTCATTTTGCTCCTGCTCTCGATACAGACCAGTTAATGTGTGTGTATGTGCTTTTAGTTGTTCAGGTGGACATGAAATGCTCTGTCAATTTCTCTATATAAAACTATATAAATAAAACTAATTTGACTAAACTTGTGAAGTTTACATGCCAAGTTACCATTACTCAACCACCTCTCCTTATAATTACTATATATAATGTTAATTATTGGCCACTGTGACAGGTTACTGTTCCAGGGTATGAACCACTTGATAGCTTGACTTACACAGACAGACAATCACCTACGTCCTTCAGCAACTTAAAGTCTGTGGGATGAGGGAAGAAAAACCTCAACACAGAGAGATGGCTATGCGACTGGGAATTAGTGCTAACCACAACGCTGTCTTTGCTCAAAGCAGCTACAAAAAGCAAAGCTACCAAAATTCAGCTTTCAAGACACAAAATACCTTTCCTCTTTGGTTATAATATGAAGTTGTATAACTAAAGTCAAACCCCAATATACAGTACTTACCACCAAATTATTGTTTTCCACAGTGGGCGTGTGGTACTTTTCTAGGCCACTGCAGAGGAAGATGCAGGGGATTACCACACTACAAGGAAGTCCCTCTTCTTCCACTATTCCACTATAGCTGCTGAGGGACTTCTTCTTCTTCTTTTGGAACATTAACAACTAAATTATATGAAAATAAATACAAACTTTAAAAAGAGCAAATCATAGTGTCTTATAAAGTGCCAACATTCTAAATGTCTTTTTATTCAATTGCAGTTTAATTAATAATTTAATTTAACAAGTTTTATGACTATTGTAGCTTTAAACAACCACAAATACAGGCTTTAACCCAACCAGTCCAGCCTCTTAGTTCATCATAACAATGGTCTACTTTGCTTGCTCACACAATAAAATTAGATGCAAACACCTGAAACATATGGAGAAGTCCTTCCTTTGTACTAGTAAAGCCAAACTATAGATACTGCTCTGTTTAAAAAAAAACAATGTATGGTTTGTCTTGATCAAATAAGGTCAACAACAAAGGAGATTTTGTCTACTTAAACATCTGGGAACAATCATTTTCAAGTAAAATGTGCTAAAGCACACTGCTATTATTTGTGATCATCTTAAATGGGCCCCAAATCTGAATGTTGGATAACTTTTCTGTGTTTTTAATTACAACTTACATTACTTACTTATATTACTTGTTTACTAACCCTACCCAGCAGTGGGTAGGATTCAATAGCCATTTTGGTGCCCTAGGCGAGGCTTTGAGTGGCGTCACCTAACAACAGGCTTGAGTGGTGGCACTTCCGGCAGGTGGCGCCCTAGGCAACTGCCTAGTTCGCCTATGCCCAGAGTTATTATCATAGGCTCCATAACCTTTTTTGACCTTCATAATAAATTACATTGACAAACAGATTATAAAAATGTGATCACTTTTATTAAAACAATTTAAAAAAGAAATTAATAAATACTTTAAAATAAATAATAATTAAATTAATAGAATAAATATTTTCTTTTTCAAAAAATTAAATTATAATAAATTCATTTATCCCAGCCTGTAGTGATAAACATGTAGTAATTTCTGTCAATGTTTCTAAACAAATAGAAATAATACAACAATAAATAATTAATAAACAATAAAGGTGACAGTACACAGTACATATCACTGTAGATCCATAGCCACATGTATGATGATATCTTACAGTGAGACCTTCAAAGTCAGCTAACATAGCTTGGTTTTCTTGAACCTAAGAGGCAAATGAACTCAGAAGTCTGTACTGAACCTTGCATTGAGTTCTGAGTGCAGTTTAAATGCTGCCATTTAAACTTTACTGTGAGTTGAGATGATTCCATGTTGTGTTGCTACCACCACCTGTCATCACAAGGCAAATACACCAAAGAACGTCTTCCCCGGCTCGTCTTCCACTTCAAGTAGATTCTTCTTCTCCATGACTGTTTTCAGCCTATCCTCCCTTTTTAGGTCAAATACAGCCCCCATATATATGGCAGAATACCATTTGCCCTGTTCATCTAGATCACTGCTCCTAATCTTTTGGCAGACGGTGCGTATGGAGTGCAGGATTGTTTGATAGGACCGTTTAGCATCATCATTGCCATATGACTTGGACCAGCGCTTCACTGTGTAGCTCAGGTGGACCAGGGGCCTTGACGCTGCATCATGATCATCCTCAGCACCAAAGCTGCAATTGACCTTGAAAGATGCTTGGCTGTAAACAAAGTAGAGACCATTGTGGGGAATGACAATTTCATTGTCATCGAGTTTTAGCTCTCCTTGATAGTGGGACTGGTCAACCTGATTCTTCCATTCTACTGAATCAGTCCTAGCACTGTTATGTTTTCCTGTGCAAAAGAATGGAAAAATGGTGATGGAGGCGATCGTATTATCTCAACATCTGGATATTTGTTGTGTCAAACAGTGCCAGATATTCTTATTAATAATCAATGATCATATTGCTGTTCTTACCTTCTAAATGAATAGCAGCCCTCACATTAGAAATTTGCCTTAATGCATGATGAAGAACTGGAAATAAAAGACAGAGGTTGAGTTCCACATACAGCGAGCTTGGTTAACTTTATGGTGTAATGGAGAAATCAAATATTTCTCACAAAGCGCTGTACTTATAACACTGATGTGACAAATATACATGTACACAATACCGATCTTTAGAGGGAATTGAAAAGGTCCTCACCAAAAGTGTCTTCCTCTGGTCCTGGCTCCTTGGCGTGTCTGTGGAACACAAGGACAGCAGCAGCAGTCGCACTAAGGCACAGTGCGATTACCAGCAAGGCTGTGCTTAGCTTGGAGCTGAGCTTTACATTCTGTGTTGTCTCTCTCCCAGCTTCTGTCTCCACTGAGGAGTCCAGCTGTACTTTGCATTCACCTTCCATTGATCAGATTACTTTTTTTCTATTGCTTTATGTCAAACTGAGCTCTTTGAGTGCTGTCTTCCTTCTACTGCTGCTCTGGTTTGTTGGTTGATACTCAGTGAGTTGCTCTTTTAAAACAGTTTCCTTCTGGGGAAACTCCAGTGATGTCACTCATCGTAAGTGAGAAAACCCAGGACGGGCAGCATAATATACAACACTCCTACACTACAGTAGTGATAGAGGTACTACTTATCACTTATCCTAGTAGCACATACTTTTCAATTCAGTTCAACTTTTATATAGCATATATTCACAACAGAGTAATCTCACAGCACTTACACAACTAAAGCCAACAAATCCCATATAAGCTTTATATGGGATTTTAATTGAAGTCATTTTACATATATAATAGTAGTTTACAGTAGTTTAAATTTAATTATAACACCTGTCTAGAAACCTCTTTTATAACTCAGCTCTTGCACAGAATATATGATCGTGGTTTAGGGTCTCAAACCTCAACATTTGCCACACTTCTACAGCTAAAAAGCTACAGAAAAAAGCCTAGATCATCATTTTAGATTGAAATGCACATTGCAGCTGACACACTGAATCTCTGGGTGGTTGGATATGTTGCCGTGAACTGGTCATCATTGTATTAGTAATTTCCCCTTTGCTTAAAAATAGACTGATGACGAAACAGGGCTTGACGTTCTGTGTGAAGATTCACTAATATTTCCTGTTTATTGAAGTTTCTTTAATGTTTGTAGAAAATGTCACTGGAAATGTTAAAGTGTTGATCCATGCTTATTTTAAATGGTATGATATGATGTCTGGTGAGTTGTCCAACAGTCCTGTGTGAATCATTTTTATATCTACAGTTGTTTATACCACATACCAATGATCTTCATGTCCCACCCCATATATAGTGTCATAATTAATGTCACCATAGTATGATATATTTGAAACAGCCCTGCCCTTTTACAGTATATGCTTATGCGTTATCCAAGATAAGGACGGCAACAGGTTCAATACAAAATTTGCCTATTTAAATGGCAACAGCTCAAATGAGTAAGAATGACTGTGCATGTTTCAGAGCGATTAGTAGGCAGGAGTGTGTGGGTGACGGTTGGGGTTGCTGACATACATATTGTGTAGCTAAAACCTTGGCCTCATTGGACAAAACTGTACGGTGACGTAACGCGAACACCGGTTCAGAAATGGGGATGTGTGAAACCGCTGGTCTGGCATGCAGTTGGCTCCTCTATAAATCGTCAAAGGTAACCCACAGCCTGGAAAGAGGAACATCCTCCTACATCTGCTGCCATCAGCGTAAACTGCAAACAAGTCTTAGTTCTGGTCAAATATTGGCTAATTCTTTGAGGTATCTATCTATCTATCTATCTATCTATCTATCTATCTATCTATCTATCTATCTATCTATCTATCTATCTATCTATCTATCTATCTATCTATCTATCTATCTGTCTGTCTGTCTGTCTGTCTGTCTGTCTGTCTGTCTGTCTGTCTGTCTGTCTGTCTGTCTGTCTGTCTGTCTGTCTGTCTGTCTGTCTGTCTGTCTGTCTGTCAGCCACAAATTTCACTATGAAGACTGTGACCCGCACAAAATATGAATATATAAAACATTTTTTAAATGACCTACATTCAGATATAGACCGTGAGTATACTGAATGTTGTACTGTATGCTGACGTACATAACATAGGTTGCCCCTCTGACCTGTGTGTGCCGATAGGGTCCATGTGTGTTTGTGTGTATTGCGAGGGCTCCTTCTCTATTTCCTGTGAGAGTTGATTCTTCTTGGTCCTGATTTTCCTGTGTTTTTTTTTCCTGTTTTGTTTTATTTTGAAAGGCTATTTCCTGTTGTCACTCCCATGCTTTTGTTATCTTAATGTTTGTTCATTGTTTTCTCCTGTGTCTCCTTCTGCCTGATGTAGGTATACCCTGATTTCCACTCATTTCCCTGTCTTTCCTGACTTGCTGTCATCATCATGTTTTTTTGTGCTGCAGACTTCGCATCCAAGCATCAATCATTTGAGTTTTTGATTTCAGAGGGATATCATTATTTAAATATGGCCTGAGATTTATTTATACTTATAGGATAAGTGGGTGTCTCTAATCCCCTTTGACTGTCTCTCCTCAGCTGCTCTGTCGTTTTTTCCTGTCATCACCACTGTCTGGTATTGTAGCCCCCTCACAACCAAGCTTCTCAATGTTGTAAAATTGGTTGGATTATGTAAATTGTGTTGCTTGACCCATACCTAAGTGAATAGGAATCCCTCAGCCCAATGACTTTGTACGTGTTTACATCAAAGTAGCAACATCAGTAGTTTTGTTGTATGTGTGTAAATAGGCTCTCCTAAACACATTGTATCTACAAATGTTCTTATTATTGTTATATTATAATATTATTGAAACAAACATTAATGTGTGAATGTGATGCAGTGTCAAATCTCTGAACAAGTGCAGACTATTTATTTTTACTACGCAGAGCACCAGGACCGGACACTGCTCACACCATGGAGTCTCTCCTCTAATGACTCCTTTAATCTGTCTGTTTCATGGCATCAATTTAAGATTTAATCTTTGATTAATTACGACTACTGTACTTCTATATACTTGACTACAGTGGCTGCCCGGCTTCTTTCATTTTGCTACACAGTCCACCAGGCTCTCTGAGGTCAGCAGATTATGTCTGCTGCTGCTCCATAACAATAGAATGAGTTGCCATTGCACATCAGGCAGGTCAGCTTACTTCCTCTTATATACAATGATTTTTGGTTTTATTGTTTATCGTCGGCTTTGGTAATACTTGAGTCTTGCCTGCCTTGTTTTCTTGAATTTCTCAACCTAGAGCACTTTTCATGTTTCTGTTTTGCCCAACAAGATATCACTTTTGTTTTTCGTTCCTAAGTATGATTATTTCTCTGATTACTCAAGAAATAGTTTTTGGTATTTCCTTTATCAAGTGAAATGTTTGTTTGGGTAATTATGATTAAAGTTTCCTTTGAGTCAGTTTTTTTATTAATTCTGTTCCCCACGTTTCAAGTGAAACGCTGAGAAAATTGGCTGAGAATAATTTGGGTTTTCTATGATAGTAATAGAAGCAAGTGAGATACATCTTGTGTCCTTGGCATGCGCAATATTGCATAAATCTCTTATCACACAGTGTGAGCTGTAGCAGTGGAATTTTAACCATCTATTGCATTAAAACACTTGATAAAAATGTGACCACCACCAATAATGTGTTAAATGAATGTGTTCACAAAATATGTAAGTGATCAGATCAGATGTTATGACTGCTACAGTCACATGCACAATTGTCAGAGTTATGTGAAACTATAAACAACATACTTTGTTTTATTCATTGGAAGGACGCAACAAATGTTTGAACAATCATAATGAAGTGCGCGCGCGCGCGCGCACACACACACACACACACACACACACACACACACACACACACACACACACACACACACACACACACACACACACACACACACACACACACACACACACACACACACACACACTAATGTTGAATGAAAAAAATACACCATTACAGGTTTATTCCTACCCACAAAGAGAAACCAAGACAAATCTTGCTAGTACCTGCCCCTGTGGTCAACAGCCCACTTTACTACTACTTTAGAATTGAAACTTGAAAAACTTGAAAATTCCCCTCATGAATCAAACATAAAGGTCAGGTTTCTGGTACTACTTACCTCTTGTCTTTGCAATTGTATGGGTTTCTCAAGTTCTCTGATCTAAAAAAAGACACTATACTTTCCCCAAAATTTCAAAGTGAGGAATATACAGTGCTCAGTTAGAAAACTCTGGTATTCAAAATTCATTACTCAGTAACCACAACTTGAATTCGATTAGCAAACAATTACCAAGCTAAAAACACAACACATCATAATTTTACACACGTCAAACTTTTCAACAGATAGATAAAAGGGCCCAAATCAGTTTTTTTAAGGTATGGAACAATGAATCCACTGAGAATTGAAATAACAGGTTGAAAATGAGGAGGAGAGAAACGAGGAAGGAGACAAGGAGACAAGCAGTCTGGAATGAAATTGGAGTCACTGTAGTTGTCTTGTAGTTGACCATGTCCTTGTTCCTGGTAACTATGAGGGACCCTGGGCAATGCGTTCAGCCACATTTGAGTGGCTTTTCCATTGCCTTCGGTGTCCTTACAGTAAGGCTGATCTGTAGAGTTACGTTAGAGTGCAGACATGGTGGTATTCTAACATTACTATAGAGTGTAAGGACTCGAAGCAGGCGGCGGACCCACATGCACAGCACGAAGGTGAGATGAATATTAAACGCAGGTTTATTTCTCAAGGCAAGGTCAGACGGTCCAGGTCATACACAAGAAGGCTCAGTGATAAGAACAAAGGGGAGCAGGCAATCTCGAGTCCGGTATACACGCAGGGTTTGATACACAGGAGGTCACGGCAAAAGTACAGGCAGGGATCAGGCAAAAACTCACGGTCGGTTAGTTAGTCCAGGGTCAGGCAGGATACACGGTGCAAAGCAAAACAGGAACAAAACACGAGGAACACGAAACACGGGAAACTTCAAGACGCTCAGGAAACTCACGAAACTCAGGAGACACAAGAAACTCGGGGACTCAGGGAACTCAGGAAACTCGGAACACTCAGGAGACACAAGATACTCGGAACTCTCAAGAAACACGGGACAGTAATGAAACTCGACAATCTGGCAAGGGACTATGGGAACAGGAGCTGACTAAATACACAGGTGAGTGATTAACTGATTACAGACAGGTGTGGGTAATGAGCTAGGGAGAACAGAACTGATAACAGGAAGTCAACAAAATAAAACAGGACATGGCGTGACGACAGGAAACAACTAGAAACAAAACCCAAATCATGACAGTACCCCCCCCATGGCGCCTTCCACGGCGCCCACGGAAGCCCCCCCCCCCCCAAACCAGGGCAGGCGGAGGGTGGTCCCAGGAGGAGGGACCGAATCCCAACCCTTCAAGGCAAACGAGCAGGGTGGGTGGAGGGAGGACCGGAGGAGGGCCAAAACAAGAGTCCACATGACAAAACCAAGGTCCGCGAACGGGGAAGACACGAAGTTCAGGGATTCCTTCACGGAGGGTAAAGGCGCGGCGAGATCCTGCTCAGCCGCCGCTGAGCCCGGGTGGCCCTCTTAGTGCCCTTGAGCTGGGCCGACGTCCCCGGGGACCACCCCGAATGGCGACGTCCTCCAGGCGGACGCTGATCCGAAGGGCTGAGGAGTCGAGGCGGACGTCGCCGCAGGAGGCAGCGCCATTCACGCAGAAGGAGGCGCCGAGGGCGAGGCCACCAGTCCGGCAGCTGAGACAAGGACGAGGGAGGAACCAGCGGCGTCCTCATTGGACCACCGCGACGAGACACGGGAACCAGCGGCGTCCTCCTTGGACCACCGCGACGAGACACGGGAACCAGCGGCGTCCTCCTTGGACCACCGCGACAAGAAACAGGTGCAGATGCGGCCGGAGCCGGGCCGCCAGGAACCGATGCAGATGCGGCCGGAGCTGCGACGGGAACGACCCCTTTCTGGAGGTCCGCCGGGGACTGCGGCGGGCGCGACCCCCTCCTGGAGGTCCGCCGGGACTGCGGCGGGCGCGAACCCCTCCTGGAGGTCCGCCGGGACTGCGGCTGGCGCGACCCCCTCCTGGAGGTCCGCCGGGACTGCGGCTGGCGCGACCCCCTCCTGGAGGTCCGCCGGGACTGCGGCTGGCGCGACCCCCTCCTGGAGGTGCGCCGGAACTGCGGCTGGCGCGACCCCCTCCTGGAGGTGCGCAGGAACTGCGGCTGGCGCGACCCCCTCCTGGAGGTGCGCAGGAACTGCGGCTGGCGCGACCCCCTCCTGGAGGTGCGCAGGAACTGCGGCTGGCGCGACCCCCTCCTGGAGGTGCGCAGGAACTGCGGCTGGCGCGACCTCCTCCTGGAGGCCGACGGGCGCTGCGGCTCCGAGGGTGACAGGGACTGGAACGACCGCCACAGGGCCGACAGGGACTGGGAACGGCCGCAACATGGCCGACAGGAACGGGAACGGCCGCAACATGGCCGACAGGAACGGGAACGGCCGCAACATGGCCGACAGGGACTGGAACGGCCGCCACATGGCCGACAGGGACTGGAACGGCCTCAACTTGGCCGACAGGAACGGGAGCGGCCTCAACTTGGCCGACAGGAACGGGAGCGGCCTCAACTTGGCCGACAGGAACGGGAGCGGCCTCAACTTGGCCGACAGGAACGGGAGCGGCCTCAACTTGGCCGACAGGAACGGGAGCGGCCTCAACTTGGCCGACAGGGACGGGAGCGGCCTCAACTTGGCCGACAGGAACGGGAGCGGCCTCATCTTGGCCGACAGGGACGGGAGCGGCCTCAACTTGGCCGACAGGGACGGGAGCGGCCTCAACTTGGCCGACAGGGACGGGAGCGGCCGCAACATGGCCGACAGGGACGGGAACGGCCGCAACATGGCCGACAGGGACTGGAACGGCCGCAACATGGCCGACAGGGACTGGAACGGCCGCAACATGGCCGACAGGGACTGGAACGGCCGCAACATGGCCGACAGGGACTGGAACGGCCGCAACATGGCCGACAGGGACTGGAACGGCCGCAACATGGCCGACAGGGACTGGAACGGCCGCAACATGGCCGACAGGGACTGGAACGGCCGCAACATGGCCGACAGGGACTGGAACGGCCGCAACATGGCCGACAGGAACAGGAACGGCCTCTAACAGGTCGACAGGAACTGGGACGACGTCCCCTCCGGAGCCGGCATGACTGCTTACAGCTTCCGAGCTCGACGGAGGAGACGTCGGGCCTGATTGGGTGGAACTAACAGTTGTCAGACGGACGGTGCCCTCTGACTGGGACAAGGACTGAGCGCGACTGGACTGGGCTCGACTGGACTGAAACCTGGACCGGGCTCGACTGGACTGGGGCTGGAACCTGAGCGTGGCGAGGCTGAACGGCGACTGGGGCCTGAGCGGAGCACGGCTGAACTGGGGCCTGAGCGGAGCACGGCTGAACTGGGGCCTGAGCGGAGCACGGCTGAACTGGGGACTGGGCAAAACACGGCTGAACTGGGGACTGGGCAAAACACGGCTGAGCTGGAGACTGGGCAAAACACGACTGAGCTGGAGACTGGGCAAAACACGACTGAGCTGGAGACTGGGCAAAACACGACTGAGCTGGAGACTGGGCAAAACACGACTGAGCTGGAGACTGGGCAAACACGACTGAGCTGGAGACTGGGCAAAACACGACTGAGCTGGAGACTGGGCAAAACACGACTGAGCTGGAGACTGGGCAAAACACGACTGAGCTGGAGACTGGGCAAAACACGACTGAGCTGGAGACTGAACAGCGCGCGGCTGAGCTGGAGACTGAACAGCGCGCGGCTGAGCTGGAGACTGAACAGCGCGCGGCTGAGCTGGAGACTGAACAGCGCGCGGCTGAGCTGGAGACTGAACAGCGCGCGGCTGAGCTGGAGACTGAACAGCGCGCGGCTGAGCTGGAGACTGAACAGCGCGCGGCTGAGCTGGAGACTGAACAGCGCGCGGCTGAGCTGGAGACTGAACAGCGCGCGGCTGAGCTGGAGACTGAACAGCGGCGCGGCGAGCTGGGGAGACGGAACAGCGCGCTGCTTGAGCCTGGAGACTGAACAGCGCGCGGCTGAGCTGAGACTGAACACGCGCGGCTGGAGCTGGAGACTGAACAGCGCGCGGCTGGGCTGGAGACTGAACAGCGCGCGGCTGGGGCTTGAGACTGAACAGCGCGCGGCTGGGCTGGAGACTGAACAGCCGCGGCTGGCTGGAGACTGACAGCGCGCGGCTGAGCTGGAGACTGAACAGCGCGCGGCTGAGCTGGAGACTGAACAGCGCGCGGCTGAGGCTGGAGACTGAACAGCGCGCGGGCTGAGCTGGAGACTGAACAGCGCGCGCTGAGCTGGAGACTGAACAGCGCGCGGCTGAGCTGGAGACTGAACAGCGCGCGGCTGAGCTGGAGACTGAACAGCGCGCGGCTGACTGGAGCTGAACAGCGCGCTGAGCTGGAGACTGAACACGCGCGGCTGAAGCTGGAGACTGAACAGCGCGCGGCTGAGCTGGAGACTGAACAGCGCGCGGCTGAGCTGGAGACTGAACAGCGCGCGGCTGAGGCTGGAGACTGAACAGCCCGCGCTGGACTGGAGCTGGAGACTGAACAGCGGCGCGGCTGGGCTGGAGACTGAACAGCGCGCGGCTGGGCTGGAGACTGAACAGCGCGCGGCTGGCTGGAGACTGAACAGCGCTCGGCTGGCTGGAGACTGAATCAGCGCGCGGCTGGGCTGGAGACTGAACAGCGCGTCGTGCTGGGCTGGAGACTGAACAGCGCGCGGCTGGGCTGGAGACTGAACAGCTCGCGGCTGGGCTGGAGACTGAACACGCGCGCTGGGCTGGAGACTGAACAGCGCGCGGCTGGGCTGGAGACTGAACAGCGCGCGGCTGGGGCTGGAGACTGAACAGCGCGCGGCTGGGCTGGAGACTGAACAGCGCGCGGCTGGGCTGGAGACTGAACAGCGCGCGGCTGGGCTGGAGACTGAACAGCGCGCGGCTGGGCTGGAGACTGAACAGCGCGCGGCTGGGCTGGAGACTGAACAGCGCGCGGCTGGGCTGGAGACTGAACAGCGCGCGGCTGAGCTGGAGACTGAACAGCGCGCGGCTGAGCTGGAGACTGAACAGCGCGCGGCTGAGCTGGAGACTGAACAGCGCGCGGCTGGGCTGGAGACTGCATGAGTGCAGGACATCCTCCCAGCGGAACAAACATGGAGCTGGGCAGGTTGGTGCAGACACGACGGTCCGACGGGGCTGGGAGGAGGAAACCGAAACCATCGGCGGTGCGACCGGCGCTGGCGTGGTGCGGAGCGCGTCGCTTAGCTCTTCGAACCTAGCACACAACCGCTCGTAGAGGCGACGAACACTGGGGCGCTCTAACACGCTGTCCTCGTCCTCCAAAGTCAATATCGCCACCTCCACGGCGCTGCGCTGGTTTTCCGGGTTGCGCGCTTGTCGGTAATCCTCCGCGAGGATTTTAAAATAAACCTGGAGGTCGCTAGGTAACTCGGCGCAGGTAAACCAGGCCGACAGGAACTGAGACGGCGTCCTCTCTGGAGCCGGCATGACTGCTTGCAGCTGCCGAGCTTGACGGAGTAGACGTCGGGCCTGACTGGGTGTGACTAGAACTTGTTTGACGGATGGTGCCCTCTGGCTGGGACAGGCCTGAGCGTGACTCGACTGGGACAAGGCCTGAGCGTGACTCGACTGGACTGGAACCTGAACGTGACTCGACTGGACTGGAACGTGTCTCGACTGGACTGGAACCTGAACGTGTCTCGACTGGACTGGGGCCTGGACTTGACTCGACTGGACTGGGGCCTGGACTTGACTCGACTGGACTGGGGCCTGGACTTGACTCGACTGGACTGGGACCTGGACTTGACTCGACTGGACTGGGACCTGGACTTGACTCGACTGGACTGGGACCTGGACCTCACTAGGCTGGACTGGGACCTGGACTTGACTCGACTGGACTGGAACGTGACCGGACTGAATTGGACTCTGAATGCGACAAGGCTGAGCTGGAGCCTGGGCTTGACTCGACTGGGCTGGAACCTGAACATGGCTCGACTGAACTGGGGCTAAAGCCTGAACGGAGCTCGACTGAACTGGGGTTAGAGCCTGAACGGAGCTCGACTGAACTGGGGCTAGAGCCTGAACGGAGCTCAACTGAACTGGGGCTAGAGCCTGAACGGAGCTCGACTGAACTGGGGCTAGAGCCTGAACGGAGCTCGACTGAACTGGGGATAGAGCCTGAGCAGAGGTCGACTGAACTGGGGATAGAGCCTGAGCAGAGGTCGACTGAACTGGGGCTAGAGCCTGAGCAGAGGTCGACTGAACTGGGGCTAGAGCCTGAGCGGAGCACGACTGGACTGGGGCTGGGGCCTGAGCGTGGCAGGGCTGCACTGGAACCTGAGCGTGGCAGGGCTGCACTGGAACCTGAGCGTGACAAAACTGACCTGGCTGAGACGTGGGATCTGGCGTGGCTGCTGGCTGCAGGCCTGGGAGTTGCAGGGCCGCACGCAGGGCAGGTTCCCTCAAGGTGAGGGCAGCTACCTCCTCAAATAGTTGCTCCCTCGTGCCCTGGTCTGCTGTCGAATCAGCAGTGTCCATCAGGTGGGAAAAGAGGAACGCAACCAGGGGAGAACAGTGGAGGTGGATCCGTTGTGCGACGCTATCGGGGATGCCTGCAATTGACATGACACAGTCAGTAGGGGAACCGAGGGAATCCTCTGCCGGAGAGGAGAGCTGCTCGGTCACCGCGACCGAGGTCTCTGGGCCCTGGACCCCGGAACCGTGCCCTCGCCGACGTCGTCTGGGGCGCCTATGGCTGACCGTCGTCTGAGGTGCTGAGAGCGGCGGGGGCCTGGGTCTCTGTAGCTGGGTCCGAGTGGCGAACAGAGGCAGCGGCGTTGGGAGCCTGGGTTGGAGGCGCTGGAGCGAAGACAGGAACGTGAAACCGCCGAAGCTGCGACAGGAACCGCTGCGGATACACGGGCAGGCGGTGCGCGCAGCGCGCGTGCCAAAACCCTCCGCATCAGCTGGAGCCCTCAAAGAGTGTCTGCACTCCGGGGTACTCACGCCACCAAAACTCGTCCTCCAGGATTTCAATGGCCAAATTTACAATGCCGAGCCGAACCTTGGAACTGCCTGCTTCCGCGTATTCCTTCGCTAACCTCTGGAAATCGCCACGGATGTCCTCTGGTAAGCTCGGGGGAATAAACTCCATCGCTCCGGTGCGTGGTTATGCGCGGAGCCGAACAAACAGAGAAAGAGGAAGAAGCCAAGAAAAAACTTAACAGACCTGGGTGAAGGCTGGCGCTGGCTGGGTCCAAGTCTGGCCAGATAGTTCTGTTAAAACACACAAAGTAGGACCCAAATGCACAGCACACAGACGTGGTGAGGAAGGAATCAGGGTTTATTAGCACACTCGTAATCAGTCGGTCCAGGTCAAACACAGAGAAGCACGGTCTTTAAGCACAGGCAAGGATCAGGCAATATCAGGTCCAGTAGGCAGGCAAAGGTTTGGCACACAGGGAAGCACAGCAACGGTACAGATAAGGACTAGGCAAAACTCACGGGTCAAATGGTCAAGCAGGTTTCGTTATCCCAGCGAAGGTACAGGCAAGGGTCAGACAGGATTCAGTGGTCAGGATAAATCAGGATCAAACACGAGACGATACTAGAACGCTGGATAGAAGTACTATGACTTGACAATCTGGCAGCTAGAGTGTGTGAGAGGTGGAGACTAAATACTGGTGTGATTACTAATTACGGACAGGTGTGGATAATGAGAACCGGTGATGACAAAACAGCTGAGGTGAGACGTGAACAGGAAGTACTATCAAAGTAAAAGCAGGAAGTAACACGGAACGTGACAAAAGTAAGGACTTGTAAAGTAATAGTTCTTTCATCTAAGGAGTTACTTCAGTAATTGCATAAAATACCAATGTTTGTATGAATTAAAAGTGCAGTGTTATGTCTATGCATTTTTAAAATTCCTGTTGTGGTTGATGTGGGATTTGTAAAGTAATGATAATTCAAAAATCCAATACGTTTTATGGAGAGCAATTATTACATTAATCTAATTAGGTTTTTAAAAGTTACCCAAAACACATAAAAATTTAATTACAATTTTTATGTAGGCGCAATCCTGCAGGCATAAAAGAACATGGCTAAAAATGAAATGTAAAAACATAATTCAAACAGGTATAAGGCACCTTCATGTCATGGGTGTAGACTACCTGACTTTACAACATTTTACATATTAAATAACTAAATAACATGCAGAGTATAGCAGTGCAGCAGCATTTTCAACATGGCTGTAATGTTTTCACACAGTTAAATCATTTGACTTCTACTCAGCCAACAGAAAGAAGGCAGAGGCTAGAACAACAGAGCATGCAGAGGAGATGGCCCTCAGCCTGAACACTGGGAAGCAGGGGCTGAAGGAATTCCTGGAGGGAGTTCATCAGAACCAGTCACTCCCCAGGATACAAGTGCATGTACAAAATGTAAGAGGTCTACCTATATATTTGATTTTTTTACATGGGCTACTTTTGATATATCCATTTCTTAGAGTCTGAGTTGGGTTCTTTGTTGGTGATTCTGATGAGATTCTGATGTTCGTGTTGCGTAGCCTAAAGGATGTAACTTGATCTCCAAGTATAGTGACATTATTATCTCCCTCAGAGTGTGAAAGAACAGCAGGAGGAGGTCCGTCACATTCTGCTGCACAGGTGCACACAGTTCAGTGATGTTCAGTAAATGCCAGAGTTCAATTCTGTAAGAGTAATGAGGAACTATGTAACTCTAAATCTTCTGTATTTTGAGTTACCGGTTAAGGAGTTGTATAAACTATATCTTATCAAGAAAATTTAAAAAAAAAATAACAAGGAAATGTCAGATTGAAAAGACAGATCTAGAAATTGAAATTCTCAAACAAAAGCTGGAGGTGAGTGTATAGTTAAAGGTGAATTGTATGAATTATTGGAAGAATCATAAAATCTAACAATTGCCTTTGTATTTGCAGGAAATGAAGAAAACCAAATAAATTATGATTTGCATTTATTCAGTTTCTTTTATTGGTGGTGGTGGTGGTGATGGTTGAATAAGACATAAGACAAGAAAATCACATCTCTGACTGTCCATCCACTCTGCAGATTACCGTGATGGAAGGAGTCTTCCTCAGGGTCTTGAATTTTTAGGGCAGGGTGTTGCTCCCCTCTAATAATTGCAATAATGTAGAGAACAACACATGCCACAATAATGTCACAGGTCTCCCATGTTTTACCCTGAGGTGACGTAGGCACTGAAGACGTGCTTTCAACAGGCCTCTGGTCATTTCCACCCGGGCTCAATCTAAATTCGTTTGCCTTAAAGGAGTCATATCATGCTTTTCATTCTAAAAAATATTTGACTTTAATGTCTCAGTAAGGTCTCTGTAAATTTTCATCCCATAAAACCCTTTAGATCGTCCACACTGCCCCTGTCAATATGTGGTTCTCACTCCCCATCAGCAAACGCTGTGTTTTCTGGGCGTGTCGCAAGCGAAGCTGCTCACCACACCTCTGTGCGGAAGCGCATACCTTTTTTGTTGTTGTTTTTTTTTTTTTAAATTGGCTCCATGGATACGAGCCACCGCACGGTTAGGATACAATAGGTGGCAGTAGTGCGACATTGAGAATGCAATCCACCACAGAAGAAGACGACCCACTACAGAACTGCACGACATTAGTCAGCTGGTTCATAGCGTAGTAGAACCATACGTCTACGATCCCGAATCTGACCCTGAAGCTGAAGAGGAGGCTGTTGAAGTCACCACATTTCGGCTGATGCAAGATGTGTCTCATTGGTAATGTCGCATTTACTTCAATTTAATTGATTTATGTAATTTGCAAAGCGACTAGCGGTTGCTAATGCGAATGCTAAATGGCGTGTGCAGCTTCAATATTCACACACGACTTACCTGGAAAACTCTCACTAATAGAAAACACTACTTTAGCTCACATTATACAAATAAATAGTTTGAGAGCATAGCTGAAATAATATAAATACATTTTACATTTACACATTTCACTGTTTTTGTCTTACTTGTGCTGCTGCTCTGACAATTTTATTTAAAAATGTGCATTAATATTTAGAGCAATCACTGCATGACCTACCTGGGAACAAAAAGCATTGGTTCAAATTATATATTGACCTAACGTATTTTTACTACTGCTTTTAATTATGTTTTTTGTCATTCATGATAAATTTGACAGTAATATGTCTCTGTATCTAAAGTTGTTACAGGTATCTAGTCTACAGAGGCTAGTGAGCTGGTGCTGAGGATTCCTGGGGTGAAGAATCTGAGTTGCCATCTCTTCATGCTTGGGTTGTAGATGAAGGCAGTTTCCTGATGGATAAAACACACTAAAACACTCATAGTATGATTGATGTAGACCACCTGTAGAATAACTCCTTTACCGTTTGAGTAAAAAGTGTTTTTTGTGAGTGCAACACTCATTAAGATTTTTTTAACTTTATTTATATATAACTTATAGCGTTTTATTTATGGCCGCTTCAACTTTATAGCTTACCATATTAGAAAGAGAAAAACATGTAATTTCAATACTATGATTTCCTAAATAAAAGTGTTTTCCCTTCAGAAACAGAGTTCAGTGAAATACATAATAGTTAAAGCCAACTTTATTGTAACCAAAAAAATACACCACTACGCCAAAGCTAGAACAAACTGTTACCTTCACACTCCAATGTGCAATGTATAGGTTACTGAGTTAATTAAGAAGTCTGGGGGTTTGAGGACGAAGGAGAAGCTTTTGCAGGGCCTTGCAGACGAAATGCATGAAAGTAGGGTAAACAGGGAGATGTGGTGATCCTTGTTCTCATCACTATTTGGAAGACTGAGCGGAAGCAGTCCTCTACCAGATGGAAGCTGTGGCTGTCCTCACATCACCTCATCAAAACAAAAGGTATGCAATCAGAATTGTAGATTAGTGAAATGTTAATTATTATGTAGGTCAAACCTTCTCTAATGTAAGAACACACATACCAACAAAAATTAAACCAAACAAGAGGACAGGCCTGTCTGTGCTAAAACAACAGATAAACAGTTGTTACAATTCAAATATAAAATCTAAACAGTATATACCAGTTAAAATCTTCTATTACCTATCTTACTGTTGGTACATACACACTTACATACCTTTACTCCTGAGCTGGGCAGCAGATGTCTGTGTACCAACATCTGCAGTGATTTCTCTGTTTGACAGCCTCCTTGCATTGGGCAACTGGGATTTGCCCTCCTACAGTATAGAAAAGACTGTTACATTTACTGTAAATTGTATTGGTCCTACAAATATAATGGCTATGGTACAAGCTATCGGTAACTGACCAGATAAGCAGCAGGTATTGTAGAGATGTGACTAATTAGCAACTAAGCTTGAAACACAACACAGTAATCATTCCAACTAATCATGTTAGAATTTGATAGAACAATGACATAACCCCAAATCACAAGTTGATTTAGGCTGTGATACAGGACGGGGTAATAACAAACACAACCGCGTTCATCTGCAGGTTCTTTTTGTAGCGATGACCAGCTGTAGCTCTAAAGTGCAAAGGCCTAAAGGCATGCTAACGGCTAACGCAACACAAACAGGAGCGGCAGCACGTCAACAGGACAAAAGCTCGATCCACCGCTTCCTGCCTGTCGCCGATCGAAGGCCCATCGCTATTAGCTGTTCCCCACACAGGTGTGTGGTTGCACCAACTCAGAGTAGCACATTTGAAAGGGACAAAGGCTCAGTTGACTCACTGTAGCCGTTAGCGACGCTAGCGATTAGCTTGTCTCACATGTGGGTTACTGCATTTTAAACAGACCCAACTAACATATTTAGATATCACAAGTATCAAGCACAAACTTACTACAGCGAGCTAGATCCACCCGCTTCCTGTCTGTCGCCGCTGTAAGGGCGATAACGATCAGCTGTTCTCCGCAGGTGTATGTGATTACAGAAAAAGGACAGACGCTAGACCCACCCGCTCCCTGCCTGTAGCCGCTCGATGCCGATAGTCATTAGCTTTTCTCCACACAGGTGTGTGGCTGCAGGAGCCCACATGAGCACATTTGAAGGGGACAAAGGCTCGGTCGAATGGCTGTAGCCGTTAGCATAGCTAGCTAGTAACTTGCCCCACACATAGGTTACTACATTTAAACGGACAAACTAACATTTTAAAACATTATAAATATCAAGCATGTACTTACTTCAGTGAGTGGATGACGGACTTTAGGAATACGTCCTTTTTTTCCAACAGGAGCCGTGAAACAAATCCAGCATTGTACGCACCCTCGTTTGAAATGCACATACGTATAAATGCTGAGGCAGTGTTTCTGGCACCGGTCCGTTAAAAATAAAAGTGACCCACAAATCCTCACTTGTTGTTCCCTGGTAAAATGAATAGACTTTGGTGTTGGTTAGAACACCCAAGAACCGAACTATTTCTATGGGAGGACTTGGGCGCTGCCGTGCTGGTCTGTTCACGGTGAGTGAGAGGGGGGAAATGGCGGAAGTCCAATTTTGTTTCGGGATCATTGTGGGGGTGGTGGTTCAGGATTTGCAAGGAGAACTTTCAACCAGTGTGACGAGAACTGGGGAACGGCCTCAGAGTAGGTCGTGGCTGTTTTCATTGGATAAGAAAATTTACGTTTTCAAAATGTGAAAAAAGCAGGAAATGCATTTCTACCGTGCTCAGTGTGTGTATATGTGACCCATAGAGTCATAGGAACGCTCCAAAATGTCTAAAAAGTGGATTTTGCATGATATGGGCCCTTTAAATTCAATGCCGTGTGAACCCTAAAGGTGCCTGCACATGCAAAATTCACTTTTTGGACATTCTGGTATGTTTATTTGATTCCCTGGGTCACGTTAAGACACTTCTGGTTTGTTAGAAGTACGCTCCCTAATTATTTCACATTTTTGAGAGTTTATCCAATCCTAGACCCCTAAATGTACCTGAAACATTCGTTTCATTAACTCTCTCGCGCTAGCATAGTAGGTGGCGCTAATGCACCTTTCAGTTGGTTGCCACCCGCCATTTAAAAGACAAAAGAAGAAGTCACTCAGGTTGGAGAAGCACTCCGTTCCTATAACACACGATCCACTTTTTAGTCGCTAGCGCGATGCTAGCACAGCATTGGCGGCTAGCGCTAGCTACAGTGCTAGCCTCCACATGAAGTTGGTTTGGCTGCGATAGTAAGTTGTGAGAGTCAGCTGTGTTTCTAATTACTACCGAGCCTGTTGTGTGTATGTTGTAGCCCAAGTAGACCTGTGAATTTGGGTTATGGCAAGTTCTATCTAAATCTAACATGGATGTTGTTAGTGGCTTCTCATATGTGTTGCTTATCTAGTCAGCTAACTGTAAACATGCCTGTTTTTTTTTTATATAGGCTGGCGCATCCCAGCTACCGAAACGCGAGGCGGTTGTTTCTCAAACTGACGCCACTGCAGGCTGTGGACACGTAGCTACCTTGTAAAAGAGTTGTTGCTCACCTCAGGAGCAAAGGTATCTACATTTAACAGCAGTATAATCGTTTGTTGGCCAATATACAGTTGTTTGTAAAACCAGAGTTCCCAGGTACGTTATGATTAATCTGTAAATAGTAAAATGTTCTAAAATTGTTTATGAATTTCTGAGATACTGATTTATTCCATGCATGTGTAATTGTCTGATATATATATAAGTAATAAACATAAGCATCTTCTTGACAACAATAGTTGCTGTCACACCATGCCTCTGTAGGCATTCACTGTTCCTACATTGGCACTTAATTACAGCCAAATACGGCAAACTATAAGCTGCAGCTGAAGATCCCATTATGGAAAAATTATTTTCACACAGCAGCAGCACGAGAAAGAAGTAAACATGTAAAAATGAGTTTATATTAGTTTATCGAGCCATGTTCCCAAACAAGCTGTAGTTGTGTTATGAATATACTGTTGCATTAATTCAGGCTGCTTATTGGCAACCATTAGCATTAGCAGCTAATCAAGTTGCGTATTATATAAATCAATAAATTAAATTAAACGTGAATCTGCCAGTTAGACGTACCTTGCGCCAGTCGAAGTGTAACCACTCCAACAGCCTCCCATTCGACTTCAAAGTCAGATTTTGGATCAAACATATGGTTGAACTCTAATACGAGGACGAGTCAGCCAGTGTCTCTGTTACAATGGATTGAGTGACCGTGACTTTTGATTCCCACGGCGGATCACGGCTATGCGCTTCCTCAAAGGGGTGTGGCAATCAACTTCGCTTGCGACGCACACCGAAAATAGAGCGTTGTGGACGAGAGCTTAAAACATACATTTTCAGACGGGCCGTGTGGGCGATCTACAGCACTTTTTGGCATGAAAAGTTACAGACACCTTACTGAGACATCAAGGTCCAATTTTTTAGCATTGTGGAGCATAAAAAAAGCGTGTGCATGGACCTTTAACAAGTGTGCTTAACTTCTGTGAAGCGCTAATTTTTCAATTATTTCTCTCCATGTTTTACTTTTATCAACTTCTTGGCACTAGAACAGACATCAACTAGAAAGCCAGGTGAGTAACAGTTATGCTTAAGTTAGCTAACTTTTCACAGGTACAACGAAGTAACCTTCACCCGTAACGTTAGCTGTGTGTGCATCTAAACGTGGATATGCAGACTCATGTTGTAGCTCCCTCAAAGTTATTCACAGACACAAGGTGTCACAAGGCATAAAAAATTCCAAAACTATGCATGAACATAAACCAATATATTACTTGGTGTGTCAGTAAATCTGTTAAATCAACTAAAGCAGAATGTTGAGCCTGTTGAAAGCATTAATTTTCAAAAAAGCAAATTAAAATAATCAACCTACAGACATGTAAAGATAACACCCAAACATTTTCTATCAGATCTTAACAAAGTAGGAGCCACCGGGGATGCTGAGCACATCTTTGTTGTGTTTGCTAGCCACAATTTCCTCAGCGCCATTAAAGAGGAGTTTCACAGGTTTGCAGGTATGTCGTATTTAATTAGTTTCAGTGAGGCTAATCTAAATCTTAATCTTGCTGTGACCTCTGGAAATAAACTAATATTTAGAATCCCCTTGCCTCCAACCAAATGTGGTTGGAGGCATTGATGGCCCACATATTCCCCCAATTCTTAAAATGAAGGGGATGTGAACAGGAGGTCTATCCACAGTATAAATGTGCAGGTTCACTGACTACTCTTTATAATGGTCAAAGAGTACATCACCATACTGTAATTGACATGTATACATGCTGCACCACCAATGAGAGGCTGCACAAACGTAGAGGCCATCCGAACCAGATGCCCGAGCCTCCTCAACTGGCTCCTCTCGATGTGGAGGAGCAGCGACTCTACTCCGAGCTCCTCCCAGTGACAGAGCTCTTCACCTTATCTCTATGGGAGCGCCCAGCCACCCTGCGGAGGAAGCTCATTTCAGCCGCTTGTATCCATGACCTTGCCCTTTTGGTCATGACCCAAAGCTCATGACCATAGGTGAGGGTAGGAACGTAGACTGACCGGTAAATAGAGAGCTTTGCCTTTCGACTCAGCTCCCTCTTCACCTCGATGGATTGATCGAAGACCGCATTACTGCAGCCGCCGCACCGATCCGTCTGTCAAACTCATGCTCCTTCCTTCCCTCACTCGTGAACAAGACCCCAACATACTTGAACTCTTCCACTTGGGGCAGGAACTCTCCAACCTGGAGAGAGCAAACCACCTTTTTCTAGTCGAGAACCATGCCTCAGATTTGGAGGAACTGATTCTCATCCCAGCCGCTTCACACTCTGCAAACCGCACCAGCGCACACTGGAGGTCCTGGCCTGATGAAGCCAACAGGACAACATCATCTGCAAAAAGCAGAGATGCTATCCTGTGGTCCCCAAACCAGACCCCCTCCAGCCCCTGGCTGCGCCTAGAAATTCTGTCCATAAAAATAATGAACAGAACCGGTGACAAAGGGCAGCCTTGCCGAAGTCCAACATGCACCGGGAACAACTTACTGCTGGCAATGCGAACCAAGCTTGGTTCAAAACATCCAGGCAAGCAGTTCAGTGCATGCCGAACAGCCCTTAGCAAAGAGCCTTGGACTCCATACTCCTGGCACACCCCCTACAGGATGCCACGAGGGACGCGGTCAAATGCCTTCTCCAGATCCACAAAACACATGTAGACTGGTTGGGCAAACTCCCACACACCCTCAGTTAGTCCCACACCCACCTGTTAGTCTAGTTTATAGAACTCCTTAAACGGTGACTGGACATACAGAAGATTTAGAGTTACATGACATAGTTCCTCATTACTCTTACAGAATTGAACTCTGGCATTTACTGAACATCACTGAACTGTGTGCATCTGTGCAGCAGAATGTGATGGACTGTCCTCCTGCTGTTCTTCCACACTCTGGGGCAGAGGGGAGATATTAATGTCAGTATACGCAACACAAACATCAGAAATCATGTGATGTGTATACACTGTATTAATATTACCTCTGTAGACCCCTCTGTGGCAGAAAATAGTTTTTTTTATTATCCTAGTCCTATGAAGACGAGCATTTGGTTAGAGTACACTTCATAATACTACTTATCATAAAATAAGCTTTATTTAATAAGATACTTACAACAGCCTGGGCTTCTGTTGTGACAGGAGGATCCAAGAGGCTGATATTACCATCAGAATCTGTTAAGACCAACAAAGAACCCAACCCAGACTCTAAGAAATGGATATATCAAAAGTAGCCTATGTAAAAAATCGAATATATAGGTAGGCCTCTTACATTTTACAAATGCACTTGTATCCTGGGGAGTCACTGGGTCTGATGAATTCCCTCCAGGAATTCCTTCAGCCCCTGCTTTCCAGTGTGAGGGCCATCTCCTCTGCATGGGTCAGTGGTGGAGGTGCAGGTCCTCCACCAGTTGTTCTAGCCTCTGCCTTCTTTCTATTGGCTGAGTAGAAGTCAAATAATTTAACTGTGTGAAAACATTACAGCCATGTTGAAAATGCTGCTGCACTGCTATACTCTGCATGCTATTTAGTTATTTAATATGTCAAATGTTGTAAAGTCAGTTACAGTAGTCTACACCCATGATATGATCGTGCCTCACCTGTTTGAATTATGCTTTTATATTTCATTTTTAGCTGCTGCCACGTTCTTTTTATGTCCGCAGGATTGCACCTACATAAAAATTGAAATTAAATTCTAATATTATTACATTAGCGTTAGATGGACAAATTGGATTGTTGGATTATCATTACTTTACAAATCTCACATTAACCCCCAGAGGAATTTAAAAAAAGGATAGACATAACACTGCACTTTTTCTGTATTTTATCTAATTACTAAAGCAACTCCTTAGATGAGTGAAAAATTAAGAATGATTCCATACTTTATAAGTAAAATATAACAACAATGCTAACAATATTAAGTAAATAGTTAAACAGAACACTGTATGATTAAAATGTAAACTTACGCATTGACTCGAGCAGCTATTTTCTCCCATGCTAATTCTCTTTTTTTCGCGGATGCAGCCATGTTGCTTTTTCTACGGAATATGTGCTTGTAGTTACTGATGCTTGAAGAAGCATATCCAGTTCTGTCGGGGAAAAAAACGCAGACCGCTTTTGTCTTTCTTCTGTTGCCATGGTGATTCGCAATGTTTTCACTCATTAATCAGGGCTTTTTATAGTCACGGTGCACACGCTTAACTCGGTGTCAATCTACTCAGAGTTGATTAAACCAACTCTTTTCAGCTGTCCTAAAACCTAAAACTCCAGGTTTTCAAACTCAGTGTAAATCAACTCAGAGTTCAGGTGTGAACGCAGAGTTTAATAAACCTCCTTCTTGAAACGGGCCCCTGGTCCCTACCCTTTCCGTAATGTTCAAATGCTGTTGTGTTTCCTGATAATGTTGTTGTGTTTTTTGTTAATGTTGTGTTTTTTGTTAATGTCGTTGTCTTTTCTTATTGTCGTTGTGTTTCAAATTTTGGTTTGTTTGTGATTTGCACTTCAGGGCCACCGTACAGTATTATAATGTTTGGAAAAGCGAACACAGGTTTACACAATATTAAGAAGAATCACAAACAATGACCCATTAGGCTATGACAATTTTAATAACAAAACAAAATTAATGGTGATTAATGAAATACATTATACAAATGTGTATGTAAACAACAGTATATTTGGTAATGAGGGTAATCGCAACTTTTGATAATAACAGGTTAATTACTATTCTTCTTAGGTGATTGTGTCGGTTACATAGGCACAAGAACAAAACCGCAGACTTACACATGAACACTGGATTGCTGGAGTGTGAGGTGACATGAACAGACGATCTGGCAATGAGTGAGATGAGCTCTGGGGCTTAAATGCTGGAACTAATGACTAATGACAAACAGCTTGAGATGATCACATGACTATTAAATAAAACTGGCAGGAACAGAAACAGGCAGGCTGAAAACAGGAACTCAAAAAAATAAAACAGGAAATGAGTGAGCAAGACATGATTCCAGACAAAAATGTCCTACTGGATGTTCTACTGGATGTGAAGGATCCAAAAGTTTTTCTTTGCCTCATACATCTGTATGTTTAATCTACAACTCTAATCTATATTTTTCTTTAATCTTGCAGAGTTACACAGAAAACACAAACTAATCAAAAACCAGATATTTACTAAGAAATAACCAACTGCGAATCAGACTTTTGTTCCTTTTGTTCCATGCCCCGGTGTTGCATCCAATCACTCATCAGTTCACACCTGGGGGTGATTTAGAAATGAGAGTCCCAGCAGAAGGCCTTCATCTGGGGGGAGGCCAGTAAATGTGTTTATGGCCCTTTGTTCTTGGCAGGCGCATGTGGTTCAGCGTAGATTTATATGTTGGACACATAAAACCTTCGTTTAGAAACACAGTGTTTAAGCATTTGATGACATATCTCCATGCTGATTATTTAGGTCTTCTTGAGCACGAGATCCCAACAACACGTACATGAAATTTGGCATTTATATTTCACCTCACACATTAACTGGCTTTTGCTCCTGGTATTTGGTTTTCCTGTGTATGATGTGATATCATAGTGTGAGATGTGGTCTAACCAACAATGTTTTTTTCGCACGCATTCAACAAGCTTCCCTTTTTGCTTTCTCTCCACAGGCACAGAGCAAACACGTAGAAGGTGACTGATGGCATGACCTGCCCCCAACTTTCTTTCCATCTAAGGAAACAGAGAGAAAATTACTCATACTACAACCACATAAAAGTACAAAATAAAGCTTCAGGTGGTGGTGTTTGACGGAAGATAAGAGTTGGTATGAGGACAACATGGGGAAAACCCCATGTCTTCCCTTCTGAGCTTTATTCTTTTTTTCATCCTCTGAAAGAGGAAAACATGGGTCAATAAAAACCCCTTTAAATAAATTGGAACTCATAAAACTGTCCAGAACAGAAGAACTACAGTACATGGCCAAATAATTTATCTGCTTATCATTGTTTGGCGTAATGAAGCACATGCAATGAACCCTCTGACTTCTTTCCAATGAGGAAACGAAAACACAGGTCCTTCCAGAGGATTGTGAATGTCACATGGGCGACCAGCCACCACATGAAGAGACGATAATGTAATGTGATTGTTTTGGAAAAAAGAAAACACCACGGTTTTGCAATAGCAGCTCAAAAATGAGGCAAGGCTGAATTCTTTGTTGCTGAAATGTGAGTCTAATGGTTCAGGGAGGATGAGTGGTGTGTACAGAGTAAGTCTAGAGTGTTGTAGACATGCAGATACAGGTACAAAGAAACTCTAGAAACCTGTGGTTTCCTGTCGCCTTTCTGAAGTGAACTACTTAGCTGTTGCATAATGTCTGTTTGAGTTAGGCTGATTGCATTACTATGGAAATTTGCACATTGATGAAAACAGTTTAGCCAACACTATTAGGCTCAAGTTATAAATAAATCACACATTAAATTCAGCTTTGATTTACTTATGTAGCACCAATTCACAACAAACATTCTCTCAAATACCAGTACAAGGTTTAAGACTTCACAACTAAAAACCTAACAAATCAAACAATAAACCTTTTTATTAAAAAGTCAATACACTGGCAGCGACAGAACACAGAGAGGGTAGATTCACTGTGCCACATGTTGCTGTGTCTTGATTTTTTTATTAAAATTAAATATTTAATGAATAGGTTGTAGTATTCTTTAAACCTGAACATGTAATAGTTTGAAGTTTAAAGCCAAATGAAAACTCTGAAATTACCAGTCAGTTTTAAGATATTCTTTAATAAAATTTTGGCAACTGTTGGTGAAAGGGCACGTCAGTTCTCTGTGGTCTGGTTGCATCATCGCTATTTGGAGATGGTCAGATAACTAGAAGCTGAGTGAGTTAGTAAACTTCAGTTAGCAGTTTTGCCAAGATAAATTAAGATAATAAAGAGTTAATCTTGGTGGATGGCTGTATAATAGCAGAAAGGAAGTTATGAGTGAGGAGAGCTGGTAATGAAACAGGTGTGATCGGTTTGGGTAGTGTGGTTGTGGTTCAAAACATCCAGGCAAGCAGTTCAGTGCATGCTGCATGTTAAGATGTGGGACAAGAGTGAAAAAGATGTTAAACTTATGATTACTTAACTTATGTAGGTTTAAATGTTCTGCAGTGGTCATCAACTGTACATCAGTGTACAGTTAATCTAGACATCGTAAGTTGGTAGAAAACTGTACCTACAGCACCACCATGTGGATTGACAGTGGTAACTAAAGATATGGTAAAAAGAAAGAAAAATGTCTCTCTCTCTCTCTCTCACACACACACACACACACAAACACAAACACACACACACACACACACACACACACAAAAAATATGATGTTCAATTAACATGATTTTATTATGGTACCTTTAATGCATCTGATCGCACATGTATGTTACATACTGTACAGTAAGAACACCACATAAAGATGTTGTTAGGACATAATTTTAATATGTTCACCTAATATATTTTATTTAGCATTTTGTTGTATTTAAATTTTTACGTTTTGGCAAAAATGTATTTCTAATTCATCAACACCCTTCAACTACTTTGGTACAACAAAGTTCATACTTGTTGAATCAGCTACATTGTCGGTTTCCCTAAAACTACTGTTGTTGAATGAACTACTATTAAATTAAGCATGTTTTGCTCCCAAATCTTTACAAATTTCAAATACACATTTAAATACAAAAACACAAAAATAATAATAAATAATGTATTACATGTTTTATTTTTATGACAACACAACAACAGTTGTCGCAAACCGTTAAACAACAGAAGTTCAATTTGTGCTTCATGTCTTTAAACATCGTTCTAAAACCACTTCCATTTTAAGTAAAGAGTACACAAAACATTCAAACATTTTACATAAACACACAAGTTTGTGGCATAACAAATAATCTGTGAAAATAATTTAACACAAAACAAAATGCTATTTTAAGTCAAATGCAAAAATAAGAAAAAGAAAAAAAGCATTGTATATTAGTGTTTGAGAACCACTAACTGCAAAATATTTAAAATAAAATGTCCATGTGTTGTTATATTTAATTAAAACAAAAATAAACCTCCAACAGTACGTTTGGCCTGTATCATTCTTATCTCACCAAATCCAGAAGCTTGTTTTTTGAGAAACTGAACATTGGACAACATCCTTTGTCCATCTAGATAAAGTAAAACCTTCTGTAGGACTTCAAAAGTGTATTTGAGCTCTGCTGGGTAGCTTAGGTCCCAACAGTAAATAAGACCAAATAGGAACGCACAAGCCACTGCAATGTTCCCCAAGTTAGTTAGGAGTGGCTCACCTTCGATACCAATTTAAGATGGGTCATCATCTGGCAGTGTGCCTTCTTTCATTATTACATACACTCCCATCACTGTTTTTTTTTTTCATGTTTCCATGTGCCTCAAGTCCTGTGGGAATAAATAAAGAGGTAACATGAGGAAAAAGAAATTATTTCTAGGTGCATTAGCATGATTCAAAAACCTAACTAAATATGGCAAATGGATGAGAGACGCTTGTCCATAACAAATGCACTTGTCATGGGCCTGTGTTCTTGCTGGTTTTCATACTCTCTGTACTGATCATCTTGAACAGGTGTGTCAGTTGGCTTATCCATCTTTTGACTGACACAACACACTTGATCTAGGTAATCAGTATGAATAAGGGCAGGAAGGGTTGGAAAACCACAGAAAGTGGCCCACTTATCCAGGGTGGTGATGTCACAGAGTATCAGGGAGTGGTGGACAGCGTTGTGGACTGGTGTGGACAGAGACACCTCCAACTGAACATCAGTAAAACTAAGGAGCTGGTGACAGATTTTAGAAAATCTGAGTTCAAAGGAGTTGAGTTCAAAGGGAGAGCGAGTTGGAGAACGAGAGCGAGTTGGAGAACGAGAGCAAGTCATTCATCACCTGTAAATACTGCACCTGGTTTTTGCACTGCAGTTTTTGGGCTAAATAAACTCACCATCTGCGAGCAAGCCATCATCCCTTTGCTGTTTTTGAACTCTATTTCCACGTCTCTAGTGAGCAGTCAGAGCTTACTCAACACATAGTCATTAAATGATTCTTGTTCTCTCAAGTAAGAGAGTAAGTTTTACTGAACTCAAGTAAGAGTTTAGTGAAATACGTAATAGTTAAAGCCAACTTTATTGTCAACCATAAAAATGCACCACTACTCAAAAGCTACAAACAAATTGTTACCTTCACACTCCAATGTGCAATGTATAGGTTACTGAGGTAGGGTAAATTTAGGGGGGATTAGTTTCTGCAGCAGGACAGGTATAGTTGTAGACAGATGACCAGGGAGATGTGGTGATCCTTGTTCTCATCACTATTTGGAAGACTGAGCGGAAGCAGTCCTCTACCAGATGGAAGCTGTGGCTGTCCTCACCATCACCTCATCAAAACAAAGGTACTGCAGTCAGAATTGTAGATTAGTGAAATGTTCAGTATTATGTAGGTCAAAACCTTCTCTAATGTAAGAATACACAATACCAGACAAAAAATTAAACCAAACAAGAGGACAGGCCTGTCTGTGCTAAAACAACAGATAAACAGTTATAATTCAAATATAAAATCTAAACAGTATATACCAATTAAAATCTTCTATTGCCTATCTTACTGTTGGTACATACAAACTTACATACCCTCACTCATGAGCTGGGCAGCAGATGTCTGTGTACCAACAGTCTGCAGTGATTTCTCTGTTTGACAACCTCCTTGCATGTGGGTAACTGGGATGTGCCTCCCTACAGTATAGAAAAGACAATGTTACATTTACTGTAAATTGTATTGGTCCTACAAATATAATGGCTATGGTACAAGCTATCGGTAACTGACCAGATAAGCAGCAGTTATTGTAGAGATGTGACTAATTAGCAACTAAGCTTGCAACACAACACAGTAATCATTCCAACTAATCATGTTAGAATTTTATAGAACAATGACATAACCCAAAATTACAAATTGATTTAGGCTGTGACACAGGACGGGGTAATAACAAACAACTGTGTTCATCTGCAGTTTCTTATTGTAGCAATCGACCAGCTGTAGCTCTAAAGTGCAAAGGCCTAACAGCATGCTAACGGATAAGGCAACATACAAATAGGAGTGGCAGCACGTCAACAGGACAAAAGCTCAATCCACCGTTCCCTGCCTGTCGTGATCGAAGGCCCATCGCTATTAGCTGTTCCCCATACAGGTGTGTGATTGCACCAACTCAGAGTAGCACATTTGAAAGGGACAAAGGCTCGGTTGACTCGCTGTAGCCGTTAGCAATGCTAGCGATTAGCTTGTCTCAAATGTGGGTTACTACATTTTAAACAGACCAGCTAACATATTAAGACATCACAAGTATCAAGCACAAACTTACTACTGTGAGCTAGATCCACCGCTCCCTGCCTGTCGCCGCTTGAAGGCAGATAGCTATTAGCTGTTTCCCCCAGGTGTAGGTAATTGCAAAAAAAAGGCCAAAAGTTAGACCCACCGCTCCCTGCCTGTAGTCGCTGGAATGCCGATAGCTTTTAGCTTTTCTCCACACAGGTGTGTGGCTGCAGGAGTCCACATAGGCACATTTGAAGGGGACAAAGGCTCGGTCGACTTGCTGTAGCCGTTAGCATAGCTAGCTATTACCTTGCCTCACACATAGGTTACTACATTTTAAACAGACAAACTAACATTTTTGGTATCATTGTGGGGGTGGTGGTTCATGATTTGCAGGGAGGACTTCCTACATCTGTGATGACACGGGTGTAATGGTTTCAGAGTAGGACGAATACTTTCTCCATTGGATGAAGTAGTTAAAGCTGAAAGAAGACAAAACTGTAAAGGAATTGAAAAGTTGTTTCTATTCATTTCAATGGGAATAAATGAGTGAAAAAAGCTTAATAACTTCAAAAATATGAAACATATGAATGAGAAAAGTAATAGCCCGTGTCGTCTTAAAAAGCTGCACGTTTTGATATTTGAATGGTTTCTGTAGCTTAAAGTATACAGGTTTAGTTAGATGCAGACGGACTGCTTGTTTCTGGACTTGATTACGCCTGCGGATTCTAACGCGGAAATCTGAGCCTTCTTGTATTGACCCTCGCCTGTTACCGGATCTGATTACGCCTGTTCCCTCTGTACCTCAATCCTGTGCTTGCCCGTGTATGACCTGGACTGTCTGTGACTTCGATTATTGTATTAAACCCTGGTTTTACCATCGACCTGTTTCTCCTCGCTGTGCATTTGGGTTCGATCTCTGCCTAAGCCTGACAGTTATATCCTGTAGCCTAATGATAAAAGTTCTTGTCTTTGAAGCGAGGGATCTGGGATCAATTCCTGTCTGAGTCATTATTATACAATCACATTATAATATAAATATTTGTATTTCCCTGATAAATTGATTTATATGCTTAATGTATTACTATATTAGTAATCTAAATTTTAGAAAGTTTCAGTTTTTCCAGTAGTATGACTCAAGCAGCTAGTGTGGGTGAGTGGCTAAAGAGCATGGCTCTGATGTAGGAATTTCTGGTTTGAAACCTGCCTCAAATTAGTCTTTCAACAAAGTTCAGAAGTTGTGCACATTCAGCTTTGCAACTTTTTCTTTGCAGATCTGATCAGCTATACATTCAACTCATCAGGAAAATTGGATAGCACCGTCGCCTCACAGCAAGAATGTTGAGGGTTTGATTCCCGGAGGCGGCCCTGGTTCCTTTCTGTGTGGAGTTTGCACATTCTCCCCGTGCTTCCTCCGGTTTCTCCGGCTTCCTCCCACAATCCAAAGACATGCATTAGGTTGATTGGCTTCTCTCCATTGTAGGTGTGAGTATGTGTGTGAATGGTTGTCTGTCTCTGTGATGGACTGGCGACCCGTCAAGGGTGTACCCTGCCTCTCACCCATAGCCAGCTGGGTTAGGCTCCAGCACCCCACGACCCCACATATGGGAATAAGCAGCTTGGAAGATAGATGGAATATTTTACAGTAAAATAAAAACCCACACTTCCTCTCAAAATCTTTTCACAATAAAAGCAATCCAATTGCTCATTAGCATGTTTTCTGTCTTTGATTGGATAGTTACTAAAACTGTTTTAAGTTTACCAGTTAAGCACACACATCCCCAAATCCTTTCAGAATTAAAGTATAAGTCAAAATCTTTATAAAAAAATTTTCAACTGCTTCAGCTTTTTCTTCATCCACCACTCATATCCTGTGGCTCAATGGTAAAGTCCTTGACTCGGGGGTAGGAGATCTGGTTTTGATTCCCATTGGAGGCATGTTGATGCCTTCAGTTCTTAATATGACTACATTGATTTCCTTAACATAAATTTAGTTATGATATATATATGATGATATATTTAATATATCAGCAACTTTCAGCTATATTATAAAAGGATCACCTGTGACTAGTCATTCACACTTTAACAATTAACCAGACACACTTTTCAAACTAAAAGCACAAATTCAGATCATCAGCTTTATATAGCAATATTTCTGCTTTCAACTGGTTTATTATGACTTTATTATATGACTATTTTTCAGTTTAGTTATTAGGCACACACTTCCTCCATCCATCCATCCATCCATCCATCCATCCATCCATCCATCCATCCATTTTTATCCGTTTATCCGGGTCGGGTCGCGGGGGCAGCAGTCTGGGCAGAGTGTTCCAGACTTCCCTCTCTGGACACCTCCTCCAGTCCTTCCGGTGGGACCCCAAGGCGTTTCCAGGCCAGCCGAGAGACATAGTCTCTCCAGCCTTGACCCAAAGCTCATGACCATAGGTGAAGGTAGGAACGTAGATTGACCAGTAAATCGAGCAAACCACTTTTTTCCAGTCCAGAACCATGGCCTCAGATTTGGAAGAACTGATTCTCATCCCTGCCGCTTCACTCTCAAACGGCACCAGCGCATGCTGAAGGTCCTGGTCCGATGAAGCCAACAGGACAACATCATCTGCAAAAAGCAGAGATGCTATCCTGTGGTCCCCAAGCCAGACCTCCTCCGGCCCCTGGCTGCGCCTAGAAATTCTGTCCATAAAAATAATGAACAGAACCGGTGACAAAGGGTAGCCCTGCCGAAGTCCAACATGTACCGGGAACAGGTCTGAGTTATTGCCGGCAATGCGAACCAAGCTCCTGCTCCGGTTGTACACAGACCGAACAGCCCTTAGCAAAGAGCCTTGGACTCCATACTTCCAGAGCACCTGTAATGGAAAAATTGTACTTTGAACTCAAAGTTTGGTGTCTGGGTGAGAGGACGCGATGCTGTGAGAGAACGCGAGACTCTGCGAGAACAGCACGAGAAATTCAACAAGGCGGCGCGACACCGGTAGTAAACAACAGCGCGACAAACTATCCGCCAATTTAAATAAATAACTACCTTATTTTACGGAAAATAATCAACCACCCTACCATTCTGGATAACACCGAAGAAAGTTTCGAGTATATCGACGAGTGCTTCGAGCGTCTGGTAATGGGGAAAAAGGAGACGGCTCCCAACAAGCGTTCCCGTCCGTCTGACTCACCTGAGTCACCTGGAGCTAGCTTGGCGGATAAAAACATCACGGACATCCTGGAGTCAATCGAGAAAAAAATATCAAGCTTCGACGCACGTCTGGCACTAGTGGAACTCCTCCACAAAGAGTTTATGGCCCTCCGCGACTCCCTGGAATTTAGCCAGCAGCAGGTGATTTCTCTCGCCACCGAGAACGAGGCCCTGAAAGGAACGGTGCAGTCCCTGACGGAGGATGTGGCTCAGCTAGCGGCCGAAAATAAAAAAATAAAAGAAGGTATCATCGATCTGCAGGCCCGCAGCATGAGGGACAACCTGGTGTTCTCGGGGATTCCAGAACAGGCGGAGGAAAACACGGAAACCACAATTAAAAACTTCATTAAACAACAGATGAAGATTCCAGCGGAAGTTGTCGACAAGATGGCGTTCCACCGTTCGCATAGACTTGGAGGAAGACAACCGGATGGCCAGCGCCCCCGACCCATCGTTGCCAAGTTTCATGACTTTAAGGCGAAGGAACTGGTTAAGAGCCGGGGCAGACAGCTGAAGGGAACCGACTACAGCGTCAACGACCAGTTCCCCAAGGAGATCCTCGACCGCCGCCGCCGACTGTTCCCCATCCGTAAGAGGTTCATGGCAGAAGGCTGCAGGGCTGTCATCAGCGTCGACAAAATGTACGTCAACGGAGAGCTCTACCGGGACCGGGAAGCAACTCCGTGGCTCTACTAGCAGGTGGTATGTAAAAACAATGGTTTAATGCATAAGGTTTGTTAAAAATAAATAATAGATGCAATGCAACTATGTGTTATAACTTTACATCCAGTATTCAAACTCGTTCTCTCGCAGATGTTTCATGTAAATGTTTATTGTCAATCTAATGTCACTCACTCACTCACTTTGCAAAGCGCTCACCATACGTAATCACTCACTTTCCTTTCACTTTAATTTTCCTTCCCTTTACTCTTTTTCCTTCACCTACTTTCACTCCACACTGTCTACATCCTTTTCTCTATTCTTCTCCCACGTAGTCAGCCAGCTATGTAGCCCTCCAGCAGCCACACACAAACATCTACTGCACAGGGGAAACACGTGCACATACATAGATAACACACAACTCAGAATACACAGGTACTTAAGGTTAGCCACACACCTAAAGTCTGTCACACTACATACACACAAGACTAGTGATCCACAGCAGTCAGGTAAAATATGACACCACTGAAGATTGTCACTTGGAATGTACGTGGAATCAATAAGAAGGAGAAACGAGTTAAAATATTTAAAACCCTACAAGCAGACATTGTTTTACTACAGGAAACTCATATTCCCAAAATTATAAATTACACTCTGGCATCAGTAGATTTCCCACATGCTTACTTAGCCGGTTACAATTCTAAACAAAGAGGGGTCGCCATCCTGATAAATAAAAAGATTAACTTTACGCATAACGATACCATTGTAGATCCAGAAGGGAGATATATAATCATTAATATCTTGATAGGAAACATTGAATATTGCATAGCTAATGTGTATGGCCCTAATGCTGACGACCCCTCTTTCTTTCACAGCTTCTTCACATCACTGTCTGCTCACTCTGGTTCCAAACTTATAGTAGGAGGGGACTTTAATTTAGTATTTAACCCAGAGTTGGACAGGCTAAGCAAAGCTGTGAGCAACAGGAACTGGCAATCAGTACAGACCTTAAAACAGTACATGGATGACTTTGGTCTCTGTGACACATGGCGTTCTCTTCATCCTACATCCAGGGAATATACCTTTTTCTCACCAGTTCACCACTCTCACTCCCCTATAGATTATATTTTAGTAAATAACTCAGTCTTACAAGATGTCTCTGACACCAATATTCACTCTATCACAATCAGTGATCATGCACCAATGTCCATTTCGTTGATTAAGACAGCCACACCATCAACCAGGAATTGGAGGTTTAATACATCATTACTCAATGATCAAGACTTCATCAGTTATGTCAGGAGAGAATGGAAAACCTTTATAGAAATCAACGATACACCGGAAATCTCACCCTGTGTTCTTTGGTAGACTAGGAAGGCAGTTATGCGCGGTAGAATTATTTCATATTCATCACACAAGAAAAAAAAGGACATGTTACTTGAATTAGAATTAGAACAAAAAACAAAATCTCTAGAGATTAAATATGCAGCCTCTCCAACCAATGATGTCCTAGAAGACCTAAAGAATCTAAAGCTGAAATTAAATAATATAATTGATTGCAAAACTCAGTTTCAGATAGACCAATTACGCTGGGAGAACTTTGACCATGCTAATAAATGTGGTAAATTTCTAGCTAACCAATTAAAAAATAATAAAGAGAAACAAATCATCCATTCAATAACTAATAAGGAAGGCAACATTACTCGTGATCCCCATGAAATAAATGATACCTTTAAAAACTTTTACCAAGAGTTTTATACGTCCCAAATAGATCCACCCACCTCGGCCATAGAGGCGTTTCTGAATAAACTAGAACTGCCAAAACTAAATGAAGAACAATCTACAACTCTAGACTCATTGTTATCTTTGGCAGAACTACATGAAGCTCTGCAGGAGATGCCCAATAAAAAAGCTCCAGGACCAGATGGATTCCCAACTGAATTTTATAAAGAGTTCTGGTCCATGCTGGCACCCAGCTTTTACAAAATGTTAGCTGAAATTAAACATCAACATTCATTACCCACAAATATGAATTCTGCCTTCATAAGCCTGCTCCAAAAACCAGGAAAAGACCCTACACTCCCATCGAGTTATAGACCAATTTCACTAATAAATGTAGATCTAAAAATAGTGTGTAAAGCACTTGCTAGAAGATTAGAAAAAATCACTCCATATATAATTCACTCTGATCAAACAGGCTTCATTAAAGGTAGACAGTCAACAAACAATATGAACAGACTAATTAATTTAATTGATTATGTCACCATCCATAAACCAGAGTCAGCCATCGTCTCCTTAGATGCAGAAAAAGCTTTCGATAGAGTAAACGGGAAGTTTCTTTTAGCCACCCTGCACAAATTCGGCATTGGGGAAACATTCATAGACTGGATCCAAATATTATACAACTCAGCAAACGCTGCAGTCAGAACAAACAACCAGATCTCACCAAGGTTTAATCTGCATAGAGGGACAAGACAGGGCTGCCCACTGTCCCCATCACTATTTGCAATATTTATTGAACCTCTAGCCGCAGCAATAAGACAGCATGAAGGAATTACTGGAATATCGACCAAATCAGTAAATCATAAAATAAGTTTATATGCTGACGATGTGTTACTGTTTCTCCTGGAGCCACAGACGTCTCTTCCTACAACTATCAGCCTCATAGATGAATTCTCAGGACTTTCAGAGTACTCTATTAACTGGACCAAATCTATAGTGCTACCACTTAACCTTAAGGTGACTAACATCTCCTCTACCACACTCCATTCAGGGAACATTAAATACTTGGGCATTGAATTGTCGTCTAGGCTATCAGAGCTTATTGATCTAAACTACAATCCATTATTAAAACAAATAGAAGCCAACCTCAAAAGATGGCAGTCCTTACCCATTTCACTTATGGGAAGAATAGCCACCATAAAAATGATGATCCTGCCAAAAATTAATTACATATTTTCAATGATTCCAACTCAGCCAGCCCAGGCGTGGTTTAAGACATTAGACTCCTACATCTCACAGTTTTTGTGGAAAACCAAGCCACCACGAATTAGTTTAAAAACTCTTCAAAAATCCAGACGCTGCGGCGGCCTAGAACTACCTAACTTCCACCACTATTTTCTTGCCAATAGACTGAACCATGTCCACAAATGGATAAAACCCATGCCAGCAGACTCCTCCTGGATAGACATTGAACAAACATTTTGTGGAAATATTAAAGTTGCAGATCTGCCCTTTATCAGCACCAAAATCAAACATCATAGTTGTTACCAGAACATTAGCATAAAAGCATCTCTGCAAGCCTGGTGGGGGTTTCTTAAAATTAATGGGTCTTCGCTTACTCTTTGCCAAAACACACCTCTCTGGAACAATCCAGACATCATACAAAACAAAAAGGCAATACACTTTCCAACTTGGCATATCAAAGGGATAACACATCTGAAACTGTTTTCACAAGAGACAAGTTTACCTCTTTTGAAGAACTAGTGTCTCACTATGAAATCACTAGTGCCAATTTCTTAGAATAACCAACACTAAAGTCAATACTTAATGCAAAAAGTAAGAATACTGCCATCCACATGCAACCACCACCAGTAATAGAGCGATTTATTGATATATCAGGGAAAAGGACAGTATCCAAAATCTATATCTTAATTTCCAATGTAGACCAGACAGTGAGCCTTCCGATCTCTAATGGGAAGCGGATCTCAATATCACCACTAATTACACGTTCTGGAATAACATATGTTCTAATTTATTCAGAATGACAAAAATACAAATTTACAACTAATACAATACAAAATTCTTCATAGAACTCACTATACAGGACAAAGGATGTTCCAAATGGGTCTCACAAACTCAAATATTTGCCCTCACTGTACAGATAACACAGCAGATAGATTCCTACATGCATTCTGGTCATGTTCACCTATGCAGCAATTTTGGCAAAGAGTATGTGAACACCTGTCAACCCAGTTAAGATGTCCAATCCCAGCAGCCCCTGCACTTTGTCTTCTAGGAGATCTAAGTGGGCTTGACCTAGAGAAAAACTCATCACACACACTCCTTTCTGCCCTCTGTGTCGCAAAGAAAATCATCCTCATGAACTGGAAAACTAAAAAAAAAATTAAGCATTACTCAATACCTGAACAGCTTGTTAGATTATACCACCTTAGACACATTGTCTGCTTCATCAAATCAATAACCAAAAACTATACTCTGATTGATTCCATTTCCAGGTAAAGATGCGTGGGGCTCGGGTTCTGCGTCATGTCTGGCACAGTGGTGGAGGGGTGACTGGTGGTTGGGGGTGCCTGCCTACCTAAGGGACCGGGACAACGGGACTGGTGGATTCTGGGCTGGCCGCATGGGTCCCCTGCGGCGGGGTGTGGTGGCTGCTGAGACCGGCGGCCCTGTGCCGGGGTGGGACCATTTTGAGGGTTGGCGTGTGCCTGTCTCCGGGGAGCCGGAGGCGGGCCTCCCTGCCGGTGTGCGGGGGCGGACCTGGGGGTGGAGACCTGGGTGACCTGCGTCCGGGGGACTCTCTCTGGGGGTGCCTGCCTGTGCCCGGAGGGGTGTCTCTCCCCTGGGGCGCTGCCCCTGCTCGGGTGGGGCGCTGCCTGCCCTAGCGGTCCGACGCCCTCTGGTAACTGCTCCCTGTTGCAGGGGGGGTTGGCGGACTACTCAGGCTAGAACCTTCATTGGGCCCTGGGCGGAGGCTGGCCCTCAATGCACAACCGCAGAGTATGTGTGTGGGTTTGAGTGTCACACTACACGGGGCGAGCATGGGCATACTTGAGCGAGAGAACGGGTAAGTGTGAAAGAAGGGTGAGGATGGCTCTGGCTGTGCTGCGTGTGGCGCCTGGGCAGTACTGCGGTCCCTGGGTCTCGGCTGTCCCTTCCTGGCTGGGGGTTGTGGGGGGTGGTGGGATAGGTAGCAGAGCCAGTCGGGAACCTGGCTCTGCGGACCCTGGCGCTCTGCTTCCCAACTACATTTCTCCGCATTCATCCACTTAGGTCTGCAAGGGGCGTCCTGCTGATGAAGGGACCGGGGCTACTGGGAAGTGGTTCCGTCCCTTCCAAGTGGGATGCTCTGCAGTTTTTAATTGCATTAGTCATACACACTTGTCCAGGAATCTGGGGCTCCTTCCGGGGGGCCAGTAACGGAGCCTTCCCATTGATGGCTCTGTCTGCTGGACCCCCCGGAAATTGGGTAATTGGGTATCTCCCAAAGTTCCTCATACTTAGCTACATACACTACATTTAGGGCCGGGGGTGGGCTCTTTCACTGGGGCCTGGGGCTGAGGCCAGTTGTGGCCTCGGCCACTGGCCCTGATGGAGAGATCACCACCCAGTTTTAACTGCAAAAGACACATTTAGGGCGAGGGGGGCACTGTCCGGGGACACACCGTCAGCCAGCTTGTGCTCCTGGAGGTGTCACCCACCTTCAGTGCACTTTAGTTCCACACACTCACGTCCAAGCTGGGTTGCAGGGTTCTGGGGGACCTTTTTCTGCTGCCCTCTGCCTCCCCCGGGTTGGGGGGGTTGGTCGGGGCTCGGGAGGAGCTGCGGTCCCTGCCTGGGGCCACATGGACGGCAGGCCGGAGACCTACCCTCCCCACGAATGTGATCAAGCGAATGGTGTGGGTGCGAGAATGTATCTGAGAGCGCATTGGTTTACGTATGATTGACTAGTTTGTTGTGAGAGAGTCTTTGGTGTGTCTGTGTGTTGATGTGATGATGTGTGTTGCACATGTGGGTGGGTGTATGCGTCTCTGTTTGTGTGAGTTGGTATGCGTGTGGTGCGGTTGAAGTGTGGGGGGTCCGGTTTTTCGCCCGGGGTACGATGATCGTCTGCCTGGGTGGTCTCTTTTCTGCTGACCCCACCAATTGCTGGCCTTGTGCTGCAGGCCGCTGCAGCGCCAGGGGATGAGGTCGGGCCGATGGGTAGGCCCCGCTCCGCCCTGTTTGGTGGTTGTCTGGGCTTGGCCCCACTCTTTCTCGGGTTTCCTCTTCTTCGTCTCCCTACCTTACCTTTTTGTCCTCTTTCTCTCTCTTTCACCGCCCTCCCGCCGGGGGTGTTTTGCCCCTGGTTCTCATGGGGCCAGCGTTGACCCCCGGTGGCCCACTCTGGCCTCGGGTGCTGTCTCTGTGGCTGCTGCAGCTCTGCCTGGGGGGCTCTGTGTGGGCGGCTTGGATTGCAACACCTGCCCTCCTGGAACTGAAGGTGTGTGGGCTCCCTGGCTGCTGGGATTCCTTCCTCTGCTTGCTGGATGGGCGTAGTGGCGGAGCCCCTCACATCACCCTGGCTTCCACAAGTGGCATTGTTCACGCACCAACGTCTGCCTCACCCTTTGGGTGAATAATGTTAAGCTACAGCCTTACTAACCTTGTAGTGGGACACTTTCCAAATCCAACTGTAAGTATTATTGATACTTATCACTACCAATATGAATAATGTGTGAATATGGAATTTGTGGTGTTGTATGTCATGACTTTTACTAAGTAGTATGGGATATGTATAATAATGCACATATGTATGTATATTGTATGTATATGTTTGAATTAGTATGTGCACATACCTTAGCACTATTATTGGTATTAGTATTAATCTCCAAGGTAAACCACAGTACAAAAATTGTTTATTGTTATGAATGTGTTAGCCTAAGGTACATCCCTGCTTCTTTTTTTTATTTTTTTTTATTTATTTATTTATTTTTTTTTTTGCTCCGATTGTTTACTTAACAGATTTGCTTGGTTTCAGCAGCTGGTTGCACCCCTTAACCCCCCCCCCCCCCCATACACACCCTAAAGCAGAAACCTAACCTGTCCACCAACACAGCAACATCACACACATTTTGGATTAGCTAAATAAACCATTAAATAAACCATAAATCAGGAAGAGTATATATATTCTATATATACTCTTCTTGTTAAAGCAAAGCTGTCCATCACAATGTGGCATTCAGCGTAATATATGCTGCTTGCTAAACTGCTGGACGGAACAAAAAAAAAAAAAAAAAAAAAAAGAAAATTGTACTTTTATGCTTCTTGTGTTCATTTCTGACTCTCTATAGCAACCATGCATTCTATACTTGTTGACTAGACTCAGAACTGAGCATTCTTAGACAAACAATCTATCTCCCTCTCAAGGTTCTGTCGCACATTAAGTGCTGACATCTAATGTTGTGTTTGACTGACCAATTGTTTATGGTCTGTGTCTGCCTTTTACCCCTGGTCTCTGGCTCCTTTCTATCTGATGCCTCACCAGACCCAAGGCCGTAAACCTTGTGCATTCTCTGTGTCCCTTCCCTTCTGATAGCATGGCACCCAGGATGCAGGAGTGAAAATGTAAACATCTTCACCCACAGTGTGATAAGGAGATTCCACCAGGCCCCGGGAGAAGGGTTAAAAGGCAGAGACAACCTCAGAACGGGGTGATCTCAGCATTATACCTCCGTGGTGTATGTTCAGATCTCCCCAGCTGGCTTTTTGATTTGCTTTCCTCATTATTTTTCATTTTCTTTATTATTTTAATAAATCGAACAAAAGGACAACTCTCTCATCTTCCTTTATTTCAAAATTTCCACCACACACCCACCCAGTTGAATACCTTCTCCAGGTCCACAAAACACATGTAGACTGGTTGGGCAAACTCCCACAAACCCTCAAGCACCCCTCATCCACGTGATTTTGCAGAGGTGTTATGTAAAAATTCATGAAGTTTATAAAGTAATTACTGTTGAGATTTAAGAAGACAATGTTACGGCACCTACTGTACTACGACAGCACCCACATGGCGCGTGTGGATAATAGCACTCACTGAGTCACATGTCTAAGGAGGAGACCCAGTTATGCAACTGAAGTGTAGTACTACTAAGACCATTAAAATTGCAGTGTGTTTTAGTGACCTAGATAAGGCAGGTGGGAGGAGTGCAGCTTCTGCTGCAAGCACCTGACCTACAGTAACCTGACCTTGAGAAAGTAAAGGATTGGAGGGGAGTTGCCCCGCCCTGGGAGAAAAGGGCAGAGCAACAAGTGTCTTCACTTTGTTTGGGATTATGATTGGGTAAAAAATATAATAAAATAATGGTCAAAAACACCCTAAAAGGTCAAGATGATGATCTAACGTCCGGGGAGCTGAATCCCACCCCGTGAGCAACAGGTATATAAGGTGATGTTGTGACCAAAGATCCTCAGTCTGTCTTGTCTTCTGTCACTTTTCTGTGGAATAAACGCTTTGTCAACCCTGGATCTTACTGCTCTGGACTTTTTTGAGACCCTGCTGCTGGGAATAATTTTGGGATCTTGCTGCTGGGAGTTTCATTTTTTCACCTCTTTGGGAAGTTACAAATTTTCTGGAACCTTACTACTGTGGATTTAGTTAATTTTTCTTCTTTTTGGGATTTATCATTTAATCTCTGGAATTTATATATTTAGAATTTTATCATCTCAATAAACAATAATTTACACCTATTGGATTTATAAAAGCGCAGTCAGATTGGAATACATAATTTAAAGGCTTTAGTGTCGGACACGACAGTGTGTCACCCAAGACAACCCCACAACATCCAGAGACTTGAGGTACTCAGGACAGATCTCATCCACCCCCGCTGCTCTGCCACCAGGGAGATTACAAACTACCTCGGTGACCTCAGACTGGGTGATGGGCGAGTCCACCTCTGAGACCCCCTACCTCTGCTTCCTCAGCAGAAGGCATGTCAAAGGGGTTGAGGAGATCCTCTTCTACCGTCCAATAACATCCCCAGTTGAGGTCAACAGCTCCCCACCTCCACTGAAAATAGAGTTGGTGAAGGTCTGCTTCCCTTTCGTGAGGGGACGAACGGTTTGCCAGAATCTCAAACTCCTCCCAGGCCCGAGTTTTTGCCTCCGCAACGGCATGGGCTGCAGCACGCCTGGCCTTTCGGTACCCATCAGCTGCCTCAGGAGTCCCCTGAGTCTACCTTTTACCCCTGGGATCTGGCTCCTTTCTGTCTGATGCCTCACCAGACCCAAGGCTGTAGCCTTGTGTATTCCCTGTGTAATGTGAACATCTTCACCCACAGTGTGATAAGGAGATTCCACTAGGTCCCGGGAGAAAGGTTAAAAGGCAGAAGCAACTTGAGGATCGTGGGCTCTTTGCATCACACCTTCGTGGTGTGTGCACTGATCTCCCCAGCTGGCTTTTTGATTTGCTTTCCCCATTATTTTTATTTTCTTTATTATTTCAATAAATCGCACAAAAGGACAACTCTCTCATCTGCTTCTTTATGGAAAATTTCCACCACAACTGTATGTCTCCAACCTCCCTTGGAATCTAATCGAAGCTCTCCGGGAGGTGTGAGTTAAAGGTCTGTCTGAGAGAGGGTTCAGCCAGACGTTCCCAACAGATCTTCACGATACATTTGGGCCTGCCAAGTCGTTACAGCCTCCTTGCCTGCCAGCAGATCGTACTCACCACCAGGTGGTGATCAGTTGACAGCTCAGCCCCTCTCTTCACTCGAGTGTCCAAAACATATGACCGAAGGTCAGGTGAATTGACTACAAAGTCTATCATCAACCTACGGCCTAGGGTGTCCTGGTGCCATGTGCACCGATGGACACCCTTATGTTTGAACATGGTGTTTGTTATGGCCAAACTGTACCTAGCACAGAAGTCCAATAACGTAACACCATTTGGGTTCAGGGATCAGGGAGGCCGTTCCTCCCATTCACAGCTCTCCAGGTCGTCATTGCCACATGGGCATTGAAATCTCCTAGAAGAACGATGGGGTCCCCAGTTGGAGCGCTTTCCAACACTCCCTCCAGAGACCCCAAAGAAGGCCCCTATTTCTAGCCGGTTCCGCTCATCCTCCTGCACAAGCTCAGGCTCCTTCCCCCCCAGTGACGTGACATTCCATGTCCCAATAGCCAGATTGGTTATCCAGGGATTGGGTCGCCTAGGCTCCCGCCTTCGACTGCTGCCTAATTTACTTTGCATCGCCCCCCTATGGTTCCTCTTGCAGATGTTGGGTCCACCTGAGGACAGTCCTACGTCGCTCCTTCGGGCTGTGCCCCGTGGGAATAGGCCCGGCCACCAGGCGGTCGCATACGAGCCCCAACCCCGGGCCTGGCTCCAGGGTGGGGCACCGGCTGCGCCATACCGAGCGACTTCTCGGTACTGGTTCGTCTGCTTTTCATAGGGGGTTTGTGAACCTCTCTTAGTCTGGCCCATCGCTCAGGACCTGTTTGCCTTGAAGACCCTACCAGGGGCATTTATCCCCCATCAAATAGCTCCCGGGGTCATTCGGGCACACAAACTCCTCTACTACGATAAGGCGGCGATTTAAGGAGGAGCACTTCCTCCATATCCTTTCAAAATAAAAGCACCAATCCAAATCTTTTCTCTAAATAGCACATTTTTTGACTGGTTAATTATGATTAGTTAATGAGACTATATTATTATGACTAGGTAATTAGACTAATATACTGTTTAGCAATTACCTGCACATGCTTCCTCCACATCCTTTCAAAATAGAAGCACCAATTCAAATTATTAGCTTCTTTTAGTCAGTTTTCTGCCTGTGAATGGGTAATGACTGCTAATTAATGAGAATGAATAAGAATGTTTTACAATCTAGCAATTGCCCACACCTCCAGATCCTTTCAAAATAAAAGCAGCAATGTAAAATTTTGACTTTAAGATGTCTGATTTTGACTACAAATGACTGACTATAAATATTACTACTTAATGAGACAAATTTATAACCACACACTCTTATACCAAATCTCTTCAAAATAAAAGCATCAATCCAAATCTTTAGCCTAAATAGGCATTTTTCTGGTTTTGACTGGGTAATTATGATTAGTTAATGAGCCTTTTTAGAGCAATTTAGGACACACACGTCCTTAACATCCTTTCAAAATGAAAGCACCAATTCAAGTCTTTAGCTTTAAGGGCACTATTTCTACTTCTGACTGGTTAATTATGACTAATTAATGAGACTATTTTACTGTTTAGGAATTATTTGCAAATGCTTCCTCCAAAACGCCAACATTTGTCAATTTAAAATTCACCTATTTCCTTTGCAGCTAATTCCAATTATATTGAATACTACTTTGAGCTATTTGTTTAGCTCTCGAACTTATAACTATTCAAATATAATATTGTTTTGATACATTAAGTTATATTTAATCAATCAAAGCAAACCTTTACACACTTCCTTAATTTTCAGCATTTCTGTAATTTCAGCAAATCTTTTTTTCAAATTTCTTCTTTTTAAAATTCAACTACTTCAGCTTCTTCTGCAAATATTCAACTGTGTTTAAACAACTCCTAATTCTCTTCAGATACATTCACCTATGCTTTACATGCTTAAGCTATTTTTCAGCTATGTTTTAAATGTTTCAGTTACTTTCATGAAAGCATTCACTGTGCATTTTCTTCTGAAAATGCTTTATCTAGTTCATACGTTTACACAAAGAAATGCATGGTGATGAGTTGTCTGAGGTCCCTTTGTTGTTCCTAAGGATTTCCCGGGCAAATCTGTAGATCAAGAATTAAAAATCACACAGAAACCAATCTGATATCAAATAGCAGCCTTTTATGTCCAGAATATAATAGCACCAGTCTCATGACAGTTGAAAGTTCTAGTACATCTGAACCAGAACTTGTGTCCAAATAAAGTTTCCTGGTTTACGATCCAGAGCTCCTGGGCTACTAGGAGAGTGCATGAAATGTGCCTTGGTAGAAGAAGTCTTGGTTTGGTTACTGAGAAGGCACAGGAGGACCCTGGTGAGATTTTATGTCACCCATCTTTTGATGTTTCACCTAGAGTTCTTAAGCCATATGTGTATTCTTTATGTTAAATTCACAGTTATGTTGTGATAGGAAACAATGTCCTGTGGAATAGACCAGAGTTCTGTGTATTCCTATGTATTGGTTTCAGTCGCTGAAATGGAGTGAATCTCAGGCATGGTGTTAAGTTACCTAGGTGCAGACCTGGATTGCTACAAATAATATTCTTTTCTCATAGTTCTAATACAGCCACTGCTGTTTTCTAAATATACATACATATATATGGGTCATACAGTATGTGTGTCACAACCTGGGCTTTTATTTTGCCGTTTCCTATTTTATTTTCTTGACACTTCCGGTTTTGTTTTTGTCACGTTTAGGTTCTGCTTTCTGCCATGGACTTTGGTTTTTAGCCATGTTAAATCTAGTTCCTGTTTTACTTTTGTCACTTACTGTCCTGCCATATGCATTCAGTTCTTGCTTTACTCTCGGTCTCATTACTCATCAACTGTAGTCAATCCATAATCAAGTCATGCATTTAAGCCTCAGTTCTCATTACATTCTCTGCCAGATTGTTAGCTCACGTTACATGTGTCTACTCTCAAGCATTCATCCTAGTAAGTCTTTTTGTGTACTGTTTTTGGATCTTGTTTTTGACCGTGTCTTGCCTGCTCCCTGTCGGTACTGTTTCAGACTCTGCCTAGTGATTGTGAACCAAGCCTGAAGGTTGACTGATTTGAGAGATAAACTGTTTTTTGACCTGCTGGATACTGTACTACTGTAAAGTGACACAGTGTTTATCTGGTAGTCAGATGATCAGAATCGCATCCTGTAAAGTTAAAGCTAACTAACATTATAGGCAAAGACATATCAATCCACAGTGAAAGGGTCTCCGGTTGTGGTGGAAATTTCCCAAAACCAAGCAGATGAGAGAGTTGTCTAAAAAATAAAATAAAAATATAAATAAAATTTATAAATAATAATAATTTATAAAATAAATTTTTTTTTATAAAAATAAAGAAAAAGAAAAATAATGGGAAAAGCAAATCTAAAACATGGATGTTGATCATGCACATGCACAAAGGTACGCAGCATTTGAAATGCCACTTACCTTTATGGAAAGACCCTATCTTCCAGGCAATAAGCAACTTGCTACTGTGTGACTCTGGCATCTGAAAAGAAAGCTGTTAAGAGACGAGACGTACAAAGAACAGTTTGTAAGGTTCACAAATGTAGTGATTGAAAGGAAAGTTTCAGAAGAGGTCCATAATGAAGGAAATTACGGAGAGAACTGGCATATTCCTCCTCACAGAGTTTATATTGAAAAAAAAAACAGGGAAACTTTGTGTTGTTATTGATTGCTCTGCTAAAAACAAGGGACACAAGCTGATGATTCAGCATATGCACTGGTGTGTGATGTGGAGTAGATTTTTCACCAGTTCTGTGTGCATAAGCTGCACAGAGATTATCTATGTTTTCTTTGGTAGAAAAATGGCACGAAGGAGCATCTTTAGGGTGCAACACCATCACCTGGATGTGCCAAATATAGACTGAATCATCTTGAAAGGGAGAATGAAAGCATTACTTCTATGTTTATAATAGTGTCACAAGCATAGCAAGTGTGAACAAAGCCATTCAGCTTGCAAAGGAAGCAAAGAAAGTGTGGATTGAAGGTGGACTGAGACTACATACATTTGTATCGAATAACAGAATGGTGCTTGAAAGCAAAGCTCTATTTGAACGTGTAATTGAATCGAAGACCCCGGAGCTCCCCTCCTCACACTCAACAAGAGAAAAAGCTGCTTAAAGGAAAGAATATTATAACACATTGCTACATCCCTACTGACTTTGAAAAATGTGGTGAAAAGAGAGCCTGCATGTTTTTGGTCTGTGCTCATATCTGAGACAAGTAAATGAAGAAGGCATGGTACGTTGTTTATTTGTTCTTGGGAAGTCCGGGGGCAATGACCATTAAGGTCACAACCATCACTAGGTTGGAGTAAATGGCTGCTGTCGACTCAGTTACAGCAAGTAATATACTAAGGGAGGAGCTTGACTTCAATGACATATATGAATATTTCTGGACTGAATCAAGGGTGGTTTAGGGTACAGTATATTAGCAACCAAGCATGTCGCTTTCACACATTTGTGTCTAATCGGATTCAGACGATACTGTTACCAGCACGGGTCAAACCTGGCTTAACTTGTACTTTAAAACACGCTCACTGAGCAGAAAAACAAGCTACACTGGCCTACAAACTGAACTGTAAGGAAGGACCCAAATGCACGACCTGCAGACAGGACTGACAATAAATGATTTAATGAATAAACATACTGTACAGACAGAGGACAATACAAACTAAGGATGGTGCGTATGCAGAATAAGCCAGAAATTAACAATGCAAAACCAAGACATATAACTCACTGAATAACTAAAGATCACTGCAGAGCAGGAAACTAAATGACCATACAAAAACACAGAACATGCAAACAACAGTACCTAACACACTCACAGTGAACGAACACAAACCTAGACAGAGAGTGCACGATGGCACGATAACATGTAATGCACCAACAACGACTGTGCACAAACTGAGAGCTTGAATACAAGACAGGTGAACTAAATCAACTAATTACAGGAAACACAAGACAGAACAATTACACAAAACCAAAGGGTGAAACCAGGCTGCCCCTGGTGGCGTGGAAGCCGAGTCATAAGAGATACAGCTCCACACAACTCCTCCGCAGCAGAGGTACGTGCCAAATGACGACAGTCAGGCAGATCTGGCCTCAAGAGGTTTAAGTGTGAATAAGGTTATTTATTCAAATTGACCTACAGGTCCTCGCTTTCTATAGAATAAAGTGATTCCTCCAGCTGCAAAAGTGAGCACAAAACTTCCAGTTGGTAATCGTGAAGCCTAGGAGGTTCACACTTTCAATGTACAAACCACGAAATAAGTCAGCCTCTCAAAACTCCTGTCAAGATTCTCTGCGCAGCGGTAGGGTTTTCATGGACTCAGTTCCCCCTTGTTTCCTGACTCCACCATCAACCTCCGTGCTGGCGCCGGCGAGGGACACGAGATCTGAAAGGAGCTGAAGGCTCAGAGTGTCCCAGACCTTGTACAACCACCCTCAGACTCTGCCCAGACCATCTCCTTCGTTTTCCCTGCATTGATCAGGAGGTGGTTCCGCTGGCACCAGTCCACAAAGTTCTGAGTGAGTCCCCTGTACTCTGCATTGTCATCATCGGTGATCAGTCCGACAATCGCAGAGTCATCGGAAAACTTCTGCAGAGCACAGCTGTCCGTGTTTTGTCTGAAGTCCGACGTATAGAGGGTGTAGAGAAAAGTGGCCAGTACAGGGCCCTGTGGGGCCCCCCACACTGCAGGTCAGAGTGTCAGACACACAGTCTCTGGCTCTCACAAACTGAGGCCCTGTTTGAAACAGCAGCAAACAGCAAAACACTATGTATTTCTTGCAAAAGCCTGTAACATGCTCAAAATCTTTAGTTCATCTCTCAAAACTAAGTCTTTATGTCACTGAACACGTCAGTGCCATCAGAATGTCAAGTCCTCTGTCATTGTCTACGAACAAGACAGTCATCTCATGTTGTCAATATAACTGTGTACTTTGGAGGGAGGTTCTGATGTAAACTATGGCTACAGTTTTGATGACAATTACTGTAAAATGTAAGTTACACCTTTTTGTTTCATTGCAAGAGACTGGACAATGGCAGCCAGGAGGGTCATTTGTTTATGTGGCTGGTGATCATAAACTTTCCATCCTGATCCCTGATGATGTTGGAGTGATGAAAACTCACATTGTCCCAAACTATTTGACAGGTGATCTCCACTCTGACCCCTCTCTTCTTCAGGGATGAGATCTCTGTAGAGAGTTTCTAGAAAGGTGATAAAATGCTCTTTGTTGTATGGACCAATTATGGGAATATGTGTAAGCACACCATTGTAGGACATTGTCAGACATAGAACATTGTGTTGTGCTCCAGCCATATATATATAATATATATATACCACTCTATTCTCACCCTCCGCGGGTGGTCTCATCCACTTTTCCAAGCTCGGGTCCTCTACCAGAGGCCAGGGAGCTTGAGGGTTCTGCGCAGTATCCTTGCTGTTCCTAGGGCTGAACTTTTCTGGACTGAGATTTCGGTTGTTTTTCCAGGGATCTGTTGTAGCCACTCCTCCAGTTTGGGGGTCACTGCCCCTAGTGCTCCGATTGTCAGGTTCCTGTACTCACATCCTGTTTTATTGTGTAGCAGTTCCGGTTTCCAGTCTCATCTCATTAGCTCCAGTCTTACTTCCGGTTTTCGTTACTCACACCTGTCTAGAATCAGTAATCACTCACCTGTGTATTTAACCACCACCAGGTCCCATAGCCCGTTGCCAGATCGTTGTATGCCAGTCATCACTTTCCAGCGTTTCACCATCCTGCCTACTCGTCTCGTGATCCTGTTTCATGTTTCTGACCTCCGATTCCTGTCTGCTCCTGAATGGTACTGTCGCTTGGAAAGGACCTTTAATACCGACCTGATCGCCCGACCTCGAGATAGCCTGCTGCTTACTGGTACTGTAGCCTTGTCGATCCTGTTGCCAAACCCTTGCCTGTCCTTGGACCTGTTTCTGCCTGCTTCCTTTGTACTGCAACCTGAGATACATTGTGTGTGACCTGGACCGTCTGTTATAAGAAGAACTGCATTAAATCCTTAAATTTTACCCTCTGTCTGACGTCTCGGTGCTGTGCATGTGGGTCCGATCTCTGCCTAAACCCTGACACGATCACAACAGGCACCACTGTGGCCTTCACCTTCCAGGCCTTCTCCAGTTCTTCTCTGAGCCCTTGGTATTTCTCTAGTTTCTCATGCTCCTTTTTCCTGATGTTGCCATCGCTTGGTATTGCCACATCCACCACCACGGCTTTCCTCTGCTCTTTGTCAACCACCACAATGTCTGGTTGGTTCGCCATTACCATTCTGTCTGTCTGTATCTGGAAGTCCCACAGGATCTTGGCTCGCTCGTTCTTTACCACTTTGGGAGGTGTTTCCCACTTTGACCTTGGGGTTTCCAGTCCATACTCCGCGCAGATGTTTCTGTATACTATGCCAGCCACTTGGTTATGGCGTTCCATGTATGCTTTCCCTGCCAGCATCTTACACCCTGTAGTTATGTGCTGGACCATCTCAGGGGCCTCTTTGTACAGCCTACACCTTTGTGTAGTAGATCTGGGCCTCTATGGCTCTGGTGCTCAGGGCCTGCTCCTGTGTAGCCAGGATGAGTGCCTCTGTGCTGTCCTTCAGCCTGGCCCTTTCAAGCCATTGGTAGGATTTGTTGAGATCAGCCACTTCAGTTATGTTCCGGTGGGACATCTCTTGTAAGGGCTTGTCCTCCCATGATGGTCCCTCTTCCAGCATCTTATCCTCTGTTCTCAGGCAGTGAATGTCTCTGCCTGAGACATTCACTCAGCACGTCATCTGTCGGAGCCTTATCCTTGATGTACTTATGGATCTTGGATGTTTTATCCTGGATAGTGGCTCTCACGCTCACTAGTCCTCGGCCTCCTTCCTTGAGGCTAGCGTACAGTCTCAGGGTGCTGGATTTGGGGTGGAACCCTCCAATTATGGTGAGGAGCTTTCGTGTCTTAAAATCTGTGGTCTGTGTCTCTTCCTTTGGCCACCTTATTATTCCCGCAGGGTATCTGATCACTGGCAGGGCGTAGCTGTTTATTGCCCGGGATTTGTTCTTGCCATTGAGCTGGCTTCTTTGGACTTGCCTTACTCGTTGGAGGTATTTGGCTGTTGCCGCATTCCTTGTTGCCTGTTCAAGGTTGCCGTTCGCCTGTGGTATTCCAAGGTACTTCTAACTGTCCTCAATGTCTGCTATTGTTCCTTCTGGGAGTGAGACCCCTTCTGTGTGGATAACCTTGCCTTTCTTTGTCACCATCCTCCCACATTTCTCGAGTCCGAATGACATCCCAATGTCCGAGCTGTAGATCCTTGTGGTGTGGATCAGCGAGTCGATGTCTCACACACTCTTGGCGTACAGCTTGATGTCATCAATGTAGAGGAGGTGACTTATGGTGGCCCCCGTTCCAGAGTCAGTATCCATAGCCAGTCTTGTTTATTATTTGGCTGAGGGGGTTCAGACCTATGCAGAACAGCAGTGCGGACAGTGCATCTCCTTGGTATATGCCACATTTGATGGATACTTGGGCAAGTAGCTTCCCATTGGCTTCAACGGTGGTTCTCCACAACCTCATCGAGTTTGCAATGAAGGCCCTTAGAGTTCTGTTGATGTTGTACAGCTCCAAGCATTCAGTGATCCATGTGTGTGGCATTGAGTCATAGGCTTTCTTGTAGTCGAATCAGGATGTGCACAGGATGGTGTGTTGCCCCCTTCAGTCTTGGGCAACTGTTCTGTCAACCAGGAGTTGGTGTTCGGCTCCTCTGGTAAATATGTTGCTGTTTCAGGTTGCCGAGTGCCCAGACTGTCAATCTACCCGGACCAGTTTAAAGGAAAAGACACTATACAGCCCAATACAAGTAAGTACCAGTTAATACTTCTAACCTAAATTTATTTTAAAGTTTAAATACTAAATAAGAAAATAAAGGAGCCTTTTGAGCTGGTTGGAATGGAATGGAATGGAATGGAATGGAATGGAATGGAATGGAATGATTATTTCACAAAGTGGGCAGTAGCCTACCCTCTGAAAGTAAGTCAGCAGAGGTGACCACTTGTGTTCTTGATTTTGTATACAAATTTGGTGTACCTCAACGACTACTAACAGACCAGGGAACCGAATTTAAAAAACAGGTAAAACTATACTTTCACCATTGCATGGGTCAACTGAATTGCAAACACTAATACTAATTCCCAAAGTCAATTCAAGAACAATTCCAGACTATGCGCAGCTCTGGGCATTCAGAGAAGCTTCTGTGCTCCCTATAACCCTCAAACAAATGGATTCGTAGAAAAACTAAACAGCACCATCCAAGGGTATGTGAAATACTTTTACTGACATAGAAAAAAGTAGACAAATGACTTCAGTAACTTTTTTTTGTAATGACACTGTTCGGGTCCCTTAACAAGCTTGCCAGACACAACCTCAAGATTTGGGACCAACATTTGCAGAGCACAATGTTTGCATTAAGGACCAAGAGACCGCTAACAACACAACACAGTTCCTATTATTTAATGTTTGGCAGGGAAGCAAGATATCCATCGGAAGTTGCAGAGGAGTATGAGGTAAGAAGCTCAATTTGTCTGTTGTCCAGAAGCTCTAACTTGGTTAATGGAGCCCAAACCAGAAAAGTTAGTTTCAATATGTTTTACTGTTGCAGGTGACCACAGAAACGGTTGAGTGCTTGGTGCAGGAGGAGCGACTGTTTCAAGGGCTGCTCTCTCAAGGCTTAACCTGTAAAATGTTAAAAAATCACAGGACAAAATTGTCAAGAGGAAACTGGTCACAGGTTTTGAAGACCTCCAACCAAGGTTGGGGATATGGTCCTGAAGAAAATCATTAGACAAGAACAGCGCAAAGGTGGCAATATGGAGAGCGACATGCTGGGTCCTTTCAAAATAACAGCGATAAAAGGGAAAGTAGTCCGGCTCTGTACAAACACATTCGAATGCATCGCGAATGTGGACCAGATAGATAACTTTACAGAGCCATAAGAAAGAATCCCAGCAAAATTGGGGAAAAATTGACTTCACACTGCCCCTCTGCACAACTGCCCAGGCAAAACAACATGTCACCACCCACCCCACCCCCCCCCCCACCACCCACACCCACACCACCCACCGCGCGACCACCCCCGACCACCCGTTCAACCTGCTGGCAATAGCCCAGACGTGCACCCTAACCTGTCACCAGCACAAACCGGAACCATTGACAGTAAGTTTATCTACATTTTAATGTAGATACATATGTTACAAAAATATTAGTGTTCTACTAACAGAATATATGTTGCAAATGCAATACATTTCCAGTGGTGAAAAAACTGACATTCCAACAAGCTGAGAACCTATATAAATTTCACAGAGGATCTCCGTAGCCTGGCACCACATAATGAATTGGAGATTGAGGTAAGTAAGGTTGGACCTTGACCTTTTTAAATTACAATGTACCTTTTTAATTTACTTTTTTATTAATGTGAGTTTGTTTCCTAGATTGTCAATGCTTACCTTTGGCTGGTGGCCCAGACAAGACAGAAAGTGAAGGTCATTCTTCATTCAAATGACTGCAATTTGGAACTACACATCAACAGAAATGAGGAAGGTAAGGACTGTAGTTATTGTCAAAGGTTGTTCTGATAGAGGTTACACTTTGCTACAATGAAATGAATAAAATACTGAATAAAAACAGCTGACGGGGCACGTGATCAGAAAAGTAAAGCGAGAACTAAAAACCAGAAGAACTAAAAGAGGAAATGTCAAAATAAACACAGGAAATGGAAAACAAAAGTCCAGACTGTGACAACATCCTAATTGGGGCTGTCTGCAAGAACAGACACTGGACTCTCGTGGTAAGTAATGTATTTTAATGCAGTTCAGTCAAAATTTTTGCTGTTAAGACATGTCCATTTTAGACATAATCTAATAAAAGGCCATATATCAAAGTCAAGGCCAAGCTGTCACGTCCGGGCTTGTCACCCGCCCTTCACACTGAAAGGACTTCCTGTTTTATTTTGTATACTTCCTGTGTCTCTGTTCAGTCCCCGGATCACTCAGCACACCTGTTAGCAGTTTACTAATCAACACCGGTATATAGCATTCACCCCTCACAGACTCCAGTTGCCAGATTGTTGCGTGAGATCACCACTTTCCAGCGTTCCTAGTTTAGCCTTGATGTGTATCGTGTTTCTCGTTCTGACATCCGACTCTGAGCCTGCCTGATCCTTGTCTGTCTTGATTGTTTCTACTGCCTGTTGCCGACCATTGCCTGCCCGACCACGATTCAACGCCTGACGTATGGTATTGTACTCACCTCTCGTATCTGACCTGTGTCTGCCCCTGACTACGCCTCTGCCTGATCCCGTTTAACCTGCTTGATCTCCTGTGTATGACCCTGCCTGGATTTGACTCTGCATATTGGAATAAACGACACTCTTTAACACCAGAAAACATTGTGCTGTGCATGTGGGTCCGTCATCTACGCCGACCTGACAGAACAATCTGGCCAGAAATGGACCCAGCCAGCATCGAGAACCTCCGCGCTGCGCTCGCCGCCCAGGAGCAACGGCTCAGCGAGCAGGAGGAAAGGACCAACTCCGCGCTCCAGAATCTGGCGGAGTGCGCCCGCCGTCAGGAGAACGCAGTGGCGGGACTCGTGGAGGCGGTGGGTCGCCTCGCGTCAGGAAACTCCGATGGCACCGCGCCGATCCAGGTTTCAGCGACCGCAGCGGCAAGTGCACCCGCGGCGACTCCGCCGACTCTCCCTCCGGCACCCGACGCACGCCTCGGTGCGCCAACCCGTTTTTCCGGTGAGTCGGGCGACTGCCGGGCATTTCTCACACACACAGATCCACTATGAACTACACGCTCCCGCGTTTCCCACCGAGAGAGCTAAGGTGGCGTACGCGGTTTCGCACCTGACCGGGGAAGCGGAGGCGTGGGCAACGGCAGAATGGCAGAACGGTTCAACCTGCATGTCGTCTTTTAGAGCTTTTTCAACGGCGTTGAAGCAGATCTTCCAGGAGATCACGCCTGGAAGGGAAGCGGCGCAGAGACTCGTGAACATTCGACAAGGAGGGAGGACCACGGCCAAGTACGCGATCGAGTTTAGGACCCTGGCGGCGGAGGCCGGGTGGGACGCAACCGCCTTGGGCGACGTGTTCATCCGCGGCCTCTCACGGCGCGTGAAGGACTGTCTAGCGGCTCGGGATCTGCCGAGCGACCTGAATGCATTGATATCGCTGGCCATCCAGATCGACCGACGACTGGGAAGCAGCGAACGAGAGCACCGTGGAAAGGCGGAAGTCTCCACCAGAGGTCAGTGTTTCACCGACGGAGGTTCCCCCTCGCGGGGCTCAGGTACGCCGCCACCACCAGAAGAACCCATGCAGCTGGGACGCGCGCGTCTCACTGAGTCAGAGAAACGACGCCGCCGTTCCCAGGGGTTATGTTTGTATTGTGGACAGCACGGACATTTTGCCAATAAGTGTCCGCTAAAAGATCTGGCTCACCACGAGCACGGAGGATCGTGGTGAGCCGAACCATGTTTGGTAGCGCCTCCGCCCGTTCACTGCCTACAGTCACGCTCTCGTCCAGCTCTCATTCCCTCCAGCAGGCGGTCCTCATCGATTCAGGGGCCAATGCCAGCCTGATGGACGCCAGGTTGGTGGAGAGGATGGGCGTCGCCATCTCCCCGCTCGCGGCGCCGGTGGAAACCACAGCACTGGACGGCCGCAAACTATGGAAGGTGACCCACCACACAGAGGCCGTCACCATGGAGTTTGCAGACGGCCACACGGAACGCATCCACTTCTTGGTGGTGGAGGCATGCTACCACCCGGTGGTGTTGGGCCACGTGGTTGCGCCGGCACAACCCCAGGCTGGACTGGAGAAGCGGGAGGTAAGCGAGTGGGACATGGACTGTAAGCACTTGTTTTCAGCCCTTGGTGAAGACGGAGGAGCCACCGACCGGGACTGGTCAGGAAAAAGTGGACCTGACCGGAGTGCCGGCCTGCTACCATGACCTCGCCGCGGTATTCAGTAAGTCCAAGGCCATGTCCCTGCCACCCCACAGGACCCACGACTGTGCCATTAACCTACGGCCCGGCTCCAACCCCCCCAAGGGGAGACTGTTCCAGCTGGCTCCAGCCGAAAGGCAGGCGATGAAGGAGTATCTGGACTCAGCATTGGCTACAGGCATCATCCGGCCATCCTCCTCCCCAGCGGGGGCCGGGTTTTTCTTCGTGGGAAAAAAGGATGGCACACTCCGACCATGCATAGACTATCGAGGCCTCAATGACATTACCATTCGGGACTCGTACCCTCTTCCCCTCCTCCACTCTGCGTTTGAGTTACTGTCGGGAGCCAAGTGGTTCACAAAATTGGATCTACGGAACGCATACCACTTGGTTCGCATCAGAGAAGGGGACGAGTGGAAGACAGCATTCAACACCCCGAACGGCCACTATGAGTACCTGGTGATGCCGTTCGGCCTCACCAACGCCCCCGCCGTCTTCCAGTCATTTGTTAACGAAGTGTTGGGCCAAATGATTAACAGATTTGCATTTGTGTATCTTGACGATATCTTGATTTTTTCTAGTACTGAGGAGGAACACCAGGGTCACGTCCGCCAGGTCCTCAAGAAACTTTTGGAACATCGGCTCTTCGTAAAAGCCGAAAAGTGTGAGTTTCACGTCAGCACCGTGTCATTTCTGGGTTTCATCGTGTCACAGGGCCGGATCCAAATGGACCCGGCTAAAACCAAGGCGGTAGAAGATTGGCCGACGCCTCAATGTCAATGTCCAGGAGGCCACCCAGGGCCTTCCCAGGCCTCCTGCATGTCCTCCCAACCGTCTGTTTGTTCCCCCAGGTCTTAGAGGGGAGGTGATCCATTGGGCCCACGCGTCTGCCATCAGCTGCCACCCCGGGGCACCCCGCACCACGTTCAGGGTGGGCAAACGGTTTTGGTGGCCATCCATGAAATCGGACGTCCGGGAGTACGTGGAGAGAGTTCTGCTCACTTCTGGGGGCAGAGGTCAGCCTCTCCTCCGGATACCACCCAGAGACCAACGGCCAGACGGAGAGGGCCAACCAACAGTTGGAGGTGGGAGTACGATTGTTGGCATCGAAGAGCCCCGGGACGTGGTCCCGGAAGTTGATATGGGTCGAGTTCGCCCACAACACCCTGCCTTGCGCCTCCACGGGTTTGACACCTTTCCAGTGTGCTTATGGCTTCCAGCCCCCTATGTTTCCGTCCTTAGAAAAGGAGGTCCACGTCCCCTCGGCCCATGCTTTGTTACGGCGGTGTCGACAGACGTGGCTCAGAGCCCGGAGGACGATGCTCCAGGCCCAGGCCCGCTACAAGGAGGCAGCAGACCGCAAGAGGTCCCCGGGACCCACGTATGAAGTGGGCGACCAGGTCTGGCTGTCCACGAAGGACCTGCGGCTCTCGGGATCTCCACGTAAGTTGACTCCACGGTTCATCGGTCCGTATAGCATCGCTCAAGTGATTAACCCCGTGGCCGTGAGACTCTCGTTGCCCAGGTCCATGAAAGTGCATCCTACCTTCCACGTCAGCCGGCTCAAGCCCCACCGCTCCTGTCCTCTGGTCCCTCCGTCCCAGCCTCCACCTCCGCCCCGGGTGGTGGACGGCCACCCGGTGTACTCGGTGCTGGACCTTCTCGACTGCAGGCGCCGGGGCCGCGGGTTCCAATACCTGGTCGACTGGCGACCTGGCGACGGGGACAGCGCCAGGATCCGGTCCCTCCTCCTGATCCACCCTCCGCCCGCCCTGGTCGGGGGGGGGGGGGGGGCTCCCCGTGGGCGCCGTGGTAGACGCCCTGGGAGGGGGGGTACTGTCACATCCGGGCTTGTCACCCGCCCTTCACACTGAAAGGACTTCCTGTTTTATTTTGTATACTTCCTGTGTCTCTGTTCAGTCCCCGGATCACTCAGCACACCTGTTAGCAGTTTACTAATCAACACCGGTATATAGCATTCACCCCTCACAGACTCCAGTTGCCAGATTGTTGCGTGAGATCACCACTTTCCAGCGTTCCTAGTTTAGCCTTGATGTGTATCGTGTTTCTCGTTCTGACATCCGACTCTGAGCCTGCCTGATCCTTGTCTGTCTTGATTGTTTCTACTGCCTGTTGCCGACCATTGCCTGCCCGACCACGATTCAACGCCTGACGTATGGTATTGTACTCACCTCTCGTATCTGACCTGTGTCTGCCCCTGACTACGCCTCTGCCTGATCCCGTTTAACCTGCTTGATCTCCTGTGTATGACCCTGCCTGGATTTGACTCTGCATATTGGAATAAACGACACTCTTTAACACCAGAAAACCTCGTATTGTGCTCTGCCTGTCGGTCCGTCATCTACGCCGACCTGACACAAGCTGTGTTTGTTGATCCCTTTGGAGTCACAGCAATACAAATAAAACACTGCAGAGACAAAACAAGGTAAGACTAATTATTTTATCTCTTAATAACTTCTGACATTGTAAAAGAAATAAACTCTGTGTAAAACAATAATGTTTTAGGGCCTTTTTACGAAAAAAAAACCCCTCCAAATATCAAGATAGACATGTCACACCGCCTCCCATCCCCGTCAGCAAGACTCAACATCGTGTAGAGTGTTTGTGAGCAAAGTAAGATAATGAGCTTGTCTATATGCTCTTTTGAAAACTGGAATGTGACTGCAGTGACGTTTGAATTTAAGATTGTAGAGCAATTGCTGTTGGGTCAGCAGATTGACTTTGAGGTCAATTAATATGCCCTTTATCAGCTGCGACTGGAAATGGCTCAGGTAGGAAGTCTGTATAAGTGCTGTATGTAATACTTACTCAAATTGTTGGTTTAGCTTGAGCTACTCTTACTTTACTTATAATTGCTTACTATTACTTACTATGTTTAAATAACCTCATAGATCTCTGCAATTCCTGTGGGGAAAGACACACCTCTGTCCAGCCTGCACAGAATAAAATTCACATCTTTGAAAGAAAACTAAAATCTGCACTGCTATTGTCTGAATAAAATCTATTTTAGTTCTTGCACACTCTCAGTAGTGGCGGCCTTATGGCTCCATTCATTACAAATGGATGTGAATCCATTAGACTGTTGCCCCCGCGACCCACCCCCAGAAAAGCGATTGAAAATGGATGGATGGACATATAAATACAGTTTTGTGCCAAAATGAACAAATAGGATATATCCTGTAACTGTTTTATGGTTGAGAATTTATTTACAAACACAGCAATTCCAGTATTCAGTTGTTGCTTTCTTAAGTGTGTTTTTATCAATTAGTAAGCACTGTGCATGAAACCACCTGCAACAGCCAACACACTGTATCTGTAAAAGGGCACATGAATGACCATTTTATATCACCTGAATGAAATCGTTATTTGTTCTCAAACCATTTCCCATGTCTGGAGTTTGTTTTATCAAAGTTATTGCCGTCTTTGTTCTTGCACATTGTAATATTTAGTTTTGAACACTAAAATGTAAATACAAAATGTATATAACCAAATATTCAGGATTAGATTGAATGCAATTATTCTCTTTTCACAATACAGACGTAAACCAATGAAAAAGAAAGTTACACACTACACTGTTTGTAGTGCAGTACTTATTGGTTTTGTGCTTGACTGTAACGGCCATATTACAGCATAACATTGTACTACTAAAATCCTAAACTATACAGTAAAAGTACACAGATCTTTGTGGGGCGATAGTACACCTCTAGCAGAACAAGGGGAAAGTGGTCTGGGCCTGGAACTATGCACCAAAGTCTAGTTATTAATCATCAAAGTTGACTATACGGCCCATACAGTATTACAGTATGACCTGGTAGATTTGAATACTAATAAATCCTAAACCATACAGTAAAAATACACAGATCTTTGTGTGGTGATAGTACACTTCTAGTAGAACAAGGGGAAAGTGGTCTAAGCTTGGAACTATGCACCAAAGTCAAGTTATTAATTATAAAAGTTTTACAGTATGACATGGTAGTTTTAAATACTAATAAATGCTTAATTTTACAGTAAAAGTACACAGATCCTCATTAGGCGACAGTTTTTCTATATATGCAATATTTTGTTTTGTAGTTTTCCATATTTTGAACAGACCAGACGTGTTGCTATGAAAAGAGGAAGTCGCGACGAGCGTGTTTTGTGCTCTGCTGTAAAGCGCGTAATACGGGCGCAAGACGTTTTTGAAGCGCGGCTGGCTGAACGACGGATGAACGAACGATGGCTAACTTGCCCGCAGTCTTTTTGCTGGGGTGGCAGCGGGATCGCATCCCGTTCAAAGTTATTTTTTTCTAATCTCACGGAATATTTGAAAAACATTTTTCTTATAAGCGACGCTTAGCAAACAACACTCCGAAGACAAGACGCAGAGGTTCAACATTTTATATTTTATTGCCAAAAGTCGTAGCAATTAGCAGCAGAATTATTCAGTCCTTATTTCCTTTTAGCGAATTCCGTATCTACAACACGAACAACGAACGAGTACAGACAACAAAATATTGAGAAAACATTGTCAAGGCATCGACGAGGACAGCTGACCCGCTTTTCTCTGCTTCAAACATCTGCTGTAACTTAGAGCAACCAGTGCGGCATTTGGAATCGGTGACCAGTTAAACCGGAAACGAGTTAAACTTGAACACCGGTGTCGCGCAGAGTCTCGCGTTCTCCCACAGCATCGTGTTCTTCTCTCTTTAAAAACAATGTCGTTTTTTTATTGCATAATGTCCTTCTCCCCATTGCCGTATTTACTTCACATTAATTCTTTTCATTCCATCGGAATGACTTTGTCTGTCAGTCAGTGCTTGTGGGTGGGACCTGCGCACCCATTGGCTGATCTCTTCACATCGATTCGTTTACCTAGACACCTGTGAGGGGCTGTGTGGTTAGAGATGGCGGACATGAGCGAAGTCCTGCTTACTGTACTTAAGCAGATTAAGTAAAGAGCTATCATTTACCAGCAGATACTGTTTTCAGTTGTTTAGGTAATATTTTTATGCTGACTTCTGCCGACTTCGGAAAAACGACATTCTTTTTAAATATACTTATTCAATAATTTGTGATTATTTCATAATTTTATGGTCAGTTTAAATAATTGTGTCTCATTTATTTATATACGTATTTATTTCACAATGTCCTATTAATTAATTTAATACTGAAAACTTTGGAGTTCCATACTAGATCACTGATAAACAAACTGTAATCAACCAAACGTCACAGGACCCAGTGACGTAAAGACAAGCGTTCGTTCCCTGCCTGACCCACTGTCACAAATCTAAATCTACTGTTACAGCATATTGTTAAAGATGAAGTTTTTTTATGTGAATACATCGTTGCATTCATATTGTAAAACAATAAACAAGTATAGAAGATCAGAGTTGAATGAGGACTGGAATTATGTTTATTTATTTTTTATTATTATTATTATTAGTAGTAGTAGTAGTAGTAGTAGTAGTAGTAGTAGTAGTAGTAGTAGTAGTACTAGTACTAAAGAAAGCGGAACACTATAGATAAGATAGGATGCATGCTTAGGGAGCGCCATGTCCGCTCTGTATTATTATTGTTCTTTCGACTAGCGCCGTATGAGCGCTCGGCGTCAGATCTCAGCTCTGCTCGTACTTTTCTACGAGGTTCGTTTCCACGCGCTGCCAGATTTCAAGTCTCCTGTGAAGAAGTGTGGGTCATGCAGACAAGTTCAGGCACAAGTTAAGGTGTGGCGGCCGCCGTGAGCAGGAGACCGCTGCTAAACTCTGTGGAACTTAGTTGCTGTTTTATGTCGTCATTGAGCGGGAGGCGTCCAGTTGAACGTTTAGAGTTTCTTAAGGAAGAGAGAACGAGCTTTACAGCAGCGGACCCAGCCGGAGCCTCTGTCTGACGGGACCAACGTCAGCGCCGCTGCCGCCGTGCCTTCACTTCATGCTGCTCGTGTGAACATGGAGAGGGGTAAAAACACTCGACAGTTATGGTCGTTAAACGGTGTGTGGTTCCGGTTAAACCTAAGCAAAGTGTGTTTCCTGATACACATGGAAACGTGTGTGTATTATAGAGTAAAACTTGTCGACTGCGCAGGACAATAAAGTAAAGTAGGACAATTTGACCATTTCACTGACTTTATGTCTATCAGGAAAAATAATGAAATGGATTAAATCCTTAAATTACACCGACTAAACCAAGTGAAAAACACACATGTTCTTGCTTTAACAGTAAATACCTGTTCATCTGTAGTGTCAGGTGGAAAGGTGAGTGTTACAACCTGCTGTGTTCCACATTCTTCTTATTTGTCTTTTTGTTTGTTTTGTGTCCGTTCTGTTGTTCAGGTGGTTCTGGCATGGTTTAATGGCAGAGAGGTCAAAGAGCACCTAAAGTGCTTCCACCATCACTTTGGCTTTTACAGTCATTGGGGCACAAACACCTTCACTCATATAAAAGTACTATAGTATATATTACACCTGTGATATGCTCTCATTTTATTTGTGTACCTTATTTCTGTCTTGTCTTGACACAACTTCATTGTTTCTTACCTTGTAGATGGCTTCTTATTCAGTTAACATGCGCAGGTTTAGTTCTGAGGGATCCCTTCTGGATCTTGATTTCCTTCCCTGGAAGACAGTGGCACTCAACAACCCAGGTTATAATAAAAAGCAGGAGTCCGTCAGCTACACACTTGAAGTGAAAGAAGATGCGATCGATGGGAGGCCCAGAGAAAGCATTGACGAGGCAGGAAGGAGGGAGCTGACCAAGGAGCACAGTGTCAGTGTGGAGAACATATGCAAGCTAGGGAAACAGGACCAGAACCACCTCAGCGTGTGCTCCATAAGTGAAGGGTGCAGGGCGTACAGCGACAGCCAGCTGTCAGCAGCCGCCCAAGGCAGCACAGACAGCATAGAGAAGTGTGATCTGCCTCTACCTTCACCCTCTTCACCCATCAGCCCCTTCCCCTTTAAATCCCACAACAGGCACCACCCCAGACTGGCAGCTGCTAAACTGCACCTTAAGAACCTGTTTGTACAGGTAGGTCACTAATCAAGTTAAAAGATCATTATGAGGGCACAAATCAATTAAAAAATTTAACTAAGATTCTTCGTGAATATGAAATTTCTGGACTTATTTCTGTTCATGTGTCTATGCTAATACAACGGATTCATCCTGAAATGTTGTCTTTTAAATTTTACATTTGTGTCTCAGGGTTGAAAACATTACAGCAATTGGAAAGACACAGGTTTAGGCAGTTTCTGATATTTTCCTGTTGGTTTGTCACTAAAGGCATCACGTCATTATTGTCACACCAGATTCATCGTTAGGCCACAGCTAAACATGTCCCAGAGATGCTGTGTTTTCTGTACATGAGCTGAGGCCTTTTTTGTGTCTATGCTCTTGTCAGCTGCTCTTCAGCCAGTTCAGAATGAGTAAATGACATCCTGGTCCAGTCAAAGATGACATGAGGAGAACCCTGCCCTCATATCATCATCCTCCTGCTCAGCATCACCGTGATGATTTAGGGGTGTTCTGACGGGGGGCCAGTGGTCACAGACTAATTCAATTCAATTCAATTTAATGAGAGTAAAATTACTTGTGTTTCAGAGCAATCATTCGTCAAACCCTAACCTGTTCCCTACAGAACATACAGACAGGTAAGAACCTGCGATTTTAACATAGAAATGAAGTTTAATAAATTTGTCTTTACCACACTACACTACTCGCTGTTACTGAATGCGAGTCTTCCTTTGAGACAACCGCTCATCTGCCACCTATCGCTGCCCTCATGTTCCTGGCTCCACAGCGCCAAGGAGAGGAGGTCTCGCCTGCTCTTCATGCGTCAGTGGAGTCAGGTGGGTCACAGTAAGAAGCGGCGGTTCAGTCGAGAGGAGCTGGAGAAGTGGGCCGAGTCTCTGAATGCTCTGCTGGCCAGCCACAGTAAGTTTTGCCTTCCTCTAACACATAAAGTACTGGATTGATGTGAATATCTGTCTGATCTAACACTGACAGCACCATGAAAACAGGCCGTTGGTAGAAAAAGGACACTGTACTCTGTTGATGGTGGTAGAATTAAAGAGGTTTACTGGAACCTTCCAGTAAATCAACATATAATCGTTTTCAGTAAAGATGAGCAGGTTTGATTAGTGGGAGGAATGTCAGGGATAGACACAAAGGCACATCAGGCCACATGGTCACATAGGTAATAAAGAATGGTTTAAATGAAGACAACGCAGGGAGCCAGATTCAGTCCCACCAGTGGAGCACAGGTCATTCTACAGCCCGTAATCTTTCTTTTACCAGCAGACTGTTCCAGCTGGAGTTGTCCCTGTGGCGTCTGCACCATCACAGTGGTGACATTGTATGATCACCAGCTTTAGTGAAGGCTTCCAGTAAAACAACAGTACAATGAATATTCAACAGGTTTTACAGTAGACTGGGTTTAAAAGTCCTTTGACTATATTAATTCGGTAGAAACACACGCTTTGGTCTTTCCACTGAAAACCGGGACCAGGCTTCAATGACTGCAGAGGTTTGGTGCCATGTTGGTACAGGTTGATGATGTTTCCTGTGTCTGATGTGAAGAATGTGAGGGGCAGAAACTACCAGTAAACAAGTTAATCCTACATTTCAACCATAATGTATTTTAAAGGTGTTTTGATTGATATTAAGGTCCAGGGGGGAGGAAGAGAATGTGTGACAGCATGCATCTAAACCCATAATAGCTCCTTTTGCAACTCGTTGTGAGGCTTCTGGTCTAAACGTTGCATCTTCGCATTAACCCAATCAACACTTCTGCCTTTGTGTACATCTGACACAAGTTCCTCTGGATATATTTAAAGTTGCGTTTTTCTGCCCTGATGTTGACATCTGAGCAAATGTCACTGGTGACTGCAGTAAAACTGAAGGGAAGCACTTCCCCTCCTGCTCTATAATGCTAAACTAAAATGAATAATTAATTTTGTTTGTTGGGCTGATTAAACTTGCACTGGTAGATTCCTTGCCTCTGTTACCTTCAGTTGTTTTTACTGTTGACTGATTCCAGTATTTGTCTGTATGACAAGATAATTCAGAATCATACTTGAATCAACAATATAATGAAGGTTGAATAACCATTGGGTTGGGTTGATTTTGAAAGATGAATCAACGTTGATTGGAAAACGTCTTGCTGTCAACGTTATAACATGAAACGCTAGCATTAAACATAGTTTCAACGCCACAGTTTCATGAGCGTCACAAATAGTCACAAAAAAACAAAAAGTATTTTGTTTACATTTTTATAACCATTAGCATTAGACATTTCAATGTTACATTAACGTCACAACAATAACTGACATTATTTCAACCATATTTTAAAGTTGAAGGTCGGTTGTGTGCCTGCTGGGATACAACATTACACAAAGATTTAAATGTCAAAGAATGTGTTGTTTATTTCTTTTTTTAGCATATTAGTACACGGTGTGTACAGTTCACACACCAGGAAGCCTTTACTTTCCATTAATGGTACACTTCATTGTTCTAATTCTTCTTGCCATCACTGGGTGTTTGTGTCTACACTAACTACACTCATAGATCAGCATAGAGTCGCCAGGAAAGGATTATCAGGACAACCTTGGGTCCTCTGGGCCTGGGAGCTTGAGGGTCCTGCGCAGTATCTTAGCTGTTTCTAGAACTGCACTCTTCTGCACATCTCAGATCTCAGATGTTGTTCCTGGGATCTGCTGAAACCACTCTCCCAGTTTGGGAGTTTTAGCCCCTGTTACAGTGTTCCTATCACCATGGGTACCACTTGTGCCCTCACCCTCCACATCTTCTCTGTCTCTTCTTTCAGCCCTTACTTGGGTACTTATCTTGGACAATCGGCTTGAAGTTGGCTTCTTAAGACTGATGGCACCAATAGGAAGGATCTCTGGTGGTGTTCTGTGGAGCACCTAATACTGATCAGCCTCTGGCTGAAGGTGCTCCTCTGTCCAGCCCACACTGTGTAGAGGGTGGGAGGTGTTGTCTAGGATAGAGAGGAGTTTGACCAGCATCCTCCTCTCGCCTACAGCATGTAGGGGGTCCAGCTCCACCCCCAAAACAGAACCAGAAGGATTTAAGTTTGATTTCTAGTAGTCTTTCATAGCCTCATAGTAGTGTTCATATTTGTGTCATCAGCATCAGTTTGACATTTTATTTACAAGGCTATTCTCATAACAAAGTTACGTGTTATAGCTCAGACTGAAGCAGTGCTGACAAATGAAAGGTTGCTCTGAGTAACAGTTGTGTGTCTGTAACTCACTTAATTTCATTTTAGTGTTCTTCTGAAAGTGTATGGTCAAGCTCTACTCATCATCTTCCTTCTCCTCTCCTCAGCTGCTGTTTCGGTGTTTGGAGCGTTCCTGCGTTCAGAGTTCAGTGAGGAGAATTTGCAGTTTTATCTGGCTTGTGAGCAATACAAGCAATCATCCAACAACTTCAGCCTGCAGCGAAGGGCCAAGAACATCTGTACCACCTACATCCAACCAGGCGCTCCCCGCGAGGTGCACCCCGCTCTCCTGTCTGAACACAAGCATTTTAGCCTGCTCCTGAGCTGCACTTGTGGCACAGTGTGCTGTTTTTTGTTGTGGATCCTGCTGTTGTGTTTGGAGGCTTGTGTGGGTGGTGCACTACGTGTTTAACCTCAGTGTTGCATCAACAGCTGCATTCATGTGGAACCTTACCTCCACTAATAAAACCTGTTAGACAAGATGAACAGTGAGTTACAGACTAATGGTAAGATCTGCCCTTTGTGTGTGTGATACTATATCAACACATGGTGCTGCTTCATAGTAAGTCTATCCACCATTGCTGTTAACATTTCCTATTACTGAGCTAAAACGGCCTGGCTCCACTGCCACTGCCACTGGACAGTAAGACTGCATCGGGTTCCAGACATAGGTGTTGTACAGTAGCTGGACAGTGTTGGTACTGACAGGGTGTAAGGAAATACAAATAGGGTCACAAACAGCTGATAAGTGGCCGTATCAGACTTGGGATTTAATGACGGCATAAATGCTTTTTGTGCAGGTGAACCTGGACAGTAAGACCAGAGACCTGACCATCCAGCTGCTGCAGGCTCCCTCTCTCACATCTCTGTCTCATGCACAGAAACGCATCTACTCGCTCCTGGACACAGACTGTTATCCTCGCTTCCTCCAGTCCACCATCTACCTCACTTTACTCAGAGAGGCCGACTAAAGGTGACATGTTGGCGACATACTTGGACTCTGGAGGAACAGAAGGGACTTTTTTTTGTGACCAGAACATTTGCATCTGTGCCATGTTATTATGGAGCAATTAGTGATACTCCTTAAACTGTGTGTAGAAATGTAAAACACCTAAATTAATAGTTTGAAATACTAAATTTGTGTGTCTGTGTCTAGAAGGCAAAATTTAAATAAAGGTGACAATCTCAAAACAAAACAGTGTTTCAGAAAAATGCAGCTCTTTAGTTTCAATTTGGTCACTTCACTGGCAGGACTGGTCTTGTTGCCCCACCATAGCAGTAACACCAGACAAACTCAAATGATTAAACCACTATAATTTTCATCCCTAAATTAGTAGGCACCGAGCCATATTAGTCTATGAAACCATTACCTAGACGTTGAATGTGAATGATGGGATGTGGTCTCAGTATTAGAAACACCTTAACTTAAAATAATGCACAGTTTGCGCTGTCACAGATAGAGATACTGTACACACAAGAAGGTAGGGAGATTAAAAATAAGAATGCTAACACATCTACGCACACTCACATCTAATTACTAGCTAAAGTTTTATTATACATGTTACTGCATGGATGAAGATCAACCCTTACAGAGAGAGCAGGAGTTGTACAGGCTGATGGCACCGATAGGAAGGATCTCTGGTGGCGTTCTGTGGAGCACCTAATACTGATCAGCCTCTGGCTGAAGGTGCTCCTCTGTCCAGACACACAATGTGTAGGGGGTGGGAGGGAGTTGGACCAGCATCCTCCTCTCAGCTACAGCATGTAGGGGGTCCAGCTCCACCCCCAGAACAGACACAGCCCTCCTGATCAGATTGTCCAGTCTGTTACTGTCTGCTTCATTCATGCGGCTGCCACAGCGGACCACAGCATAGAACACTACACTGGCCACCACAGACTCACAGAACGTCCTCAGCATGGTGTTGCAGACATTAAAGAACCTGAGCTTTCTTAGGAAGTACATCCTTCTCTGAGCCTTGTTCACAGCTGAGGAGTTCTTTTTCCATTCCAGTTTATTGTCCAAGTACACTCCCAGGTATTTGTACTCGGTTACCACCTCCACCTCTTCATTTTAATAGTGAGAGGGGTGACAGGTGAGGTAGTCTATAAGCCACAAAATCAGGGACACCTGCATGTTCTTCGGTTTCTCTCCTAGCAACGAATAATGGCGTCATTCGCTCCTAGCTGGGGTTAATTCAGCCGACTCAGGGCTTGTCCAGAGAACGCAGGGAGTCCAGAATCAGCCTCTCATGATGTGAGAGGTCAGAGCCACAGGTCTGTAGTCATTAAGGACTGTGGGACGAGGCGTCACTGGCACAATGCATGACTTTTTCCACCCAAGAGGAACTCTCTCCAGCTGCAGGCTCAGGTTGAAGATATGTTGGAGGACACCACACAGCTGGGGAGCACAGACTTTCAGCACCCTTGGGCTGATTCCATCAGGTCCTGCAGCCTTTTTGGATGAAGCTGTTCAGCTCCTTTCTCACCTGATCTGCTGTGATGGTGTGTAAGGTGGATGAGCCCTGTGGGTGATGTGAAGGGGGGTCCATCGCAAACAGTGGGGGGCTTAGAGACTCAACCTGGAATTTCTTAAAGAAGTTATTAAGTTCGTTGGCCCGGTCCTTGGACCCCTCAATCACCTGGCTGCTGGACTTGTAGCCGGTGATGGTCCTCATACCCCTCCACACTTCCCTGGTGTTGTTGTTCTGGAGTCTGTGTTCCAGTTTCCTCCTGTAAACCACCTTCCCTACCACATACCTCCCTAATTTTGACTGACAGCTCTCTCTGGACACTCCTAGTTGCGGAGTTCATAAGGTTAAATTCATTTATTACACACTGAAAACTAATAAAAATACCAAATTCAGTATCTCAAAATTTGACTATTACTTTCACAAAGGATTTGTAGAAATCTAGGACTACTCAAAAGTTTGTACATGCCCATGTTTGTACATGTTCCTACATGTTTGTACATGTACAGCACTCCTTTTGCCTGAATTACTGCTGCAATGCGGCACGGCATGAATTTGAGGTTTTCCTTTGATGTTTCATTACGTTTTCATCATCACAATTAAAAGAAATAAACATTTGAAATGTAACAGTCTGTGGGGTAATGAATGAATATAATATACAAGTTTCACTTTTCACCATAGAGCTTCTCTCTATGGCTCCACATCAATCTAGATTGGAATTTAAAATACTTACTTCATCACAATTGCGATGGGCAGTCGTGAATCCATTACTTTTTGTTGCTGTGCTTTTCTCTCTCTCTCTCCCCTCACCAGAACCGGTCAAAGAAGATGGCTGCCCACATCCAGCCGGTTCTGCTGGAGGTTTCTTCCTCGTTAGAGAGAGTTTTTTCCTCCACTGTTGATGTCCAATTATAATTAAATTTAAACTTATCTGTATTCGGTTACATATAAAGGCTTGCTGTATTTGGGATTTGTTGAGTTGTGTAAGGTCTTAAACCTTACCTTTGTAAAGTGCCTTGAGATAACTGTTATGAATTGTAGCGTTATAAATAAAATTCAATTGAGACTTCCAGCCTGTTATGTCCTTTAGACAATTTAGAAGTTTGACTAATTGGTTTGTTTCATGAACAAAGAAGATTGTGACTTCAATAAATCAATAAATCTAATACTGTTAAACATGCACATAAATGGCAACTGTAGTCAGTGTCTTCTCTTTTTATTAACTTAATAAGTTCTATTAACTTATCTTACAAACATATACAGTATGTTGGTCACTGAGTAAAGATTTAAACAAAATTATACCAACAACTATAAATGACACAATGTTGTGAGGAACAAATTTCAAATGGGATAATACCTGTCACTGTTTGCTGCCACTGACTGAGCTGCGCTTCATTATACAGCCATAACCCTAACCTTTATAGGCACAGTATCAGTCTTTATTAAAGTCCTGAGTCTTTATTAACTATCCTATAATCCCAGCAGACACGCCCTTGCTGACACAAGATATAGTTGACATGTTCAATTGCAGAGCAGTTGAAATCCAGACTTGCTGACAAGGGAGCAGACCCACAAGAAAAATCTTGTAGCTTTACATTTAAGCATTTTAGCTTTAGGAGAAACATATGGCCTATGTATGATCTTGAGCTGCCTCTCCAGACAGACTTGGATGCCATGACCCGAGGGCATCAGCACCAAGAGTGTCCGTCTGTTCTACCTTGGGCCTTGTCTGTTGTCCTCCCTGAGCCTTATAAAGCTTTTTAGTAGGTAGTATGGGTTGAAAAGTTGGGGAGGGCTCGTTTGAAAAGGACTCTGAGCTGATTTTATAACCAGAAAAGGAGCCATAGTAATTAATCTGTTCTATTAATAAGATAAAGTTAATTCAACCACATTCCCACCACACTCTGTAAGTTTTCTGCTTTGCACTAATGAAATATTAGTTTTCATTAGAAAGACAGGATCGACCAGAGGCCAAAAGGCTAACAAATCATTTCAAAGAGTGGATTTACTGATATAAAAGAAAACAATATAAATTCAATGCTAATTGCTTCTTGACCCGGTGCCTTGCTTTTATGGGGAGACCTGAATGTCACTGGTTTAGCATTTGTGATTCAAGCAACTCAAGGTTCTTTTTAGTGTAAACTGTGTCTTTTATGATATGTAGGTTTCATGTGTTCAAACCACTGTCTTTCTAGTAGTTTAGTCTGTTGATCTCTGAGTTACACATGTGGGCAAAATTTGTGGTTCTATGTCATAATGAAAAGAAAAACCCACAATGGTCATGGAAGTATCTAGAAAGTAACACAAGTAATAAATAAAAATGACTAAGAATTAACCAATGAAAATCAGACATCGCTTTTGAATTGTGGCTCAAAAGAACAACAAAAAAAAATAGACCATTTGTGTTTTTGTAGTTTCCATATGCGATGCCACAAATTAATGCCTCGCCAAAAGTGATGAAATTATTTTTTAACAATGAAATAATTGGACTAAAACAGAAGTTAAAGATCAATCATTGTATTTATTACTGATTTACCTTGATAGAATTCCATACCAAGCAGTCAGTAACGTTCCAGATCACCAGGGCCTGGTGCCTCTGTATTCCTGTTTTTGCTTCACAGACTGGGCAGTGCAGCAGTTCTCTCCTACAGTCCACGACCAGCCTTGTTGGCTTGTCTGGCTCTTCCGCTCCATTACTCTCTGGTTAACAAACATGTTTCCTGCTAGAGGCTGTGTCACCCCTTTAGAACAACTGTGTTTAGATTTTGTATCCAGATGTGTGTCTTTGCTGCTCAGAAATGTCAGGCTGCGAATGCCATCCTTGGATGCAGACAAAGGTAAAAGCGCCTGGGACCTGGGTGAAAGGGCATGACAATACAGGGTGAGTGGAAGAAAGGTTAAGGGTAAAGGTAAGGGGGTAACACATAGGCTTAAATGTTACTGTATTCACAAATTCAGGTACAGACACGTGACTAAATGCCCAGGAGGAATATGTGGAAGAGCGTTTTATATTAATTTCACAGTATACAATGCAGAGCCATAGTTGCAAACAGGATGTCTCCTTTAAACCTTTGCTCAACCATGAGAGTTAACATGTTATTTGTTGGACCTATCGTAGAACTTTATTTTTAACCAGACTGCACGCACAACAAGCAGCTGGGTGCAAAGACTTGTGGAAACTAGGCAGCTTGTTGACCCAGCAGATGGAAAACTGTACAACACAAACCTTCTGTAGGCCTAAAATTTACAGTTAAAAAGACACAGCAGAAAAACACAATGGACTGACTCTTATTTAGTCACAAATCTCTGCACATACAGTAAACTGAGCCACTTAACCACCAGATGTCCTTCTCAGGTTTATAAACCTCCAAGACAAACAACATTAAAGCCAAACACTCCAAAACGTATGAACAAGTGAGAGAACTACAGTAGTGTAGTGGGGTAAATACCTGCTTTGTAGTGTATGAGTACTGGACAAGCTGTGTGTGTCTGTGTGTGACTTATCCCCCACTGGTCTCACACCTGAGGAGGAACAAGGTACTCACACATGAGGAACTAGCGGAAACCTGCGTTTCTACACTGCACCCGTCTATTGATCAGTTAGATTATTATTATTATTATTATTATTATTATTATTATTATTATTATTATTATTATTATTATTATTATTATTATTATTATTATTATTATTATTATTATTATTAAAAGGCTTTATTCTAGTGAAGCTGATCAGGTTCTTAAAAATGTTTCATCCCATCAATCAAAAGCATGTTAGTTACACCATTGGCTTACAAGACAGAAACGTGTATGGAATAACTCAAACAACAACCTACAGGTCAATTCCCCCCAGAATGATGACAGGTAAAATGTCTTTATGATTCTCAACCAGATCCAGGTGCCACTAAATAGTAATACAGCAATGCTGTAATACACTTACTAGACAAGGATTACACATTTCATCACATCACAGCCAAAAACATGCAACAGATTCAAGTGTCACAAACAATCACCTACATGAATTATCATGCGATTCCTTCAGCAAATATATTGCAATCAATAATGATGACATAATTATTATGGTCATCTGGTAAAGATGCTGTGGACACAAAATCTTTTACTTATTGATGCATTTTAACCATTTAATATAATAATATTAAGTACTACTTTTTTTCTGTGTAAATCACAAGGTCAGTCTGATTTCTAGGTATAAGTCCAACCAGTGTTTTATTGCCATAAACATGCATTTTACCTGGCAAGTGTCCCTCCATCGGCCCAACATCTCTGCTGTCCATGTGTCGACTGTAGAGGACGCATTTGGCAACTAGACACCGTTGGCTACCAAAGAAACAACAGCCAGAGCCAGGAAGGGGTGCGAGAAGAAAACCAAAAACATACAGAAGGGAAAAAAGAAGGGAAGTGCAAGAGATGGAAGTGAATGCCAAGGCACATTGAGGAGGAGGACAAAAAAATGAAAGATTAAGTTAAACAACTGAGGACAAAAATGAAATTTAAAAATTAAAAATTCATATGATGTATCAATTAAACTAAACACAAAAAATAAAACAACCAAGGAACAAGAGCACAGCTTTCTCTTATAGTATATGAAGTTCTTCTGGGTATTAACATCATATATATAACAGTCGTGTGACAAAAAGCAAACTCACACATGTACGTGTTTGGTTGGTTTAATTGGTTGTAAAACAGGCAGACACAAAAGGTAAAGTTTTGTGGAAACAATGACCACATTGAAAAAGTTGTCCATGTCACACAAGCAACTAATCCTAAAATCAGCATTGCAACCATTCTTTCAAAGAGAAGAGGCAGCAGTGCCAGTCAGAGGCTGGTCAATGGAAGCCCAGCTGAGATCCATTAAGGGAACTGGCCAGGTTGCGAAGACAGTTAAAGGAAACACAATTAAACAAACAGAAAAAATGTGGAAGAATGTGTAAAACAAACCCAATGTGAGGGGAAGGAGAAAAAAGACAGACACAGGATTTAGAAAGCCAAAGTAATGTGTGACAGAAGGAATCAGCATCAATGTACCAGACTGCGTTAACTCACTGCCAGCAGGGGGCCTTTCTGGCACTATTAGTGCTAAACTTCATTTTCACTGTACTGCATGTAGATCATCAAGATTCATAATGAACAAGACCTGCACTCAGAGACTGAGGCTCAGGCACAGTACAACTAGGACGCGTGATACACTATATTGCCAAAAGTATTGGCTCACCTGCCGTGACTCGCATATGAACCCATTCCTAATCCATAGAGTTCAATATGATGTCGGTCCACCCTTTGTAGCTATAGCAGCTTCAACTATTCTGAGAAGGCTGTCCACAAGGTTTAGATAGTGTTTATGGGAATTCTTGACCATTCTTCCAGAGGTGCATTTGTGAGCTCATAAACTGATGCTGGATGAGAAGCCCTTTCTCTCAGTTTCTGCTCTAATTCATCCCAAATGTGTTTGGGTTGAGCTCAGGACTGAAGCTCTCTGCGCACTGTTCTTGAGCTAATTTGAAGGCCAACTGAAGTTTGGAGGTCTGTAGCAATTGACTCTGCAAAAAGTTGGGACCTCTTTGCACTGTGGACCTCAGCATCCGCTGACTCCTTTAGTTTGCGTAGCCTACCACTTGTGCCTGAGTTGCTGTCGTTCCCAAACGCTTCAATGTTCTTATTATACAGCTGACAGTCTATTGTGGAATATTTAGAAGTGAGGAAATTTCATAACTTTGTTGCAGAGGTGACATCCTGTCACAGTTCCATTCTGGAATTCACTGAGACCCATTCTTTCATAAATGTTTGTAAAAAAAACAGTCTGCATGCCTAGGTGCTTGAATTTATACAACTATGGCTGTTTCTGATTATTTGGATGGGTGAGCGAATACCTTTGGCTATACAGTATATGAGCTCACACAGACTCTGATTTATCACTTCTATATAAATAAAACATTCATGCTACACACCGATGTGTTCACAAATATCCTAGACTAAATTTTAATTGACAGATTTAGAAGACTGTGCGCGCGCCCTCATCCAACTACTGCTAAGCTCCTGCTTATGTTTGATGTTTCTTACTTGGTGCGTCTTGCCCTGCAGCGCTCGATTAACGGGGACTGTGGGCTCTGCTCCCTGCTGCTCCCAAGGGCAGACGCTGGGTCCGATCGAGTGGCAGCCTTGCTGGGGGAGGACGCTGTACTCTGGGGGTGGGAGAACTGGGAGGATACCAACAGCTGGGGGGAGTGAGGAGGAGCAAATGGCCACGGAAGTGCCCTCTGCTCCTGACGCACCGCTGAAGAGGAAGTAACAAGTCATTTCAATGATATGCACACCTGATGGTATAGTTCGTCTAAAAAGTCCCAGACAGCGAATGTTCCAACCAGAACATGCAATCTACTGCTTAAAGCGCTCCAGCAATATAGTAATGAAAAAACACTTTATTTTGGCCTTGTGACATCTCTGCTTGTTAAAATATTAAGGGAGACTATGGAATTGAAGCATGGATAGAAGTCACCTGGCTACACGCCCCTTTACTGTAATGTGGTGACTCTGTGCTGCCCGTGGTACTGCAACAGAAGATAATCCACTTCATTGGAATTCCACATATGCCTAGTGTAGTTTCCTTGGTTACTTCCTTCATACAATCTACAGTACCCACTATTGTCCATATAAACAGTAGTTCGTAGTTCATGAACTTAACATCTTCATTGCTGTACATTTACGGTAGCATAGATACAGTCAGGACCATAAATATTTGGACAGAGACACATTTCTTCTAATTTTGTTTCTGTACATTACCACAGTGAATTTTAAATGAAACAACTCAGATGCCATTGAAGTGCAGACTTTCAGCTTTAATTCCATGGGTTGAACAAAAAGATTGCATAAAACTGTGAAAAACTAAAGCATTTATTAAACACAATCCCTTCATTTCATGGGCTCGTAAGTAATTGGACAAATGAAATAACTGAAAATAAAATGGTCATTACTAATATTTGGTTGAAAACCCTTTGTTGGCAATGACAGCCTGAAGTCTTAAACTCGTGGACATCACGAGATGCTGGGTTTTCTCCTTCTGAATGCTCTGCCAGGCCTTTACTGCAGCGGCTTTCAGTTGCTGTTTGTTTGTGGGCCTTTCTGTCTGCAGTTTAGTCTTCAACAAGTGAAATGCATGCTCAATTGGGTTAAGATCAGGTGACTGACTTGGCCATTCAAGCATATTCCACTTCTTTGCTTTAATAAACTCCTGAGTTGCTTTGGCTGTAATGTTTTGGGTCGTTGTCCATCTGTATTATGAAACACCGCCCAATCAGTTTGACTGCATTCCACCTGGATCTGCCGCAGACAGTATGTCTCTGAACACCTCAGAATTCATTCGGCTGCTTCTGTCCTGTGTCACGTCATCAATAAACACTAGTGTCCCAGTGCCACTAGCAGCCATGCACGCCAGGCCATCACACTGCCTCCACAGTGTTTTTACTGATGATGTAGTGTGCTTTGGATCATGAGCTTCTCCATGCCTTCTCCATACTTTTCTCTTGCCATCATTCTGGTAGAGGTTGATTTTGGTTTCATCTGTCCAAAGAATGTTTTTCCAGAAGTGTGCTGGCTTTTTTAGATGCTTTCTAGCAAAGTCCAATCTGGCCTTCCCTATTCTTGAGGCTTATGAGTGGCTTGCACCTTGCAGTGTACCCTCTGTATCTACTTTCATGCAGTCTTCTCTTTATGGTAGACTTGGATATTGATACGCCTACCTCCTGGAGAGTGTTGTTCACTTGGTTGGCTGTTGTGAATGGGTTCCTCTTCACCATGGAAATGATTCTGCGATCATCCACCACTGTTGTCTTCCGTGGACGTCCAGGTCTTTTTGCGTTGCTAAGTTCACCAGTGCTTTCTTTCTTTCTCAGGATGTACCACACTGTTGATTTTGCCACTCCTAATACTGTAGCAATTTCTCCCATGTTTTTTTCTGTTTTCTCAGCTTAATGATGGCTCGTTTCACCTGCATGGAGAGCTCCTTTGACCGCATGTTGTCTGTTCACAGCAAAATCTTCAAAATGCAAACACGATTCCTCTAATCAACTCCAGGTCTTTTATCTGCTTCACTCATAATGACATAACAAGGGAATTGTCCACACCTGCCCATGCAATAGCATGGAAGTCAATTGTCCAATTACTTACGAGCCCATGAAATGAAGGGATTGTGTTTAATAAATGCTTTAGTTTTTCACATTTTTATGCAATCTTTTTGTTCAACCCATGGAATTAAAGCTGAGAGTCTGCACTTCAATGGCATCTGAGTTGTTTCATTTAAAATTCACTGTGGTAATGTACAGAAACAAAATTTGAAAAAATGTTTCTCTGTCCAAATATTTATGGTCCTGACTGTATCTGTTAACGTGTAACTTTAGTCAGTGTTAAAACAGCATTTTCCATCTGGTGGTCTGTTTAAGGTCAGTGTGTGGTACGCACACAAGTGTTTACCTTCTCTTTCCAGTAAAGAGTAGGGTTTGATCTCTCCATCCGTCTTTTTTAGGGGAACCTTTCTCAGCTGGGCTGCTATGGAGAGGAACACAGTTAGACTTGGGTCCAAACAGAATAGAATTTACTCTGTCAGGACTGTACCTCTTACTGTACATTTAGTCAGAAGAAACAGTTCAGCACTTGACTTTACTGTGAATCCATTAAAATCAATTATTCAAGTTTTTAAGTAGATCTGTGGCCTAGATGTAAATATATAAACATAAAGTACTGGATAAACGGTTCACTTTAAAATCAGCAATAATCACTCTTCAACAAGCAGCATCACATAACTAGATAGAGACAGTGAATGCAAACTAGCAAAGTGTAAGTGGTGGCAATCATATAACTGAATAACACCGGTCATGTTTAAATATAAAATGGTTTGCAGGTTTGAGAAGGGTAGTTGTGGGGAAACAGGCAGGCATTCAGTGAATCAGGTGGTCATTGGATTTTGAGGCAGTGGTATTTTCTAGGGGTATTCAGACACCCAGAGTTCACAACATGGCATGTAAACCAGCATTGGGGGAAAAACATGTGTCACACACATATTGTGGAGCTACTGTATCTATAGGCTTTAGGACTATAGAAGGGGAAAGGGAACAAAGTGCTGGGGAGCGAATGACAACACAAAAGAGAAATGTCTTACAAAAAGCTGTACATCCCCTGAGCCATAAGAGAGGACGGTGAGCCTAGGAGAGTTTGGCAAAACAACATAATTTGGAACTGGAATGGAAGCAGATCAGCTGTCCTGGGTCACGGGCCCTTATCAAATTTAAACTTCTGATGAAGGCAATTATGGTTTTCAATTACACTGTAAACACTGCTACACATACGAGTCTTTTCTGATGCTAAAAGTCATGACATGCAACATGTATTGGGCAGTGATTAGATCTAGCAATTCACAGTGTTGTTTTCCAAAAAAGGAAAAGGAAACAGAGGGCAATGGGAAACACTGGGTTAATAAGAATGGCCACATCAGCATATGTCAAAGGTCAATCAATAAAAAGAATGAAAACCAAAGCATGTCACAGTAATGACACATTACAGTACCTGCTCGGTTGAGAAAGAAGCCCTCAAACACCACAAAATTATTGACCTGGAAAGAAGAAAAGTAAAGTCAAGAAAACCAATACTGTTCTCTGTAAGTATTTGTTTATACATAGCATTTCAATAAAACCTTTATGGAAACACTGCTGTCATAGTTGTTCTGTCTTATTAAAATTGAACACATATGGTTAGAACCTGCCTTTTTGTTGACTACTGTCCTAAAATCAAAATTTCAATACAGGCTTGAAATGTAAACTGTAGATTAATGCAAAATTGGAACCCCTGTACAGACAGACAGAGCATCTGTCCCTTCTGCTGTTCTTCAAGGGGTGTAAATGCAGTACCCAGCCCCATTTCTAGCACCAATAATGCAATTCTAGGGCACAACCCCAAAATGGGGCTTTGGCAACAAATGCAAAGTACAAGATCAGTAAAGTCCAGTAGATGGTTTCGAAACTGCTCACGTTTTACTGTATGGTTTACCACTACAACAAGAAGGTACAGGTACAGTAGCAGATGTTGTATAGAAACTTAGACGGACTTACTCTGCCATAAACGTGCCATACTGGTTGCACCAGCAGTTCCAGACACTGACAGTTGATTTAAATACTATTTAAACTGAAATATTCTTTCAGTGTACAGTAATAGTGCTGACTTTGACATTAAGGAACTTTTGATAGGTGCAAAGGGAGCATTTCCTGCTTTCTGTAAGGCTATCATAACAAATCTAATCTAAAAATGTTATATCTACACTAGCACAATTTATTTACACATATCTTAAGGCTGTAGTGGCAAAAAGTAGTGTGCAATATACAGCACAATGAGAGCCAGCCAAATAGCCAACCAATACCTGGTGTAAAGACCCATGGTAAGATGGGACTTCTGGCTTTGTTCCATGTTTTTACATTATTATTTTTATTTTAAGTGTACCTTGCCTTATGCAAACACACTCACACTTAGTGATTTACTTTTAAGATAGGTGTAGTACTGGAGAGCTCTCCTTAGTACAGCTGTGAGAAAGTGAGAAAGATAGACGGCCAAAAGAAAGACATACAGTAGGTGCGGAAAGTATTCAGCCTCCCTTAAATTTTTCAAAATTGCAGCCATTTGCTAAAATCATTTGCTCTCATTTTTTTCTTATTAATGTACACACAGCACCCAATATTGACAGAAAAACAGAATTACGGACATTTTTTGCAGATTTATTAAAGAAAAACTCAAATATCACATGGTCATACATATTGAGACCCTTTGCTCAGTGTTTAGTAGAAGCACCCTTTTGAGCTAATACAGCCATGAGTCTTTTTGGGAATGATGCAACAGGTTTTTCACACCTGGATTTGGGGATCCTTTCCAGTTCTGTCAGGTTGGATGGTAAATGTTGGTGGACAGTCATTTTCAGGTTTGTCCAGAGATGCTCAATTAAGTTTAAGTTGGGACTCTGGCTGGGTCATGGAGTTGTTATGAAGCCACTGTTATTTTAGCTGTGCTTAAGATCATTGTCTTGTTGCAAGGTGAACCTTTGACCCAGTCTGACGGCCACACATACAACTTTGAATTGAGGCCAAAATGTTCTAATTTTGTCTCATCAGACCACAGAATCTTATTTCTCACCATCTTGGGGTCCTTCAGTTGTTTTTTAGCAAGCTCCATGCAGGCTTTCATGTCTCTTTCACTGAGGAGTTGGGGCACGGCCATTAAGCCCCGACTGGTGGAGGGGTGCAGTGATGGTTGACTTTCTGCAACTTTCTCCTCAGCCACGGTGATCTTTGGGTTCTTCTTCGTCTCTCTCTCAGAGGCTCTTCTCGCCAACATCACAGTTTGGCCAGACAGCCAGCTCTAGGAAGAGTCATGGTCATCCCAAACGTCTTCCGTTTAAGGATTATGGAGGCCATTGTGTGCATTTAGGTACCTTACGTGCAGCAGAAATGGTTTTGTAACCTTGGCCAGATCTGTGCCCTGCCACAATTCTGCCACTGAGCTCTTCAGGCAGTTGCTTTGATTGTCATTTGCTCTGACATGCACTGTGAGCTGTAGTGTGGCTTTCCTAATCAAGTCCAATCAGTATGCAAACAAAGCTGGACTCAAATGAAGGTGTAGAACAATCTCAAGGATGATCAGAAGAAATGGACAGCACCTTAGTTAAATATGGGTGTCACAGACAAGTCTGAATACTTATGACCATGTGATATTTCAGTTTTTATTTTTTAATTTAAAAGAAAAAAGATCTTAAATGATTTTAGTAATTGGCTGCAATATAACAAAGAGTGAACATTTTAAGGGGGTCTCAATACTTTTTGTACCCACTGTACACTGATAGAAATGTACAGATGGTACCTGAGGAACACTTTGTGTCAGACAGTAATGCTTTGAGAGGAAAGACTGGAATTTGGGTGAGGGCCTATCATATGCCATCATCACTGGTTCCAAATTCTTGTGCTACAGTGGACAGAGAGATAAGAGGCAGTTACTGAAAGCATTACACACAGTGTAGCTGATGACCACATTTCATTGTAGATTAGCATTACTGGTGTTGCATTTCCACAGGTTTCCAAAGTTGTCAATTACTGTGAGTAGCAAGGATTCATGACCTTTAATTTTTATTTCATATTGTAAAACTTTAAATGCTTGTTGACTTAGCTATAAGTATATATGTGTATATATATATATATATATATATATATATATATATATATATATATATATATATATATATATATATATATATATATATATATATATACCACACTCTATTCTCACCCTCCGCGGGTGGTCTCATCCACTTTCCAAGCTCGGGTCCTCTACCAGAGGCCAGGGAGCTTGAGGGTTCTGCGCAGTATCCTTGCTGTTCCTAGGACTGCACTTTTCTGGACTGAGATTTCGGATGTTATTCCAGGGATCTGTCGTAGCCACTCCTCCAGTTTGGGGGTCACAGCCCCTAGTGCTCCGATCACCACAGGCACCACTGTGGCCTTCACCTTCCAAGCCTTCTCCAGTTCTTCTCTGAGCCCTTGGTATTTCTCTAGTTTCTCATGCTCCTTTTTCCTGATGTTGCCATCGCTTGGTATTGCCACATCCACCACTACGGCTTTCCTCTGCTCTTTATCCACCACCACAATGTCTGGTTGGTTCGCCATTACCATTCTGTCAGTCTGGATCTGGAAGTCCCACAGGATCTTGGCTCGCTCGTTCTCTACCACCTTGGGAGGTGTTTCCCACTTTGACCTTGGGGTTTCCAGTCCATACTCGCGCAGATGTTCCTGTATACTATGCCAGCCACTTGGTTTATGGCGTTCCATGTATGCTTTGCCTGCCAGCAATCTTACACCCTGCAGTTATGTGCTGGACCGTCTCTGGGGCCTCTTTTGCACAGTCTACACCTTGGGTCTTGTCTGTGTGGTAGATCTGGGCCTCTATGGCTCTGGTGCTCAGGGCCTGCTCCTGTGCGGCCAGGATGAGTGCCTCTGTGCTGTCCTTCAGCCCAGCCCTTTCAAGCCATTGTAGGATTTGTTGAGATCAGCCACTTCAGTTATGTTCCGGTGGTACATCCCGTGCAAGGGCTTGTCCTCCCATGATGGTCCCTCTTCCAGCATCTCATCCTCTGTTCTCCACTGCCTGAGACATTCACTCAGCACGTCATATGTCGGGGCCTTATCCTTGATGTACTTATGGATCTTGGATGTTTCATCCTGGATAGTGGCTCTCACGCTCACTAGTCCTCTGCCTCCTTCCTTGCGGCTAGCGTACAGTCTCAGGGTGCTGGATTTGGGGTGGAACCCTCCATGCATGGTGAGGAGCTTTCGTGTCTTAACATCTGTGGTCTGTATCTCTTCCTTTGGCCACCTTATTATTCCCGCAGGGTATCTGATCACTGGCAGAGCGTAGCTGTTTATTGCCCGGGATTTGTTCTTGCCATTGAGCTGGCTTCTTAGGACTTGCCTTACTCGTTGGAGGTATTTAGCTGTTGCCGCATTCCTTGTTGCCTGTTCAAGGTTGCCGTTTGCCTGTGGTATTCCAAGGTACTTGTAATTGTCCTCAATGTCTGCTATTGTTCCTTCTGGGAGTGAGACCCCTTCTGTGTGGATTACCTTGCCTCTCTTTGTCACCATCCTCCCAGAGGATATATATATATATATATATACACACTCTAATCTCACCCTCCGCGGGTGGTCTCATACACTTTCCAAGCTCGGGTCCTCTACCAGAGGCCAGGGAGCTTGAGGGTTCTGCGCAGTATCCTTGCTGTTCCTAGGACTGCACTTTTCTGGACTGAGATTTCGGATGTTTTTCCAGGGATCTGTTGTAGCCACTCCTCCAGTTTGGGGGTCACAGCCCCCAGTGCTCCGATCACCACAGGCACCACTGTGGCCTTCACCTTCCAAGCCTTCTCCAGTTCTTCTCTGAGCCCTTGGTATTTCTCTTGTTTCTCATGTTCCTTTTTCCTGATGTTGCCATCGCTTGGTATTGCCACATCCACCACTACGGCTTTCCTCTGCTCTTTATCCACCACCACAATGTCTGGTTGGTTCGCCATTACCATTCTGTCAGTCTGGATCTGGAAGTCCCACAGGATCTTGGCTCGCTCATTCTCTACCACCTTGGGAGGTGTTTCCCACTTTGACCTTGGGGTTTCCAGTCCATACTCCGCGCAGATGTTCCTGTATACTATGCCAGCCACTTGTTATGGCGTTCCATGTATGCTTTGCCTGCCAGCATCTTACACCCTGCAGTTATGTGCTGGACCGTCTCTGGGCCTCTTTGCAACAGTCTACACCTTGGGTCTTGTCTGGTGTGGTAGATCTGGGCCCTCTATGGCTCTGGTGCTCAGGGCCTGCTCCTGTGCAGCCAGGATGAGTTGCCTCTGTGCTGTCCTTCAGCCCGCCCTTTCAAGCCATTGGTAGGATTTGTTGAGATCAGCCACTTCAGTTATGTTCCGGTGGTACATCCCGTGCAAGGGCTTGTCCTCCCATGATGGTCCCTCTTCCAGCATCTCATCCTCTGTTCTCCACTGCCTGAGACATTCACTCAGCACGTCATCTGTTGGGAGCCTTATCCTTGATGTACTTATGGATCTTGGATGTTTCATCCCGGATAGTGGCTCCTCACCCTGCTCACTAGTCCTCGGCTCCTCCTTCCTTGCGGCTAGCGTACAGTCTCAGGGTGCTGGATTTGGGGTGGAACCCTCCATGCATGGTGAGGAGCTTTCGTGTCTTAACATCTGTGGTCTGTATCTCTTCCTTTGGCCACCTTATTATTCCCGCAGGGTATCTGATCACTGGCAGAGCGTAGCTGTTTATTGCCCCGGGATTTGTTCTTGCCATTGAGCTGGCTTCTTTAGGACTTGCCTTACTCGTTGGAGGTATTTGGCTGTTGCCGCATTCCTTGTTGCCTGTTCAAGGTTGCCCGTTCGCCTTGTGGTATTCCAAGGTACTTGTAGTTGTCCTCAATGTCTGCTATTGTTCCTTCTGGGAGTGAGACCCCTTCTGTGTGTCTTACCTTGCCTCTCTTTGTCACCATCCTCCCACATTTCTCGATGTCCGAAATGACATCCGATGTCCGAGCTGTAGATCCTGGTGTTGTGGATCAGCGAGTCGATTGTCTCGCTCACTCTTGGCGTACAGCTTGATGTCATCCATGTAGAGGAGGTGACTTATGGTGGCCCCCCACTTCCGGAGTCGGTATCCATAGCCAGTCTTGTTTATATTGGCTGAGGGGGTTTCAGACCTATGCAGAGACAGCAGTGGGGACAGTGCCATCTCCTTGGTATATGCCACATTTGATGGATACTTGGGAAAGTGGCTTCCAATTGGCTTCAAGGGTGGTTCTCCACACCTCATCGAGTTTGCAATGAAGGCACCTTAGGTTCTGTTGATGTGTACAGCTCAAGCATTCAGTGATCCATGTGGTGGCATTGAGTCATAGGCTTTCTTGTAGTCGATCCAGGCTGTGCACAGGTGGTGTGTCGCATTCTGCAGTCTTGGGCGACTGTTCTGTCTACCAGGAGTTGGTGTTTTGGCTCCTCTGGTATCCTTACCAATGCCCTTCTGTGCTTCGCTCATGTATTGGCTATGTGCCAACTTATCTTAGCTGCGATGATTGCCTGACATGAGCTTCCATTTGTGGAGAGACAGGTTATTGGCCGGTAGTGGATGGACTGTAACCTTGAGGGATCCTTCATTATACAGGATCGTTCGCCCTTCGGTTAGCCATTCAGGGTGAGTCCCATCCCTTAGCAGCTGGTTCATTGTGCTGCCAGGCGCTCATGGATTGCAGTGAGCTTCTTTAGCCAGTAGGGGTGGATCAATGTCAGGCCAGGTGCTGTCCAGTTTTTCATACCTGAGACTCTATGTTGGATGTCTGCCACTGTGATAGTCACTGGCTTCTGTTCAGGGAGGTTGGCTGTGGTCTTCCCTCAGATCCACCAGCCACTGTGCATCTCTGTTGTGTGATGCCTCCCTTTCCCCATATACCCTTCCAGTACTGTTCAGTTTCCAGCCTTGGTGGGTCTGCTTGTTGTTATTACCCTGCCATGAGAGTACACTTTCGCAGGTTGTGTTGCGAACAGCCGGTTTTATTCGTTCTGGCTTCGTTATCTCTGGTGTATCTCTTTAGGCGGCTGGCCAAGGCTTGTAGCCTTTGCTTGGGCAGTTTCGAGTGCTTCAGGTATGGTCATCTGGCTGGCTGTACCTCTTGGGCATTGGTCTTTCATTGCACCTCTCTGGGCCTCTGTCATTTGGCTCACTTCCCTCCGAGCTGCCTTGATTTTTGCCTCCAACCTTCGATTCCATGGTGGGTATTGTTTCTCATGGCTCCCATGGTTGCTCTTATGGCCAAGCACCTCTAGGATCACTGATGCTGAAGCGTATATCAGCTCATTGGTTTCTGTGATTGTTGTGGTAGGGATCGCTCTCAATGCTGCATTCACATCTTCCATGATATATATATATATATATATATATATATATATATATATATATATATATATATATATATATATAAAATTTATATAAAATTGGCAATTACTACTACTACTACTACTACTACTACTACTACCACTACTATTAATCTGAGTGAGGGAATCATTCACCTGTAGCATGAAATCAAACAGTTCAAGTCCATAACCATGTCGCTGCAGGCTCTCTGCTATGTAGAAATCCAAAACACACAGTGGCTCTGCCTCTATGTGTACACCCTGTTGGTCCTTTAAAGGAGAATACAACAAGCACATCAATACTGGTGATAAAAGAAACACATTTATATATAGAATCAGTGAATTATGACAAACTCGAAAAGAAGAGTGTTGACTCACAAGCAGAAATAATTTCTTGTAGCCAACCTTGAGAAATCCCACAAGCACACCACGTCCCCTGTATGCAGGGAAAAAAATGGCCAACATGTTTGATTTGGGTTTGAGGGGTATGAAATTACAATAAATAGTGAATCAACCTAGTTGTCCATTTTGCTCATCTGAACAGAGTAGGGTTGGCTTAAGTTGTTCAAATGACGTGTATGTATATTATATCTGAGAGTGTGTGTGTGTAATGACCTGACATACCCATTTCTCTCTCCATCCTTCAGCAGGTACAGCTGGTGCTTCTGAGACTGCATCTTGGACGCACTTGTTATAGATGCTGGGAGCTGTTGAGCCTGTAGAAATGGGAATCCATCATAGTTATGAGTAGCAAAAAGAAATAATACAGCGAAAGTACTAGGCATTACCGTCTGTACGAACATCACTGATTCAAGCAAATCCTGTGCTTGTAATGTGGTACACGTAGGCAAATGATCCCATATAATTCTTCAGTTTAGGGGCTTTTCTCTCTTCATTATCCTCTCACCTCAACCAGTCCAGGAAAATGTCTAACCCTTGGCATGACTCTTAAAAAAGGTCACCAACTTTATACTCACTCCAGAGTACAATACGCTTTGTCATCCTGCCTGATATTTCAGCAAATAAAGGAAATCCCCTCCCACAGTGGGGAAATGTATCTCTGCATTTGAACTATCCCCTGGGGGAGAGCTGCCACATTGGGATGCTTGGGGAGCCACTGTAAAGTGTCTTAATCAAGGACACACCTGGTGCCAGAAGCGGGGATTGAGCCAGGGACCTTCTGCAAAACCAGACCAATGCCTACTACCTACTGAGCTACCAGGCCACTAATACAATCCACCGCCTACAGTAGCAGCGGATAGGAACATATAGAGTCTAATGTGAACCAAGGGTGTGTACTTTTTAACGTATATACTAAAACAACAGAGTATGTACAATGTGTATTTGAGATAAGTTAACACATTAGTGAGCGTTGACTGCATGTGCAGCTTGCACAACACACATTTGTGCCAAGTATGAAATACGCTCAAAATTGCTTTTACAGATTTGCAAACATGATCACATTTGTAAATCAATCAAATACAAATTTGGGAAGGGATTTGATAAAAGTTTTCCTGATAGATTACTTGGTTGTGGGGTATAACTGTATACCATAAATTTGAGCAGATCACACTTTTGCCCTACAGGCATGTGCAACATCAGTGTTAAAGTTAGAACTGCTACTATTGTATGCACACGTTAGTACGGATGATGTGGAACAGAGGTTTTCGACTTCTGCCTTCTGAGAGGTTACGTATAAACTCTTGAAAACTTTAATAAAATTTCATAAACCCACATAAAACTTACTTTTGCTGAGGCTTTGCCAAGTTCATCAATGACTGTGGCTATGTTGGCCTGATGATCCGGCCTGTAAAGCAAAACATGATAAGCAGTGAATAACAAAGAAACTGACTTAAATATAAAATCAGGAGATGCAAGGACAGCTACAGGAAGAGGTCGGAGCATCGCCTTGAGAAGAGCCATGTCTGATGTGTAGAAAGAACATCTTAGAAACATCTTAGGCCACGGTGAGGCTGGAAATGACGGCCAGGTCACGGGTGACTAAGCCTGGCCAAATGAGTTAAACCTGTTCTTTATTGGATTTGATTCTGCCCAGTCCCCAGTCTCCATCACCACGGCCCCCTCTTCACACCTCTCCAGACCAGGTGTTTCCTCCCAGCTGGTCACACCTCAGCACCATGCAGTCCACCCTGCCCTTCCTCCGACTGCAACAAAAAGCCCACAACCCCCCTCTGCCTCTGAACAAGGTTAGGAGGGAACTGAGGAAGACCAAGGCCGGGAAGGCAACAGGCCCTGATAACATCAGCTCCAGGGTCCTTAGGGAGTGTGCAGACCAGCTTAGTAAGGTGATCCTCTCCATATTCAACCTGAGCCTCAGCCTGGAGAGACTCGTACTCTGGATGACTTCCTGTCTGGTTCCAGTTGCAAAGGTACCCTGTCCTAAGGAGCCGAAACACTTCAGACCCATCGCCTTAAACTCTCATCTGATGAAGGCCATGGAGAGGATCGTCATCAGTCACCTACGCACCCAGGTTATCTCAGCACTGGACCCGCTGAAGTTTGCATATTGACTAGGCATCGGGGTGGAAAACGTCATCTACCTGCAGCATTGGGCCCTGTCTCACCTGTAGTCCCCTGCGAGCACTGTGAGGGTCATGTTTTTTGACTTCTCCAGTGCTTTCAATACCAATTAGCCATGACTGCTGAGGAGGAAGCTGGAGGTGGCAGATGTGGACCAAAATCTGGCTGTTTGGACTATAACTTACCTCACAGACAGGCCACAGTTTGTGGGGCTGCATGACTGTGTGTGTGATGTAGTAGTCTGCAGCACGAGGGCACCTCAAGGGACTGTGCTCACCCTTTTTCTGTTCACACTGTACACATCAGACTTTAAATACAAATCCCACCACTTCCACCTAGGGGGCGAGCAGGAGTAGAGGGGGGTCATTACTGACTTTGAGAGCTGGTGTGAGAATAACCACCTGATCCTTAACACAGGCAAAACAAAGGAGTTAGTGCTTGACTTCAGGAGGTCCCCTCCACCTCACGCACCAGTGAACATCCACGGCTCAAACATTGAGACTGTGGACACTGTTAAATACCTGGGTGTTTACCTTAACAATAAAATGGACTGGTCTAAGAACACAAACGCCCTATAAAAGAAGGGCCAGAGTCGCCTTCACCTGCTGAGGAGACTGAGGAGCCTTTGGTTCACTATGACTTAAATGTTTCTGTACTTTTGCTGTACAGTTTAGGATTTATTAGTATTTAAAAGTTCCATGTCATACTGTAATACTGTATGACAATACTGTAATGTGTTTTACCGACTTACTGAAACGAAACAGCGCATACGGATGTTATTCAATGTTCATTTTACACATAAATAATGAATTGTAATTCATGCACGGACCGGTGTTGAAGTGGGGAAAAGCGAGTTAGCTGTCCTCGTCGATGCCTTAACGATGTTTTGTCGTCTGTACAGCTTAGTGATAACAAGATCATTTTCTTGTTATCGTATTCTTAACATTTTACAGGAGGACTTCCTTTTCCAAGACATTTTGTATAATTTAAGTGGAGCCTTGAAAATGTTCAGATGCGTACATAACACACAGACGCACACACACGCACACACACACACAAATTAACCTGTGACCAGTCTGTCAACCTGTATCTGTCAACCTGTGTCGCGTCTGAATCCAGACGTAAACAGCTACTGGCTGGCTGTGACTCTTCCTCTCAACGTTGAACGTGACTCGTTGCTGCGCACTGACGTTTTAATTCTCGCCAAATCGTTTGATGCCGTACAGAAATGCTCACGGACAAGAAAACCAATAGCGAGCAACGCTGCTTATATGTTGAACTAGAGCAAACGTATGAATGAGACGCTGCTCCGCTTCCGCACAAGGTTGAAGTGACCGTGTCACAAACACGACACAAAAGAGGAGTTAAATGTGAGAGCTGACAACACAGTAACAACAGACACACGATAACAGCTGCTGGTGCCAACGTAGCAAATGAAAACACTTTATAAAACAACCGGATTTATCGTAACATCGACTCAAAGTGGTCGCAAGTTAACCTGGCTGCTGCTGTTGTTGCGCGTGACCACCTTATGCTCGTTAGATACGTGTAATGCGAGACGCTAAGGGCAGATCTACCTGTGGCGCAGTGGTTCCGTACGTGGACTTAAGCCTGTTTTTGTTTATTTCACAAAGTGTTTCTGAATGTTTTTATTTATAATTGATCAGTATTGAACTCAGTCAAGGCTCCGAAGACAAAACGCAGAGATTTGACATTTGATCCTTTATTGGAAGCACTCAGTCCTCACTTTCCTTTAGCCACTTGCGTATCTATAAGTACAGTGTACAGTGTACTATTATTTACAGACGACAAGACATTAACACAACATTGGCACGGCATCGGCGTGGACAGCTAACATGCGTCCTTCCTGCTACAAACAGCTGCCGTAACTAAGAGCAACCGGGGCGGCATCTGGAAGTCGGTCGCCAGTTAACGTGGACGCGACTTAATACGGAACACCGGAAATGCATCTGATTTTACATGCATGGTTCTACATTTGGAGAAACATAACAACAGAAGACAAGACCAAAGCTTCCACACAGGACAGGACAGAATGCACTCATATATGAATAAATACAGATAAACACGCTATCTGACAGATTTGTTAGTAACATTAGTGTACACAACCTGTACACAGCTTTTTTTATAGTTTTTCTAAGTTTGGCGCAGTACAAACGCTGTTTTTAAAGCTACGATGTGCGTCGGGGTCAGAGCGCGCATTGTTTACACCGCGGAGCAGCTGATCGCGCTGCGCAGCGCCGTAGTTCTGCCCAGAGACAGACACGAGATCACCGCTGAGGTGCTGGTGAAGTCCCGACGGGGGCGCCGCGCTGGAAAACTACGACGGGAGAAAACGAGACGCTTCAGGCCCGCTGTCCCCTCCGTTATCATGGGGAACGTGAGATCTCTCGCCAACAAGATCGACGAGCTCGCGGCGCTCACACGGTACCAGCCGGAGTACAGAACGAGCAGCGTCCTGCTGTTCACGGAGACCTGGCTGACGTCACTCATCCCGGACTCGACTGTCGCACTGGACAATTTTCATCTGCTACGTGCGGACAGAACGGAGAACAGCGGTAAGAGGAAGGGAGGGGGTCTGGCTGTGTTTGTGAACATCAGGTGGTGTATGCCACAACATTGCACTGTCAAAATGAAGCTGTGTAACAGAGACATTGAGCTGTTAGCGGTGGGCATGAGGCCATTCTACCTGCCAAGGGAGTTCACACACGTTATAATAATTGCTGTGTACGTCCCACCCTCCGCTAACGCTGACACAGCTTCTGAGACCCTGCTCTCAGTCACCAGCAGGCTGCAAACACAGCACCCACAGGCCCTCTTCCTGATCTCTGGGGACTTTAACCATGTACCTCCTTCAGCTGCTCTGCCTACATACACCCAGTATGTGACCTGCCCCACCAGAGACAATAAAACACTGGACTTATTCTATGCCAACACCAAAGAGGCCTACGCTGCATCCTCCCTCCCACCACTGGGCAGAGCTGACCACAACATCCTGCATCTCCTGCCTGTGTATAAACCTGTTGTACACAGGCAGCCGGTGGTGCCCCGCACAGTGAAGAGGTGGACAGCTGAGAGCGAGGAGGCTCTCAGGGACTGTTTTAACACCACTGTGTGGACGGAGCTCTGCGACCCACATGGGGAGGACATTAACGCAATAACAGACTGTGTAACGGACTACATAAACTTCTGCTGTGAAAACACTGTTCCCACCAGGCGGGTTCGGTGTTTCACCAACAGCAAACCATGGGTCACCCCTGATATTAAAGCTCTGCTAAAGGAGAAGAAGAGAGCATTTAAATCAGGGGACAGGGAGGAGCTGAGGAGGGTGCAGAAGGAGCTGAGGAGGAAAATCCGTGAGGGGAAGTCCAGCTACAGGAGGAAGATGGAGGAGCAGCTGCAGCAGAACAATGTCAGTGAGGTGTGGAGGAGCCTGAAAACCATCTCAGGCTTCAAAGCTCCACACCCACAGGCTGAGGGGGACCTGAGCTGGGTCAACGAGCTGAACTCACACTTTAATAGGTTTGACCAAGCACCCACTCACACCTCCCAGCCTGCCTCCGAACCTCTTGTCACCTCATACCACTGGATTACCAGCCCCCACAGCCCTTCACACCTTTACACAAAGCCCTCTACCCTCAGCCCTGACGACTGGTGACTCATCCCAACCACACCCCCTCACTTCACACCACACTGAGTCACTTCCTCAACCCCTCACTTCACACCACCTAAGACACTCCCTCCACCCCTATCCTTCTCCAGCACCCAGGTGAGAAGTGAGCTCAGGAAGATCAAGGCCAGGAAAGCAGCTGGACCAGACGGCATCAGCTCCAGACTCCTTAAGTCCTGTGCAGGCGAACTGTGTGGAGTTATGGAGCATGTCTTCAACCTGAGCCTCAAGCTGAGGGTGGTACCACAGCTCTGGAAGACCTCCTGCGTGGTACCAGTGCCCAAGACACCGCACGCCAAAGACCCCAGCAGCTTCAGACCAGTGGCTCTGACATCACACCTGATGAAGACACTGGAGAGACTGGTCCTGGGTAACCTCCGCTCTGCAGTGGGAACCTACCTGGACCCGCTGCAGTTCGCCTACCGACACGGCATAGGAGTAGACGACGCCGTCATCTTCCTCCTACATCGAGCCCTTTCCCACCTAGAGAAGCCCGGCAGCACTGTGAGGATCATGTTCTTTGACTTCTCCAGTGCCTTCAACACCATCCAGCCGATGCTTCTGAAACACAAACTGGAGGAGGCTGGTGTGGACCTTCATCTGACGGAGTGGATTATGGACTATCTCACAAACAGGCCTCAGTTTGTGAGAGCCAGGGACTGTGTGTCTGACACTCTGACCTGCAGTGTGGGGGCCCCACAGGGGACTGTACTGGCCCCCTTCCTTTTCACCCTCTACACGTCAGACTTCAGACACAACACGGACAGCTGTGTTCTGCAGAAGTTCTCTGATGACTCTGCGATCGTCGGACTGATCACTGATGATGACGATGCAGAGTACAGAGGACTCACTCAGAACTTTGTGGACTGGTGCCAGCGGAACCACCTCCTGATCAATGTAGGGAAAACGAAGGAGATGGTGGTGGATTTCCGCAGACAGCAGCCTGCTCTCATCCCACCGATGCACATCCAGGGAAGGGACATTGAGAGAGTGGACTCTTACAAGTACCTGGGAGTGCATCTGAACAATAAACTGGACTGGACTCATAACACGGATGCACTGTACAGGAAGGGTCAGAGCAGACTCTACCTGCTGAGGAGACTGCGGTCTTTTGGAGTGAAGGGGCCACTCCTGAAGACCTTCTATGACTCTGTGGTGGCATCAGCCGTCCTGTACGGTGTGGTCTGCTGGGGCAGCAGCATCACAGCGAGGGACAGGAAGAGACTGGACAGGATCATCAGAAAGTCCAGCTCTGTCCTGGGCTGCACTCTGGACACGGTGCAGGAGGTGGGTGAGAGAAGGGTCCTGGCTAAACTGACATCCATCATGGACCAGGTCTCTCACCCACTGGAGGACTCACTGTCTGCTCTGGAGAGCAGCTTCAGTAGCAGACTGATCCACCCTCGCTGTGTGAAGGAGAGATATCGTAGATCCTTCCTACCTGCTGCTGTCAGACTGTACAATCAGAACTGTTGACCACATCCCACCACAGTCACTCACCCACTGCATCAGTGGTTTATATAGCAACCTGCTCTGCACAATATTTGTGTAAATCTGTGAACAATCATGTATATTGTTACCGGTACAAATCTTATACCCATTACTGTGCAATAACCCTGCAATGACCTCATACTCACTCTAACTGTACTGTACTGCTTTGTACTGTGCCAACACAAACTGTTCTGTACCTGTATTCTTGCTCATCTGTACTGCTGTTGTGAGAGGTAATTTCCCCACTGCGGGACTATTAAAGGTTTTCTTATACTTATTCTTATTACTGTTTGAGTTTGGCATTACTTTCCGACGTATCCAGACAAGCTAATTAAACTATTGAATGTCGGTACTCTAGGTGCAGAGAGAGACATGCTAACTAGCCATCACTACAAACACATGACAAATCAGATCACAACGTACCTTCCAACGGATTTACGACCTGCAACAAGGACTTCGTCCAAGACGGAGATTCTCTCAGAGAATAAGTGATTAATATTAAAAGGAAACTCCATACCTCAGATTACCCAGACAGGTGTAACGTAACGCAAGGAGCAACACACAGTCACAAAGCAATATGATGCCACACTAGCTAGCCAGCTAGTAGCTGATATAGCTTTGAAAAACGGTATCTACCCACAAAAGAGATTACTTGCTAGTAGCATTTATCGGCTAGCAGCGCTTTATTATAGCACTGGCCGGATTTGAGCGACACTGTATAATAGGTTAAACCAGAAACAGTCACTCCACTTGCGTTGTCACTGACTACCGATCTATTGTGTCGGCTTTAGTAGCAACGTTAACCGTAATGTTTGTAAAACACAAGGGAGTCAATCTGCTCTACAGTGCCGATCATTTAAAAATGGCAAAGTACAGGGTGAAAAAGATGTTAACTTCCTAACACGACACCTATTATTTAGAAATCATACCAACACTGCTATAGTACTTTAGATATATTATATATAGATATTTGAGTATTTATGTACTCTAACTTTGGTTTAGTTTATTACTTTTAGTAAATACAAAAATGATCAAAATCTCAAATATTTTCTTAATTGCAAAATTAGCCCCAAGGTACACTAAACGCTATTATATTGTAAATGTATATCAACCGATTATCAGAACTGCTTATTCTCCTAGGTATCGCACTGCGGTCAAATGAGCCGTCGCTATGGTTTAAGTGCGCGATTCGCGCGATACTTACGGTATAGGGGTTGCGATCGCAGACAAGACCCGAAACTCACTCTAGTGAACAACGGAGATGATATTAAAGCTAACGTCATAAGGAAACACACTGGAAACTGCAAAATACCTGCAGAAATGATGGGATTTTACTGTGTATGTTTGAAAAGACTCGCTGATGAACTGTATAAAAACACATTTGGCCTCTATTCCAAAATTTTGCTTTGAATAAATGTGTTCCTCAAAGTAATAGAACATTATTCCTTCACAGTACTACTTAGTAATACATTAACTACTACCACAGCAAATATGAATAAAGAATATTTCGTGAGTCAATGCTAGGTAAATGAATGAGGCAAGATTATATTACTTGTTGAAATTATTGGAATCCATCACAACATTTGAGTCAAGTTGAAAAAGTGAGATTGTGAATGGCCATTTACGTTTTTTTGAGATTTTTGTTGCTGAAATGACACAAGCAGTGTGTAAAATACAGTCAAACTAAATAATCACGACTTATCCTTAAGCTTATTTTTATTATTACTTGTTTTCAAAGAACAGTTTTATTGACATTTAAAAAAAGACAAGTAAATAAATCAGTGATGTAATACTGGTGTTTAATTTAAGGATTGATGATTTCATTCTCTGTTTTCATTCCCACAGTATGCAGCAATCTTCACTTTACTCATGACCATGTAGATTGTCTTGATGATGCCGCAGCTTCCGCAGCTTCACTGTTGCTCCTCTGAATGACAAGACAGTGAACGAGGTTAAGTTAGATTAGATTTCAGTGATCTGCAAATAAATGAATAAAACCAAAAAAATATTGGCGTTCCACCAAATCTAGTCTGGATACAGATTAAATAGACAAAAAGGAATTCAGGATGCTAAAACCACATATTATAAGTGGGAGAGCTGGCAACAATCCCCCACCTCAACACTGTAAGTTTAATTTATATTCTTTGTTATTTGGTATTCTAACACAAGTAAATACTGTAATTTGACAATAATAAACCATGCAATTTGGATGGATGCAATTCTGGCGTGACTACAGTGTACATGTCTGATGTCGCTCACAGTGGTCACAGTAGTCACAGGGTTCGCTCCGGGGCTTTGTGTGTTTGCTCAGACACATGAAAAATTAAAGGGAACATTGCCCCCCCCCCCAACGCTATGCAGGGTCTTCCGCTCAGCTACAGCATGTAGGTCAGACCCAGCCCTCCTGATCAGATGGTCCAGTCTGTTACTGTCTGCTACATTCATGCTGCTGCCCCACAGACCACAGCCTAAAACACTGGACCCACAGACTCATAGAACATCCTCAGCATGGAGCTGCGGACGCTAAAGGACCTGAGCCTTCTCAGGAAGTACATCCTGCTCTGAGCCTTCTTGTTCACAGCTGAGGAGTTCTTTTTCTAGTCCAGTTTATTGTCCAAGTACACTCCCAGCTATTTGTAGTCGATCACCATCTCCACCTCTTCATTTTTAATAGTGAGAGGGGTGAAAGCACTCACAGATTTCCTGAAGTCAATCACCAGCTCCTTAGTTTTACTGATGTTCAGTTGGCGGTGGTTCTGTCCACACCAGTCCACAAAGCTGTTCACCACTCCCTGATACTCTGTGACATCACCACCCCATACGTCCTACAATAGCAGAGTCATCAGAGAACGTCTGGAAATGACAGGACTCTGAGTTGTACCTGAAGTCTGAAGTGTACAGGGTGAAGAGGAAGGAGACAGGACGGTCCCCTGTGGAGCTCCTGTGCTGCAGCCACGGTGTCAGACACACAGTTCTGCAGGCGGACGTACTGGGGGTGGTTGGTGAGGTGGTCCATGATCCATGAGCTTAGGGGGGCTCCAGCTGCATGTCCTTCAGTTTCTCTCCCAGCACCACAGACTGGATAGTGGTAAATGCACTGGAGAAATCAAAGACCCTCACTGAGGTGCCAGGCTGCAGGTGGTTGTAGGTGCAATGGAGCAGATGTTTGATGACATCATCCACTCCTAGATGGGGTTGATATGTAAACTGGAGGAGGTCGACCAAGGGGTGGTGTATGCCACAACATTGCACTGTCAAAATGAAGCTGTGTAACAGAGACATTGAGCTGTTAGCGGTGGGCATGAGGCCATTCTACCTGCCAAGGGAGTTCACACACGTTATAATAATTGCTGTGTACGTCCCACCCTCCGCTAACGCTGACACAGCTTCTGAGACCCTGCTCTCAGTCACCAGCAGGCTGCAAACACAGCACCCACAGGCCCTCTTCCATCTCTGGGGACTTTAAATGTACCGCCATTGTACCCCTTCCCATCCTTCAGCTGCTCTGCCTACATACACCCAGTATGTGACCTGCCCCACCAGAGACAATAAAACACTGGACTTATTCTATGCCAACACCAAAGAGGCCTACGCTGCATCCTCCCTCCCACCACTGGGCAGAGCTGACCACAACATCCTGCATCTCCTGCCTGTGTATAAACCTGTTGTACACAGGGCCGGGTGGTGGTGCCCCGCACAGTGAAGAGTGGACAGCTGAGAGCGAGGAGGCTCTCAGGGACTGTTTTAACACCACTGTGTGGACGGAGCTCTGCGACCCACATGGGGAGGACATTAACGCAATAACAGACTGTGTAACGGACTACATAAACTTCTGCTGTGAAAAACACTGTTCCCACCAGGCGGGTTCGGTGTTTCACCAACAGCAAACCATGGGTCACCCCTGATATTAAAGCTCTGCTAAAGGAGAAGAAGAGAGCATTTAAATCAGGGACAGGGAGGAGCTGAGGAGGGTGCAGAAGGAGCTGAGGAGGAAAATCCGTGAGGGAAGTCCAGCTACAGAGGAAGATGGAGGAGCAGCTGCAGCAGAACAATGTCAGTGAGGTGTGGAGGAGCCTGAAAACCATCTCAGGCTTCAAAGCTCCACACCCACAGGCTGAGGGGGACCTGAGCTGGGTCAACGAGCTGAACTCACACTTTAATAGGTTTGACCAAGCACCCACTCACACCTCCCAGCAGCTGCCTCCGAACCTCTTGTCCACCTCATACCACTGGATTACCAGCCCCCACAGCCTTCCACACCTTTACACAAAGCCCTCCTACCCTCAGCCCCCTGACGACTGGTGACTCATCCCAACCACACCCCCTCACTTCACACCACACTGAGTCACTTCCTCAACCCCTCACTTCACACCACACTAAGACACTCCCTCCACCCCTATCCTTCTCCCAGCACCCAGGTGAGAAAGTGAGCTCAGGAAGATCAAGGCCAGGAAAGCAGCTGGGACCAGACGGCATCAGCTCCAGACTCCTTAAGTCCTGTGCAGGCGAACTGTGTGGAGTTATGGAGCATGTCTTCAACCTGAGCCTCAAGCTGAGGGTGGGTACCACAGCTCTGGAAGACCTCCTGCGTGGTACCCCGTGCCCAAGACCACCGCACGCCAACAGACCCCCAGCAGCTTCAGACCAGTGGCTCTGACATCACAACTGATGAAGACACTGGAGAGACTGGTCCTGGGTAACCTCCGCTCTGCAGTGGGAACCTACCTGGACCCGCTGCAGTTCGCCTACCGACACGGCATAGGAGGTAGACGACGCCGTCATCTTCCTCCTACATCGAAGCCCTTTCCCACCTAGAGAAGCCCGGGCAGCACTGTGAGGATCATGTTTCTTTGACTTCTCCAGTGCCTTCAACACCATCCAGCCGATGCTTCTGAAAACACAAACTGGAGGAGGCTGGTGTGGACCTTCATCTGACGGAGTGGATTATGGACTATCTCACAAACAGGCCTCAGTTTGTGAGAGCCAGGGACTGTGTGTCTGACACTCTGACCTGCAGTGTGGGGGCCCCACAGGGGACTGTACTGGCCCCCTTCCTTTTCACCCTCTACACGTCAGACTTCAGGACACAAACACGGACAGGCTGTGTTCTGCAGAAGTTCTCTGATGACTCTGCGATCGTCGGACTGATCACTGATGATGACGATGCAGAGTACAGAGGACTCACTCAGAACTTTGTGGACTGGTGCCCAGCGGAACCACCTCCTGATCAATGTAGGGAAAACGGAAGGAGATGGTGGTGGATTTCCGCAGACAGCAGGCCTGCTCTCATCCACCGATGCACATCCAGGGAAGGGACATTGAGAGAGTGGACTCTTACAAGTACCTGGGAGTGCATCTGAACAATAAACTGGACTGGACTCATAACACGGGATGCACTGTACAGGAAGGGTCAGAGCAGACTCTACCTGCTGAGGAGACTGCGGTCTTTTGGAGTGAAGGGGCCACTCCTGAAGACCTTCTATGACTCTTGTGGTGGCATCAGCCGTCCTGTACGGTGTGGTTCTGCTGGGGCAGCAGCATCACAGCGAGGGACAGGAAGAGACTGGACAGGATCATCAGAAAGTCCAGCTCTGTCCTGGGCTGCACTCTGGACACGGTGCAGGAGGTGGGTGAGAGAAGGGTCCTGGCTAAACTGACATCCATCATGGACCAGGTCTCTCACCCACTGGAGGACTCACTGTCTGCTCTGGAGAGCAGCTTCAGTAGCAGACTGATCCACCCTCGCTGTGTGTGAAGGAGAGATATCGTAGATCCTTCCTACCTGCTGCTGTCAGACTGTACAATCAGAACTGTTGACCACATCCCACCACAGTCACTCACCCACTGCATCAGTGGTTTATATAGCAACCTGCTCTGCCACAATATTTGTGTAAATCTGTGAACAATCATGTATATTGTTACCGGTACAAATCTTATACCCATTACTGTGCAATAACCCTGCAATGACCTCATACTCACTCTAACTGTACTGTACTGCTTTGTACTGTGCCAACACAAACTGTTCTGTACCTGTATTCTTGCTCATCTGTACTGCTGTTGTGAGAGGTAATTTCCCCACTGCGGGACTATTAAAGGTTTTTCTTATACTTATTCTTATTACTGTTTGAGTTTGGCCATTACTTTCCGACGTATCCAGACAAGCTAATTAAACTATGAATGTCGGTACTCTAGGTGCAGAGAGAGACATGCTACCTAGCCATCACTACAAACACATGACAAATCAGATCACAACGTACCTTCCAACGGATTTACGACCTGCAACAAGGACTTCGTCCAAGACGGAGATTCTCTCAGAGAATAAGTGATTAATATTAAAAGGAAACTCCATACCTCAGATTACCCAGACAGGTGTAACGTAACGCAAGGAGCAACACACAGTCACAAAGCAATATGATGCCACACTAGCTAGCCAGCTAGTAGCTGATATAGCTTTGAAAAACGGTATCTACCCACAAAAGAGATTACTTGCTAGTAGCATTTATCGGCTAGCAGCGCTTTATTATAGCACTGGCCGGATTTGAGCGACACTGTATAATAGGTTAAACCAGAAACAGTCACTCCACTTGCGTTGTCACTGACTACCGATCTATTGTGTCGGCTTTAGTAGCAACGTTAACCGTAATGTTTGTAAAACACAAGGGAGTCAATCTGCTCTACAGTGCCGATCATTTAAAAATGGCAAAGTACAGGGTGAAAAAGATGTTAACTTCCTAACACGACACCTATTATTTAGAAATCATACCAACACTGCTATAGTACTTTAGATATATTATATATAGATATTTGAGTATTTATGTACTCTAACTTTGGTTTAGTTTATTACTTTTAGTAAATACAAAATGATCAAAATCTCAAATATTTTCTTAATTGCAAAATTAGCCCCAAGGTACACTAAACGCTATTATATTGTAAATGTATATCAACCGATTATCAGAACTGCTTATTCTCCTAGGTATCGCACTGCGGTCAAATGAGCCGTCGCTATGGTTTAAGTGCGCGATTCGCGCGATACTTACGGTATAGGGGTTGCGATCGCAGACAAGACCCGAAACTCACTCTAGTGAACAACGGAGATGATATTAAAGCTAACGTCATAAGGAAACACACTGGAAACTGCAAAATACCTGCAGAAATGATGGGATTTTACTGTGTATGTTTGAAAAGACTCGCTGATGAACTGTATAAAAACACATTTGGCCTCTATTCCAAAATTTTGCTTTGAATAAATGTGTTCCTCAAAGTAATAGAACATTATTCCTTCACAGTACTACTTAGTAATACATTAACTACTACCACAGCAAATATGAATAAAGAATATTTCGTGAGTCAATGCTAGGTAAATGAATGAGGCAAGATTATATTACTTGTTGAAATTATTGGAATCCATCACAACATTTGAGTCAAGTTGAAAAAGTGAGATTGTGAATGGCCATTTACGTTTTTTTGAGATTTTTGTTGCTGAAATGACACAAGCAGTGTGTAAAATACAGTCAAACTAAATAATCACGACTTATCCTTAAGCTTATTTTTATTATTACTTGTTTTCAAAGAACAGTTTTATTGACATTTAAAAAAAGACAAGTAAATAAATCAGTGATGTAATACTGGTGTTTAATTTAAGGATTGATGATTTCATTCTCTGTTTTCATTCCCACAGTATGCAGCAATCTTCACTTTACTCATGACCATGTAGATTGTCTTGATGATGCCGCAGCTTCCGCAGCTTCACTGTTGCTCCTCTGAATGACAAGACAGTGAACGAGGTTAAGTTAGATTAGATTTCAGTGATCTGCAAATAAATGAATAAAACCAAAAAAATATTGGCGTTCCACCAAATCTAGTCTGGATACAGATTAAATAGACAAAAAGGAATTCAGGATGCTAAAACCACATATTATAAGTGGGAGAGCTGGCAACAATCCCCCACCTCAACACTGTAAGTTTAATTTATATTCTTTGTTATTTGGTATTCTAACACAAGTAAATACTGTAATTTGACAATAATAAACCATGCAATTTGGATGGATGCAATTCTGGCGTGACTACAGTGTACATGTCTGATGTCGCTCACAGTGGTCACAGTAGTCACAGGGTTCGCTCCGGGGCTTTGTGTGTTTGCTCAGACACATGAAAAATTAAAGGGAACATTGCCCCCCCCCCCAACGCTATGCAGGGTCTTCCGCTCAGGTACAGCATGTAGGTCAGACCCAGCCCTCCTGATCAGATGGTCCAGTCTGTTACTGTCTGCTACATTCATGCTGCTGCCCCACAGACCACAGCCTAAAACACTGGACCCACAGACTCATAGAACATCCTCAGCATGGAGCTGCGGACGCTAAAGGACCTGAGCCTTCTCAGGAAGTACATCCTGCTCTGAGCCTTCTTGTTCACAGCTGAGGAGTTCTTTTTCTAGTCCAGTTTATTGTCCAAGTACACTCCCAGCTATTTGTAGTCGATCACCATCTCCACCTCTTCATTTTTAATAGTGAGAGGGGTGAAAGCACTCACAGATTTCCTGAAGTCAATCACCAGCTCCTTAGTTTTACTGATGTTCAGTTGGCGGTGGTTCTGTCCACACCAGTCCACAAAGCTGTTCACCACTCCCTGATACTCTGTGACATCACCACCCCATACGTCCTACAATAGCAGAGTCATCAGAGAACGTCTGGAAATGACAGGACTCTGAGTTGTACCTGAAGTCTGAAGTGTACAGGGTGAAGAGGAAGGAGACAGGACGGTCCCCTGTGGAGCTCCTGTGCTGCAGCCACGGTGTCAGACACACAGTTCTGCAGGCGGACGTACTGGGGGTGGTTGGTGAGGTGGTCCATGATCCATGAGCTTAGGGGGGCTCCAGCTGCATGTCCTTCAGTTTCTCTCCCAGCACCACAGACTGGATAGTGGTAAATGCACTGGAGAAATCAAAGACCCTCACTGAGGTGCCAGGCTGCAGGTGGTTGTAGGTGCAATGGAGCAGATGTTTGATGACATCATCCACTCCTAGATGGGGTTGATATGTAAACTGGAGGAGGTCGACCAAGGGGTTGACCAGAGAGCGCAGTCCATGATCAGACTCTCAAAAGCCTTCATGACGTGAGAGGTCAGGGCCACAGTTCCGTAGTCGTTGAGGACTCTGGGATTTGGCGTCGCATTCACTGGCACAATGCATGACATTTTCCACCCAAGAGGAACTCTCTCCAGCTGCAGGCTCAGGTTGAAGATACTTTTATTAATCAGACACATATGAAAGTGGGAATAACAAAATAAACGGAATGTAAAGTAAAATGCTTTCAAGAGTTTTGTCTACATCAAAGCGGACAAATCACATGTGAACGTTTTATTTTTTTTGTAAATAAAAATAATGTTTGCCCTGTTCAAACCTGGGGAATAAAAACGATTCTGATTCTGAAAGCAGCTGATCAACTTCATAGGAACACATTTCATGTGGTACAGGTGAAAGGGACACTAACAACCCAACGCAGCCGAGGCTGTAGCAGCAGAGAAACAATTTATTTATTTTTATTATATGATATTCTCTACAAGTTAGCAGTGATAGCCTGCCAGACTTGTGTGAAATACCATAAGAAGAGCATTTAAAAAAAGTTAAGTGAAAGGTTTTGGCGTCTCACAGCTACGTAGGTGCAGCTGATCACGCTGCCCGATCTCCCATGGAGTTTTCTTTGTCTCGGAGCTAAAGTATTTTACACCTATTGACCGAGTGGAGACAATATGTTAACGTCTCTGTGCCAATACGTAGTAGGGGATGGGGTTTGAAGTTTGCTTTGCAACTGAATCAACATCAGACGCCGTAACTCGCGCGGAGCGAGTTCCAAATCCACTGTGTTGCCTGTGTAATAAAACATTGTTTTTCTGCAGATATTGTGGTAAATGTCATTACGGTAAAGTATAATAATGCAGCTTCCGTTTAAAGGGCACATTGACTATGTCTTAGTGTTTTAACTGTTTAATTGCACCAAATCGTTGAAACCAAATGAGAAAACGGAAAGCGACTTTAAATCTTTTCAGCTCGTTTTTTCGTTTTTAACACGCTGCTTTGAATAAATGCTGTTTGTTTCTTTTTAATCGAGAAACGGAAAACGGTCCGTGTATGTTCCAAATGTTTGATTTGTCCCACAGAATACAATCTTTTTTTTCCACAAAACGAGAAAACGGAAAACGGCTTTAAATCTAATTCCAGGTCTAGTTTTGAAAACACTGTTTTCAGCTCGTTTATTTGTTTTTAACACAGTGCTGTGATTAAATTCCGTTTTTCGCTTATATCAAGAGAAATAAGGCAGCGGATGTTCTTTGTATTTTATTTTCTCGAAAATTTACCTAGAAAACGGTCCGTGCATGAAGTGCAATTCCTTATTTATGTCTAAAATGAAAATTGAATAACGACTTTTTATGCTGTGTTTCGTTTCCGTAAATCGGTAAAACACATTTGCGATATACTGATTTACTCATTCTCCTTTTCTCCACTTTCAAAACGAAATAAGAAAAAGGGAAACCGGGGGCGGGGCCAGTCGCCGGACTTTCAAATTAAAACGCCCAAGAGCATTTGAAGCGCAACATCGGCAAATATTTGTAACTCTTGAAGGATTGCGGTGTTGTTGTTTTTTGCGGTGTTGCGTGTTTTGACACACAATGAGACCCACATTGTTAACAATAATCAACGTAACAATCATTTATTTAACCAAGCTATTTAACCAAGTGCTGAAAACTGTCGATTACGTTGCGACTCATGGCGTTTGCTAATGGAATGACAGGTCAGTCAGCTCGCCACCGTCGGGTCACTTACACAATCACCTGCCAACAAAGTTTTCTGTGCATCCTGCTTCATTAGACTGCAGCGACATCACGACCTTGTCGACACCCGATGAGGAAGAATTTAGCGCATCTGCGGTGTTCCGGTCATTTTCAGTTTATGGTGAGACTGAAATCGCGTCCTCCTGCTTGGCCGGTTGATGCTCTTATGCCCAGGAAGACGCTCTAATGTTGTGCCGGTCTTTGCAAGTATTCTAAACAGTGATTTATTACAGTTTATTGTGGCTGTTTAGACATGCTCCATCATTGGACTTCCTGTCTCAGAGCCTGCTTTACCTGCGGGAGAATAACAGCCACTCAACCTGCCTCACAATAACTGAACTCATTGTGAGCCATGATAATGTGCATCGCATCATCTTTGTGAGGCAGATTCTGAGGCAAAGTGTGTGTGATCAGATGATCTGTCACGCAACATCAAGGTGTTACTGTATGTACAGAGCAGATGAGTGCCTGCAGAGGATTTTTTTAGTTTCCAACACCTACCTTCGGTATTGGTTTAGTAGTCATCATACCTTGCATTGAACATCTTACGTGCAGATGACAAATGAATAAGAAACAACAGTGCATCCTGGAACACTGTGGGTTCACCTCTTGTAATGCAGTCCCAAATCATAGCTCTGCATGCTGTTGTTCTTCTGGGGTGTGGAAGGGATTTTGGCCAAAAGAGGACATTTGTGTCAATGATGACTGTCTCTCTGCCTCATATAGGTCATAGGACTGCATTACAAGAGGTGAACCCACAGTGCTCCAGGATGCACTGTTGTTTCTGATTCATCGGTCATCCTGATCCGAGGAAAACAGTCTGTAGCTTTTTTAGCAACATGTTTTCAAATAATTAAGCCATTGTTTTATATGTTTCTATGCTGATAGATAATATTACATTTTACATGTTCTATAAAGTTCAGCCTTGAAGATGTTGAAGATTTTGTGAGTTGGCAGATTTAAACTTGGTAAATAAAAATTGGTTAAAAAACATATGGGCAGTTCTGACTACAAATGTTTTGTGAAAAAAAGGACTGCTGCTTTACTTGTCAGGCTTTTGCAGATATCAGACCCACATGCACAGCGCAGACAGGTTGGTGGTTTAAGAGGTGACAGTCTTTATTATGTAACTTAAGGCAAGGCAAGCAGAGTTATACACAGGTGCTCTCAGACGTGAGCACCAAAGGAGCAGGCTCTAATCTTGGTCAAACGGTCAGGTACGTTACCAGTTTTTCCACGGCAAAAGTACAGGCAAGGAGCAGGCAGAAATCCGAAGTCAAGGTACGAAACAAGATCACTGACAAGGTAAGCTATACGATACTGCTGGAAAGCGTGAGTACACGCGTAACAATCTGGCGTCTGACTGGTGTGTGAGGTGGTGGCTAAATAAGAATAAGAATAAGAAAACCTTTAATAGTCCCGCAGTGGGGAAATTACCTCTCACAACAGCAGTACAGATGAGCAAGAATACAGGTACAGAACAGTTTGTGTTGGCACAGTACAAAGCAGAACAGTACAGTTAGAGTGAGTATGAGGTCATTGCAGGGTTATTGCACAGTAATGGGTATAAGATTTGTACCATACTGGTGCTTGATTTCGAGATAACTGTCAGGTGTGCGTGATTAACTGGGAATGACATGGAAACAGCTGAGACGTGGGTGAGACAAGAAGTGCTTCAAAATAAAACCAGAAACAGGACTAAGACATGATATTACTATCATAGGAACATGCACATAAAATATTCAATGCAAGGTAGATAGATAGATAGAATACCTTTATTGTCCCGCGATGGGTAAATTACCATGATGCAACAGCACAGACACATATAGACATATATACAGAAGAAATAACACAATAATAATTATAAGAAATTAGAACATCATGCACATATAACAATGAGGTAAGGTGACTGCACCAAACAAAGTGAGTAAGATATTAAAGTGACTGGTGCAATTGCTCTGGAGATGTAGCATGTGTGTGGCAGTGTGGTAGAAATGTGCACCATGCTATAATTGTTAATTATAAAATCTGACAGCAGCAAGAAGGAAAGACCTGCGGAATCTCTCGTTCCCACAGCGAGGGTGGATCAGTCTGTCACTGAATCTGCTCTCCAGGGCAGACAGTGTGTCCTGCAGTGGGTGGGACTCGTGGTCCAGCATGGATTTGAATCTTGCCAGAACCCTTCTGTTTCTCTCTCACTGACTCCAGAGTGCAGCCCAGGACAGAGCTGGACTTCTTAATGACCTTATGCAGCTTCTTCCTCTCCCTCTCTGTGATGCTGCCGTTCTAGCAGACCACACTGTACAGGACGGCTGATGACACCACAGAGTCAAAGAGAGTCCTCAGGAGTGTCCCCTTCACTCCAAACGACCTCAGCCTTCTTAGTAGGTAGAGTCTGCTCTGAACCTTCCTGTACAGTGCGTCTGTGTTGTTAGTCCAGTCTAGTTTGTTGTTAAGGTGAACATCCAGGTACTTGTAACAGTCCACTGTCTGGATGTTCATTCCCTGAATGTTTACTGGAAGAGGGGGTGTAGACTGACATCTGTGGAAGTCCACCACCATGTCCTTGGTCTTCTCTGCATTGATTAGAAGGTGGTTCTGCTGACACCAGTCCTGGACCCTCGCAAACTAGGCATGATTTGTGAGGTAGTCCAGTATCCACTCTGTCAGGTAACTGTCCACGGCAGCTGACTCCAATTTGTTCATTAAGAGAGCCGGCTGTATGGTATTAAAGGCACTGGAGAAGTCAAAGAACAGAATCCTCCCAGTGCTGCTGGGCTTCTCAAAGTGGGCCAGGGAACGATGGAGCAGGAAGATGATGGTGTCCTCTACTCTGATGCCAGGCTGGTAGGCAAACTGCAGTGGATCCATTGCTGAGCTCACCATGCAGCGCAGTTGATGTAGAACCAGTCTCTCAGGTATGATGACTACTAAACCAATACCGAAGGTAGGTGGTGGAAAATAAAAAGATCCTGTCACTCATCTGCTCTGTACATACAGTAACACCTTGTTGCGTGACGTATCATCTGATCACACACACTTTGCCACAGAATCTGCCTCACAAACATGATGTGATGCACATTAGGGCAGTCATGGCTCACAATGAGTTCAGTTATGGTGAGGCAGGTTGAGTGGCTGTTATTCTCCCGCAGGTAAAGCAGGCTCTGAGACAGGAAGTCCAATGATGGAGCATGTCTAAACAGCCACAATAAACTGTAATAAATCACTGTTTAGAATACTTGCAAAGATCGGCACAACATTAGAGAGTCTTCCTGGGCATAGGAGCATCAACCGGCCAAGCAGGAGGACGCGATTTTAGTCTCATCATAAACTGAAAATCACCGGAACAGATGCGCTAAATTCTTCCTCATCAGGTGTCGACAAGGTCGTGATGTCGCTGCAGTCTAATGAAGTAGGATGCACAGAAAACTTTGTTGGCAGGTGATTGTGTAAGTGACCCGACGGTGGCGAGCTGACTGACCTGTCATTCGTTTAGCAAACGCCATGAGTCGTAACGTAAACGACAGTTGTCAGCACTGAGACGGGCTAAATAAATAATTGTTAAGTTGATTAATGTTAAAAATGTGGGTCTCATTGTGTGTCAAAACACGACCGCAATCATTCAAGAGCCACAAATATTTGCCGATGTTGCGCTTCAAATGCTCTTGGGCGTTTTATTGTGAAAGTCCGGCGACTGGCCCCGCCCCCGGTTTCCCTTTTTCTTATTTCGTTTTGAAAGTGGAGAAAAGGAGAACGAGTAAATCAGTATATCGCAAATGTGTTTTACCGATTTACGGAAACGAAACACAGCATGAAAAGACGTTATTCAAATTTCATTTTAGACATAAATAATGAATTGCACTCCATGCACGGACCGAAAACGGCTTGATTTATTCTAGAGGGGGAAATCAAACGTACACAGACCCGACACAGTACTTACACACGAGGACATACTGTATAAAGGCAGCATCGAGATCAGCATTTGACAACAAACACTAGCGCACATTGACAACTTGATCCTAGTTATCCGCCTATGAATAAGCGGCTCCTCAGCACCATCTTTGGAACGTCACGTCACTGTCTGCTTCAGACGGTGACGCCACTTCCCCGATTCTCTCGTTGCCTGCATTATCACATGCATACATTTCCGGTTAAGCTCTACCTGGACACATCATCTGTCATTCGGGCTTTTCATTCAGAGTCAGAGCAAACTATAGGTCATTGCGGTCGGAGTAAATTTTAAGAGTTTGGTTAAACTTAAACGCTGCTATAACGAGAGAACGACTTAGTTTTTCGTTCTCTGCTTTTTTCTCACAACGAAAAATCAGCTTTAAATCAAACTCCGTGCCTTGTGTCGAAAAAACAACAACACTTGAATTCCGTTGGTCGCTCATATAAAGAGAGGACGAAACGAAACGAATCCAGTTTGTTTTGTATTTTTTCCTCATGAGTACAAATATGCATATAAAATACATTTATAACACAGATTGATGAATAAATATAGATTCCTATTTTATGTTATTATACTTATATTATTCTATTGGATTGGCTGGAGGAGGGACTGTGTTTCTCGGCTGGCCTGAAAACTGTGTAAAAACATCAGCAGCTTCGGCAATTGACAACAAACACTAGCCCACACTAGCGAGCAAAGACGCATAATAATCTATACTATTTATAATAATAAGTTTATAAAAAATTTAAATATAATATAAAATGAACTACTCTACATTTAATGATACAATATGTATATGCTTCTGACATTCTCAGCCTCCATCTGTTCACATAGTCCTGGTAAGGGCCAGGGCTCTGTTCTTACTCAATACCAAACAAAAGATCCACACACAGTCTCAGTAGTCTACAGAACAGTAAAAAAGGAGAGTAGCCCATCGCCTCATTCACAGTGCAGTTGTATGCGTGAATGACTTTGGCAAGGTGGCTTTTCTTACTTTTGTTTTATGTATTTGACATTTCATCTAGATTGTTCAATGGTTGTCTCTGTCTGACAGACTCTCAACTCTAGTTCCCAAACCCAAGGTCAGTGTCACGAGCGCACGGATGAGGACCCAAATGCACAGCGCACACAGCTTGACGGTGGTAAAAGGATGGTTTATTCCAGGTACGGGGTCAGATCAGGCACAGTCATACACGAGACGTTATGCGGGTTTAAACGAGGTCAGGCAGAGACAGCGTCAGGGACAGGCAAGGCAGAAGACCAGGGCAGACAAGACAGGCAGGGATTAGGCAGGCTCGGAATCAGCGGTCAAAAACAGGGTACCCAATACACGGCAGGACTGGATCAACAAACTGGAAAATGATGATAACACACATACAACAATCTGGCGAGGTACTGGGGTGAGAAGTGGTGCTTAAATGCAAGGTGAATTGATTACTGATGAAGTGCAGGTGTGGATAATGACCAGGTGAAGCAAGAACAGCTGTGACATGACGTAAACCGGAAGTGAAGCTAGAACAGAAACAGAAACCAGGAGACTACAAAAAATAAGACAGGAAATGGAAACTGGAACCCAAAACATGATTATATGGCCGATGAACAAAGTACTTTCAAAATAAAACTGAGAACAGAACCAGAACCTCAGACAGTCAGGGAGTTGTGTGTCTCTGTCTGTTGAGACTTAGTGCTCCTTCCTCTCTGATAGTCAGACGTCAGTGATGCAGGTGTGAGAATGTAAACATTTCCACACACGGCGACAGGGAAGAGATGGTGCATATAGTCTGATTGGGCTACACAGACATTCCATCGTAGTCGGACTATAATGCTGGACAAGTTACCTTCACAGTTTAATGTGCAGGTGGAGTAGCTTGATGGATAATGAAAGTAGGGGGTAAACAGACCACGGGATTAATGGGTAGGATTCATAGTAATGTTGAAAGCATAGTTTCTGGAGTGGAACAGGTACAGACATGGGCAGTTGGCTGGGGAGATGTGAGGATCTTTGTTGGGCTCATCACCTTTTGGAAGACATTTTGATCGGAAGCACTGCAGCTGCTGTACAGATGGAGGATGCAGCTATTCCCCTTGACACCACTGTCATCCATGTTGTTATGTTTTGGTCCCAGTTTCCATTTCCTGTTTTATGTTGAAGGACCTCCGGTTTCTGTTCATCGTCTTAGTTTCCGCCTTACTCCCGGTCTTCATTACACACACCTGTCTCAGGTCAGTAATTAGCCACCCGGATTTAAGCACCAGTAGTCACCACAGTTATCCGCCAGATCGTTGTTAGTGAATCCATGTCTACGTGTTCCAGCAATTATTTGTTCCGCTCATCTCGTCATCGACCCTGTTCCGTGTGCCTGACCGCTGATTCTTGCCTAATCCCGACCGGTACTGTAACCCTGTTTGATTCTGTTGTTGAACCCTGCTTGCTAACTGGACCTGACTAAGCCTGCTGATTCGAACACGTAAATCTGAGTCTTCTGTTATTGACCCGCGCCTGTTACGGGACCCGATTATGCCTGCTCCCTCTGTGCCTCTACCCCGTGCTTACCGGTGTATGACCTGGACTGTCTGTGACTTCGATTCTTGTATTAAAACCCTTTAATCGTACCATCTGTCTGCTGCCTTGGCGCTGTGCATTTGGGTCCTCTTTCTGCCGTTCCGTGACAGAATAAAATAGTAGATTAATGAAATGTCCAGCAGAATTTTATTAAGGATGGTCTCATCAGGTTTTCCACATAGTCTGCACCACAGCCCACAGTGTTGTCTGAGGTTGAGAAGCAACCTCCTTGCTTTTTGGTAGCTGGGATGCACAAGCCTGTATAAACAATAAACAATTTCACATTTACAGCTAGCTGAGTGGATAAGCAACACTTATGAATAGACAGCACCATCATACATGTTAGACTTCAATAGAACTTTAGGTCTCAAGATACACACGAGTCACAGGCTCGGTAGTAAATAGAAACACAACTTCACTCTCACAACTTGTTGCAGCCAAACCCAAGTTGTACTGAATGTCATGTGGAGTGCTAGCACTAGCCACTAATGCTAGCCGCTAGCATAGTGCTAGTAGCTAAAATGTGAGCGGAGGTAGATGACTCGGTGCCATGTGTTACACGATTCAACATAGACGAATGCTGGAGAGGCTTGAATTAATCCAAATTGCGTGGCACCTTGCAACACTGTCTCTTTCTGTAGACATTAGCATTTCTTAAACAGGAGGGAAGCTAGATTAAAAACGAAGTGTCACAAAACTCTGGGAAGAAGGACCCAAATGCACAGCGTGAACTTGAGTAAGGACAGTAGTTTAATGGTTCGAGGTTGGCCAGGCAGAGGTCATACACGGTATAGGCAAAAACAGGATCCGACAAGGTGCAGGCGAAGAGAAAAGGGTGAAGAAGTAAAAAAACAGGCAATGGTCAAACTCACGGCTGAGTAAGTCCTGTCAGAGGATGGGCAAGAGACAAGACGAGGTAACAAGACTGGGTCATACACGGTAACCGGATACTAGGTAATGCTGGAATGCTGGTCATGAGAACGCAGACAATCTGGCAACAGGTAAACGCAGACATGGTGATTAAATGCTATGTGAGTAATGACTGATAGAAGACAGCTGGTGAGATCATGTGACTGCAAAGTAAAGACTAAACACTAATATTAGTGTTAAAGTATGTGCACTCACTTATACAAACCTATACATATGTCATATACATACACATACACATATGCCTTGTTATACATAATCTCATAATACTTAATGATAGCCATGACATATAACAACACAACTACCATGATCACACATTACTTATACTGATATTGATAAGTACCAGTAATACTTACAGCTAAGTTTAGAAAGCCTGTTTATCAGTGTCCCACTACAAGGTTAGTAAGGCTGTAGCTTAACATTGTTCACCCAAAGGGTGAGGCAGACATTGGTGCATGAACAATGCCACTTGTGAAAGCCAGGGTGATGGGAGGAGCTCGGCCGCTACACCCAGCCAAATGAACAAAGGAAATAATCCTAGCAGCCAGGGAGCCCACACACCTTCAGTTCCAGAAGGGCAGGTGTTGCGACCCAAGCCACCCACACAGACCTTCCTAGGCAAAGCTACAGCAGCCACAGAGACAGCACCCGAGGTCAGAGTGGGCCACCGTGGGTCAATGCTGTCCAACCAATGAGAACCAGGGGCAAACACTCCCCCCAGTGGGGGAGAGGGTCGGTCAGAAAGAGTGGAGCCTGAGGACCCACGGTCTGTAGGGAGCCCGCTAGGAGATGCCCTTGCGCCCAGAGTGGGGCTCACCCCAAGTCCGCCACCCCCAGACGAGCGGAGCGGGGCCTACCCCATCGGCCCGACTAAATCCCTGGCACCCGAGCCCACAACACGAGGCTGGCAATTGGTGAGGGTCGGCAGAAAACAGACCACCCAGGCAGTACGGAAAACGGGCCCCCCACACACCAACTGCACCAAATGCATACACACTCACAGACACAGACACAGACATACACCCACACACACATCAGCACATCATCGTTGTTTCTAAATAAATTTTTGTCAGGTTTTGAGATCACTTCCTGTTTTTTGTGTCACAGTTCCGGTTTCCAGCCTCATCCTGTTTAGCGCTAGCATTACTTCTGGTTATCTTTACATGCACCTGTCTCGTATTAATCATCACTCACGTGGATACTTAACCACCACCAGTCACATCAGTCATTTGTCAGATTGTTGTATGCATATCATCACGTTCCAGCAGTTATCCGTTCAGCTCATCTCGTCTTCTATCCTGTTCTGTGTTCCTGACCACTGTTTCTCGCCTGATCCCGACCGGTACTGTAGCCTCAATGATTCTGTTGCTGAACCCTGCTTGTTTCCTGGATGTGATTACGCCTGCTGATTCTAACGCGGAAATCTGAGCCTTCTTGTATTGACCCTGGCCTGTTATTGGATCTGATTAAGCCTGCTCCCTCTGTGCCTCAATCCGGGGCTTGCTCGTGTATGACCTGGACCATCTGTGATTTGGATTATTGCATTAAACCTCGGTTTTACTACTTACCTGTTGTCTCATCGCTGTGCATGTGGGTCCAATCTCTGCCTAAGACAGAATGATCTGGCCAGACATGGACCCAGCCGGCGTTGAGACTCTCCGTGCTGCGCTCCTCACCCAGGGACAGCGGCGCAGCGAGCAGAAGGGGAGGACCAACGGCGCGCTGCAGAAGTTAGCAGACTGCGCACTGCGACAAGAGGAGGCGGCGGCAGGACTGGCGGATGCGGTGAATCGGCTGGTTCAGAAAGCGGCAGGAGAGAGGACGCCGATCCAGTTTCCCGTAGCCACGACCGCTGCTGTTCCCTTGGTCGCTACCCCGGCTCCCGATGCTCGTCTGGGAGTGCCCACGCGCTTCTCGTGCAAAACCAAAGACTGTCGCGCGTTCATCACCCAGTGCGAGCTTCACTTCAAGCTGCACTCACCTGCCTTTCCCACAGAGAGATCGCGGGTAGCCTACGCCATATCCCATCTCACAGGGGAGGCGGAGGCCTGGGCGACAGCAGAGTGGCAGAATGGTTCCTCCTGCGTGGCCACGTTCCCCTCCTTTTTGGAGGCTTTAAAACAGATTTTTCAGCAGATCATTTTGGGACGATAAGCAGCACAAAGACTGGTGAACATCCGTCAGGGGAGAAGAACTACGGCCAAGTACGGCGGAGGCCGGCTGGGACGCCACAGCCCTTGGGGATGTCTGAGCTACCAAGCGCCCTGGATGAGCTGATCATGTTGGCCATACGTATTGATTGCCGGCTGATGAACACTGAACGAGAGCATCACGGCGGGGAGAGGGAGAGGGAGCCACGCCACTTCCAGGTTCAGAGCCCACGGAGACCGTCGAGGGAGACGGGTGGTCAGCCGATTCAGAGGAGCACGGGAGACCCTCAGATGACAGAGGAGCACATGCAGATCAGTCGCGCACGTCTCACCGAGGAGGAGAGACGCAAACGTCGCTCCCAACACTTATGCATGTACTGTGGACAGGCAGGTCAGTTCGCTGCAAGGTGTCCGTGCGCGGAAGATAGCGATTGTCACAGTTCATGTTTATTAGTCACGTTTCCTACTCATTTTCGGTTTAATTTTGGTACCATTTCCTGTCTAGCACCCATACCTAGTTTATCCAGCTTTACTTCCTGCCCTTGTTAACCTCACCTGCACATCATCAGTAATCAGTTACTTAAGCACCAGTTCTGGCCTTGCCCAGTTGCCAGATTGTCTGCGTTCATTCCATGACCAGCATTCCAGCGTTGTCGAGCTTCCAGTTCCTTCCAGTTTGACCTCTGCCTGTTTTTTGATCACGTCTTTGCCAACACCTTGTCGGACCTTGGTTTTGCCAACCTGGGTATGACCATTGCCTGCCTGACTATGTTCTTATTAAAACACTTGTTTATACAAACCACGCTGTGCATTTGGGTCCTTCCACCATTGTGCCATTGCGACAGAACAATCTGGCCAGACTTGGACCCAGCCGGCGCCCTGTTTTGTCAGCCCGAGATCAGGGATTTTTGTTTTTTTTGCGTGCATGGACATAATGAAGACAAAGGCAATGGCGTTTTCCTGCCTGGGTTTACCGTAGGACCTCCGCTGGTGCTTCAGAGAGCTTGCCAAGCAATACGCGGAGACATCCAGCCTGAGGGTGCGGCTCCGCATGGTCAAGACGGTGATCGTTATCCTGGAGGAGGAGTATTGGTGGCGTGATTACCCTGGAGTACAGGCGCTTTTCGAGGGGCTCAGATCAGTGCAGAGGGATCTGGTACGCGCTCTGCCCGCAGCACCTGCCGGCGTCTCTCCAACTGTTCCCGCTGCCGACTCATCGCCACAAGCTCACGTTCCTGTTGCCGTTCAGTCTGGTCATGCTCACGTTCCTGTCATCGCTCAGTCGAGCCAAGCTCATGTTCCTGTCGTCGCTCAGTCGAGCCAAGCTCATGTTCCTGTCATCGCTCAGTCGAGCCAAGCTCACGTTCCTGTCATCGCTCAGTCGAGCCAAGCTCACGTTCCTGTGGCCGCTCAGTCGAGCCAAGCTCACGTTCCTGTCGCCGCTCAGTCGAGCCAAGCTCATGTTCCTGTCGCTGCTCAGTCAGATCCAGCTCATGTTCCAGACGCCATTCAGTCAGGTCCAGCTCATGTTCCAGACGCTATCTCATTGGTCCAAGTCCGAGCCCACGCTACCGCCATGGTTCTCCAGTCTGATTCAGTCCGTACCTGGGCCCCCACTCCTGCTTCAGCCCCGACGGTTGAGGAGATGGAGTTCACATCTGGACGGCGTCAACGAAAGCCGGTTTCCCCTGTCCAGGTCCCAGAGGCCCCGGCCTCTGTAATCAAGCGAACCTCTCCTCCAGCAGAGGGCCTCCTCGTTCCACCAGACGACATCCCCACATCCATCACAGGCATCCCAGACAGCATCTTCCAGAGGATCCGTTCGATATGTGCATCTCCAGTCCTGTTCCTGTTCGCTCATTACATGAACTCCACTGAGGCAACGTCGGACCTGTCATTTCCTGCACCTCAGTCAGCATCAGTTCCTGCGCCTCTCTCTGCACCCAGTCCTGTCTTGGCCTCAGTACAGCCACCTGGCCACGCCCAAGCTTCAGCTCAGCCACGTCACGCTCCAGCTCCAGCTCAGGAGAGGTCATTGCAGTCCCTGTCGACCTCCCCGAAGAGGTCATTGCAGTCCCTGTCGGCCTCCCTGAAGAGGTCGCTCTTGCTCCAGTCCCTGTTGGCCTCCCTGAAGAGGTCGCTCTTGCTCTAGTCCCTGTCGGCCTCCCTGAAGAGGTCGCTCTTGCTCCAGTCCCTGTCGGCCTCCCTGAAGAGGTCGCTCTTGCTCTAGTCCCTGTCGGCCTCCCTGAAGAGGTCGCTCTTGCTCCAGTCCCTGTCGGCCTCCCTGAAGAGGTCGCTCCTGTCCCAGCTCTTGTCGGCCCCGAAGCGGGCGTTCCTGTCCCAGTTACTGTCGGCCCCGAAGCGGTCGTTCCTGTCCCAGTTACTGTCGGCCTCGAAGCGGTCGTTCCTGCTACTGCTCCTGTCGACCCCGAAGAGGTCGCTCATGCTCCTGTCGACCCCGAAAAGGTTGCTCATGGTCCTGTCAACCCAGAAGAGGTCGCTCATGCTCCAATCGACCATGAAGAGGTCGCTCATGCTCCAGTCGACCATGAAGAGGTCGCTCATGCTCCTGTCGACCATGAAGAGGTCGCTCATGCTCCTGTTGACCATGAAGAGGTCGCTCATGCTCCTGTCGACCATGAAGAGGTCGCTCCTGCTCTAGTTCTTGTCGGCCCTCCTGAGGTTGTTCCTGCTCCAGTTACTGTCGGCCCTCCTGAGGTCGCTCCTGCTCTAGTTCCTGTCAGCCCTCCTGAGGTTGCTCCTGCTCCAGTTCCTGTCAGCCCTCCTAAAGGGGCCGCTCCCGTCTTGGCAGCAGGGTCTGTGGCTCCAAACCCTCTGTTTCTCTCTGTGCAGGTGTCAACTCTGAAGAATGTGGGAGTGCGCAGGTGACCACAGCTGAGTTCTCCTCTGGGGGTCCAGTCTTCGGTGGACTGGAGGCGGCCGCTCCGCTACTGGTTCCAGTGTCTGTTGCCCCTTTGTGTTCAGGTGCAGCTCCTAGCGGTCGGGTCCCGACCACATCTGCTTCTGGTCCTGTTGGCCCGGATCCGGCTACGTCTGTCCCAGCTCCTGGTGGTCCGGCACCGACTACAACCACAACCTCGTCTCTGGTTCTGGTCCCACATTTGTCCTGCCCCTTGGGTCCGGCATTCCGCCGGCTTATGTCTCGTCTGCCTGATGGGTGGTCTCGCCCTGGGCGCATCCTGTGGCAGGGATGGCACTGCCTCCTGCGTCCTTAGCCACCTCGGCTGTCCGGTTCCGGAGGCAACTCCCTGCCCGGAGGTCGTCGTCTCCTGCCGCGGCGCTGGCGCGGCCTCTGCTGACCGTTGCGCCTCCTCAGTCTCCTGGAGCGTCGCCCGCCTGGAGAGTTCCAGCGCGTGCATTGGGCTCCCTTCGTGGTCAGGCAGGCAATGGTCATTGTGTATGACCATTGCCTGCCTGACTACGTTCTTATTAAAACACTGTTTTTTTTCGAGCCACGCTGTGCATTTGGGTCCTTCCACCATTGTGCCATTGTAACAGCAATGAGCCGAACCATTCTCGGCAGTGCCTCCGCACAATCTCTCCCAACCGTGACATTATTTTCCAGTACCCACTCGGTCCAGCAGGCGGTGCTGATAGAGTCTGGTGCGGACACCAGCCTTGTTCTAGGACACACCTGGTTAAGGAGACACAATCCCACGTTGGACTGGAGGAGCGGAGAGGTGCGTGAATGAGACCCGGAGTGTCGGAACACCTGCTTTGAGCCAGAGGACCCACAGAGGGTGACGGGTACGGAAGGAGGAGAGGAGGCAGACCTTACCGGCGTTCCTGATTGCTACCATGACCTACGTATGGTGTTTAGCAAGGTTAGAGCCACATCTCTCCCACCACACAGGAAAGGGAATATTTGGATTCAGCGCTAGCGTCAGGGATCATACGGCCTTCCTCGTCACCCACCGGAGCGCGGTTCTTCTTTGTGGGTAGAAAGGATGGGTCGCTAAGGCCATGCATAGACTATCGAGGGCTGAATAACATATTATATATATAATAACACCATTCGAGATTCTTACCCACTGCCATTGTTGTCATCTGCCTTTGAGTTACTTTCAGTGGCCACCTGCTTCAACAAGTTAGATCTCCGCAATGTACCACCTGGTGCGCATTTGCGAGGGCGACGAGTGGAAGATGCACCCAATGGATGTTGTGAGTATTCTCCCAACCTCAGAGGGCGGCACTGAGCAGCTGTTTCCTTCCGGGATCATCATTACTGGGGGACTATTTAAGTGGAGGATGGAGACTCCTCCAGTTGTCAGTGTGTCATGGTGGACTCTCTGTTCTGGCTTCCTGTATGACGGTTGGTTTTGTTTAGTTTGGATTGTGAACAGCCCTTCTACTCCTAATTTGGCTATGTTTGTAGAGAGGTGTAGAGCCTGACTCTGTAGTTTGTGAAAGCCTTGTTACTCTTTTATATTTTATATTTTTATATTTTATAATTTATATTTTACCTACTCAGTGCAGTGACCTATTGTGTCCTGATTTTGTTTTGTAGATACTTCTGTTTAGCGTTATTCCTCTGTTTAGTTTGTTTGGTCCTGCTTCGCAGTGCTCCTCAGTTTAGTTGGTGAACCTTTTGCCTACTCTGTAGTGACCCTCTGTTTTGTGTAGTAATAATAAATATCGTTTTGTATTCTGCCATCCTCGCCTGTTACTGCTTGTGGGTTCTGTCCTGTTTGGTCTTGGGGGTGTTTGTAACAATGGACACTATGAGTGCTTGGAGTGCTTGGACGTACGTCGCCGCCTGTCCAACCTGCGCCATGGGTAAAGTTTCTCACCAGCATCCAGCGGGGTTGTGTTAGGGAAATTGTTAGTTCCCTTCGTAAATCTTAAATAAAGCAGACACAATCAGTTGAGACCTTCTTCAGGATTTTACTTGCAAGGAGTGAGCAGTTTACAGCAAAGGCAACTTCCTCTCACTGAAGAGAAGACAGGGATTCAGCTCATAATATGTATTGCATTCTGGGAGGTCACACAGTACGTGGGAAATATTTCCTGCACAAAGCAAGCATTGGGCACATCAGATAAGGATGCTACACACTGGTACTCCCTATTTCTTGCAGAGCAGAAGGGAGGAAACTTCAAGGCTATAGCACAGCTAACAAGGCTTGAGCAGATCAGCAAAATAAATTCCAACAATGTTTCAATGATTAAATGCAGTATTTCTCCAACATTTCCCTCCTGTTTAACATTGAAACATATATTAGACAATCATGCATACATCAGAACAGCACAACTTCTTTTGATTTTCAGTGCAGTCATCATAAAACATGAAATAAATGTTGCAACGTCGTAGGCAGGGTCTAAAGCACAGAAGCACAATATTTACAGCTTAGCGTCCATTTCCGTCGACATCGTGGAGGTTCTCTTCACAGTTATCAAGCTTTAAAGGTGTATAGTGTATTTGTTGAGAGTGCATGACTGCGCACACCCTGAGAAGGCCGTGATTCACCAGCCTGATGATCATGGCCCTCAAACAGGGAATTACGCACAACACAATCAGCATCAGAACCAAAAGAATCAGTAGAATCGTTCCAAAAATCTTCATCATAATGTCAGTCCATGTGCCAGACCTAAACCAATCAAACCAGGATTTGTCTTTCACTACATCAGCCGCCTGCACATTGGATATGTGCTGTAGGTCACGGAGTGCCTGTTGGGTGACCTTTGCGTCTTGGTCGTCTCCTGGAATGTATGTGCAGCACTTGGGGCCCACTATTGCACACACTCCACCTTGGCTTGCAGTGAGCAGATCTAACACCAGGCGGTCCTGTAACTCACGGAGTGTTAGGGCGGTGAGACGACGATCTATACTGGCAAGGGCCGTTACCGTGACATTGAAGAACAGGGTCATGCGGTAATTTATGGTTTCAACTCTGATTTTTCCTACCCCCAACCATGGAAATAGGGATAGTGCCACTTTCTGGCCTGTAGTCCAGAGCTTCTTGTCCATGGGGACAACTGATCCCCAGATCCGATCACTTTCCTTCAGATCAATCTCTCGCTTCCGTATCCGTCCCTTGGAAGTCATCTGCTGTGGTGTTATCACGTAGGAGCCATCTGAAACATAAACAGGGGCACAGCGTCCTACCCAATTGGGTGGAAGATGCACATAGATTGTGTGCCCACAAACATAATTGATTTCAGACTGTGGGAGAGTCCCCATGAAATCAGGACCATCATAATAAGAGACACACTGAACTCCCTTTGGTGCCTCAGAAATGTTGAAATGGGTGGCACTACGAGTGCAAGGCATCTTCACAGTCTGGCAGTGTTTCAGGGGAACTTCCCCTACTGAGATGGCTAAATCCTTATTCTTTAAAAGAGAAAAGCTGCTGCTCTGGAAACAGTGTCCCTTGAACTGAGGAGGAAAAGGAACATGATCAAATAAGGTGTCTGTGGAGAAGTTGGCACTCAAAAACCGTGTATAATTATGACCCTGGTATGGAGGAGGACGTGGAACTAGTCCTTTCGTTTGACCTCGGAAAGAGGCATAGAAAGCATCAGGTGACACCAGTGAACGTAAAGTGTCTGGATATAATTGCTCTCGCTGTGGGTCTACAGGCTGAATTTGTACATCGGGGTTCGCAACAGATTTTGGCATGTTTCCACACACATAACAGCCACTTTCAGTAAAATTATGAGTGCTCTGTTTAGCAAGAAACTTCATGTAACGATACCACGAGTTAGTGTGATACTGGTCAGGAGGTCTCTCCTCATCCTGGATGAGGTCAGGGAGTGGCCTAGCATCAATCAACAGTACAAGGGCAGTTAGTACAACTCCCATGGCTGGACAGTGTCCCCTCATAGTATCTCCTTATGAGAATGTGTGAGAGAAGTGTACAGCTGGTTTCTTCACTGCCGTTGAGACGACCAGTGCTCTAAATGCTGCTGACCCCCTTTGTAGGCAGACTTTTCCCCTCCCTCAGTTGGGTTTTTTCTCACGGACAATACTACTCGGTTGCCTGTACCTGTTGTCTTTTGCAGTGTGTGTTGTGTATCCACCGGGAGATGCCTTCGACTTTGCAGGCTGTAGGTGTCGTCAGCGTCACTCTGTGTGGGCCTTCCATCGGGGTGGGGTCCAGTTCTTGCACTTTATGACTTTGATGAACACCCAGTCACCAACCTGCAATGGTCCCTCCTGTGGACAAGGCATGTCTTGAGAAGCATTTTCAGAAAAACATTTCTTGTGATGTTTTAACACCTTTGACATATGGAAGGCATTGGAAGGGTTGTTAAATTGGTTTGTCAAATATTTCCTTGAGGGTTATATTTAGCGCATGTGATACATCAGGAACAAATTTTTTAGAATAATTTGTAAATGCATAAGCAGTATAGTATTTGTTTTTTATCCATACCATCCCCCCGTTGAGACATGGCAAGGCCCACGTCTCAATATTGCTGCTCCTTTATAGAGGGATGTTGGTAGGACAGGTTCCCCTCGTCAAACATAGTAATAACTTTTCAGCAGTTTGTCCTTTGAGTCCATTTTTCTTTTCACTTTTGAGAGTGCAGTGTATCAAATGGCTATTTTTGCTGGTAGTTGTACTGCTTTTAACAAATTTTTCATTAAATCACCTTCATTATAGTCTTTCCCGTTGATGTCATCATGCCTCTATTTTCCCATTGACTGGTAAATATATGAATAGTTCATTGTGCGTATCTGCTATCAGTATCGATGGTAACTATCTGACCTGAGTTTGCATGCCTTAGTCAGTGCAATTATTCCTGCTGCTTGTGCTCTGTAGTGTGGGGGTAGCGGTTCTGCTTTCAAGGTCTCACTATCAGTCAGAACCACACAGCCACTTTGCGTTTTTTTTTTGTTTCAGACTTTGTGCTTGGTCCATCCACAAAGACAAATACAGAACCAGGTATTGGGTTTTCCTGTAAATTTGGTCTAGGTTCTCTACTTTTAAAAACTCTATTTAGATCAATTTTTGTCCACTTTGTTCTAAATATTTAAGTTCTTTCTTCAACAGTTGCAGTTTGTTTTTACTGACCTTGTGACTGTTCTCTGGCCGAAATGAAAGAAGTGCTACAGTATCTTTCCTGCATTCTTCTTCAGTCTGTGACGCTACCAGAACATCATCTGCGTACAGTAATATCTGACTACTGTGTGGGGGTGTAATTTCAGCAAAATTTGCTGGCATACACTAGTCGGAAACTAGTCGGGCTTTTACAATAACCTTATTGTAGCCTGGTGTACATGCATCGCTGACCTTTGTAAATAAGCGCAAACCAAAATTGTGAACCTGGGGGAACTGGGATGCTACAAAAGGCATTATTAATAATGTGTTGCAAGCATTCTTCATTGCAGTTAGCTGTGAGCATTTCTGAGTCTAAGCATAGCAAGCATTCTTCATTGCTGTTAGCTGTGACATCATCAGTGAGTGCATCTGCGTGTGCGTGTGTGTGTGTATCTTCATTGTGGAGTGTGTCAGTGCATTCACCTCCCTCCTCAGTGTTATCTACACTGGTACTGGAACCCCATCGGCCTCTCGCCCATCACTTTGCCCCAGCAGAATCATTCTGTGGACAGTCAGCTGGTCTGTGGCCTCAGCCGTGCAGTATGGGCTGCGTCTCTCTGCCAAACCTAAAGCACGCTGTTGCTGATTGTTGATTTCCTCTAAGGTGGGCTGTGGGCACAGTCTGGGTTTTCCAGTTCAGAGCTATTCTCTTTCACACCGTCATTGAGCTGTATTCACACTTTTATTTTGGATTCCAATCATAAACTCTGTTAACAACCTTGTGCAGGTTTTCCTTTTTGACAAATATGGTTAGGGTAATTTGTGGGTAATCATGCAGTCTTACACATAAGTCAGTGCCAATAGCATCCTTCACTGTCTACAGCAAACATTGTTGCTTTTGCTTCATTTCATTGATTTGTATTCAATATCCGAACATAGACTGTTGGTTTCATACATCACAAAGTATTTTAACAATAAGGAATTATAACAGAATGTTAATATTCGTGCACCACTTCCACAACGTTCCATCTAATTAATCAATGAGCTTGTTCTTTCCTATATTTTAATTGACGCATGCCTTTATATTTATATTTAAGCACATCAATTATATTATTATTGTATTATAGGCTATTTTTATATTAATATAAAACAATTATTAAATAATATCTATTATATAGTTTCTATTATATTTCTATCATTTCATTAATATTTTTTATGTCTACACTTAATTTGTTCCATACTTATACACCCCTTTAGTGTTTATTTTTAATTCAAAATTTTGTTGTGCATATAGCATGAATTTTTAACTGGTCCCTTTATTATATTCCCCATCTTGTTCTTTTAACTGTTTCAGTTATCACAGTGTAACAATCCACGTCTGGACTGAGGTAACCTGACCTACATGTGAACTTAACTCCCTCCTTTGAAGAGCCCCTACGTCCCTTTCAGTCCCCAGAGATAAGGGACCCTGAATCTTTCTCCACAACAGGAGACTGGCTTCTATCACCACAGGCACCAATTGACGCCAACATCTCAAAGGTCCATATCAAAGAACCATGAGTCCACTTTGTTGATCTACCTGTAAATCCCTCAGGATTCTACCTCTGCTTATCATGCCAAAAGGAGAGGCTGTCACATTTATCACCAAGAAGCTGTCTCTCCCAGAACTGGGACCACCAGCCATAAAATGTGGAATGTGCTCATCAAAGAGAATGAGAGACTTCATTTGGACACAGGTTCTGGTTCAGATGCACCAGAACTTTCAACTTCCATGAAACTGGTGTCATTGTATTCTGTGGACAAAATGTTTTCATTTGATATTAGATTGGTTTCTGTGTGATGTTCAATGCCTGATCTACAGATTTGCCAGGAAATTCTTAAAGTACAAAGGGACTTCAACTCATCACCATGCTCTCCTTTGTGTGTAGGCACAAAGTTGAAATAGAGAGACTCACCTTTACTTCTTTTAATCTGTGCAACATACACATGGACTATTTCCACCAGCTACAATTCGGTATCCTCATTATTGTATCACATTTTTAAGTGTTACAATTGTTTAATTAGTAATGTCCAGATTAGGTCATTTATAATTTGATTTTGCTTGCATTTATTATCCGTGTATGTTTTAGTGTTTACTGAGTGTTACATAAGACAAGACCAGGCATCATGAATAACATTTAATTTGTTACAGCGTTTTAAGGGACCACATATAAGACCTTAATATTCTATGCATTTAATATTGCTGTTAACCATTCTGACTTCTCTGCTTATTTGAGTGTCAAAGTGATCATTACATGTTTATTGTGTTATGGTGTGATGGAACTTTGAGCTTGATGAAAAGAGAAGAGCTTAGTTATCCCAGATTTAGGAGCGATCCAAATCAAATAGTTTGATTCCTGATCTGAAGAGGTGGAACTCTTCACCACTGGCTGAAGTCATTTCTCCGCCCTGCAGTGACCACTGCCCCAGAGGTATTTAAACCAGTGACACCCTAGTGGAATCGGATTTCCCTCTATCTTCAAATCTTTTTCACTTTTTCCTTTTTGCGTCGCATTACTTTTCTTTAATTTTCCTTTGTCCTTAAATTTTGTAAACCTAAGTTAAACTTAGAGACACGAACGAACAACGATTTTTGTAACGTTAGAAAGTCATCAAGAAACTCCGCGAAACTGAAACTATTACAACCAGTCCTTAAGTGACTCGCTATTTTTGATCGAACCAATTAAATTAGATTCCAGCCCGTTTGCTTTTTGGGCTAGTTTAGTAGCACTGACGCTTTGCAACACCTTGGAAGTCCAGCCTGGCTGACTGTTACTTCGCTGAACCCGAGCCGTTATCATCAATCGCGGGCGACGATTCCTGGTCCAGAGGCCGTGGCACCTGGACCAGAGAGGGCACGCCTGCTCCACCCACCGGTAACGGGAGACGCTGCACAGCGGCTACAGCTCCAAACTAAGGCAAGACGAACATCTCTAATCCTCTGAGAATTCTGGTGTTTCTCAAAGCGCTAAAATTGAACATTCCAAATTGATTAGTTATCCTTAGATTTGAATTAGTTAGCGGCAAATACTCTTTTCTCTTGATCAAAGCCATCACACACTCAGGTCTTGACCATTCTTTGGGTTTCACTCATTGATTCATTCACTGTTCATCACCTCATTCTGATCGTTCTCTCATTTTCTATTCTGTTTATTTGAGTATTTCCATATTATGTTATTCATATATCCAGTAGTGTTAGATTAATAAAACGTTAAAAGGAGTCTGGTTTTGTGTGCATTGTTCTTCAGATTTAAACAGAGGTCACTGAACCGCGACAAGAATTCACGGCATAAGAGACTGATTTGGTTTTATCACAAGAAGGCGGTTATTGTTGTTCATGAGTGGTAACTCATTGAATTGATATCTGGCTTTGACTAGATTAATACAAGCGTGGTTTCAGCTTTAAAACAAACCTGGTGCCCCAACTTCGAGGTATATTAATGTTTTGCATTAATATCAAACTATTAATAATTTGAATCCGCTACATATTATTGGTGCCCCGTGTGAGGCGCTATTTCATACCTTTGTTTGTCTGAGAACGTTGCGAACCATAGTTCGGTTGAACAGTTGTTGGTGCATTTCTTGTTTGACTTTCGAAAAAGCTTGATCTGAAGCTTAGTTGGTTTACAATAAAACGAGTGGACACGGCCGTGCGCTGTGGAGTGTTGTTGTTTAAGTCCGCGCCGCGCAAGTCCTCCAGCCGAGAGGGGTAACCTGACCTACATGTGAACTTAACTCCCTCCTTTGAAGAGCCCCTACGTCCCTTTCAGTCCCCAGAGATAAGGGACCCTGAATCTTTCTCCACAACAGGAGACTGGCTTCTATCACCACAGGCACCAATTGACGCCAACATCTCAAAGGTCCATATCAGAGAACCATGAGTCCACTTTGTTGATCTACCTGTAAATCCCTCAGGATTCTACCTCTGCTTATCATGCCAAAAGGAGAGGCTGTCACATTTATCACCAAGAAGCTGTCTCTCCCAGAACTGGGACCACCAGCCATAAAATGTGGAATGTGCTCATCAAAGAGAATGAGAGACTTCATTTGGACACAGGTTCTGGTTCAGATGCACCAGAACTTTCAACTTCCATAAAACTGGTGTCATTGTATTCTGTGGACAAAATGTTTTCATTTGATATTAGATTGGTTTCTGTGTGATGTTCAATGCCTGATCTACAGATTTGCCAGGAAATTCTTAAAGTACAAAGGGACTTCAACTCATCACCATGCTCTCCTTTGTGTGTAGGCACAAAGTTGAAATAGAGAGACTCACCTTTACTTCTTTTAATCTGTGCAACATACACATGGACTATTTCCACCAGCTACAATTCGGTATCCTCATTATTGTATCACATTTTTAAGTGTTACAATTGTTTAATTAGTAATGTCCAGATTAGGTCATTTATAATTTGATTTTGCTTGCATTTATTATCCGTGTATGTTTTAGTGTTTACTGAGTGTTACATAAGACAAGACCAGGCATCATGAATAACATTTAATTTGTTACAGCGTTTTAAGGGACCACATATAAGACCTTAATATTCTATGCATTTAATATTGCTGTTAACCATTCTGACTTCTCTGCTTATTTGAGTGTCAAACTGATCATTACATGTTTATTGTGTTATGGTGTGATGGAACTTTGAGCTTGATGAAAAGAGAAGAGCTTAGTTATCCCAGATTTAGGAGCGATCCAAATCAAATAGTTTGACTCCTGATCTAAAAGAGGTGGAACTCTTCATCACTGGCTGAAGTCATTTCTCCGCCCTGCAGTGACCACTGCCCCAGAGGTATTTAAACCAGTGACACCCTAGTGGAATCGGATTTCCCTCTATCTTCAAATCTTTTTCACTTTTTCCTTTTTGCGTCGCATTACTTTTCTTTAATTTTCCTTTGTCCTTAAATTTTGTAAACCTAAGTTAAACTTAGAGACACGAACGAACAACGATTTTTGTAACGTTAGAAAGTCATCAAGAAACTCCGCGAAACTGAAACTATTACAACCAGTCCTTAAGTGACTCGCTATTTTTGATCGAACCAATTAAATTAGATTCCAGCCCGTTTGCTTTTTGGGCTAGTTTAGTAGCACTGACGCTTTGCAACACCTTGGAAGTCCAGCCTGGCTGACTGTTACTTCGCTGAACCCGAGCCGTCATCATCACCGCGGGCGACGATTCCTGGTCCAGAGGCCGTGGCACCTGGACCAGAGAGGGCACGCCTGCTCCACCCACCGGTAACGGGAGACGCTGCACAGCGGCTACAGCTCCAAACTAAGGCAAGACGAACATCTCTAATCCTCTGAGAATTCTGGTGTTTCTCAAAGCGCTAAAATTGAACATTCCAAATTGATTAGTTATCCTTAGATTTGAATTAGTTAGCGGCAAATACTCTTTTCTCTTGATCAAAGCCATCACACACTCAGGTCTTGACCATTCTTTGGGTTTCACTCATTGATTCATTCACTGTTCATCATCTCATTCTGATCGTTCTCTCATTTTCTATTCTGTTTATTTGAGTATTTCCATATTATGTTATTCATATATCCAGTAGTGTTAGATTAATAAAACGTTAAAAGGAGTCTGGTTTTGTGTGCATTGTTCTTCAGATTTAAACAGAGGTCACTGAACCGCGACAAGAATTCACGGCATAAGAGACTGATTTGGTTTTATCACAAGAAGGCGGTTATTGTTGTTCATGAGTGGTAACTCATTGAATTGATATCTGGCTTTGACTAGATTAATACAAGCGTGGTTTCAGCTTTAAAACAAACCTGGTGCCCCAACTTCGAGGTATATTAATGTTTTGCATTAATATCAAACTATTAATAATTTGAATCCGCTACATATTATTGGTGCCCCGTGTGAGGCGCTATTTCATACCTTTGTTTGTCTGAGAACGTTGCGAACCATAGTTCGGTTGAACAGTTGTTGGTGCATTTCTTGTTTGACTTTCGAAAAAGCTTGATCTGAAGCTTAGTTGGTTTACAATAAAACGAGTGGACACGGCCGTGCGCTGTGGAGTGTTGTTGTTTAAGTCCGCGCCGCGCAAGTCCTCCAGCCGAGAGGGGCGCGCAGATAATTAAGCGTTGCTGACGAAGTCAGAAATACGCAGAAGAAGAATATTGTTTTGATTGAAGCGTGTTTGCAAACATTGTTATAACTGAGCGTCGCCGTACGCTTGTGTGAAATTAAAGGCCTTGTTGGCGAGTTCCTTGGTTGCTGCGTGTTCCAGAACTACGGGCTGCGCCCTGGATTAAGTCGATTCTCTGCGTGTTCCAGTTAATTCACCTCTGATCCAGACCTTCCCTTTAGAGCAGCTGGACTAGCTACCCAGCTCCCTATAAACTGTTCAAATAAACCGTTTGACAGGGGAAGAGTGACGTTTATTGCGCATTATCTTGGTGAGTCATACGGACTCTATTGTTATTGAAGAAAACCGGTTAAAATAGTGAAAACGTTGAAGTTGCCCACTGTGCAATGCCAAGTGGGAAATAAATGATCCAAAGTTGTTAAGACTTGATACTGTTGAGTTCAAACGTTGAACTGTTGCTGGGCCTTGGAGCCCAAAGCGTGTAGCCGCCGTGCTAAACTTAAGTGTATGAACTAAGTGCTCTGACCTGCAGCCAGAGCGCGACTGACCTAAAACTTTACCTGCAGCGAGCGCCTTTCAAGGGGCGTGCCCAAAAGTTGTCGGTGCTGACGTCATCGTCTTACAGCGCCTCCCAGTCGAGAGCGCCCTGTCGTCCTTAAACGGAATTAAAATCCGAGTGATACTCTCTGCCTCCACCCAGTGGCCGATTTGGTTAACTGAGTCACAAAGCAGGAATTCCAGCAGAGTAGGCCCAAGGCATCTCATAGTTGGACCTAAATAGCCTTAATTGTTAACAAACGTTGTTTTGCTTATGACTAGTCACAATTAATCCTATTTACTCACTTTGGATTGAATCATACATTGTATGACTTTAATGAGGTTTTTTTTGTGAAGTTAAAATTAATGCATAGGTAACTGCTGATCTTTGAATATAGACTGCAATTGCTTTGATATTGCAAACTATTATTGAATTTTTTTTGAGTGGGCTAAATTACCTTTGCATTTTTAGCTTTTAGCTTATTCTATTTGATTGATTTTTACCTGTTATCTTTGATTGCCATATGGTGTATAAAATTTTTTTAGAAATAACTTCCATAAAAACAATTTAATTCCTTTGATCTACTGTAGTTAAAGAAACGAATTTAAATAATTGATGAGCTGACCCAAGCTTTTGTTCCTGGATACATCCAGGGATCTACGGTGAAGGAACTTGACAACCTGTTAACAGACTTCACTGCTGACGCCCTAACCCAGTCCTTGAACGAAAAGGATAAGATAACAATGCTGGAACGGATGGCCATGATAATGTCCATCCAGTTAAAACAAACACACCTACTACTAGAGAAGGAACGACTAATCCAACACTTGCGCCATCAATTGGTTGTTGCTGAAAACAAGACATGCGAAACGAAACGCCTCCAAGAAAAACATGAGAAAGAATTAGCTAAGGATAGAAGAGGTCCTGATTATTCTTTTGAAATAGGGAAGACACACACTTCCCATGATGCCTTTTACCAGCAAACAAAAAGGGACGCAATCCCTCCCAAGGAGGAGGAGCCGCCACTTGCCGTGCTCCATTCATACTTCCCAACTGAACCACTGAGAGCAGAATATTCGCACAGAAGCTCATCACCAGTGGTTGCAAACACATTGCCTCCTTCCCCTCTAGGTCAAAACACACCACAAAGACCTTCTATGAGAGATTTGGATAAAATAGCACGCAACATCATGCGCTTTGATCCTAGTCCTGGTGGTTCTCATGATACCACCGGCTACTTAAAGGACATCAGCTTTTACCTGCAAAGGTATCCACAGTCTACAACCCATGATAAGTTATATCTTATCAAATTAACCTCGAGTCGTGATGTTAGCAATTTCATTGAACGACAACCCAGCATAATCAGAGATGATTATGACCTGCTATGCGATGCTCTAGAGCGGGAATACAGTGATACTGTCTCCCAATCTGGACTTAATGCAGCTATTGCTATTAAGCAAGCCCGACATGAAGATCCTCAGGCGTACTACCGACGCCTTCTTCGAGCCTACTTCGGCTCTAGAAATGAACCAGGAATGGAGGAAGACCTGAACTTCAAAACACTTTTTATCAAAAACCTCCATCCTGCTACCTGCAGTCATCTTGGCATTTCAGCAAATCCACGCAACTCCACCAGCCAACACCTACGTGAACTGGCATCGTTGGGGTTTGCAAAACATGAAGAGATTAATCCAAAGAATCCTGAGCCGAGTACTGTGTTCAACATTGACACCAAACATTTGCCTCTGAGATTAGAAGGAGCCTATGATGGTGGCTCAAAGGACACCGAAAGAACTCCCTGGAGATCTCATTGACCTCAAGATAGTCATGAACCATACAGGTTTCAGAAAACTAACCCATGGCGTAGCCACCCCAAGCCATCTTGGTCTGACAGAAGGCCAAATTCTATGAGGTATGAAAGGGAACATCCTTCATCTGCTTCCTTTAAAGATTAACCTAACCCTCAGCACAGAAGTGACTTCCGGATGCAAAGGGGGGACATAGGTGAACAACCACACGCACAGAACAGTTACCATCGAGTTTACATATCTCCTGGTCCTCCTTGGTGCAAATCCTCTAAGAAGGAGAATAGAAATGGTTATGTGGAGAACAGAAATACCCCACATGAGCCCCACTTTGACGCCTCGGGCCTCAATGAAAAGGACTTGGAGACACTTGAACAAGTTGCCCAAGACCTCAGAGAGAAAAAGAATAGGAAAGCCGATGTTTTGTCACTGACAGCTGTACAGCCAGATCCTCAGCTAGATCTGATTATTCAGAAAGAACTTTCACTAAGCCCTACAGGGACTGGGCCACTCACACATTCCAGCCCAAACACCACAGGTGTGGCTGAGAAACCAGAGTCTTCCAGTCCAGTCTTGGTAGTTCAGCTGGACTCTAATGAGTCACCCAAAGATGATGATCCGCTCATTCCAGGTGACCCGCCCTCCTTACAATTTCTTGGGAACATCACTAAAAAGGGGGTTGCACGAAAACCTCACTTAGCAGTCACTCTGGAAAACACCTTCAAACAGGAGGCTCTTCTTGACACAGCTTCAGACATCACTTTAATATCTACTGCACTGCTCAACAAACTGACATCAATGATGCAGCAAACAGGCAAACCGCTTACACTGCATCCATGCTCCCTGAAGATTCAACCTTACGCCCCTACAGGGACCATTCTTACAGCCATGCCTTTCTTCCATATGTCTATTGGTCCAATGAAGTTTGTTCATCCAGTATACGTGTCATCCCTGGAAACGGTTCCTCTATTGATAGGCCAAGACCTACTCAACCGCTTGGAACCAGTAATAGACCTCAAGCATTCCAGAATCTGGGCACAAGTCCGTGACCCTGTGCCCCTCCCGCACAACCAGCCCACAGAGGTCCAATGCTGCACCCTTACCGCTGTGGCGCCCTCCGACCCCACTAATCAGGCTGATACATTGACCAAACAAGGCGCCATCCTAGGCCTGCCTGGACATTCGATCCAGAACTGGTTGGAACAATTTTACGGCATTTGCAAGTCATTGTGCTTTATCATGTACCTACTATCATATGGCTCCGACGCCCTCACTCTCTTTTGGTCGTGGTGCCTCATTGCCAC